>NC_140945.1:124034485-124681985 GCF_014529385.1 Adiantum capillus-veneris
TACTAACTAAAGTGCTTAAAATATTTGTGGGAACCTTGCCCAAGCTTGAGGTGATTCTCATGCTTAAATGACTAAGGTTCTTGAAGTGTTCAATTCAAAGATAAAATCTCAAGAGGCATAAATGGTTTCCATGTTTAATTGACTAAGTGCTTCAAGTGTTCAATTCAAGCCAAATGACTTAAGAAGCACAAAAGAGACAAGTCAAAATCCCCCACATGTGGCCCTCATGATTTGCTTGAATCCTATTGGTGGATAGGCTTTAAAGGGGTCCAATGAGAATTTAGATACATAAAAGTAATTAGTTAAGTTCTTTATCTCAAAGAGGAAAAAGAGGACACATGTCCAAATGATATAATTAAATAATACGAGAGAGAGAGAGAGAGAGAGGGGTATACTCTCCCACACACACACACACTCATTATATGAAGTGCAAAGTGCAAGATCTCCATCTCCTTCTCCAAGCTTGTTGAGAAGTGGAGAGCCTACACCAACACTCTTGGCTAGCGGAAGCGGAAGCTAAATAGCGAGAACTCAACCAACAACAGAATTTGTCAGACGAGGACGGAGCTTGACCCGCAGGCACATGGAAACAACTAGGTGGGTGTCAAATCACCTACTCGACCTTCTAATGACAATCACTACTAAGGAAATCAAATCTAAGTTTTAAAATACGCAAGTGACTGAAATCCGTACTACGAACGAATGCTATACGAAACAGGATCTAGAATCATTGAATCGATCTCAAACTCAAGGGGAAGTCTATACACTAGGTAAGAACAACACCCTAAAGACTTGAACTGCAAAATCAACCTATAACCACTCCGTGCGGTAAACGCGTATGAAGACAGGCCGAAAAATACAGGTGACCGAAACTTGACTCCGATGGTACTAATGTGTAGCTCTACTCGTTGTGGTTCTATAGATATACTGTACGCTCTATTCCGACACACGAGTTGGAAGAAAACTCACACCGAAGCTCGTAGGAACTTACCACACATAGAAGCCGATAGCGCGCACTCTTGGTATCATTGCGTAGCTCTCACCGTTGCTAACACAATGGCGGTGTCGCTTCTCCAATGGCGGCTCCGTAGCTCGCGTAGCAAGTAGATAAGACTCTATCTCTCTCTCAGACACAGTCACGGCGCTCAAAAAACCTCTTTGATTAATAAAACTGAATCTCCTTTAGGTTACAAAACTTTGGCTTATATACCTCAGCCTTGGAGGTGAGAACATCTCTAACTAATTACATCGGCAAGTGAAATTACTTCGGAATTACAAGCTGGAAACTCAATTGAGTCCCGTTACTTAATGAATGGCTCCAATCAAAATCAATGTCGGAAAGACATTTATCACAATCAATGGTTACAAAAATGATGAGTGTGAGCAAAAATATGGGTGTGATCCTCTGCTGGCTCTGCTGGCTCAACACTCCCCCCCCTCCGCGTTCATGTCGTCCCTGACATGACTTTTATGCTTGGTCAATAAAGTCCTGTCGTCTTGAGCATCTGCAAATGTGATTCGTATCGTAGGTTGCCGATGGTCAAGGTTGGGCCGAATATTTTGCTTTCGTGGGTGAAAAGGCCGGTGTCGAAAGCTTCTTCGAATGTTTGCATGTGGAAGCTAGGCAAAAACATAATCCTCTGGTATAGGAGGTGCAACACTTTTGGAGAAGGCTGCAATGAAAGATCATACATCATATCAGTCACTGTGTCGGCCGTCGATAGTAGACTCGAGGTCGTGGCTTTATCTGGCGCGAACACTTCAATGCAAGCTAAGAGAGTCCTGCAAATTTTCTTGAGCATCTGACACGAAAGGTCAGGAGAGCCAATAAAGAGCTTGATGGTGCCCGTTAGGGTTTTCACCATGTAGGCTTTACCTATTCTCTCTCCTGCCTTTGGTCCTGGCATCCTGGGGTAATTAAGCCAATTTGGCTTCTTTTCTGCAATCCTGCCATGCTCTTTCTAGCTTCTGACTCTTGGCACCGGGCAGAAGGTTGCATTCTCCCGAATCTCCTTTGGTGCCTCCACCAAGTAGATGAGGTAGGCTGGGTATTTGTTCAGCCAACCTTTCCTCCATCTAGGCTGCGAATCTACAATCTTCTTTGATTGTTCCTCCTTTGTGATGTCGCCTTCGTAAAGAGCGACATACTGCTCCTCCTCTATTCTCTTTTTCGTTTTTATCACTTCAAACTTCATCAAAGGGAAAGGCAGGCTGGGTTGCATCCACTCTTCATGGAGCACTTTTGTGTCTAATCCCTGAAGTCTAATGGAGATGAGGAGTCTCCTCTCCCATTCCATTTCCGCCTTGGCACTCTCCTCTGCTGACTTTTCTATTTGGTCATGGAGCCTTTGTTCTTCTTCTTCAAAGATTCCTGAAGTCGAGGCCACCTCGTGAACTGGGGCTGGATCTTCAATTGTGGTTGCCTCTCCAGTTTCTGGTAGCTCTATGGCGGCTCCACCTGATTCTTCTTGTGGTGTCTCTGTCTCTCTTCTTTGTTGCTCTTGTAGATCTTGGAGCTGTTTGCGGAGGGTCTCATTCTCTGTTCTTAGTGTTTGATTTTCTAAAGTGAGCCTCTCCTCTACTGCCAATGATCCCTCCGCAATGTGCAACCTTTGCACTTGCTCTAATCTTAGCTCTCTTTGTAAGCTTCGGACCTGGTCTTCCAGAGCTGGTACAAGAGCTCCCTCTTGTTCGGTCCCTGCTCTGCTAGCTCTAGGAGTAGTCTTGAGTCTAGTGATTGTTCTTTCTTGGAGCTCGACTCTTTCCCTTAGCTCAATGAGCTCATCTTTAGCCGCCTCCAAGTCGTCTTCCATCCGCTCCCTTGCTTCCTGTGCACTTGTTACTTCTCTTGAGGCCTCGGCTAGCTGGAGTATCAAGCCGTCTCTCTCATTTTCCGCATCGTAGAGTGATGCTTTATGACTTTCAGATTCAGTCATAGCATTCTCTAATTTCCTCTGCAACTCGACTTCCCTTTGTTTGGCTGTCTCAATCTCCACTTCCTTTGCCTTGGATCTTTCTTTGTTCTTGCTGAGCAGTTCATGCACCATGTGCATGTCTTTTTCATCTTCATCTGTCAACTCTAAAGCTTTTTCTGCCACCACCTCCACTGGCTTCGGCTCTTCTAGTACGTTCTGCTCGTCCAGTTTCTCTTCACTCTCTTTTGTACTCTTTGTTTTTTCCTTCTTCCCTCTCTGATCATCTTGTTTTTGTAGGGTGATCCCATAAACTGCCTCAAGGGCCTCTTCTTCAGTGTACCCTATCACTACCAGATCCTCATAATCGTTTTTCTTTTGCTGAACTGGATCTATCTCCTTTTCCTTGGTCCCGGCCTCCGGCTTTTCCACACCAGCCGTGTCCATCTCTACTGTGGTCTCTTCCACAATGATTTCCGTCTTCTTCGGGCTTGGTACATCAGTAAAGGAGGGATGATTGTCCTCAGTCATCTTGGCTTTCCCTTTGTTTGCTTGCCCGTCTTTCTCTTGAGGTTCAGTAGACTCATCTACTTTCTTCTTCCCCTTGTCGTCCTTTTTCAGCTCAGCTTTTAAAAGATGTACTTCCTCTTCAATGTATGGCTCGACAGGTTGCTGCTCCAGTATAGCCTCTGACTCCTCATAAGCTCTAATATATTGATCATATTGATCAACATGTGGCCTGGTTGAGCTAGTTCCGACTTTGGTGGGGTCTGGCACCCACTTTTCTTCAAAGTCCCCCTTTAGAGCTCTTTCCGCTCTAAACTGCTCCACCAGTCTTTCCATTCTTGCCGCTTTCTGACTTTTGGTTTGCTTGGGAGCAACCTTCTTCTTTGCTTTCTTCATAAGCGGCTCATCCACATTCTCTTCAGGTTCTGAAACTATTTCTAGTTTCCTGCGTGCTCTTGTGGACGCCCTCTTGGATACTTCAGGCTGTTCTTCCCCCTCATCGGCTTCTCTAAGCCACTCATTCTGGGAGGGAACCTTTGGCCACTGATCTCTGGCTCCAATAGCTTCATAAGCTATTCTTGTCAGAACTTCAGCTCCTCCTATATACTTTGGCTTCTCGTTGTGCATGGAAATTACTTGCTCGTAGATGTGTTGAGCGTAATTCACCTCTTTTGGCATATTGCTCTTCAGTGCCCATGTGATGGTAGTTGCAATGGCATGGGGGGGTGTCGTATACTTTTGCGGTCTTTTACTGCAAATATGGAGAAACTGGTTGTACAGTCGGCAAAGGGTTGCCGCTCTTTGGTCTGCCATATCTCCATAGGTTGCATTCTGTTTCTTGGACCCATAAACCTCTATAGCCTCCCTTCTTTCCCTGACAGAGCTCCCTTTGTTGTGCAGCTTCAATGCATCTGCAATGAGCTGTGGAGTGATCTGTACCTCTACTTTCTCTCCATCTATTGCTGTCAATGTGGCTTTCCCATCCTTCTGAATGGATGTTGCCAACTCGTACACTCTTCTTGTATCTACACCTGATGGTCTCGAGGTGAAGAATCTGTGCAAGTCTGCCCTTTCCAGGTACCTGCTGATGTTCTCTGACCTGCTATAATCCACCAATTCTTGTGGGATCATCGGTATATCCACCGCTTGCCCTTGAGGATCTCTGAAAGTCCCCTGGTAGATCTTTATTCCCTCTTTCTCCAATACTGCTTCCTCCACCCAAGTTTTGGTTGGTTTGAGGGTTTCTGCTGGAATGTCAAAGGGTTCCGCTTCTACAAGAGCATCTTTGATTGTTGGTCTTTTTCTCTTTGTTGCTGATAACTTGGCGGAATCCATGGATCCTGTAACTTCAATTTCAGAAGTTAGCGTCTTTTTAGTACTAAAAGCCGAAATGAAGCTTTTAACTATTCAAATGACTTGAAAATTGAAACATGAGCTATTCAGGGCCTAAGGATGCAGGGTAGGTGAAAAAATATGCAAACTGAGCTCAAAATCATGCTGGAGACATCATACGCGTATGATGTCTTTTGTGTCAAAATGACCTCATATTGGTTGTGCTTGTATCTGATAGTGTATACATGAGTATCATATGCTTGGATTTGAGTTTGGATACCATTTGATCAAGTTTTGGCCAGTTTAGTCCAGTTCAGGCTCTTGGCAAAATTTTGAAAGGGAATTGGATTTTATGATCCAAATTGGATAAAACTTGGTGGTTCACCTTCAAATGGCATGTAGATCACTTATGTTTGGTGGTTGAAGCCCTGAGGTGCCAAAATCACATAGTGAGACATCATACGCGTATGATGTCTTTTAGTGTATTTTTGGACCAAATTTCTCTATAAGCTTGGATTTGGCTTTAGATAGGCTTATTCAGTGGATTTATGAAGTTTGGATAGATTTTGGGCTAAAAATGGCTCTGGAGACATCATACGCGTATGATGTCTTTTTCATCAATTTTTCATGGGATTGGTTCTGTGGACTCCCCATGTACTAATGAAGGACTGTCCCTACTCAAATCTTGGTTTGGACTTGAGTATGTTGGATTTGGGCCAAAAATAGGCTTTGAGTGAAGGATTTTCCCTCAATTGGGTTAATGGGGTGATCCACTTGACCAAATGGTTCCAAACTTCATATGTAGCATGTATTAGATATATATAATGGATGTATGATGACAAATGAGCAGTTTTGGCTCTGTAAGTGCAAATAGACATCATACGTGTATAATGTCTTTTGTGTCAAAATGGTGCTTTTTGGTTCCAGATAGCTTGTAGATGTGCTAATCAACAATCCTACAAAGTTTCATTGAGTTTGGAGTTATTTTGACAAAATTAGAACCAAAAATCAATTTTATTGCCTAATTTGCGTCTTTTTGGTTTTCCTTGGGTTTTCCAACTCCAATTCTCATGATACTTGGATCATAGGATGTGATTAACTTGTGGAATGAGGCTATTCACTCAAATGTTGAAATGGATGTGAAAATCATGTTGTGAGACATCATACGCGTATGATGTCTTTTCTTGAAATGTTGGTCTTTTTGTGCAAAGAATGCTTTGTGCTAGTGCCCTAAGCCCTGCTAACTAGTTTTCAACTTAAAAAGTCATCAGTTTAGCTAAAAAACCCCCTTATAGGCATTTCAGTCTCCGAAGTCGTCTTTTTGCCTTGGAGTTGAATTTCTTCAACTTTTCTTCTCGAGAGTTGCATTTCCAGCTCATTGGATATGTTGTGAAGCCACCTATTTGGTTGAACTTGACTTTGTCTCCCCGTTCTCCATCTTTCTCCAATTGGTTGCCCGAAAGCGTCTTTTTCACCATCGGTAAGTGAATCAGCTTTCTTTTGGGTTTTGCTTGCAAACATAAGTCATCCATGTATATTTGAGGCTGCTTGTGAAGTTTCATGTCATTTGGTCGTCAATTTTAGCCGTTATGCCAAAATGACGCTCTGTGTGTCCGCAGCCGAATCGGTTGTTCTGACCTACTTTCGGTGATCCAAACCCGGAGATACTCCATGGTTGCATTGCCCTCGATGTTGTTAAGCTTCCTGAGAAGTTTTGTGTCATTTCGACAACTTTTTCCTGTTTGCCTCTTGCAGGCTCTGTTGAAAATTGATATAACCTTCCTGCAACCAATTGAAGATTCTTGGATTGCTGAATAGCAATATGTTTCTGGTTGTATTCTCTTCTATCGAACTCTCCTCCATAGGTTAATAGGTTAACGACATTTTGAGACCACTTCGGTATCATTTCTATGTTGAACAAGTATGCGTCTGGCATGTCGTCATCTACTCCTATAGGGTCTTCTCCATTCGTCAATCGCGAAAGATGATCAGCTCTAAGATGTGTTTTTCCTTTCTTTACTACTACCGTGAAGTCGAATCCCAGCAAGATAATGAACCATCTCACTATTCTCCCGGTATTGCATGGTTTATTCACTAGGTAGAGCAGGGCTTGGTGATCCGTAAAAAACACAAACTTGTTGGCTAGAAGATAATGCCGAAATTTCTTCACAGCATATATCATTCCTAATCCCTCTCGCTCTGTTGTGGTGTAATTCTTCTCTGCATTGTTGAGCTGTCGACTGGCGTAACAGATAGGAAAATCCATGTTTCCTTCTTCTGGCTGAGCCAGAATGCATCCTATTGCATATGCCGAAGCATCTATATGCACATGGAATATCTTCTCCCAATCTGGTGATTTCAAAACTGGAGCAGTAATGAGTGCCTCTTTCAATTTCTTGAACGATTCTTCACACTCCTCTGTCCATTCAAAGTTCACTATTAGCCTGTAAAGTGGTTGGCCTATTATAGCGTACATGTAAATGAATCGTCTATAATATCCGCAATGTCCCATAAAGCTCTGTACTTGTTTCGCATTGGTTGGTCTAGGCATATCCACTATAACTTTTATCTTCTCTAAATCTGTGGATATTCCGTTTTGTGAGACAATATGTCCCAGAATTCTGCCCTGTCGGACCATAAACACACATTTCTTAGGATTGAGACAAATGCGATATGTCCTACATTTCTCAAATACTTTTCTTAGGTGTTCTAGATGCTCATCTCTCAGAAGAGAATGTACACATAAGTCATCCATGTATATTTCTAGAAACAACCTTAAGTATTCTTTGAAAGCATGCGTCATCAGCCTCTGGAAGGTTGCGGGAGCATTGGTTAGACCAAAAGGCATAACCCGATAAGCATAAATTCCCCACTCCGTTGCAAAAGCTGTTTTATGTTGATCTTCCAGTGCTATGGCTAGCTGGTTATATCCTGAAAAACCATCAAGAAAGGAGTATGCTGTTTTCCCTGATACACGCTCTAGAACATGATCAGTTATCGGCAGGGGATAATTGTCCCTGATTGTTGCAGCATTCACTTTCTTTAAGTTGACACACACTCGGAGTTTTCCGTTCTTCTTGGGTACTACCACAATTGGAGATACCCAATCGGTGTGTTCAATCTCGTATATGAATTCAACTTCCATTAGCTTATCTATCTCTTCTTTGATTCGCTTAGCAAACGTATCATTATATGTGTATGGTCTCTGTCTGCTAGGCTTTGCATCTTGTTTCAGTGGGATTGTGTGTTGGCATATCGATGGGTCAACTCCCTTTAAGTCCTTATAAGACCATGCAAACACATCCCTATACTCTCTGAGAAGACTCAAAAGTCTCTCTTCCTCACCTGGAGACAAATCTGTGGCTATGTACACCGGTCTAGGTGTCTCACCTGGAGCTGCTAAATCAACTTTTTTTGCATCCTCCGGTCCGTCATAAGATTCGTTCTCCTTTCTCTCTCGAACAGGTGGGGTTAATACCACCTTCCTATCCTCTATTGTGAATTTCCTATAGTGAGAGGGAACATCCATGTTTTCCTTGATTTTGGCGTTTTCGTCCTCTCCACTCTCAATTTCTGTCGTCCAAACTTCTTTCAGAGTTTTCTTGAGCTCTCTGTACTTGTTTCTACGTTCTAGCTTGGACTCCGTGTGTTCTCTGTTGCGCTTGTTCTTTTCTGATTTTTCAGTTTCAGTTTTCGTTCCATTCCCTTGAACTCGATTTCTTGAGCCTCTTTTGTTTTTTCGTAAGCTCTTTTGATCATTGCCTCTCATTCTTCCAGAAACCTTGTCCTTAACACAATCTTCCGTCTTTACTAGCATTAGGAATTGATTTTTTCCTCTTATTCTAGGCATCGGATTGGTTCTAACCCCCTTTGTTTTTTTCTTTGCTCTATAGCGTTTCTGGCGTTGTTTAGTTTGGTTCGGAAAATCATAAAATCGGACATCTGTTATAGTTTCTTCGTTTCCGCTTGAATTGTCCGTTGACTCGTTGTCTGCTTCATTTCCCCCCTCAGGATGATCGGGACTGTCGTGAAACACCTCCTCTTCATCTTCCTTTTCCAGTGTATTGTTCTTTTCAGTTTCTTTTTCGAGTACAGTTCTCAACATGAAGTACGGAACCACATCGTACCCGTCCTTGTCGCAAAATTTTGTTGTGGGACCATCCGGAATTGCACACACATCTAGGGTTGCTAGAATGTGTGTCCATTCTAATGGTTCAAGCGTGTCCTCTGGAAAGGGTTCTCCTATATAAGTTTCGTCTTCGATAGCCCTTTCTAAAACACATTCTTCTCGTTTCAGACTTCCACATTTCGAAGCTCCACACATCCATAACTCCTTGGGTTTACCTAACCAAGCTGGAAATTCGGATCCCGCCAAAGTAGCTGAATCAAACTCCTCTACCGGTGTTCGGTTCACATCTTTGTAGCTATGGTCTTTCAGGTTCACACGTGTAGTGGTTTCCATATTTCTCAGGTATATGTGATCGTAGCCCCAATCCTGGACCATTTTCAATTGTCTCATGAATGGTATTCCCAGTATTATATCATAGTTATTCTCCTTGCCAAAATCGACAATAGCAAAAGTATGTTCGTATTCAATGCCGCAAGAAGTCACTACGACTTTCTCTAATAACCCCATAGGTTTCTCCATGTGTCCATCTGCTAATTGGAGTTTCAACCTAGTCTTCCTTATTGCTGGTTTCCCCCATTTTTTCCAGATTTCTTTTGTAGCAATGGCTACCCCAGCTCCGCTGTATAGTATTGCCATCGTGTTTACTCCTTGGAATTCAACTGGTAAGGTTGTATTCCCCTCTTCTCCTTCGTAATACTCTCCGACCTTGTTTAAGGGTACAGGCTTAGCGTTCTTTTGTGGTTTGCTCAGCTCTTGTATACCCTCTTGCAGTCTCGATGTTGGGTCTTTTATCCCGAATTTCTCCAAGCATTTTCCTACAGTGGTCCACGTATGTGGTCTTAGCCTCAAAAGCTCAGCTAGAGTGATAGTGCATGTCACTGGTGTTGACAAGATCTCTATCAATCCTTGCGAGTCCATGACTTTTTTTGATGAGATTCTTCGTGAGGGAAGTGCTCTAATCTCGGATTTTGCTTCATACTCTCCTAAGTATGAAGGTAAGGTATTCAGTGAGTGAGGTTTGCTCTCCATTGTTCTAACAAAGCCCCCATCTCCCCAGTAAGATTGCAGATCCAAGTCCACTTGAGATGCTGCCTCAAATTCCACTATGGGAGGGTTCCTGATGTCCTTTTCCCAATTTGTCTGATTAGCTTGGCAACTTAGCTCGTTTGCAAAGTTTGCCTCTCTCACTTGTTTCCAAAATTCATTGTACCTCATCTCTTCCGTAAGACCTCTGTATGACTGGATGAAAACTCTCTATCTCCTGATCGGTTGTGTTCAATACTATGCGGTCATCCTTGTGTGTATTTTCAGGCTTTTGTGCACTGGGAGTCTTTTCAGCTACCCGTGAAATGATAGTCTCCTGCTGAATTGGGTTTTCCGTTCCACCATTCGTTGTTTCTCTTGGTGGTTCTAATAAGGCTTGTGCAGTCTCGATCATTCTCTGGCACATTTCAAGTCTCTGCTTTTCCAATTCCGCGTTTGGGTATGTCATCCACCTCTGTTCTTGTGTTTGGTTGTTCTTTAACCTAGCTTCGTAAGCTTTCATCAGTGCGTCCAATGGTTCGTGTACTTTGTCGACTAGCACTGATCCCCCTGAGCTTAAGCTCGTTGTTTCTTTGATACTCTTTTGTTTCGTTCTTTCCGGGCTCATCTCTCGTTTCCCGTTTTGACTCTCAAGTTTTTCTAATCTATCTTTCGTTCGCTTTAGTTCCTCAGCTATAATAGCGTCTTCACGTTCTTTTCTCAACTTCATGCGTGCTTTTCTAGCTTTCCATGTGTTTCTCTGACTCCGCGGTCCTTGACTAACCACTTCAGTCGCTAACTTTCCCTTCTCAGGTTCTCTAGTGGTTTTCTTAGCTTGAGCTCTAGTAACAACTTGCGTTGGTATCAGAGTTTCATTTTCAGACCCACTGCTGGTAGGAATAGTTTCTAGCATATTCAATGTCGTCTTTTGCACTTTGTTGGATTTTTTAAACAATCCTCAATGAAGTGAGTAACCCCACACTCAGTGCAATAAGCGTTAATTCTAATGATTGCCGTATGTGGACAAACATTCATCAGATGGTCACCTCCACACTTGTAACAGGGTCCTAGTGCTGGTCTTGGTCCCATTTGATTCGTCCTTTGTGGATAGGATGGTCTTTGTCCTGTTAACCCTCCATGAGCTATGAACATCAATGTTCTTGCGTCTAAATTGTATCTCTCTTCATCAGTAGCACTTGTAACTGTTGGGGTTCCAACATTCCCCATCATGCCCCATGGTTCTGGTTGTTTGGGTTCTTCTGGTGGGTAATACACAATTGGAGACATGTGTGCACCAGATTCTTCATAATAGGCTTGAACAGGCACTAAGGCTTGTTCTTCCTGATTCTCTAAGGTTGGTGCATATCTAATGCCCACTATTGTTGCTCCTGGTAAAGGTGGTTGTTGTCCCAATACCGGTTGCGGTCTTTCTATCCCCATAGGTCCTGGTACATTTCCCGTTGGGTATCGAGGTACTGGATGTACCTGAGGTGGTGCTAATTGAGCAGGAGGTGCATACTGACGCTCCCTTACATACCCTTTGTTGTAATAGCACTCCTCTGTTGGATGATTTGTCCATTTTTGCTCAATAGCACACCATTTCAGCGGTTTTGGCAATGGTTTTTGGTATGGTGCCATCCTTTTTACAGCCTCTTTTATCATTTGCTCTACATTTGGCATGGTTGTTGTTTGAACATTCTTTTTAGTGGTAGTCTCGCTCGCTATGGAGGAGGAGCTACTGGATGCAAAATCTGTATCCGCTGACACCTCTCCATAAACCGTACAGTTATCCACTAAGTACAATGCCTCTCTCGTTACTTGCTCGAAGCTTGTACAAGCTTTCAAGAAGCAAGTCCTTCTTGAGAGTGTCATTTCTCAGTCCCTCAATAAAGAGAACAGATAGTCTGTCATCTTGTGGTCGTTCACGTACTGGACATCTCTCAATGTATTGTTTGAAGCGAAGTGAAGCTTCCTTCACTTTTTCGTGTTCTCTCTGTTTAAAAGCATATATTTGTGAGACCATATTGTGCTTAATCCCCCGTTTTGAGAATTCCTCATCAAACTCTCTTAGCAAATGGTCAATGTCATGGAATCCCCCTATGTTCAGTGGTTGAAACCATGTCAATGCCATACCTTCTAGAGTAAGACCAAATCCCTCGTATTGTGTATGGAAATCGGTTATCTGCTCAGCTCTTAAGACTTACTTAAAGAGTGACACATGTGCATACGGATCTCCTGAACCAGCATACTTCTTTGCCATACACTTGGCTACTTGAGATGGTCTCATACGTCTATGGTCTGCTACCAATCTCATTGCTCCTGTGTCCCGGCTAAAGCTTTCTCTAGCATCATGGATCTCATGGGTTACCCTTGTCGGTTCCCCTGCCCTGAATCTACTACTAGGAGGTAGATATGATGGTTCTGCTTCGAACCTTGGACCTGGAGTGGTATATGTGTGGATTGGAACTGCACTACCTCGATTCGTATCCATTGACTCTCTGGAATGTAATGATCCCATTCGTCCAAGCTTCGAGTATGGAGGTTGGCTGAAAGAGTCAGTAACCTGAGTTCTTTGTCCTCCTGTCGTCATTGGGTTTTGCCCTCCATTTGTTGGTGCTGGTCTTTGTGAGCTAGAAGTAACATAATACTGATGTAGTGGTCCCCCAAAGTATGTATATCCTTCTAATTCTTTCTTGCCCATTGTTGAGTATTGCCTCCCATACTTGTCGTAAGCGGCAATTTTCACTTCCGATCCCTCTGTGTAGGTAAAGACATAAAGTCTTTTTCGGTCTGTCAACTCTCCAGTGTAGGGTTCTTCACATTTATAATAGAGATCCTGCTCCCCATTATTATATTTGTATAGCCCCACATAGATGTTATCAGTGTTGATCCTTGTAGTTTCATTCTCTCTTCTTAACCTCGCATCAGGGAAGTTCATTATTGGTGCTTTCTCCTCAAGTTCTTCATCTACTTTGGCTTTGGTGCCCATCAATCCCCACTTGTCCACAATGTTAGGGTTTAGGACTACCAAGTACATGGTACCCTCGTCATCTAGATATCTATCTCCGCTATAGCTTACAGGCACTAAGTCCTTGAACTCACTAGGTCTCTCCTCTATCTTTACACAATAGCGGTCCATTCCATCTTTGTAGATCTTGGCACCTTGCTCATTGTCGTACTGGTATTTTATGAACAATAGCTTCATTGTGGCGGAAGGGTTTGATGATCCTGCTGCCATATTTTCTCTGTTGTTCAAGTTCAAGTGTTCCAAGTGTTCGGTGAAAATCTCGTAAGATCTCTCCGAAGAAGTATCAGAGACACTTCCTTCAAAGATCGGCTCTAATGGTTGCACACAACTTTGGTTTACACTTCCCTCGGTTGATATGACACTTGCTTGTTCCCCTTGTTTTGGTTGGTTATTCTGGAGATTCCTGCCCGATCTCAAATTCATCAATTCCCCTAAGGGACTTTAACTTTTCTGTCTCGGCAATTTGTTTTCCCCAAGTTTTTGTGGTCAGAATTGATCCAAACTGATTGATACTTTGTCAATTGTTTAATCTTGTCAGTTGGACAACTTCTGTTTCATCAAGTGAGAATTTTGTTGCAGTTATGCTGAAAAAGACATTATACGCGTATGATGTCTTTTTTTCACAGATTTAGACTATTTTGGTTATGCTCACTCTCAGTAGCCCCCTTATGTTCTTTCCACTCACAAAATTTAGTTTGAACTCTGGTTGAGCAAGTTATGGCTAATTTAGGCTTTTCTTGGCAATTTTTCGCTTTTGACTTGTTTTGGGTCAATTGTGATCCAAATGGGATGAAACTTGAAATATAACCTCTAGACAGCTATTACAATGGATCTGTGTTGACAAAGTATCAAAATATGTCCAAAATTAGGTCAAAGACATCATACGCGTATGATGTCTTTTTCATCAATTTGGGTCAAAACTTGATATTTATGCTTCCTACAGTGCTTGTAACAATCTTGTCAGGTCAGATATCAAAAATAAGCAGTGGATGTGCCAAAAGACATTATACGCGTATGATGTCTTTTGTCCCAGATTTTGACTATTCTTGGTTTTAAGCCTTCTCCAATGTTTATAATTGAGTTTCAAGTGTTTTTGTCAGGTTTGAATGTAAAAACAAGATCTGAATCCAAAATTTCCTATTCTTTGCGTTTCTAGGACTCCGACTTGTCTTTTTGGGTTTCTTTGAGTGTTAAATTAGGGTATAACCCCCCTTTTGAACACTCTGGTAAAGTCAAAAATTTTGTTTTGGTCTCTGTTTGGTCATTTAGACATCATACGCGTATGATTTCTAAAGTTGCAGATTTCCAGTTTTTTGGCACAGAATCCTTCCTAAAGCTTTCTCTAGTGCTTAGCAACTCCCAGATACACAGAAAATTTCTCTGACTTTTGTTTATTGCAAGTTTCACTACCAACTCGACGGTTTAGTGATCTAACATGCAATCAACCATATCAAGCAAATACTCCAATGATTACTAGCTCTAGATCAGGATCAAATGAAGTCCTACCTAAGCTATTCCTAGTCATAAAATGGGTTTGGTAATTGTGATTTTAAAGATATCCATTGTCACTCACGGACTAGCAAATTCTTCTTCTATCCACAACTACTCAACACCAACAAAACAACAAACAAATCTAAGCTAAACTAAAAATACTGTCAACACGGAAGACCCAGGAATACCCCACTTCCTAGTATCTCTCGAGATCTTCGGAGTCCACCACTCCTAGATCTTTTCTAACTAAAGTATACAAAGTAGCTTATACGACTCACCTCGTAGGATTAGTCTAAGGTCACCTACTTAGGGCTCTCTCGTCCCCGGCAACAGCGCCAAATGTTAAGGCGGTTACGCCGCTAGCGGAAGCTAAATAGCGAGAACTCAACCAACAACAGAATTTGTCAGACGAGGACGGAGCTTGACCCGCAGGCGAATGGAAACAACTAGGTGGGTGTCAAATCACCTACTCGACCTTCTAATGACAATCACTACTAAGGAAATCAAATCTAAGTTTTAAAATACGCAAGTGACTGAAATCCGTACTACGAACGAATGCTATACGAAACAAGATCTAGAATCATTGAATCGATCTCAAACTCAAGGGGAAGTCTATACACTAGGTAAGAACAACACCCTAAAGACTTGAACTGCAAAATCAACCTAT
Source organism: Adiantum capillus-veneris (assembly GCF_014529385.1). Taxonomy (NCBI): domain Eukaryota; kingdom Viridiplantae; phylum Streptophyta; class Polypodiopsida; order Polypodiales; family Pteridaceae; genus Adiantum; species Adiantum capillus-veneris. The sequence goes on from NC_140945.1 coordinate 124,049,575, forward strand.
AACCACTCCGTGCGATAAACGCGTATGAAGACAGACCGAAAAATACAGGTGACCGAAACTTGACTCCGATGGTACTAATGTGTAGCTCTACTTGTTGTGGTTCTATAGATATACTGCACGCTCTATTCCGACACACGAGTTGGAAGAAAACTCACACCGAAGCTCGTAGGAACTTACCACACATAGAAGCCGATAGTGTGCACTCTTGGTATCAGTGCGTAGCTCTCACCGTTGCTAACACAATGGCGGTGTCGCTTCTCCAATGGCGGCTCCGTAGCTCGCGTAGCAAGTAGATAAGACTCTCTCTCTCTCTCAGACACAGTCACGGCGCTCAAAAAACCTCTTTGATTAATAAAACTGAATCTCCTTTAGGTTACAAAACTTTGGCTTATATACCTGAGCCTTGGAGGTGAGAACATCTCTAACTAATTACATCGGCAAGTGAAATTACTTCGGAATTACAAGCTGGAAACTCAATTGAGTCCCGTTACTTAATGAATGGCTCCAATCAAAATCAATGTCGGAAAGACATTTATCACAATCAATGGTTACAAAAATGATGAGTGTGAGCAAAAATGTGGGTGTGATCCTCTGCTGGCTCAACACTCAACAAAGGCAAAAAGTTGCTGCTGATAAGCACAAAAGAGCCTTAATGTTCAAAGAAAATGATTGGGTCTTACTCAACAATCCTAAGGCTCGATTAAGGCAAACGACGGGCAAAAATCCTACGTGCCATCAAAAGTATTATGCCAAACTAGCAAAAAGATACTATGGTCCTTTCCAAATCTTGAAGCCCATCAATGAGACGGCTTATCAACTCAAGTTGCCCAACAATTGGCTCATACACAATGCCTTTCATGTAAGCCTACTTAAGCCCTACAAAGGAGAGCCACCAACTGAACCAATTTTTTGAAGACCCTCCCGAAGTTGAAGACCAAGAAGAGGTGCTACAACCCAAAGCTGTCCTTCAGCATGAAGACAAGGTACTACGACATGGTAAGATTATCTGACGGTATCTTATTAAGTTCAAAAATTATCCTTTTGAAGATGCTAGATGGATGCAAGGAATACAGCTTAAGGATAGTATGAACCTTGTCAATGCTTACAATGCTACATTAGAGTAAGCAAATCTACAAATTTCTTTTAAATGACTCATGTTTTTGTCTTATAAGACTAGTCCTCTTTTTAATTGTGCACAAATTTAACTAGTATGCATGCTTAGAATCATGTTTGTGATGACGACGTCTCTCAAACACCACGTAGAATTTGTCACTCTACTTTGGGAGAATGAAATGGACTAAAGAGCAGACATGCTTGCGGCAGCTATGTCTCCCAAGCACCAAATGGATTAGTCATCCATCTTGGAAAGATGTCGTAGGGTAAAAAGGGATCCTCTACCCGCTAAGCAAATTGACTAATGACTAAGGCTTTATCTCTTCTACCTCATAGTCGAGGACGACTATGATTTCAAGAGAGAGGTAATGTCATAAAATCTAATATCTAATATCTAACCAACCCAAATGATTTTCTCATATTAAATTGATCACTTAATGTGGGAGAATAAACGGGAACAAGTGTTAAGATATAGACATGTGCTTATAGATCTATCTCAACACGGGGCCAATGGTAAAGGGGCCCAAATGAGAGATGGTCTATCAAAGAGAAAGGCTAACAAATGGAGCATAAGAACTTAGGGTTAGCTTCATTGAAGACCTCCAATAATGTGTGTAAAAGGCCTTTGACCTTAGGTAAGCTAGGGCTGAACTTGAGGCGCGGGAACCCGACCCAACTCGAGGTGCTTGTCCTGCTTGTCATGCTTGATGACTAAGGTGCTTGAGGTGCTTGAGATTCTTGAGGTGCTTAATTATTGAGATCCTTGAGGTGATTGACATGCTTGAGATGCTAGGGTTGCACTTGAGGTGAGAACCCAGCCCAAGCTTAAAGTGCTTATGAGCCAAGCTTGTGGTGGGAACTGGGCCTATGCATGAGGGGCTTGAGGTGTCAAAAAGTCAAAGATTCAATACCTACAAGGAGGGGGCGAGCCCTACATGAGGGGGGATGAGAGAGAACACCCACACACTCACACAAGGCATGCATGGTACAAATAAAGCAAAAGGGACACTTGTCAAGTTCCTCCTCATGTTGCCCTCATGGTGTGCTTGAAGCCTATTGGTTGGCCACCCAAGGGGTCCAATAATAATTTAGGAGATTTAATTAAATGATTTAGCATTTATCTAGCCCTCTTTCTCAAAGGGGAAAGGGGGACACTTGTCTCAAGGCTACCCTTGCTGCTTGTAATGCCTCCTGCTTGTGATTGGCTAGGCCTGGAGGGGTCCAATGAGCTTCAAGCATGAGCTACAAGGGGGGGTTGACCCAAGTAATCTAGGGGGTTGCTTAGGGGGTATACTCACCCACACACACTCACAAACACTCTCATTGTGTGTAAGAGCTCCCTCTCCTTCTCCAAGCAAGTAGAGGTTGAGAGCCTACACCAACACTCTTGGATATGGAGTGCAAATCCAACCAAGAGCCATGCTTCAATGCTTAAGCTTGCCATCTCCTTCTTCTTCATTACTATGCTATTATGTATGCTAGCAACAAGAGTTATAATAAGTGAGGAACTAATTCTTTCTCCTACGAACTGTGTTCTGTTTCTTCTTCCTCTTCCCTACCCTCATTCCCTGCTAGCTCTCTCCACCTTCGAAGGTGTTTGAGGTCTTGGGATTGAGGCTTGGGATAGTTAAAGCTTTCTTCAAGTTTATGTTATGTTTGTGATGCATGAAGCTTTCCATATTCATTGCATCACCTAGGTCACAAGGAACACAAAGATTGTATACCAATGTAATGGAATTGGCCTATTTAAAAAGACCTCCAAAGGTTAGTATTAAAAGTTCTTAGACCGTAGGCAAGCTAGGGCTGTGCTTGAGGTGGGAACCTGGCTTGAGCTTGAGGTGCTTGTTAACTAAGGTGCTTGAGGTGCTTAATGACTAAGATGCTAAGGTGCTTCATGACTAAGGTTCTTGAGGGGCTTAAGGTGTTACAAAAGTCAACAAGGATCCCTACACATGGGGGGGCGAGCCCTACTTGTAGGAGCATGAGAGAGAACACACACACACTCACACAAGTCAAGCCTAGTCTAAACAGGAAACAAGGACACATGTCAAGCTTCTCTCCATATTAAGGTGCCTAAAGCGTATTGATTGGCCTCTAAAGGGGTATAATAATCTTTTAGCTGATTAAATTAATTGTTTAAGCATTTATCAAGTTCTCTCTGTCAAAGGGGAAAGGAGGACACTTGTCCAAAGTCCAAAGACTACCCCAACTGCTTGAATGGACCCAGTCTTGTGATTGGCTAGGCTTGAGAGATCCAATGAGCTTTAGGCATGAGCTAGAAGAGGGGGTCAACCCAAGCAAGGAGGGGGCTTGCTTGTAAGGCATACTCTCTCCCACACACTCACACACACTCTCATGGTGTGAAGTACCAAGTGAAAGAACTCCATCTCCTTCTCCAAGCTTGTTGTGAAGTTGAGAGCCTACACCAACACTCTTGGCTATGGAATGCAAATCCAACCAAGAGCCACGCTTCAATGCTTAAGCTTTCCATCTTCTCCATCTTCATTACTATGCTATTATGGTATGCTAAGCAAGAAGAGTGATGATAAGTGAGGAACTATTCCTTTTTCCTATGACCGTTTCTTCTTCCTCTTCCCTACCCTCATTCCCCGCTAGCTCTCTCCACCTTCAAAGGTGTTGGGACTAAGGCCGGGGATATCATTAGCATGTCACATCCCATGTCTGCTATGCCTAGGGCCACACATATGAACCTCGGGCCCTGCAAGGTGCAACACCGAACTAAACTTGGAACCCGAGGGCTGCCTATACTCCAAACTGAATGCCAATCCCTACTCCACATGTAGTCTCTGGAGTGCCTCTACCCACTATGCCTGCTAACTTAGGTGACTTGGAAACATTTGACCAAGATATTGATCGATATATTGTTGAAAATATGCGTGGCACTTCTGATATAGAGCCTAGAAGCAAGGCAGTACAAATAGCCAAGCTCACATAAAAATTTAGTGGAGAGGGGGATGTGAGAAAGCATATCAAAGTATTTGAACAAATATGCGATTCCCTAGGAGAACACAATGAGCTGCATAAGAGTAATGCTTTAAGCCTGACCTTGAGCACGGGAAGGCTGGGGATTGTTATAGGACCTAAGGGTGGAAGAGAAACGATTTACCCTACTCTTCAGGGAGACTGTTCTTGAAAGAGTACATATGAGAGGGAGTGCTTTGGGGTGTACCCTCTTAGTTCTAAAAATCCCAACGAGAGGAAGGGGAGTCCGCAAGAGACTTTATTAGTGGCTTGAAGCATTTGAATTCTCGTTGTAATCCAAATGAGCGCTTCAATAATAACAAATTGCTCGATAGATTCATTAGGGGACTACAACATGAGGATATCTACAATGGCCTAGTCATGAGAGGGATCACCACTTGGGAAGCAGTCACCACCAATGCAATCCAATTGGAGAACAATTTAATGATTCGAGGAGAAAGAGTGTCCGTTGAGCCTAAATCTACTAGCTCACAAGCATAAGGGCATGAGCCAATGACCATAAAGCCTATTGCTAAAGGTTCAAAGAAATCTAAGACGCCTTTAGCAGATCTCACCAAGGCTATTCAAGAAAGTCTTAGAGATGATTGTGCTCCACAAAACAATCATATGTATCCAAGGAGGGAGCAACAATGGTGCTCAATTTGCTTTGGTCCACATAGTACCAGTGAATACCCTAGTTTAGAGTAAAATTTAATGGGAATTGCAATGCATGTGGGAGGTATGGTCATCAAGACAAGGATTGCATAGTATTTAAACGTGCGATGGCCAATGGACCAACCTTAGCATGGACGAACACACCTTGAGTGTTTTCATTGATGCCAGCCCCACCTCTTGAACAACCATCACAACACATGGTCCCTAGGGCCCAAAAGGTTGTTCAAACAACACCATTACCACCTCCAGTGCTAGGATCGCAATCCTCACATCCGAGAATCACGTCCGTCAATCAAGTGGGTTGTGAGTCATCTATTGCTTGTGTGGATTGTGAGGATGGGTTAGACCCTAATGTTGCCTATGGGATTGATGCACTTGAAGAAAGTCCACAATACTACATGGAGGACTATTGGGGACAAGTCAAACCTCTCTATCAAGTAGCTGCTCTTGCGGCAAGTGGCCAAAATATCAATTTCATTGGCAAGAGACCACCTCTTCAATGCTACGAGTGTCGGGGTGAAAGCATGAAAAGGTGGTCAGGTTTTGGGGAAAAATTGGTGGATCACTTTGGTACTTTCATATTGTGTGAGGATCTAGTCTAAGTTGACTAAGGGGGTACCAAGATTTGAAAACATCACTTCAAGATTTCTTCATTTTTTGAAATGCAAGCATGCAAAAGGTAATCTGCTCAATGTTGGCACGCACCAAGGTCGCGTTGCATGGATTGTTCCTGCTTGCAACTCTTTCAAAGCTCACTTTTTGCTGCACTATGCCACTAGTGCCATGAGACTGCTGACAACCATTTCTTCCTCAAGGTAGTGAGCTCTCTCTCTCTCTCTCTCTCTCTCTCTCTCTCTCTCTCTCTCTCTCTCTCTCTCTCTCTCTCTCTCTCTCTCTCTCTCTCTCTCTGCTGATGCTTTCTCATCCCTGTTGGGTCAGATTTCCTTGCATATCTAGACTGTTGAAATGTTGGATTTTCTTCTCTCTCTCTCTCTCTCTCTCTCTCTCTCTCTCTCTCTCTCTCTCTCTCTCTCTCTCTCTCTCCCCGATGAGGGTGTTGCATTCATTGTTGGATGAGATTTGATGTTTTTTTTAATAGGATACTAGAAATGAAGATGCCACTGCAAAAGTGCACGTTACCAAACAAATCACTGGCTGAGGTGTCATCCACCACTCGCTGAGGTGTCATCCACCAGCTTGCATTCTAGCAGTAGCAAACGGTCCAAGAGTGGTGCAAGTTTGTCGTCAAAGGACACCTTTCTTGCCTCTGATAAGAGCAATGGTAATCACCCATTTCCTTCTCATGAATGTATGAATCTTTTAAATTAGTACTTTTTGGTAAAAAAATTAGATGTTAAAGGCTTGCAACTGTTTTTCCATGTCCACATTTCATTGAATGCATAGTTTTACATGGTGGTGGAAGTGTTTTGACTAATCCCCTTCCCTTTGAATTTGTGTGCTCAATAGTAGCATCTCGAAAGTCTCAATATCCCAAGCAGACCAGATTCTTCTTTACCCGACATGACCTACATGAGGAGTACGGTCTAAGTTTGGAAGGCAAGCTGTATCAACATTTGTCTGATGAGGATGTGATAGATGAGGATTGGTTGGCAGTCTTCACAAAGAAAACAGAGAAGGGTTCCAGCATCTTCTTGCATATGGTGCGGCTTAAATATGCAGAAGAATGTAGGTTATTGTTTCACAAAGTATATCAAGCCATACCAACCAATAAAGAAATCATGCACAAGTTTTCAACCTTGTTTGTATATGAGAGATAACCAACTGCCATGCAAAGTCCAACAGGTCACCGGATGGTTGCATGGCTCCCGGGCGAGATGGACAAAAAGCTCAAGAACTGGACTGACTGCAATGAGAATGGTCAGCATGTGACTCGGACCACACAATCCACTCCGAAGGCTCTCATTGACCATGGGGGGTTAACTTCTATTTCCTACAGTTTGGGCCCTCACTCATTTTTGAATTGCAGCTCTATTAATCTCCAAATTGTAGTGGAAGTGGAGCAGATGTTGGCTACAAGAAAGAGTACATTGGAGAGTGTGAAAAGCACACTAAATGAAACCCAAATGAAACTACAAGAGAAAAGTCAGAGCATCTGGAAGATAGAGGGAACATCTTTAGCTGCAGCAATGCTTCAATGGAAATTGACTAAGCTTCAAACACTGAAAGACAGCATGGAGGGAGTAGTATGTGGTGCATCTGATTCTGAGCTGATGGTAATTGATGCAAATATCATTGCTCTCTCAAGTGCATTGATAGCTCTAGGGGTTGAAGCAAGCAATTCAAAGATTAGAGACGACATTGATCGTATAGAGGTATGCATCAAGATCAATATATTGTGTATTAAAACTAAACCTTGTATTTAGGTTTTAAAGTGCAATGTAAGTACCATGTGAACTTTCTAAGTGGTTCATAGAGTTTTGGGATAACACCTGGCAAGTACAACTCTCAAGATTCAACACCTGACTCTGATTATGTTTTACATGGTACTTTCTACAAGTCCCAATGGAGTCTTTTTGGTACTTAACAAGGCACAAGTAGATAGAACTACACAAACTCTGTCATTTAACAAGGATTAAATATGTCATGGTACTTTATATAAGTACCTATGGAGCCGTATGGGTGCTTCACAAAGCCTAGGGGTGGTAGAAAGGAGGCAAAACTCTCAGGTTCCACCGTGTAATTGTGATTATATACATCATGGTACTTTTTGTAGTTACCAATGAGGCATTATTGGTGCTTCATAGAGCTTATAAATGGCAGCAAATAGGTAGAACTCTCAAAATCCAACATTTGACGATACTTTTTGTAAGTACCAATGCAAGTTTATTGACCAATGGTTCACAAATCTTAGTGCTGGTGGTGGAAATCACAAAGTCCTCCATTAGACGAGGATTACAAGTACTTTGTGAAGCTAAGTAATATGGTAGCTTTTTATAAGGTAGTTCAAATTAAAGGTACAACCAATAGTACCCACGTAGGCACTTTGTACATATTGTTGTATTACTTGGTAGAGTTTATAGTACCTATCATAGGTACATTAATAAAATATATGCCTTTATATTTCAAAGTACCTTTCATAGGTCGATACTTTGAAAGTACATATCTATTTTCATGCGGTTTTGGTGAATTTTTTGAGTTTCTGCTTAGTTTTCAAGGAAAACTCTGTCAAATTTTCCCTAAATTCTTGCCATGTTTTATGCGTATCTACAATCTACTCTCTAATGGATTACTGGTCAAGTCTGAATTCCAGTTTTATAGGTTTTTGTCAGTTGCATATGCTTGTCTCACTATAGATTATAGGCAGTCACATGCTTTACATGTTTTTTTAAGTTCTTTGTAGTAAATTTTCCACTAAAATGTGTTTTGAGCGTGTTTACTCACCACTTGCATATATGGTTATGCAATTTATACTCGGTTGAGCTATTTGTCCTAGATTGTATGCGTGGAGATTGTAAATTGTGGAGGTGCTTTATGCATATGTAAGCATCGGTTTTGATGCGATTGATCGTGGGTTTCATGATTGTGTAGTTGTTGAGTGATCTCCCACTTTGCTGCCATTTTGGCATGGTTTATGGTTGAGATTTCTCCTAGGTTTTCTTGCCATACATTGGTTTCTTGGCATCCACATAGAAAATATGTGTGATAATTCAGAGTCAATAGTCATGACTCAAGAGAGATGACGGTCTTGTAGTTGCCAATGCTTGCGTTGTTGGCATTGTGGTCACATTGGGCCATTAGGTGCCACTATTTCATACATATGAGGCACCAATGGAGATCTATGCATGATGCAGATGAGGTTTTGACAGATGCTAGAGTGGTGGCTTCATATGCATGACAATGATGTCACATTTTCCTTTAGTGTTCCACCTGCTTACATGTCTTCTAGTGACACTCCTCCATATTGGTTGTTAGATGAAGATGCAGTATTCCATGTCACACCACATCGTGAGTGGTTTAGCACATTCTCTAGTGGGATCTTTGGTTGTGTGCACTTGGTCATGGTATGATGTTTGGCATTGAAGATGCAAGGGATGTTTGTTTGTCATTGTCCAGTGGTGCATCATATACGTTACGGTGTGCGTTATCTTCCTCAGTTGACATAGAGCTTGATCTCAGTGAGACAAATAACAGACTGTGGGTGTCAGACACTCCTTAGAGAGAAGTCTTTCCAAATGCATTACGGATTGTTATTGATTTCCAAAGGAGCCCACAAAGGCTTGGTTTACCCTATGCATGTATCTGAGGTTCAAAATGACATAGCCTCGATTTTGTTGGTGGCATGCATTGAGCGAGAGACGAGACGTCTCCTTTGCAAGTGAGATCCAATATGCTCACGAGAGATAGCATTTAACTGTGTAGGACATGCCAATAGACTCTGTAGAGACAAAGGTAGAGCGGTAGTGCTTTAGTGACACACAACAGGTGTTGTCGGAGTTTGTGTAGATAGAGGTAGAGTGTGTATATGTGTGTGTGTGTGTGTGTGTCACAGAGAGAGAGAGAGAGAGAGAGAGAGAGAGAGAAGCATGTAAATAGTGTAGAGGAAACTAGGAAAACTAGGTTTACATAGATTTTGTCAGCGTTCGGGTGTCTCATGTACGACCTACTAGTGTGAAGGCCCAACCTAACACTTCTAGTGGGAGCATTTGCAACAAGGATTGTCAATTGTACGATGATTGACACTAGCATGATGCATTGTGGAGCTTTGTAAACCATACAAATTTCTCTACAAGCATGGATAGGCATGCTCACCTATCACTAGAGCCGATACGACTGCTACATTGATAATATTCTTGGTGCTGATGCTCGTGAATTTCCTCCAAGCAAACTCCCAAGGACATCACCGAACTATGCAAGCAAGGCAAGGACATTGCTCCAAAAGGTAATGTTGAGGACCTCGAGGCTACTCGTAAGGCTGCTCGGGTGGGTGCTACTAGATCTACAAATGAAATATTTGTGAAACATTTGCAGGAATTCAAGGAGTGAACTCCTGAAGCTTTGTGGTCGGCTATGGAATCAGTCCCCAAGAAATGTGAGGTTATCAAAGGAACACTAAAGTGGGGAGAAATAGTCCACCTATTTATTCAATGGAGAGCACTAGCTAGAGAGAGAGAGAGAGAGAGAGAGAGAGAGAGAGAGAGAGAGAGGAGGAGGAGGAGGAGGAGAGTGCAAGCCTGCTAGGCCTCACTCACTTGTCATCATGCCTCACACTCTCTCCCTTGCTTCCATTTGCACCTGAAGTTAGCCATGGCAGAGGATGACCCCACATAGGACATCACTAGAGATTCTAATACTCCCTTTGTCCTCAATTGGATGAAGAGAGCTTTTTCATGCAAGGGGATGCCGAGTTAAGCTACCCTCAGCAATTTCATGTTTCTCAAGCTGAAAAGGTGCTAAGGAAACTTAGTTTCATATGTTTCCTCAAATGCTACCTTTGAGAGAAAATGCTAGCAATTTTGGCAAAGTTAGCATAACCAAGCAACATTATCACTACACAAGGAGAGTAAGAGCGACATAAAAAAACTTTGCCTGCCTCTTCGTGTGAAATGTATCTAAGGAGCTTCGGCCAAGCACATTGGAATTATCTAGATATCTAGATTGGTAGCTTCCTTAGCTTATGAATGGTCAAAGCTTGTAGCCACTATACTTTATGCGAGACTACATGCCCAAGCGACTACTCTGGTAGTTTTGGTAGGAGCATCTGTTGTGAATATTATGAACACCAATCCGGCCAAAAAGCTAAGTGTTATGAAAAGCACTTTTGAGGGTGAATATACTAGCTATGTAAAAAACCAAATTCTCTTGGTGGAAACAATTCCTTTGCTATAGGCTCCTATGATGCACACATGGTGCTGTTCAACAAGGTGTTTAATTAGTTGGACCTCCCACACCCCTACACACATGGAATTAGATGAGTTGAAGATCTTATCATGATGGAAACTCCCCCCTTCATCACAATCACATCAACGCAACGACGTTTAGTAGGCAGGAGGAGAGGCGAAAGGTTTCGAGATGATTTAGGGTTCCAACACTTGACGTGGATCATTTTGTTTATTCTTACAGCTTGCACCAATATCATCATCAAGACATCAACTTCAAGTGTTCCCACTAATTGGCTGAATGTGTGCAAATAGACAATTGGTGTGAGATGGTTCATAGTGTCACTGGATGCAAGCCCGAACACTCATGTGTGAACTACATCCATGTCAATTGTATTCCAACCTATGGAGCTGGCATACATTTTTTAACCTATGTCAAGTTCTTAAGGTGTGTTTGTGCACATCATTAGAAAGTCAATCTAGTCCTCTAGTATAAAATAAGTTGTGCTTAATTTTTTGCCAAGACTACAGTATCAGATTGTACATTGCAAGAACAAGTTGTTTGATAGAAAAAGTTAAGTTAAAAATGTAAAATGTTGGTGTAGGCCTGACCTCATCACTTTGGCCACTTCATTAAGAAAAATATGAACCCTCTAGGGGCCCTTTGGGATTAAGGTTAATTAGAGGCTAGCCAATGAGAAGAGGGTGGTGGACATACTCTATGCCCTCAAAAACGTAGGGGGACAAAGTAGTCTTACACTTCTTAATGGCCTCTTACCTAGTGAGAAGGTGGGGGTGGGGTGGGGTGGTGGGCCACCTGGAACCTCCAACTTCCCTCCTTTTTGATCCGGTTTTGAAAAAATCTCAAAATCTTGAAATTTTTCAAAACTCAAATCTTACCTTCTTAAAACCCCCCTAAACCTATTTTATAGTCAAAAAAGCATTTTTTGACATCTAAAAGTCAAAACGTGCACCCAAAAACTTTTGAAACATCATTTTTAACTATCCAAAGCCTCCCCAAAACTATTCCTCAATCAAAAATTGAATTTCTCTCTCTAGAACCCCTTTTCCAACACCTCCTTGGTTGCAACCATCACACTCACCCTCCACTTCAATACTCTCTCTCTACACCATCTCCATTGCTGCAACAAGGAAGCTCCTCTCTCCTCCTCTCCCACCTCCCATTGCCACACCAAGCAAAGGTTATCCACCTTCTCCTATTTCGATTGCTACAATACTCCACGGCCCCTCTATCACTACCACCTCCCATTGGCACACCAAGCAAAGTCATTCACTTTCTGCCACATACATTGTAGCAATAAGCAAGGTCCTCCTCCTCCTCCTAATTTTCTTTGTTCACCCATGGCCAATTGTTGAGCCAGCAGAGCCAGCAGAGGATCACACCCATATTTTTGCTCACACTCATCATTTTTGTAACCATTGATTGTGATAAATGTCTTTTCGACATTGATTTTGATTGGAGCCATTCATTAAGTAACGGGACTCAATTGAGTTTCCAGCTTGTAATTCCGAAGTAATTTCACTTGCCGATGTAATTAGTTAGAGATGTTCTCACCTCCAAGGCTGAGGTATATAAGCCAAAGTTTTGTAACCTAAAGGAGATTCAGTTTTATTAATCAAAGAGGTTTTTTGAGCGCCGTGACTGTGTCTGAGAGAGAGAGAGAGAGAGTCTTATCTACTTGCTACGCGAGCTACGGAGCCGCCATTGGAGAAGCGACACCGCCATTGTCTTAGCAACGGCGAGAGCTACGCACTGATACCAAGAGTGCGCGCTATCGGCTTCTATGTGTGGTAAGTTCCTACGAGCTTCGGTGTGAGTTTTCTTCCAACTCGTGTGTCGGAATAGAGCGTGCAGTATATCTATAGAACCACAACGAGTAGAGCTACACATTAGTATCATCGGAGTCAAGTTTCGGTCACCTGTATTTTTCGGCCTGTCTTCATACGCGTTTACCGCACGGAGTGGTTATAGGTTGATTTTGCAGTTCAAGTCTTTAGGGTGTTGTTCTTACCTACTGTATAGACTTCCCCTTGAGTTTGAGATCGATTCAATGATTCTAGATCCTGTTTCGTATAGCATTCGTTCGTAGTACGGATTTTAGTCACTTGCGTATTTTAAAACTTAGATTTGATTTCCTTAGTAGTGATTGTCATTAGAAGGTCGAGTAGGTGATTTGACACCCACGTAGTTGTTTCCATGCGCCTGCGGGTCAAGCTCCGTCCTCGTCTGACAAATTCTGTTGTTGGTTGAGTTCTCGCTATTTAGCTTCCGCTAGCGGCGTAACCGCCTTAACATTTGGCGCCGTTGCCGGGGACGAGAGAGCCCTAAGTAAGTGACCTTAGACTAATCCTACGAGGTGAGTCGTATAAACTACTTTGTATACTTTAGTTAGAAAAGATCTAGGAGTGGTGGACTCCGAAGATCTCGAGAGATACTAGGAAGTGGGGTATTCCTGGGTCTTCCGTGTTGACAATATTTTTAGTTTAGCTTAGATTTGTTTGTTGTTTTGTTGGTGTTGAGTAGTTGTAAATAGAAGAAGAATTTGCTAGTCCGTGAGTGACAGTGGATATCTTTAAAATCACAATTACCAAACCCATTTTATGACTAGGAATAGCTTAGGTAGAACTTCATTTGATCCTGATCTAGAGCTAGTAATCATTGGAGTATTTGCTTGATATGGTTGATTGCATGTTAGATCACTAAACCGTCGAGTTGGTAGTGAAACTTGCAATAAACAAAAGTAAGAGAAATTTTCTGTGTATCTGGGAGTTGCTAAGCACTAGAGAAAGCTTTAGGAAGGATTCTGTGCCAAAAAACTAGAAATCTGCAACTTTAGAAATCATACGCGTATGATGTCTAAATGACCAAACAGAGACCAAAACAAAAATTTTGACTTTACCAGAGTGTTCAAAAGGGGGGTTATACCCTAATTTCAACTTAAAACAAGAGCATTAACACTCAAAGAAACCCAAAAAGACAAGTCGGAGTCCTAGAAACGCAAAGAATAGGAAATTTTGGATTCAGATCTTGTTTTTACATTCAAACCTGACAAAAACACTTGAAACTCAATTATAAACATTGGAGAAGGCTTAAAACCAAGAATAGTCAAAATCTGGGACAAAAGACATCATACGCGTATAATGTCTTTTGGCACATCCACTGCTTATTTCTGATATCTGACCTGACAAGATTGTTACAAGCACTGTAGGAAGCATAAATATCAAGTTTTGACCCAAATTGATGAAAAAGACATCATACGCGTATGATGTCTTTGACCTAATTTTGGACATATTTTGATACTTTGCCAACACAGATCCATTGTAATAGCTGTCTAGAGGTTATATTTCAAGTTTCATCCCATTTGGATCACAATTGACCCAAAACAAGTCAAAAGCGAAAAATTGCCAAGAAAAGCCTAAATTAGCCATAACTTGCTCAACCAGAGTTCAAACTAAATTTTGTGAGTGGAAAGAACATAAGGGGGCTACTGAGAGTGAGCATAACCAAAATAGTTTAAATCTGTGAAAAAAAGACATCATACGCGTATAATGTCTTTTTCAGCATAACTGCAACAAAATTCTCACTTGATGAAACAGAAGTTGTCCAACTGACAAGATTAAACAATTGACAAAGTATCAATCAGTTTGGATCAATTCTGACCACAAAAACTTGGGGAAAACAAATTGCCGAGACGGAAAAGTTAAAGTCCTTTAGGGGAATTGATGAATTTGAGATCGGGCAGGAATCTCCAGAATAACCAACCAAAACAAGGGGAACAAGCAAGTGTCATATCAACCGAGGGAAGTGTAAACCAAAGTTGGGTGCAACCATTAGAGCCGATCTTTGAAGGAAGTGTCTCTGATACTTCTTCGGAGAGATCTTACGAGATTTTCACCGAACACTTGGAACACTTGAACTTGAACAACAGAGAAAATATGGCAGCAGGATCATCAAACCCTTCCGCCACAATGAAGCTATTGTTCATAAAATACCAGTACGACAATGAGCAAGGTGCCAAGATCTACAAAGATGGAATGGACCGCTATTGTGTAAAGATAGAGGAGAGACCTAGTGAGTTCAAGGACTTAGTGCCTGTAAGCTATAGCGGAGATAGATATCTAGATGACGAGGGTACCATGTACTTGGTAGTCCTAAACCCTAACATTGTGGACAAGTGGGGATTGATGGGCACCAAAGCCAAAGTAGATGAAGAACTTGAGGAGAAAGCACCAATAATGAACTTCCCTAATGCGAGGTTAAGAAGAGAGAATGAAACTACAAGGATCAACACTGATAACATCTATGTGGGGCTATACAAATATAATAATGGGGAGCAGGATCTCTATTATAAATGTGAAGAACCCTACACTGGAGAGTTGACAGACCGAAAAAGACTTTATGTCTTTACCTACACAGAGGGATCGGATGTGAAAATTGCCGCTTACGACAAGTATGGGAGGCAATACTCAACAATGGGCAAGAAAGAATTAGAAGGATATACATACTTTGGGGGACCACTACATCAGTATTATGTTACTTCTAGCTCACAAAGACCAGCACCAACAAATGGAGGGCAACACCCAATGACGACAGGAGGACAAAGAACTCAGGTTGCTGACTCTTTCAGCCAACCTCCATACTCGAAGCTTGGACCAATGGGATCATTACATTCCAGAGAGTCAATGGATACGAATCGAGGTAGTGCAGTTCCAATCCACACATATACCACTCCAGGTCCAAGGTTCGAAGCGGAACCATCACATCTACCTCCTAGTAGTAGATTCAGGGCAGGGGAACCGACAAGGGTAACCCATGAGATCCATGATGCTAGAGAAAGCTTTAGCCGGGACACAGGAGCAATGAGATTGGTAGCAGACCATAGACGTATGAGACCATCTCAAGTAGCCAAGTGTATGCCAAAGAAGTATGCTGGTTCAAGAGATCCGTATGCACATGTGTCACTCTTTAAGCAAGTCTTAAGAGCTGAGCAGATAACCGATTTCCATATACAATACGAGGGATTTGGTCTTACTCTAGAAGGTATGGCATTGACATGGTTTCAACCACTGAACATAGGGGGATTCCATGACATTGACCATTTGCTAAGAGAGTTTGCTGAGGAATTCTCAAAACGGGGGATTAAGCACAATACGGTCTCACAAATATATGCTTTTAAACAAAGAGAACACGAAAAAGTGAAGGAAGCTTCACTTCGCTTCAAACAATACATTGAAAGATGTCCAGTACGTGAACGACCACAAGATGACAGACTATCCGTTCTCTTTATTGAGGGACTGAGAAACGACACTCTCAAGAAGGACTTGCACTTGAAAGCTTGTACAAGCTTCGAGCAAGTAACGAGAGAGGCATTGTACTTAGTGGATAACTGTACGGTTTATGGAGAGGTGTCAGCGGATACAGATTTTGCATCCAGTAGCTCCTCCTCCATAGCGAGCAAGACTACCACTAAAAAGAATGTTCAAACAACAACCATGCCAAATGTAGAGCAAATGATAGAAGAGGCTCTAAAAAGGATGGCACCATACCAAAAACCATTGCCAAAACCGCTGAAATGGTGTGCTATTGAGCAAAAATGGACAAATCATCCAACAGAGGAGTGCTATTACAACAAAGGGTATGTAAGGGAGCGTCAGTATGCACCTCCTGCTCAATTAGCACCACCTCAGGTACATCCAGTACCTCGATACCCAACGGGAAATGTACCAGGACCTATGGGGATAGAAAGACCGCAACCGGTATTGGGACAACAACCACCTTTACCAGGAGCAAGACCAGTGGGCATTAGATATGCACCAACCTTAGAGAATCAGGAAGAACAAGCCTTAGTGCCTGTTCAAGCCTATTATGAAGAATCTGGTGCACACATGTCTCCAATTGTGTATTACCCACCAGAAGAACCCAAACAACCAGAACCATGGGGCATGATGGGGAATGTTGGAACCCCAACAGTTACAAGTGCTACTGATGAAGAGAGATACAATTTAGACGCAAGAACATTGATGTTCATAGCTCATGGAGGGTTAACAGGACAAAGACCATCCTATCCACAAAGGACGAATCAAATGGGACCAAGACCAGCACTAGGACCCTGTTACAAGTGTGGAGGTGACCATCTGATGAATGTTTGTCCACATACGGCAATCATTAGAATTAACGCTTATTGCACTGAGTGTGGGGTTACTCACTTCATTGAGGATTGTTCAAAAAATCCAAACAAAGTGCAAAAGACGACATTGAATATGCTAGAAACTATTCCTACCAGCAGTGGGTCTGAAAATGAAACTCTGATACCAACGCAAGTTGTTACTAGAGCTCAAGCTAAGAAAACCACTAGAGAACCTGAGAAGGGAAAGTTAGCGACTGAAGTGGTTAGTCAAGGACCGCGGAGTCAGAGAAACACATGGAAAGCTAGAAAAGCACGCATGAAGTTGAGAAAAGAACGTGAAGACGCTATTATAGCTGAGGAACTAAAGCGAACGAAAGATAGATTAGAAAAACTTGAGAGTCAAAACGGGAAACGAGAGATGAGCCCGGAAAGAACGAAACAAAAGAGTATCAAAGAAACAACGAGCTTAAGCTCAGGGGGATCAGTGCTAGTCGACAAAGTACACGAACCATTGGACGCACTGATGAAAGCTTACGAAGCTAGGTTAAAGAACAACCAAACACAAGAACAGAGGTGGATGACATACCCAAACGCGGAATTGGAAAAGCAGAGACTTGAAATGTGCCAGAGAATGATCGAGACTGCACAAACCTTATTAGAACCACCAAGAGAAACAACGAATGGTGGAACGGAAAACCCAATTCAGCAGGAGACTATCATTTCACGGGTAGCTGAAAAGACTCCCAGTGCACAAAAGCCTGAAAATACACACAAGGATGACCGCATAGTATTGAACACAACCGATCAGGAGATAGAGAGTTTTCATCCAGTCATACAGAGGTCTTACGGAAGAGATGAGGTACAATGAATTTTGGAAACAAGTGAGAGAGGCAAACTTTGCAAACGAGCTAAGTTGCCAAGCTAATCAGACAAATTGGGAAAAGGACATCAGGAACCCTCCCATAGTGGAATTTGAGGCAGCATCTCAAGTGGACTTGGATCTGCAATCTTACTGGGGAGATGGGGGCTTTGTTAGAACAATGGAGAGCAAACCTCACTCACTGAATACCTTACCTTCATACTTAGGAGAGTATGAAGCAAAATCCGAGATTAGAGCACTTCCCTCACGAAGAATCTCATCAAAAAAAGTCATGGACTCGCAAGGATTGATAGAGATCTTGTCAACACCAGTGACATGCACTATCACTCTAGCTGAGCTTTTGAGGCTAAGACCACATACGTGGACCACTGTAGGAAAATGCTTGGAGAAATTTGGGATAAAAGACCCAACATCGAGACTGCAAGAGGGTATACAAGAGCTGAGCAAACCACAAAAGAACGCTAAGCCTGTACCCTTAAACAAGGTCGGAGAGTATTACGAAGGAGAAGAGGGGAATACAACCTTACCAGTTGAATTCCAAGGAGTAAACACGATGGCAATACTATACAGCGGAGCTGGGGTAGCCATTGCTACAAAAGAAATCTGGAAAAAATGGGGGAAACCAGCAATAAGGAAGACTAGGTTGAAACTCCAATTAGCAGATGGACACATGGAGAAACCTATGGGGTTATTAGAGAAAGTCGTAGTGACTTCTTGCGGCATTGAATACGAACATACTTTTGCTATTGTCGATTTTGGCAAGGAGAATAACTATGATATAATACTGGGAATACCATTCATGAGACATTTGAAAATGGTCCAGGATTGGGGCTACGATCACATATACCTGAGAAATATGGAAACCACTACACGTGTGAACCTGAAAGACCATAGCTACAAAGATGTGAACCGAACACCGGTAGAGGAGTTTGATTCAGCTACTTTGGCGGGATCCGAATTTCCAGCTTGGTTAGGTAAACCCAAGGAGTTATTTGAGAAATGTAGGACATATCGCATTTGTCTCAATCCTAAGAAATGTGTGTTTATGGTCCGACAGGGCAGAATTCTGGGACATATTGTCTCACAAAACGGAATATCCACAGATTTAGAGAAGATAAAAGTTATAGTGGATATGCCTAGACCAACCAATGCGAAACAAGTACAGAGCTTTATGGGACATTGCGGATATTATAGACGATTCATTTACATGTACGCTATAATAGGCCAACCACTTTACAGGCTAATAGTGAACTTTGAATGGACAGAGGAGTGTGAAGAATCGTTCAAGAAATTGAAAGAGGCACTCATTACTGCTCCAGTTTTGAAATCACCAGATTGGGAGAAGATATTCCATGTGCATATAGATGCTTCGGCATATGCAATAGGATGCATTCTGGCTCAGCCAGAAGAAGGAAACATGGATTTTCCTATCTGTTACGCCAGTCGACAGCTCAACAATGCAGAGAATAATTACACCACAACAGAGCGAGAGGGATTAGGAATGATATATGCTGTGAAGAAATTTCGGCATTATCTTCTAGCCAACAAGTTTGTGTTTTTTACGGATCACCAAGCCCTGCTCTACCTAGTGAATAAACCATGCAATACCGGGAGAATAGTGAGATGGTTCGTTATCTTGCTGGAATTCGACTTCACGGTAGTAGTAAAGAAAGGAAAAACACATCTTAGAGCTGATCATCTTTCGCGATTGACGAATGGAGAAGACCCTATAGGAGTAGATGACGACATGCCAGACGCATACTTGTTCAACATAGAAATGATACCGAAGTGGTCTCAAAATGTCGTTAACCTATTAACCTATGGAGGAGAGTTTGATAGAAGAGAATACAACCAGAAACATATTGCTATTCAGCAATCCAAGAATCTTCAATTGGTTGCAGGAAGGTTGTATCAATTGGGAAATGATCATGTTTTACGACTATGCATCAATCCTGAGGAATATAATATATATCTGTGCGAAGCACATGTTCAGGAATGTGCATTTCATTGTTCAAGAAGGAACACATATAGGAATTTGTTACAATTGGGAGTCTATTGGCCAGGAATGAAAGAAAGCGTACATGAATATGTCACTGTATGTATTGTATGTTCATCAAAACCGCCAGCAGAGTATTCGACATTATATCAGATAATGATCGCTCCAGAATGGAGTCAGTATATTGTTGAATATCTCACAAATAGAACTTTCCCAGAAGGAACATCAAAAGCTCGTCAAAAATCTGTAGAGACAGAAGCTAGAGATTACGCTTTAATAGGAGATCAACTCTATAAGAGAGGTAAAGACAACCAGCTTAGGATTTGCGCATCAGAGTATGAGTATGTGATAATCCTAGAGCAAGCTCATGGAGGAGTAGGTGGAGGCCATTTCTCAGGTGATAAGACAGCAAAACTTGTCTTAGCCGCAGGAATATGGTGGCCAACATTACATATGGACGCTAAGGAATACGTTAAACGGTGCGATGACTGTCAGCGGACCAAAGTACCACTTAAAAGAGATGATATGCCGCTTAGACCAATGATGGGGGCAAGAGCTTTTGCAAAATGGGGGATTGATTATGTCGGACCCATTTCACCTCCTGCATATAAGACTCGTGCACAATACATCGTTGTGGCTACAGACTATTTAACAAAGGGTCGAAGCAAAGGCAACTCAAAAAGCAGATGCCAGGACCACGGCACAATTTCTATATGAATACGTCTTTGTACGATATGGATTGCCAATAGAAATTGTGAGTGATCGAGGCACACATTTTATAAATGAAGTGATAGAGATCTTTCTAGATGAATTCATGGTAATCCATAGGAAATCAGCCCCGTATCATCCACAAGCAAACGGACAAGCTGAAGCAACAAACAAAACCATATGCACGGTCCTTACGAAGATTGTATCTGAGTCGAGAACTGACTGAGACCAGAAGTTGCATTCAACATTATGGGCATATAGGGTAGCATATAAAACATCAATAGGAACGACCCCATATAACATGGTTTTTGGGCTAAATGCTATCTTACCAATAGAATTCTTGATTTCAACCTTAAGGGTGGCTAAGGATCTAGAGTGGACAGGGCACGAGCTTTCTGATAGAATAGATGACCTGGAAAAGCTAGACGAGCTTCGCCTAAAAGCAGTAGCTTCTATCTACGCTCAAAAAAGGCGACAAAAAGAAATTTTTTGATAAGCATGTGCGGACTAAAGAGTTTAAGGTTGGGGACTATGTCCTAGTTTACACTCTGAAACAGCATGCTAAGAAGCTTAAAAAGCGAGGGATGGGACCTCTGGTGATTAAAGATCTATCACCAAGTGGAGCCGTCAAGCTTGCTACATTAGACGGAAAAGAAATGCCCAATTGGATTAGTGGATGCAAAGTGAAAAAGTATCTTTTGCCGCTAACCCAAGACATGCTTCTCAAAATACATCAAGAAAAGCTGCGTGTCCAGAAAAAGAAAATGATTTTGGAGGAAGCGCAAGCCGAGGCGAAGGAAAGAATGGAGAAAAGAAAACTACTGCATCAGAAACAGCGCAATGAAGGAGCAATACGAATAAACACAGTCAGTATAACAGAAATGGATAATGACAAAGAAGAACCCATCATTGAATGCAAAGTAGGAACCAACCAAATCAAAGCCAGAGCACTATTGGATTCAGGAGCTCAAGCTAACCTACTTTCACTCAGTTTGTATAGACAATTGACAAATGACACTAAACTACAAACTGCCAAGCAAGAGTTAAAGAGTTACTCTGAGAATTCAATCAAAACTGTCGGATGCACAGTTTTACATATACAGATTAACCAGTATGTGTATCCGCATATGTTTTACGTGGTTGAAGACCAAGCTACACAACAACCATTATTGCTAGGACAACCATGGCAGAAGCAATACAATGCAATGATTGACTGGAGTTCTAAATCAGTGCTTATCAAATACGAAGGTGAAAGTCAATCAGTTAAGTTCACCAAAGGAAAAGAGCCAACTCCAAAGGACGAATCCAAAGACAAAGGTAAACAACAACCAGAGAAAAAGAAGAAGCAATGGCAACCAAAAGTTTCTATACAACTGGATTGCTCTTCGACGAGGAATCCTCAACAGTGGATAAGGAAGACAAGCAATAATATAACAGCTCAACCTTGGGAAAAAACGGAGTCAAAGTTGGTATGGAGACCAAAAAAGGTTGTGCCAGAGAACACAAAGGTGGAAAGCAGAGTCTTCAATACCAGACAACAGAGTGATTCCAGACAATCAAGGACAGTGAAACAGATCTGGATTCCAAAGAAGTTCATGACGGCACAAAGCTATAGCAAGCAAATTTGGATCCCAAAGATTTGTAAACAGGAACTCCCTTCAGTACAATCAACGGAAACTCCTAGGTATTTCAAGGCGAGGAAATCAACACAAAGGACAAAGCAGGTTTGGGTCGCAAAGAGTTTGTGGCAAGCACAAGCGAAGCGGAAGCAGATTTGGATTGTGCAAAAGAACAACAAAGTAAAGATGAATCCATCTACTGATTCTACTACCGAAGTATCACAAACCCAAAACCCGACCACCAATCCTTCAATCAAACAAAGAGCAGCTTTATTGGAAAGACTGTTGTATCATCGCTCTGCAATTGCATTGGGAACTTATGACTAAAACAACTACAATGCTTCGCCCACAGACACTTCATAGTCGTCCGGGAGGACTCAGACTAGGAGGGGGGGAGGTATACAGGTATACAGGAGTTACAAAGCAGCTACAAGCGCCAAAAACAAAGAAAAACAAAAATTATATTACAAGGGCAGTGTCTTACATGATTTTGCAATTTTTATGTTTGATTGCGGATATTGATAATATTTATGCCCTTATATACCTTGTTTTGCAACAAGAAGAGATCAAATGATGAATTTGGGTCTCTAGACGTGTAAATATCACTAAATAAAAGTGTTTTTGGAGCTAAAAAGTAGTAATCCAAGTCCAGAAATCACAAATAAGTGTATATTCATATACACAGGATTACCAGCTATTTATTGTGTATGTGTGGAATTTTTTGGCTTCAATTTGCTATTTTCCTTTATTTTTTATGATTTTCTTTAAAAAAAATAAAAGAAAAATAAAAAAGCAGGTGAAATGAGATCGAAAAAAAAAAAAGAATAGACGGTGATGGTCCTAATGACAAGGGCAACCCATGGTAAAAATTGGGTACAATTCTGAAAAAGTTGCGGAAAGCCCGAAATGACAGAATTTGGGCAAAGTGGACAGATTTCTTAGAAACAGGTCAAACGGAGTCCAAATTGAGAAATTTCAAATCCTAAAGTGCATTTCACGACGAGATAGGAGCACATGTCAAATTTGGTAACAAGTGATCCGGGAAGTCCGAAGTTAAGTATTTTTCACTTCACTTTCAAGCTCATTTCCACTATTACCTTCTTGGAGAGAGCAAAGAGCACACAGGAGCATCCGACCTTCTACCGCCTTCTACGACTGCTACGAGAGCTCAGAGGACACCAGACATGAGAGGTAGACTCGTTGCCATAAGCTTTTGATGCTTATCGTTAACTTTTGTCGCGAAAACTGACCAAAACCAAGAAACAAGAGCAGACGGGGAATGGGGAAGAACGCTAGGTAGGGGCACAACCGCCTAACCAAACCTTGCAAGAACTTAGAGGTGGGTTACCCTAGCATAGAAGATGGGTTTCTAACACTCAAAGCTCGAGAAAGAACGACTTGAAAAACCCTAGGTCAACAGAGCCTGCAAGAGGCAAACAAGAAAAAGTTGTCGAAACGACACAAAACTTCTCAGGAAGCTTAACAACATCGAGGGCAATGCAACCATGGAGTATCTCCGGGTTTGGATCACCGAAAGTAGGTCGGAACAACCGATTCGGCTGCGGACACACAAAGCGTCATTTTGGCATAACGGCTAAAATTGACGACCAAATGACATGAAACTTC
Source organism: Adiantum capillus-veneris (assembly GCF_014529385.1). NCBI lineage: Eukaryota > Viridiplantae > Streptophyta > Polypodiopsida > Polypodiales > Pteridaceae > Adiantum > Adiantum capillus-veneris. The sequence goes on from NC_140945.1 coordinate 124,073,160, forward strand.
ACAAGCAGCCTCAAATATACATGGATGACTTATGTTTGCAAGCAAAACCCAAAAGAAAGCTGATTCACTTACCGATGGTGAAAAAGACGCTTTCGGGCAACCAATTGGAGAAAGATGGAGAACGGGGAGCCAAAGTCAAGTTCAACCAAATAGGTGGCTTCACAACATATCCAATGAGCTGGAAATGCAACTCTCGAGAAGAAAAGTTGAAGAAATTCAACTCCAAGGCAAAAAGACGACTTCGGAGACTGAAATGCCTATAAGGGGGCTTTTTAGCTAAATTGATGACTTTTTAAGTTGAAAACTAGTTAGCAGGGCTTAGGGCACTAGCACAAAGCATTCTTTGCACAAAAAGACCAACATTTCAAGAAAAGACATCATACGCGTATGATGTCTCACAACATGATTTTCACATCCATTTCAACATTTGAGTGAATAGCTTCATTCCACATGTTAATCACATCCTATGAACCAAGTATCATGAGAATTGGAGTTAGAAAACCCAAGGAAAACCAAAAAGACGCAAATTAGGCCATAAAATTGATTTTTGGTCCTAATTTTGTCAAAATAACTCCAAACTCAATGAAACTTTGTAGGATTGTTGATTAACACATCTACAAGCTATCTGGAACCAAAAAGCACCATTTTGACACAAAAGACATTATACGCGTATGATGTCTATTTGCACTTACAGAGCCAAAACTGCTCATTTGTCATCATACATCCATTATATATATCTAATACATGCTACATATGAAGTTTGGAACCATTTGGTCAAGTGGATCACCCCATTAACCCAATTGAGGAAAAATCCTTCACTTAAAGCCTATTTTTGGCCCAAATCCAACATACTCAAGTCCAAACCAAGATTTGAGTAGGGACAGTCCTTCACTAGTACATGGGGAGTCCACAGAACCAATCCCATGAAAAATTGATGAAAAATACATCATACGCGTATGATGTCTCCAGAGCCATTTTTAGCCCAAAATCTATCCAAACTTCATAAATCCACTGAATAAGCCTATCTAAAGCCAAATCCAAGCTTATAGAGAAATTTGGTCCAAAAATACACTAAAAGACATCATACGCGTATGATGTCTCACTATGTGATTTTGGCACCTCAGGGCTTCAACCACCAAACATAAGTGATCTACATGCCATTTGAAGGTGAACCACCAAGTTTTATCCAATTTGGATCATAAAATCCAATTCCCTTTCAAAATTTTGCCAAGAGCCTGAACTGGACTAAACTGGCCAAAACTTGATCAAATGGTATCCAAACTCAAATCCAAGCATATGATACTCATGTATACACTATCAGATACAAGCACAACCAATATGAGGTCATTTTGACACAAAAGACATCATACGCGTATGATGTCTCCAGCATGATTTTGAGCCCAGTTTGCATATTTTTTCACCTACCCTGCATCCTTAGGCCCTGAATAGCTCATGTTTCAATTTTCAAGTCATTTGAATAGTTAAAAGCTTCATTTCGGCTTTTAGTACTAAAAGGCGCTAACTTCTGAAATTGGAGTTACAGGATCCATGGATTCCGCCAAGTTATCAGCAACAAAGAGAAAAAGACCAACAATCAAAGATGCTCTTGTAGAAGCGGAACCCTTTGACATTCCAGCAGAAACCCTCAAACCAACCAAAACTTGGGTGGAGGAAGCAGTATTGGAGAAAGAGGGAATAAAGATCTACCAGGGGACTTTCAGAGATCCTCAAGGGCAAGCGGTGGATATACCGATGATCCCACAAGAATTGGTGGATTATAGCAGGTCAGAGAACATCAGCAGGTACCTGGAAAGGGCAGACTTGCACAGATTCTTCACCTCGAGACCATCAGGTGTAGATACAAGAAGAGTGTACGAGTTGGCAACATCCATTCAGAAGGATGGGAAAGCCACATTGACAGCAATAGATGGAGAGAAAGTAGAGGTACAGATCACTCCACAGCTCATTGCAGATGCATTGAAGCTGCACAACAAAGGGAGCTCTGTCAGGGAAAGAAGGGAGGCTATAGAGGTTTATGGGTCCAAGAAACAGAATGCAACCTATGGAGATATGGCAGACCAAAGAGCGGCAACCCTTTGCCGACTGTACAACCAGTTTCTCCATATTTGCAGTAAAAGACCGCAAAAGTATACGACACCCCCCCATGCCATTGCAACTACCATCACATGGGGACTGAAGAGCAATATGCCAAAAGAGGTGAATTACGCTCAACACATCCACGAGCAAGTAATTGCCATGCACAACGAGAAGCCAAAGTATATAGGAGGAGCTGAAGTTCTGACAAGAATAGCTTATGAAGCTATTGGAGCCAGAGATTAGTGGCCAAAGGTTCCCTCCCAGAATGAGTGGCTTAGAGAAGCCGATGAGGAGGAAGAACAGCCTGAAGTATCCAAGAGGGCGTCCACAAGAGCACGCAGGAAACTAGAAATAGTTTCAGAACCTGAAGAGAATGTGGATGAGCCGCTTATGAAGAAAGCAAAGAAGAAGGTTGCTGCCAAGCAAACCAAAAGTCAGAAAGCGGCAAGAATGGAAAGACTGGTGGAGCAGTTTAGAGCGGAAAGAGCTCTAAAGGGGGACTTTGAAGAAAAGTGGGTGCCAGACCCCACCAAAGTCGGAACTAGCTCAACCAGGCCACATGTTGATCAATATGATCAATATATTAGAGCTTATGAGGAGTCAGAGGCTATACTGGAGCAGCAACCTGTCGAGCCATACACTGAAGAGGAAGTACAGCTTTTAAAAGATGAGCTGAAAAAGGACGACAAGGGGAAGAAGAAAGTAGATGAGTCTACTGAACCTCAAGAGAAAGACGGGCAAGCAAACAAAGGGAAAGCCAAGATGACTGAGGACAATCAGCCCTCCTTTACTGATGTACCAAGCCTGAAGAAGACGAAAATCATTGTGGAAGAGACCACAGTAGAGATGGACACGGCTGGTGTGGAAAAGCCGGAGGCCGGGACCAAGGAAAAGGAGATAGATCCAGTTCAGCAAAAGAAAAACGATTATGAGGATCTGGTAGCGATAGGGTACACTGAAGAAGAGGCCCTTGAGGCAGTTTATGGGATCACCCTACAAAAACAAGATGATCAAAGAGGGACGAAGGAAAAAACAAAGAGTACAAAAGAGAGTGAAGAGAAACTGGACGAGCAGAATGTACTAGAAGAGCCGAAGCCAGTGGAGGTGGTGGCAGAAAAAGCTTTAGAGTTGACAGATGAAGATGAAAAAGACATGCACATGGTGCATGAACTGCTCAGCAAGATCAAAGAAAGATCCAAGGCAAAGGAGGTGGAGATTGAGACAGCCAAACAAAGGGAAGCCGAGTTGCAGAGGAAATTAGAGAATGCTATGACTGAATCTGAAAGTCATAAAGCATCACTCTACGACGCGGAAAATGAGAGAGACGGCTTGATACTCTAGCTAGCCGAGGCCTCAAGAGAAGTAACAAGTGCACAGGAAGCAAGGGAGCGGATGGAAGACGACTTGGAGGCGGCTAAAGATGAGCTCATTGAGCTAAGGGAAAGAGTCGAGCTCCAAGAAAGAACAATCACTAGACTCAGGACTACTCCTAGAGCTAGCAGAGCAGGGACCGAACAAGAGGGAGCTCTTGTACCAGCTCTGGAAGACCAGGTCCGAAGCTTACAAAGAGAGCTAAGATTAGAGCAAGTGCAAAGGTTGCACATTGCGGAGGGATCATTGGCAGCAGAGGAGAGGCTCACTTTAGAAAATCAAACACTAAGAACAGAGAATGAGACCCTCCGCAAACAGCTCCAAGATCTACAAGAGCAACAAAGAAGAGAGACAGAGACACCACAAGAAGAATCAGGTGGAGCCGCCATAGAGCTACCAGAAACTGGAGAGGCAACCACAATTGAAGATCCAGCCCCAGTTCACGAGGTGGCCTCGACTTCAGGAATCTCTGAAGAAGAAGAACAAAGGCTCCATGACCAAATAGAAAAGTCAGCAGAGGAGAGTGCCAAGGCGGAAATGGAATGGGAGAGGAGACTCCTCATCTCCATTAGACTTCAGGGATTAGACACAAAAGTGCTCCATGAAGAGTGGATGCAACCCAGCCTGCCTTTCCCTTTGATGAAGTTTGAAGTGATAAAAACGAAAAAGAGAATAGAGGAGGAGCAGTATGTCGCTCTTTACGAAGGCGACATCACAAAGGAGGAACAATCAAAGAAGATTGTAGATTCGCAGCCTAGATGGAGGAAAGGTTGGCTGAACAAATAGCCAGCCTACCTCATCTACTTGGTGGAGGCACCAAAGGAGATTCGGGAGAATGCAACCTTCTGCCCGGTGCCAAGAGTCAGAAGCTGGAAAGAGCATGGCAGGATTACAGAAAAGAAGCCAAATTGGCTTAATTACCCCAGGATGCCAGGACCAAAGGCAGGAGAGAGAATAGGTAAAGCCTACATGGTGAAAACCCTAACGGGCACCATCAAGCTCTTTACTGGCTCTCCTGACCTTTCGTGTCAGATGCTCAAGAAAATCTGCAGGACTCTCTTAGCTTGCATTGAAGTGTTCGCGCCAAATAAAGCCACGACCTCGAGTCTACTATCGATGGCCGACACAGTGACTGATATGATGTATGATCTTTCATTGCAGCCTTCTCCAAAAGTGTTGCACCTCCTATACGAGAGGATTATGTTTTTGCTTAGCTTCCACATGCAAACATTCGAAGAAGCTTTCTACACCGGCTTTTTCACCCACGAAAGCAAAATATTCGGCCCAACCTTGACCATCGGCAACCTACGATACGAATCACATTTGCAGATGCTCAAGACGACAGGACGTTATTGACCAAGCATAAAAGTCATGTCAGGGACGATATGAACGCGGAGGGGGGGGAGTGTTGAGCCAGCAGAGCCAGTAGAGGATCACACCCACATTTTTGCTCACACTCATCATTTTTGTAACCATTGATTGTGATAAATGTTTTTCCGACATTGATTTTGATTGGAGCCATTCATTAAGTAACGGGACTCAATTGAGTTTCCAGCTTGTAATTCCGAAGTAATTTCACTTGCCGATGTAATTAGTTAGAGATGTTCTCACCTCCAAGGCTGAGGTATATAAGCCAAAGTTTTGTAACCTAAAGGAGATTCAGTTTTATTAATCAAAGAGGTTTTTAGAGCGCCGTGACTGTGTCTGAGAGAGAGAGAGAGTCTTATCTACTTGCTACGCGAGCTACGGAGCCGCCATTGGAGAAGCGACACCGCCATTGTGTTAGCAACGGCGAGAGCTACGCACTGATACCAAGAGTACGCGCTATCGGCTTCTATGTGTGGTAAGTTCCTACGAGCTTCGGTGTGAGTTTTCTTCCAACTCGTGTGTCGGAATAGAGCGTGCAGTATATCTATAGAACCACAACGAGTAGAGCTACACATTAGTACCATCGGAGTCAAGTTTCGGTCACCTGTATTTTTCGGTATGTCTTCATACGCGTTTACCGCACGGAGTGGTTATAGGTTGATTTTGCAGTTCAAGTCTTTAGGGTGTTGTTCTTACCTAGTGTATAGACTTCCCCTTGAGTTTGAGATCGATTCAATGATTCTAGATCCTGTTTCGTATAGCATTCGTTCGTAGTACGGATTTTAGTCACTTGCGTATTTTAAAACTTAGATTTGATTTCCTTAGTAGTGATTGTCATTAGAAGGTCGAGTAGGTGATTTGACACCCACCTAGTTGTTTCCATGCGCCTGCGGGTCAAGCTCCGTCCTCGTCTGACAAATTCTGTTGTTGGTTGAGTTCTCGCTATTTAGCTTCCGCTAGCGGCGTAACCGCCTTAACATTGAGAGATGGATATAGCCTCCCTAATCTTTTGAAAAGATTCTTGTAGGTCACGGCTATACTCATCGGCGGCGAGGATCTTCCCATGTACTTTGAGTAGCAAGGGACTTTTAGGTCTTCCCTCAATGATCTCAAAAGGTGTTTTTCTCGTAGAAGTATGTACAGTATTATTGTAGGCATACTCTACAAGAGGTAAGTACTTTTCCCATTGTGAGCGTTGATCTACTTCGGTAACATAAGTCTTGAGTAGATCGAGTATCGTAAGATTGGCTATCTCACTTTGGCCATCCGTTTGTGGGTGATAGGCCGAAGAGAAATTCAATCTTGTTCCTAGATTTTCAAAGAGACCTTTCCAGAAATTACTGGTCATTCTAGGATCTCTATCTGACACGATGGATGTGGGTAATCCATGGTGCTTGAAAATCTGAGATATGAAGAGAGTTGCCATTTGATGTGCCTTAATAGTCTTTTTGACAGGAATAAAATGTGCTTGCTTGCTAAACCTGTCAACTATTGTCCATATTCCTGTATTCCCATGGATAGACTTGGGTAATCCAAACATGAAATCCATGGATATACTCTCCCATGGTGAATTTGGGATAGGCAATGGCTGGAGTAATCCAGGTTGTTTCCCTCTATCATACTTGGTCTTTTGGCATACTACACATTTTGAAACATACTCTTGTATGTCCACTTTCATGGTAGGCCAATAGAAGTACGTCTCTACTCCTCGGAGAGTAGGTTGAATACCTCTATGCCCCGCATATGGAGGAGCATGGGATTCATACATAACTTTCTCACGAAGGGAATGGGTAACACATAGCCTATTGCCGTGGAGAAGATAACCATCCTGCAAGGTGAATGGTTCCTCTTTCTTCCCCAAAGCAAGGACTGACATTATGTCTCTAAAGTCAGGGTCAGTAGCATACTCATCTATCATAGAGGATAGATCATTGTGAGTAGCTATAGACACCGCATTAACTTTGTCGTCGTGAAAGTGCATCGGCCACTTGATTGTGCTTACCAGCTATGTGAGCAATATGGAAATTAAATTGTGAAAGAAAATTTGCCCACCTCATTTGTTTGTCGGAAAGCTTGGTTTGCGTCATGAAATACTTGAGACTTTGGTGGTCGGTTCGTAGGATAAATGGAGTCCCTAATAGGTAGTGCTTCCATGTGTCTAGGACATGTAGAACAACTAAAAGCTCTTTCTCATAAATGCCCAAGACTCGTTCATCAATATTGAGCCTTCGGCTCTCATATGCTATGGCATGCCCTTCTTTAAGCAAAACGGCTCCAAGGCAATCACCACAAGCATCACATTGGACCTCAAATGGCTTTAAGAGATCCGGAAGCACAAGGGCTGGTTGGGAAGTAAGCTTCTCTTTGAGCTTTTCAAAAGCATTTTGCTCCTTAGCAGTCCATACAAACTTAATGTTCTTCTTAGTTAAGTCGTGTAGTGGTCCTGCTACTTGAGAGAATTTTGCTATGAAGCGTCTATAGTATGCGCACATACCAACAAAGCTTCTTAGCTCATGTAGATTTCTTGGGTTAGGCCATGCTTTTATTACCTCTAACTTTGATGGATCCATTCGGATACCATCTTTAGAGATAATATGACCTAGGTATTGAATCTCTTGAAGGAAGAATTCGCTTTTCTTTTGGTTGAGAAAAAACTTGTTCTCCCTCAATGCTTGAAAAGTCACTTGGAGATGTTGCTTATGTTCCTTCAAAGACTTGGAGTAGATGATGATATCATCAAAGAACACTCCAGTGAATTTGCGGTATGGTCTACAAATTTTCTCCATCAAACGATTGAACGTAGCTGGTGCATTAGTCAAGCCAAAAGGCATGACTAGATATTCATAAAGACCAAACGTTGTGCGAAACGCGGTCTTTAAGATATCTTCATCCACTATCCTTATTTGATGATAGCCACTCTTAAGGTCAATCCTACTGAAGTAGGTAGATCCTTGTAGCTTATCAAACAGATCTTCTACCCAAGGTACGGGAAATCTATTTTTGATAGTGATATGGTTTAGTGCTCGATAGTCCACACACATATGGTATGTACCATCTTTCTTTTGCACTAAAAGGACTGGAGAACAAAATGGAGAGGAACTAGGCCTCACCATCCCTTTGTCTACCAGCTCTTGTACTTGCCTCATGATCTCCTCTTGTTGAGCTTGTGAGACTCGATAAGGAGGCTTGTTAGGTGGTGAGCTTCCAGGAAGGAGCTCAATGCGATGGTTATCATCCCCTCTTTTTGGAGGTAAGTCCATAGGGATATCATCGATGAACACATCTTGGAATCCCTTTAGAAAATTAGACAAGTCTAACTCTTCTTGATTCCTACCATTTACATTTGATGAGACATTAGTATCTTTTAGAGACTCTTTGACAAAAATCATGTACGCACAAATTGAGCTCTTCATTGACTTATCAAAAGCAAGAGGATTTACAAGTGGAATGGTGCGATCACGCTCACTAGCATCTATATACATGTTCTTTCCCTTGTAGGTGAAGTAGATTCTCCTTTCAGGGAACTTCATGTTGGCAGCCATGCGATCAAACCATGGTGCCCCTAGGATAACATCCTCATGTTGGAGAGGAGAGATGAAGAAGTCTTCTTTGTCGACATAGCTTTGGACATGAAGCCTCAACTTCCCAATCAAAGGAGTAACGGAGGCTTGTTGTCCCTTGAAAGCTGCATCAACCACTACTATATCTCCCATCTCAAAAGTTTGAATGCCCAACTTGGTGGCCAACTCCGTTGATATGAAGTTGAGAGTAGAGTCAGGGTCAAACAAGATGAAGGCATCATGCTCTCTTACCTTTCCCCAAGCATAGGAAAGTGATGATCCTTTGCAATGAGCATCCTCTTTTGGAGCTTCGATGGTGGAAGCCCTAGGAGTATCATTGCGAGTATTCTTCTTGGGGCAAGAACGATAGCCATGTCCTTGCTCCCCACACTTGAAACACTTATGGTCCTTGCAAAAAGCTTCATCTCTTCAGGGGAGAGTTTGTTTTTACCTTTGTAAACTCCCTTCTCCTTGGACCGATTGTTGTTGTTGCTGGAAGTGACTTGGGAAGTATTTTGAACATTGGTTTTCCGCTTTGCATCATTTTTGTCTTTGTTTTCCATGGGCTTGACATTACGTCTAGCCGCTTGATGGAAATTTATGCGTGAAGAAACCATGGTGTGATGGATTACTTCGCTAATAGTACCAGGCCGTTGAGAGTTGATGTATTCGGCCATCTCTTCAGGTAATCTCGCACAAAATTGCTGCCTTTGCTCGGCAAAGTCTATCTTTTGAAAGACAGTAGCCTTGAGATGTAAATCCCAAAACTTGTCTACATACTTGTGGATAGATTCATGAGAGAGAAGCTTCAAGCTGCGCCATTCAGTAAGCACTTTGTCTTTTGCATCGTTGCAAGGAATTGCTTCATGATGGAAACTCGTAGAGTTTTCCACGTCTTTGGGGCTTCACCATTGCCACGAAGGCTAGCCCACCATTGGCGAGCTGATTTTTGGAAGTGCATAGCTACATGGCGTAGCTTGGAGGACTCTATGAAGCCCTCGTCTCCAAAGGCCGCATCAAATTGCTAGATGAAGGCCAACACTTTGTCGGTAGCACCAAAGGTGCCATCATAGGTGAGAAAAGAGATACTCTTTCCTCCCTCCTTGAACTTCTTTAGCTTTTGTGACCTTCGCCATGCAGGAAATGATTTGCGATGTCCTCCCCTCTTGTATTCTCTAGGAGAATAGCCATAACTTTCGTCGGAAGAGGAGGAAGGTGAAGAAGAAGGAGAAGAGGGTGACCTCTTCCTAGCCCTTTTCTTCCTTTGTTTCCTCTCTTGCCTTTCAGAGTGATTAGGAGAAGGACTATGTGTTGATCTTTTCCTCTTGGGAGGAGTGGGATCGTCTAGACCGCCGTCTTCGTGGAGCCACATCTTCAGAGGAACATAAACTTTCATTGCTTTCTTGCTCTTTGGATTCCTCCTCTCAAATGGGAGAGAGTCTTCTTTTGGGGGTCTCTTCAAGAGGCCTCCTAAGCTCTCTCTCTCTCTCTTCTTGGAGAGGAAGGGAAATTCCATAAGCACGAAGTTGTTGAGTAACTTCGGCTTGCAAAGCAGGGTTGCCCATAACTTGCTACAACCTAGTGACGAGATAATTCACAAACATGGGAGCATCATCATTAGCACCTTCATGTGCAAAATCAAAGCTATCAATGTTCATTCTACTCTCTTGATTATTGTCAGCCATGTTAACAAAATTTATGTATGTACTTAGTGTATGCTTTGGAAATTCAAAACCTTAGTTGCCACTCCTCTTAGCCTTTGAAAATCGGCTCTTAAGTATCTACACCCACGGCTCGAAGTGGTTAATTATAGAGAGTAGAGGAGTAGGTCTAACATAGCAGAGTTGTCGAGGGCTAGCTCCTTTTGGACTTCTTATGGCTCAATAATGGTAAAGCCGTAGGCAAGTCTAAAAAGACTCCATTATTAAGTCCAAAGCTCCCGAGGTGTGCACCATCCCCCACATAGTGGGCTCAACAAAACCGATAATAGATCCCATTTCCACTTACCCTAATATAATTAACAACATCAACCATTTATAGGCTACTTAAGGACCTCTCTTCTTAAGCAAATGCTCTGATACCAATGTAATGGAATTGGCCTATTTAATTTGAGAGTAGCGGAAATTAATGAGAGTACTTTTAAGAAATGACTTTGTGAGCATAGCGGGTGAACATAATTGAAGATAGCAACATAATCATAGCAATTAGCTAACTTGGCATGAACAATAATTTTGCAAGAGAGAGAATTTAGAGAACATGACAACAGTTGAGGACCGGATTTATGTGGAGCCGGTCCCCCCTCCAAGAGGCATTTGTATTATGATTTCTCCCATTAAGAGAGACTTGTTACAATACAATCTTTGTGTTCCTTGTGACCTAGGTGATGCAATGAAGATGGAAAGCTTCATGCATCACAAACATAACATAAACTTGAAGAAAGCTTTAACTATCCCAAGCCTCGGTCCCAAGACCTCAAACACCTTTGAAGGTGGAGAGAGCTAGCAGGGAATGAGGGTAGGGAAGAGGAAAGAAGAAACAGAACACAGTTCGTAGGAGAAAGAATTAGTTCCTCACTTATTATAACTCTTGTTGCTAGCATACATAATAGCATAGTAATGAAGAAGAAGGAGATGGCAAGCTTAAGCATTGAAGCATGGCTCTTGGTTGGATTTGCACTCCATATCCAAGAGAGTTGGTGTAGGCTCTCAACCTCTACTTGCTTGGAGAAGGAGAAGGAGCTCTTGCACACAATGAGAGTGTTTGTGAGTGTGTGTGAATGAGTATACCCCCTAAGCAACCCCCTAGCTTGCTTGGGTCGACCCCCCTTGTAGCTCATGCTTGAAGCTCATTGGACCCCTCCAGGCCTAGCCAATCACAAGCAGGAGGCATTACAAGCAGCAAGGGTAGCCTTGAGACAAGTGTCCCCCTTTCCCCTTTGAGAGAGAGGGCTAGATAAATGCTAAATCATTTAATTAAATCTCCTAAATTATTATTGGATCCCTTGGGTGGCCAACCAATAGGCTTCAAGCACACCATGAGGGCAACATGAAGAGGAACTTGACAAGTGTCCCTTTTGCTTTATTTGTACCATGCATGCCTTGTGTGAGTGTGTGGGTGTTCTCTCTCATCCCCCCTCATGTAGGGCTCGCCCCCTCCTTGTAGGGATTGAATCTTTGACTTTTTGACACCTCAAGCCCCTCATGCATAGGCCCAGTTCCCACCACAAGCTTGGCTCATAAGCACTTTAAGCTTGGGCTGGGTTCTCACCTCAAGTGCAACCCTAGCATCTCAAGCATGTCAAGCACCTCAAACATCTCAATAATTAAGCACCTCAAGCATCTCAAGCACCTCAAGCACCTTAGTCATCAAGCATGACAAGCAGGACAAGCACCTCGAGCTAGGTCGGGTTCCCGCGCCTCAAGCTCAGCCCTAGCTTACCTAAGGTCAAAGGCCTTTTACACACATTATTGGAGGTCTTCAATGAAGCTAACCCTAAGGTCTTATGCTCCATTTGTTAGACTTGCTCTCTGATAGACCATATCTCATTTGGGCCCCTTTACCATTGGCCCCTTGTTGAGATAGATCTATAAGCACATGTCTATATCTTAACACTTGTTCCCGTTTATTCTCCCACATTAAGTGATCAATTTAATATGAGAAAATCGTTTGGGTTGGTTAGATATTAGATATTAGATTTTATGAAATCTTTAATGAAGCTAACCCTAAGGTCTTTAAGCTCCATTAGCTAGCATTGCTCTTTGACAAACCATCTCTCATTTGGACCCCTTTAACTTTGGTCCCGTGTTGAGATAGATCCATAAGCACATGTCTATATCCTAGCCCTTGTTCCCATTTATTCTCCCACATTAAATGATTAGTTTAGCATGAGAAAATCATTTGGGTTGGTTAGATATTAGATTTTATGACATTAGGTTGGATATCTAAAGGAGCATTTGGTATCATGGCCAATAGCTAAGGACACTATGAAAACATTTGAGATAGTTGGATTCTAATAAATAGAAGATTTGGTTTGGAGTTACAAAACAAATGTTACTCCTAACTTCTTATTTAGAATTCAATATGTAAAGTAAATGACATGGTAATAGCAAAAGACCAAGCTACTCTCGGTATCTCTTTGGATATCTAGTATTTAATTCTTAGTCAAGATGACTCTGACATTACGAAAATAGTTATAGAAAACCAAAAGCTCGCAAAAGCATATTAGATCATTGAAAGTTGTGGTTTCTTTTTTGAAGCTCCACAAAGTCCTAGACTCAAGAAAGAGTTGAGTACAAGATATTTATAGTTACATAGCTTATAAAAAAGGGTGATGAGCAATTTCATATTGACTCATTACACCCTCATACGGGACAAGAGGTCTTGAGGAAAGGCACATGTGCATAGAAAATTAAAAAATGGAACTTTCTAGTTTCATTTGATGGAATTATCTTGTTTATGTTGGCCAAGGAAGTACAATGAAAAAAACAAGTCAAAAGTTGGGGAGACTCTATTAGAGTGTGGTCATTGTTATCATGATAAAGAGAAAATCTATTTGACTCTTCATCTATACCATAGTAGACAAGTTAATGAAGGAATGTAAAAGAATATGAGCTCAATATATTAAATAGGTCATTGTGATTATGTTTCCTAATTGCACCTTTGAAACTGATCATTTTAGGATAATGATCTAGGTGAATGTTAGACACCAAGTGAATTGTAGCATATTTACCAGTTGACAAAAAGTCAAAAGGAATCAACTAAGGTCTTTGGACAAGGCATAGGTCTTAAAGATAGACTAAGAGTAAGTGTGTAAGTAGTCTTGATGGTTAAGGTATGCCAAGTGTGACTGCAGCACACAAGGACAAGGTCCCAAGATTAGCCATGGATTGCAGCAAGTAGCTAGGAATCCGGCCTATACTCAAAAGTGCTTTTATAAAAAGGAAAATTTGCAAACATGGGATAGAAGGTCCAATAATGTCAAAATCCTCAACATGTGGCCCTCATGATGTGCTTGAATCCTATTGGATAGGCTTTAAAGGGGTCCAATGAGAATGTAGATGCATAAAAATAAATAATTAAGTTCTTTCTCTCAAAGAGGAAAAAGAGGATACATGTCCAAATGATATAATTAAATAATACGAGAGAGAGAGAGAGAGAGAGAGAGAGAGAGAGAGAGGTGGACCAAGCTTGAGAGGGGAGGGGGGGGGGGTATACTTCCCACTCTCTCTCTCTCTCTCATTATGTGGAGTATAAAGTGAAAGAGCCCCATCTCCTTCTCCAAGCTTGTTGAGAAGTGGAGAGCCTACACCAACAATCTTGGCTATGGAATGCAAATCCAACCAAGAGCCATGCTTCAATGTTTAAGCTTGCCATCTTCTTCATCATCATTACTATGCTATTATGCTATGCTAAGCAAGAAGAGTAATGATAAGTGAGTAGTTATTTCTTTCTCCCATGAACGATTCTTCTTCCTCTTCCCTACCCTCATTCCCCGATAGCTCTCTCCACCTTCAAAGGTGTTTGAGGCCTTGGGACTGAGGCTTGGGATAGTTGATGCTTTTTGAAAAGTTTATGTTATGCCTGTGATGTATGAAGCTTTCCATCTTCATAGCATCACCAAGGTCACAAGGTACACAAAGATTGTATTGTACCAAGTCTCTCTTGGTGGTAGAATCTATAATACAAACGCCTTTTGGAGGGGGGACCAGCTCCAAGTAAATCCGGTCCTCAACTATTGTCATGTTCTCTAATACTCTCTCTCTTGCAAAAATATTGTTCATGCCAAGTTAATTAAGTACTATGTTCATGTTGCTACCATCAATTAAGTTCACCCTCTATGTTCTCAAAGTGATCTCACAAAAATGCTCAATTTAATTCTATTGGTCTCAAAGTTCATAGGCCATTTCCATTACATTGGTATCAAAGCATTTGGTTTCTCTTTTCTTGCTTAAGAAGAGAGGTCCTTAAGTAGCCTCTTAATGGTAGATTTTGTTGATTATATTAGGGTAAGTGGGACTGGGATCTATTATCGGTTTTGTTGAGCTCACAATGTGGGATATGGTGCACACCTCGGGAGCTTTGGTTTTAGTAATGGGGTCTTCGTAGACATGCTTATGGCTTTACCATTATTGAGCCATAAGAATTCCAAACGGAGCTATCCCTTGGCAATTCTACTATGTTAGACCCACTCCACTACTCTCTATAATTAACAAATTCAAGCCGTGGGTGTATATACTTAAGTGCTTATTTTCAAAGGCTAAGAGGAGTAGAAACTAAGGTTTTGAATTGCCAAAGGATACACTAAGTAAACACATAAGTATAATTAGCATGGCTGACAATAACCAAGAGAGTAGAATGAACATCGATAACTTTGATTTTTCACATGAAGGTGCTAATGATTATGTCCCCCATGTTTATTTTGTTACTAGGTTGCATCAAGCTATGGGTAACCCTACTTTGCAAGCCAAAGTTACTCAAAAACTTCGTGCTTCTAGAATTTCCCTTCCTCTCCAAGAGGAGAGAGAGAGAGAGAGAGCTTAGGAGGTCTCTTTATGAGACTCCCAAAAGAAGACTCTCTCCCATAAGAGAGGAGAGAGAGAGCTTAAGAGGTCTCTTGATGAGACTCCCAAAAGAAGACTCTCTCCCATAAGAGAGGATGAATCCAAAGAACAAGAAATAAGCAAGTCCCTAAGTTCCTCTAAATATGTGGCTCCATGGAGACAACGGTCTAGACTATCGCCAACTCCTCCCAAGAAAAAACGGTCAAACCATAGTCCTTCTCCTTATCACTCCAAAAGGGAAGAGAGGAAACAAAGGAAGAAAAAGTCAAGAAAGAGGTCACCCTCTTCTCATTATTCTTCACCTTTGTCCTCTTCAGATGAAAGCTATGGCTATTCTCCTAGAGAATACAAGAGGGGAGGACATCGAAAATCATACCCTGCATGGCGAAGATCACAAAAGCTCAAGAAGTTCAAAGAGGGAGGAAAGAGTATCTCTTTTCTTACCTATGATGGCACCTTTGGTGCCACAAATAAAAATATTGGCCTTCATCCAACAATTTGATGCGGCCTTTGGAGACGAGGGCTTCATGGAGTCCTCCAAGCTACACCATGTAGCTATGCACTTCCAAAAATATACTCATCAATGGAGGGCTAGCCTTCGTGGCAATGGCGAGGCCCCAAAGACATGGAAAACTCTACGAGTTTCTATCATGAAGCAATTCTTTGTTGCAAGCGATGCAAAGGACAAAGTGCTTACGGAATGGTGGAGCTTGAAGCTACTCTTCAACAAGTCTATCCACAAATATGTAGACAAGTTTTGGTATTTACATGTCAAAGCTACAATCTTTCAAAGGATAGACTTTGCCAAACAAAAGCAACAATTTTGGAGGGATTACCTGATGAAATGGCCGAGTATGTCAACTCACAACGGCCTAGCACTATCACCGAAGTCATCCACCACACTATGGTTGCTTCAAGGATCAATTTTTAACAAGGGGCGAGAAGAAATTTCAAGCCCATGAAAAACAAGGATCAAAATGAAGCTAAAGGGAAGAGCAATGCTCAAAACTCTTCCCAAGGCAACACCAACACCAACAACAACAAGACCAAGGAGAAAGGATCTTACAAAGGTAAAAATAAGCTCTCTCAAGAACTAGAGGCCTTTCGTAAAGACCATAAATGATTTAAGTGTGGGGAGCAAGGACATGGTTATCGTTCTTGCCCCATAAGAAATGTACTCAATGACACTCCTAGAGCTTCCATAGTTAAAGCTCCAAAAGAGGATACTCATTGCAAAGGCTCATCACTCTCCTATGCTGGCTCTACTCACAACTTCATACCAACGGAGTTGGCCACTAAGTTGGGCATTCAAGATTTTGAGATGGGAGATACTGTAACTGCCGATGGAGCTTTCAAGGGATAGAAAGCCTCTGTTAGTCCCTTGATTGGGAAGTTGAGGCTTCATGTCCAAAGCTACGTCGACAAAAAAAACTTTTTTTAATCTCTCCTCTCCAACATGAGGATGTTATTCTAGCGGCACCATGGTTCAACCGCATGGCTACCAACATGAAGTTCCTTGAAAGGAGAATCTATTTCACCTATAGGGAAAAGAGCATGTACATAGATGCTAATGATTCAGGGAATACCATATCCTTGGTAAATATGCTTGTTTTTGATAAGTCAATGAAAAGCTCATTTTTTGCGTATATGATTTTTGTTAGAGAATTTGTAAATGATTCTAATGTTTTCACAAGTAGCAATAAAGGAAATCAAGAGGAATAGAGTTTTCTAATTTCCTAAATGGATTCCAAGATGTTTTCATTGATGACATCCTTAGTGAGCTACCTTCAAAACAAGGGGATGATGACCATGCAATAGAGCTTCTACTAGGAAGCTCACCACCTAATAAACCTCCTTATTGAGTTTCACAAGCTCAACAAGAGGAGATCATGAGGCAAGTGCATGAATTGGTGGAAAAAGGGATGGTGAGGCCTAGCTCCTCTCCATTCTATTCACCAGTATTTTTAGTGAAAAAGAAAGATAGCACATATCACATGTGTGTCGATTATAGAGCACTAAATAGGATCACTATAAAAAGAAGATTTCTCGTGCCGCAGCTAGAAAATCTGTTTGATAAGTTACAAGTTTTGGCCTGACAAATGCTCCAGCCACATTCAAACTCACGATGGTAAAAAATCTTCATGCCACTCAAATTCTCTTGAGAAGTACAACTAACACCTCCAGGACCATGGCATGACTTAACAAGGAAGAACGTTAAGTACTCAAACATGGACTGTTAAAGAACAAAATGCTTTTGACAAGCTCAAAGAGAAGCTTACCACCCAACCAGTACTTATGCTTCATGATCTCTCAAAGCCATTTGAGGTCCAATGTGATGCTTGTGGTGATTGCCTTGGAGCAATGTTTCTTCAAGAAGGGCATGGCATAGCACATGAGAGCCAAAGGCTCAATGCCAATGAGTGGAACTTGGGCATATACGAAAAAGAGCTTTTAGCTATTCTACATGCCCTAAACACATGGAAGCACTATCTCTTGGGGGCTCCATTCATCCTACGAATGGATCACAAAGCCTCAAGAACTTCATGGCGCAAACCAAGCTTTTTGACAAAAAAATGAGGTGGGAAATTTTTCTTTCGTAATTTAAATTTCATAGTGCTCACATTGCTGGCAAGCACAATCAAGTGGTCGATGCACTTTCACAACTGCCAAGGGCAAATGTGGTGTCTATAGCAACTCACAATGATCTATCTTTTATGATAGATGAGTATGCTACTATGAGACTTTAAGTAGGTAATTACAGCCTTTGCATTAGGGAAGAAAAAAAGAACCATTCACCTTGAAGGATGGTTATCTTCCAAACGGCAATAGGCTATGTGTTACTCACCAATACAATAAGAAAGTCATGTATGAGTCCCATGCTTCTCCTTATGCAAGGCAAAGAGGGATTCCATAATGTACTCTTTGAGGAGTAGAAGTGTATTTTTGTTGGTCTACCATGAAAAGTAACATACAAGAGTATGTTTCAAATTGCGTGGTATACTAAAAATTGAAATTTGATCAAGGGAAGAAACTTGGATTGTTTCATCCGACACGCTTAGCAATAAAACACATTCTATGCTTGTCAAAAAGACTATTAAGGCACATCAAACGGCAACCCTCTTTAGATCTCAAATTTTCAAGTATCATGGATTACCAACATCCATAGCGTCAGACAAAGATCCTAGAATGACCATTAATTTTTAGAAGGTTCTCTTTGAGAATCTAGGAAGTAGATTAAATTTCTCTTTCGGTCTATCATTCACAAACGGATGACCAAAGTGAAATAATTTATCTAACAATTCTTGAATCTACTAAAAGCCTATGTCATGGAAGTAGATCAACGTTCGCAATGAGAGAAGTACTTACCTCTTATAGAGTATGCGTAGAATAACATTGTACATACTTCTATGGGGAAAGCACCTTTCGAGGTTAAAGAGGGAAGATCCAAAAGTCCCTTACTACTTAAAGTATATGAAAAGAATATAGCCGAGACTTACAAGAATCTTTTCCAAAGATTAAAAAGGTTATATCCATCTCACAGCAAAGGCAAAAAGGGATGTTGCTAATAAGCACAGAAGAGCCTTAGCCTTTAAGAAAAATGATTGGGTCTTGCTAGAGTTTCTCAAGGCTCATTCTTAAGTCAATCAATGAGATGATTGTGTTTAGTTGGTTGTATAAGAGTTGATTACCTTTCAAAAGAAAGTGACACATACATTGATTCTAAGCTCTTTTCTGGTATCTTTTGAGATTAAGTCTCTTTTTAATTCTTTTCTATTTGGTAATCAATTCTCTCTTCTTTGTTTCGTGTGTGTGTGTGTGTGTGTGTGTGTGTGTGTGTGTGTGAGAGAGAGAGAGAGAGAGAGAGAGAGAGAGGAGAAGAAGAAGAAGAAAAAGAAAGCTATTTGCTTTGATTTTAAATTCATGATTTTTTATATTTTATTTATTTTTCAGTCTTAGTGTAAAAGTCAAGCCATTTTAATTTTTAAGTAGCTTCTTCAAAAGATTTGAGGTTAAAGTGATGAGTTTTTTGCCTTTTAAAACAAGCCTTAGTGAAGAAGGGAGTTAGGCATACAATTGACATTGATTGATGGAAATTTTTTTGGACTACATAAGCAGGCCTTAGTAAAATGGATTTTGGGTGCGGTTGGATAAAGCTTGTGGATAAGTGCCACATGGCAAGCTAATGATAATAAACTCCATTATTTCTTTTAGGCCCTTATGAGAGGGTGGTGACATTTGTGTACACCTCTCTGTAAAGAGGGGATTGAGTATTTTATCAAACATGATCTTTCTCATCCTCTTTCGGCTTGTTTTTATTTTTCAATTTCTTACAATGCTTCCAAATGTTGTTGAATCATTATTTTTTATGCTTTTGGAATATATTGTATTTTAATAGTTCATTGTTACACTTTTTTCTTAAAAAAACATAATATTTTATTGTGATACCATTTGTTCTAAAAAATTAGTCACTTTCTATTTTTCTCTCTCACAAAGAAGCCCCTTGTGAAATTCTTCTCAATAGCCCTACCTAGGCCATAATAAATTTTCACCTTCTTTTGGTTTGTAAAAGAGTCCTTTCATATAAGAGCTTTATATGGGTCCACTTCCTTAAATTTTTGCCCTATTACAACACGCCTTAGAGGACAAGGGACAAAGGAGTACATTTCTTACTCTATTATATTTGCTTTGATAAAGGGTCCCACATGGCTCTACTAGGTAAAGTACTAGTGTGGCAATGCTCACACCGTGCCAATTAAAGGTAAAATTTAAGCCGTGGACGTCAAACAATCCCTCATAATGCTCAAAACTAGCACAATATTCAAAATACATGTGCAACATTGTGTAGTGTTGTAGCTTGAGTGCCACTTGTAGGCATTGTGGAGGCCCAAAAGGCATCCACAACATGCAAGTTTGCCATTGAAGTAAAAAGAGCAAGAGAGAAATGCTTACATAGGACCTCAAGTACATTCAAGGAAACCCAAACCATCATCTCTCTCTCTCTCTCTCTCTCTCTCTCTCTCTCTCTCTCTCTCTCTCTCTCTCTCTCTCTCTCTCTCTCTCTTCTCTCTCTCTCTCTCTCTCTCTCTCTCTCTCTCTCAATAGATGCAAAGCTAAGATCACTACAAGAGATGAGCAACAATGCCACCTTGGATCCTTCCCAAAGCGTGTGAGACCAATAGTGTTCCAATCAATCTCCTCTCATCCAAAAAAAAATTATCCCTTCACTCTGAAGCTAGCAAGCTCCTCAAAGGTGACAAGGGAGAATCCCAACTAGAAGTCTCTTAAGCTCATTCCTTTAAGACTAGAACACTCTGCATTACGTATGCAAAGCTTGCAACCTTTATGATCGATATTCGTCCTCTTGAGAAGCTTGACATGATTAAGAAGCTCTCTAGCTACCACTCTATAAGTGTACCACCCTTAATATCAATGCAAGAACTCTCTTATGTCAAAGACATCAACTTCTAGTCTAAGTGCTCCTCCGTGTGACGATGACAAGGCAAATTTTGGACATACAATTGTACGCATGCACACAAGATGGACAAGATAAAGGAGAAGCTAAAGGCACACAAACGAGGAAGTAGAATTATATATTGAGTGTGCCACCAAAGATCAGGCTTTCTCTACAGTGATGGGCATATATACAAGCGCAGGAGTGGGGGACCCTTAAGGAGGGACAAAAGTGTCCCAGTGATACTGATTGTGTTCACACACATCATTACCATAATATGGTAGCAAATACCCCTTTGATAGAGAGGGAATAAACATGCATTGGCATACATGTATAGGAAAGTGTCAGATTCTATGTGATCACTCCACAAAGAGGAGTAACCCATTGCAAAGAACTTTGACTTCTAACAAGGAAAAGTCTTTGTGAAAAGTTCCAAAGAGTTGTCTAGTGTAGGCACAAAGCCCAAGCTAACCTCTCCTTCAGAGAGTCTCTTCGTGGAGTAATGATAATAATGCACCTTGATGTGCTTTGTGGAAGCATGGCCAGTGAACACTGGCTTCCTCATGACTACCAAAGCCCAAGTCAGTCAAAAGGAATATGAGCCAAATACACTCAACAATAGCTGTGAAAGATACCTTGTACTCATTCTCACAACTAGAAGTATCCACTCTAGGCCGAGATTTCTACTCAACTAAGATACCAACCCAACCCAATCCAAGTCTTAAAAAGCATGTAAATCCGATGGCAATGATACCCCTTGAAACAAAACAACCCAAGATGTACTAACTACCTTACAATGTGTAGACCTTGGGCTATGAATATATGTGCTCATTTGCAAGGCTACATACTAAACATCCAAGCCTTGTAATGCATACGCAAATGAGGCTATCAACAACTGGTTGACAAAGACTTACATCAAAGTAGTCTTCAAACTAATCCCAGCATCATGGAGACTAAACTTCAAACATGTCGACAAGGAATATCCATAGGCTTGTAATCTTCAAGATTGAATCTACACAACAAGGTCTCAATGTACATTATTTGACACAAATTAATACCCCCATCAACTTCTTTGAATTGTATGCACAAATAAGGATGTAAAAAATATATAAATCTGACATGTCAAAAGAGGCATTCAAATAGACCTTAAAATCAACAATGTATCCCTCATTTTGTCCAATGGATGAAACCAATTGTGCAAAATATAGATTTTAGTGGAACCTCAAGAGATATCCCCAAGTCATTTGAAATTTCATATTTAAAGTATGAGAAATGAATGAGAGACATGTCTTCAAGTGGAAGAAGCGTTTTCATGATGAAGAGAAGTTGATGAAGATCGAATGTTTGCATGATGCATTGACTCTCTCTCTCTCTCTCTCTCTCTCTCTCTCTCTCTCTCTCTCTCTCTCTCTCTCTCTCTCTCTCTCATACAGGGTACTTCCCTGTACCCATGAGTTCAATGTGAAACATCGGGCTTGTTTGCCTACAACGGCACAACTATCATCATTGTGGTAGTTGATGGTCAAAACCATTGAGCCAAGGTGGTACAAAAGGTTGAAGGAGAGCATCCCACATGCAATGAGAAGTATTAGAAGTAGCTTTCTATTAGCGAGTAGGAGAGTATAACTAAATATCATCATGTCATCAACGTAAAGCATAATGATTAGAAATACACTATCCATATGCTTGATTGACAAATTTCTCTCCATTGGACTATTCAAAAAACCATGTGCAGCCAAGTAAGCATAGGCTTTTTGTACTAAGCATGTGGAGCTTGCTTCACGCCATACAAAGCCTTCTTAAGCCTATACACCTTGTTTCCCTACTCTT
This sequence comes from Adiantum capillus-veneris, assembly GCF_014529385.1. Taxonomy (NCBI): domain Eukaryota; kingdom Viridiplantae; phylum Streptophyta; class Polypodiopsida; order Polypodiales; family Pteridaceae; genus Adiantum; species Adiantum capillus-veneris. Next base: position 124,095,398 of record NC_140945.1, read on the forward strand.
TTTTAACAAAACCATGAGCCTCTGCTACATGCACTTCCTTACACAAATCATCATCCAAAACAATAGTATTTATGTCCAACTGATGTATGTTCCAACCATTATGAGTTACCAATGCAAACATGTTATGAATGGTAGTTGTACAACAAGTGGGAGTAAATGTATCATCAAAATCAATGCCCTTCTCTTCAGCACCACCTTTTTTTGACAAGTCTAGCCTAATAGCAAACAACACTACCATTCGATTTATGTTTTACTTAGTACCAATGGAATTTTTGCTAGAGGACAAGGCACACAAAGACCGCGTGCCATCATAATAGCATCATACTGAGAGTGCATTTGTGGTTCATCAAATGATACAAGTTCTTCTGTCATCATACATACTAGACATAACCAAAACCTAAGAGGCATGTTGAAAATTTGAGTGAGTACGACTAAACAAGTTTGCACCCAATTTATTGTCATGCAAGGTTTGTACTAACCATCTTGGCAGACCTCAAGGCTACTCATTTTCAGCCCTATCAGCATTAGAAAATGGATGTTTTGTAATATCATTTGAAACCCACATAAGTTGCAACAACATATCATTCATTGTATGAGCTCACATCTATCTCATTGCTACATGATAATAAGGGCTAAATTTCATATACTCCATAAGAGGCATGTTGAAAATTTGAGTGAGTATGACTAGACAACTTTGCATCCAATTCATTGTCATGCAAGGTTTGCCCTAGCAATCTTGGAATACCTCAAGGCTACTCATTTTCAGCCCTATCATCATCAAAAAATGTGTGTTTTGTAATATCATTTGAAACCGGCATAAGTTTCAACAACGCATCATATTCATTGTATGAGCTTATATATATTTCCTTGCTACATGCTAACAAGGGCTAAACTGCATCTTCCATAAAAACAAAATCTCGATCAATCAAGATATGCTTCATTTCTGGATGATACAACATGTAATCTTTGCTTTCTACTACAACCAACAAAATAACATTTCATAGTCTTATTATCGAATTTTTTGTGTTGTTTCTCATGTAGCAAAGCCTAAGCCAATCAACCAAACACACGCAAGTGACCAATGGATGGATTCTTTGCATGCCAATCCTCTCACAAAATGATAGACTATAATGCTAATGGGACACATGTTTTGTACATACACAACACACGACAGCCTCAAGCCAAAACTCAATTGGCAAAGCTTGGCTTTTTTACCATCTCCATAAGTGACCTAATTTTCCTTTGAGCAACACCGTTTTTTGAGGGGTATACAACCCTATCCATTGGTGTTTTATCCCAAAACCCACCAAAATTTCATGCAATTCTTTAGACACACAGTCTACCCTTGAATAAAACAAAAAGTGTCCGGACTACAACAAGGTACATTTTCAACCATAAGCTGAAATTTCTTAAGGCAAATACACTTTGGACTTTGCCTTAAGTGATACACCCATGCATGCATGGAGTAATCATGAATGAAATTCTTGAAGTACAAATGATTCCTAGAAGATGAAATTGCATTGGACCACAAAGTTCAAGGGACACACGACAATGTTGGAAATAGGGCTGTTGGGAAACACGCACATCTTGGAGAAGATGAAGAGGCTCAAGTCACACAACAGAGAGTATATTGCTTATTGCACAATGGAAAGATAAGTTAGCCTTAGAATGATGGGCATATATACAATGCACAAGAGGAAAACCTCCTGGTGAGGGAAAAAATGTTGGGACCAGCCCAACTTGGGTACCTAGGGGTGAACCTATTGTTGTAATTGCCTTTATAAGGCTTATGAAATGATAATGATAACTCTCTTTCATTTTGCTCCATCCTCTTCTTGTTTCTCTATCTCTCTCATTTTCTCTCTTCTCTGCACCATGTCTATGAGAGAAGCTATAGGCTTCCGCTTTGAGCTCAACAGTTGATATTAGAGCATGGGTTTGTGCTTAGGGCAAGCAAGAGAGCAAGCGAATATCACCACCATCAACTATAGTACCCGCTTTATTCTCTATTGAGCTTCTCACCAAAGCGACCCTTGTGTATTTTCCAGCCAATCATTGTTCAGTTGAGCAGAGATGGGTGCAGAATGACCGCAACACCTACATCTGTTGGGACTGTAGCTATGTCCACGACCTGGACACTCCCTTTGCGGATCAACTCAATGAGACCTATAGTTGCCCAGTTTGTGAAGCTCCAAAGATGCGTTTTGCCATGCAAAATTAACAATCGAGGGTGGAGAGCTCGTGGAGAGCACCCCACACGCGGTTGAGCATCTTTAGCAGTTGTGGAAATGCCCATTCTTAACAACCCCTAAGGGTGGCAGAGACGCCATCCACATCAACACTATCAACTGGGGGTTGGACAACATACACAAAGATGCAAGAAGGGGCGACGAAATAGAGGCAGAGCCGATGGCAATTTCCAGCCAAGCATAGAGGCAGGTGACATAAGCACTAACGGAGTCAACACATAGGTTTCCACGTTCCACAATACATAAATTAATTTTTTTCTTTATAAAGTTTTATATATTTTTTGAAAAACTATATATATATATATATATATATATATATATATATATCAAGCACCCTTTATTTACCTTAAGAGGTTGTTTACACAGAATTGTTTTTGAAACCAGTATTTAATATGACTATCATTATGTCAAACGTTTTGGATAAAACCCTAGCAACTATCTCCACGATTATGATGACACTTTTTTAATCTAGAAGTCTCTCGATGAGATACGTTGTAAAGGGAATAGACACTACCTCGGTGAGTACAATGATGTTGATGGTAAGACCTTCCCTCATGGATTATGAAAATCCCTAGCTTATTTTGTGACCCATTCTCATGAGGTTAATGGGTACACCTAAACCCAAGGTTTGGGCATAAACCAAAACCCCACATGATGGTAGCTCATTAATAGCACTAGGTTCTAAGAAATCTTAAAACTCACTATTGGTGAGTATACCAAAAAACTCATTGTGTCATGAAAGTGAATACTTATCTCAAGGGGGCATATGATAATGATGATGATTATGCCAAGTTTGGTTGAAGGGGGCGATTGTTGGGGTCAACCCAACTTGGGAACCTAGGTGTGAATCTATTGTTGTGATTGCCTTTACAAGGCTTTGGAAATGATAATGATAACTCTCTTTCATTTTGCTCCATCTGCTTCTTATCTCTCTATCTCTCTCATCTGCTCTCTTCTTTGCACCATGTTTGTGAGAGAAGCTATAGGCTTCCGCTTTGAGCTCAACAAAAAATGTCCCGATGGTCCTAAGTGTGTTCACACACATCACTACCACATGTATATGGTAACAAATCCCCCGTGGGAGTGATGCAATGAACAAGAGCTGGCACATAGTCTATAGGGAAGTGTCGTGCCATGAGTGAATAATCAATACACAAAGAGAAGCGAGCCCAAATCTTTGTGGAAAGCTTCAAATTTCTCATGAGGTAATGCTTTGTGAAAAGGTATTCAAGGTTGTCCTATGTCGGCACATGAGCCAAGCTAATCTCTCCTGCTGAGAGCCTCTCTCTGACATAGTGATAACATGCTTTGTGCGAGCATTAAACCCTAGGTTACTTGCAACTACCAATGCGCTCTGACTGTTAGTGTAGATGATGCTAGTAGTGTCCTATCCAACACCTGAGCCATACACACTCAACTGTAGCTGTGAAGACTGCCTTCTTGTACTCAACCTCACAACTAGAAGTGGCCACAGTAGGTTGCTTCTTGCTAACCATGATATGCATGAATTGTCAAGCATGAAACAAAAACCACTTGTGGATGCTCGCGTGTCATAACGACCAGCCCAATATGAGTCTAAAAAAGCATGTAATCTTGTGGCAATGATCCCCCCGGGATAAAACAACCCAAGATATAAAGTGCCACTCAAGTAGCAAAAAATCCTTTTGACAGCCTGCCAATTCTTAGATCCTAGGCTATGCATAAATCAACTAACTTCTGAGACCGCAAATTGAATATTGAGCCTCATATTGCGTAAATAAATAAGGCATCCAACAACATATTGGTAAAGAGTGACCTCGGCATGATCACCAGTATCATGAAGACTTGATTTCAAACGTGTTCCCATGGGAGTAGCAATAGGTTTGCAATCCTCAAGTCCAAACTTACATAGAAATGTCTCTATGTAGTGTGTTTGACACAAGGAATACCACCATCACACTGCTTAAATTGTATGCCCAAGTAATAATGCAAAATCCCCAAGCCTTTTATCTTGAAAGTAACATTCATATCAGCCTTAAATTCAGCAATATGTGTCTCATTCGGGGCAGTAATCAGTAAATCATTCATGTATAGAACAACAAGAAGAAATAAATCACCCTCACGTTTTACATACAAAGTGCTTTCTAGTGGATTGTTATGAAAGCCTCATTTAACCAAATAAGTGTCAGCTTTCTCATACCAAGCATGAGGAGATTGCTTCAACCAATACAAAGATTTCTTACATTTGCATGCTTTATCTTCTTGTCAATTTATGACAAAACCGTGAGGTTGCATTACATAAACTTCCTCTAATATATCACCATTCAAGGAATCAGTAACAATGTTTGATTGATGTACATCCATCAAAAATGAGTTGCCAATGCACATAGAAAACGAACAGTAGCCATACAACAAATGGGAGCAAAAATTTCTTCATAATCTATACCTTTTTTATGTGCATAACCTTTTGCAACAATTCGAGCCTTATATCAATCAATCTCACCATCCAGCTTACATTTCAACTTGTAAATCCACTTTGTACCAATGGCCTTTTTTGCCAGGAGGCAAATCACATAAAGTCCATGTGTCATTTTCTATAAGTGCATCATATTCTGATTGCATCCAAAATTTTGAATTTTGTGCTTCATCAAAAGATAGAGGTTCCTCCACATCCCCATAAGCCTAGAGTAGTCATCAATGAAAGTCACTAAGTATAGATAATTGCCTAAGTATAGGTAATTGCCTAAGGGTGGAGTTTGCATAGGCCCACAAACATCACTATGCACAAGTTGTAATCTGTATGTAGCCCTAACTGAACCATCCTTTGAAAACTTCAAACACTACATCTTACCATAAATACAGCCTTCATAAACATGCTTTGAAGGTGCTTCAAGAGGCGGCAAAGAAGCAACCATATCAAATTTCTATAAACGTGGCAAACTGGAAAAATTCACATGCCCAAAATGTGCATGCCAAAGTTTTGCATCTTAAACAGCCTTCGAATCCACAACTGCATTTGCAAAATTTTGCCCACGCTTTTCATAGAAAGTGAGCTTATATAGCCCACGGCACAAAATGCCAGATGCAACAATTTCATCACCGAAACTGAGATCATGAACTGTACATTTGTCATCCACAATTTTGACAACAAGACCAAGTCTAGCCAATGCAAATACAAACAAAAGATTCTTTTCAATGCCTGGTACATAAAGTGCATCAAGAAGTGTGAAAGAACTACCATTCACAGCAGTCAGCACAATCTTCTCAACTCCCCGGATCGGATAAGAGGCATTGTTGGCACAAGCGACTGTATTCCATTGAGGACAGACTTGAGAGAGGTAAACAAGTCACGATGTGAGGTAATGTGCTTTGTAGCACCACTATCAAAGTACCACACATGTGAATCTGCAGCAACTGACATACATGCATCATGAATAGAAGGATCATAAGTGCACTTTGCACTAAATGCCCACTCTACATCTATATCAACATCACAATATCCTTTCACAGAAGATTCTACAATAGTTGCACTTATAGTGGAACCAGCCTCTTTCTTTTTGGCCTCTTTTCCCTTCAATTTAGGACATTGCTTAATCAAGTGATCATTGGACTTGCAATAATGGCAATGCATCTTCTTCTTTCCTTTTTCACCAAAATTTCCAGAGGAAGTGCTGCTAATAGAAGCATTGGGAGCAGGTGATTTACCACTCGCTAAAGAACCATGAGAAGTGGCTACATTGCTGTCACAACCTTTTCTTTGAGCAGCATCAAAAGCCTACTCAATTTCACGTCTTTCTTGAAAGTGACTCTTGCAACAGCAATGTGCATAATGCATCAAACTTGAAAACATTAAGACCTCCTTGGGTTATAATTCTCCAAGTAGAAGCAAAAGTCTGGTAAGAATCTGGTAATGCATCAAGAAGAGTCTGCACAAGTGAACTGTTAGAAATGACTTCGCCTATAGAAATGAGTCGTTTATTATTAATATTCTTTGTACCAGCAAGAAATGTGAGAGTGCACGTGTGCGGAAGCGTGAGAGAGACAGAGAACACAAATGCTAGATGTAGGAAGAGGCGGTGATCATCCCCCCATGACTACCATGAGCAGAAGACCCTTAGTATAGCAACTAGACGATCTCTGTGTGATGAGATATGCAAGTGGGTACCCCTCTGGCCCCATATATAGGTGCCCAAGGGGAGGTAGGGCAAGTCATGATAAAAATCCCCACGACCCAACAGAAAAATGAAATATATGAGGGCGCTTGGACAAAGTGAGCGGTCGGCCTAGTAGTGGGCAATCGGACAATGATGCAGCCTAAATGCATATGCAAAGGGTGGCAAGCTCGAAGGCACACTAGCCGTACATGCATGCCCTAGACATGTGAAGCAGTAGAGTGGTGTAAGTCTAACACCCCCTCTCAACGCCTGATGTTGAACAAACTGCATGAAGCCAAAGATGTGAGGCAAATGATGAAGATGTTTGTTGCCTTGTCCACTGAAGGAAAATACTTTAGCAAACTCCGTGACTGTAGCAACAGTCTGGAGTATCTCAACCTCCAAGGGATCTCCATGGTAAAGTGTCATCACGAGCAGTGTAGCAAACTACTATACTTCATCGATACAGTGTGAAGATACTGCATGAAGGTCCTAAACTGAGTGTGAAACAGCTTCTTTTTGTGAAAGGAGTGCCAATAGACCTACAAGTGTCCTGCCCAATATAGGATCTGTGGTGTATGTAGTCAAACCGTCTGGAGAAAATGGGGAAGCCCAAGAACTGTCATGAGAATGATCGGAAGCCTATCAATGCATGGACTTGTAACCCGATGTGCCAGGTGGCTAAGCTATGAAACTCCAGGAAGGCCAGATGTAGCAATCTGCATCGTAAACTCCTCTGAAATAAGGAAATCCAAACTAAATAGTTTGCATTGTAGAAGCTATTGTAAGCTGCAGCAGTCACCATCGATAGACCGCACGAACCACCACCGGATGGTGTCATGTCAATAGGTAGGGTAATCCAAGATAAGGGAAAATCCAGACTCAACAGTCTGCGTTGTGAAGGGCCTCTAAGAAGAGGTGTGGTCAGACCAAGCTGTCTGCATCGTATCATCCTGTAGAAGCAAGGAAGCCAGACTAAGAAGTCTACGCTGTGAAGATCCTTTGAGGAGAGGAAAGGTGAGACCAATCTGTCTGCATCGTCCTGCATGTATCTCTTGCCTCCAATCCTCCGGTGTCAACCAAAGTAGAATCTGCACCAAGAATGCCACCAAACCACATCTCGGTGTGGCTCTCAATGTGAATGAGCTGGGAGTGGCCTACTGCCCAGGTTGGGGGATAAGTCCTCAAGCTTTCAATCCTGTTGCACTCAAGCTCAAAAAGCTCACCGGATGGCTTTAATCTCTCCATTTGCTTCCAAGATACTCAATGTCGAGCTCCTCCCTACTCACAATTGATTGACAATTTCGCTTCTTCCCTTGCTCCCAAGGTCATAAGCTTTGCTACTGAGATCTACCAAGAAATTCCAATCTCCCAAGCTTAGCTCTTGAGCTCAATTCAAGCTCTCTGCACACAACTTGCTCTGCAAAAAAAAAAATCTTGCTTCAAGCTCTACTCGATTCTTTGTTGAGATCCCCTCTAAGCCAAGAGGGGCTACACACGTCAGGGAAGTCGAGATCCGAGATCACCCTGTCTTTGTCGGGTCTTCACTGAAAAGCTCTAATCCGATGCCAGCAAGCTGATGCCAAGCTTCGTCGCTTTCATCTCACCAAGAAGCCGTCACATGCATCGGTCGCTACCGTGGCATCTAATACCAGTTGATGAGTGCGTGTGCACAAATGCGTGTGTGTGCGGTGTGGATGGGGTGCAATGTGTGCGTGCGAGAAGGGGAGAGTAGACCGTGTGTGGGTGGAGTCGACCTCTAAAATGAGGAGCTTTTTATTCTTGGTATATGTACAAGAATAAGGTGGTGTCAGTGGGCGGGCGCCCATCACTTGGGCGGCTGGGCAAGGCACAAAGGCCTTTACCCTAACACCCATCCAATTTATCGTCATCAACAAACATCTTGACCACATATGTGTTGTTGTCAGCCATAGCGAGTGACTGCACCTGATGTGAAATGCACGGAAAGAGGTAAAATCAAGTAGGAACAACATAGGCTATATAGCACAATCGAAAGAGCACTGTAAGGGACCTATTCTGAAAAAAATTGCACTAACAAAAATTTTGCATAAAAGGACAAAATTTCATGTGGAGTACTACTTATAATGGAAACGGAGGCTGAAATGAGCCTGAATGGAAATTTTGAGTAGATCTAGCTCTATGCTTGCTCTATGAGTCCACCCAAAATAATTGTCGACCTGCTAATGCTCACCAAAGGTCACCCAAATTTGAGAAAGTGAGCAGGCGGGTGCTGGCAATGTTGGAGACTATGCCCAGGAGGATGCAACTTGTTCTGATACCAATTTTTGGAAATAGGGTTGTAGGGAAACATGCAACTTGGAGAAGATGAGAACCTCAAGGCACACAATAAAGAGTATAGTGCACAATGGAAAGATAAGTTAGTCCTAGAATGATGGGCGTATCTACAATGCACGGGGGAAAAAACCTCCTAGTGAGGAAAAAAGTACCCTGACGGTCCTAAGTGTGTTCACACACATCACTACCACATGTGTATGGTAACATGAAAATTGTAAGCCACCCCCACATTTCCATCCTTTACAAATTAGAACACTGCATATTGCCCAAAATATAGCCTTCACATGTTAGGGTAAGCCCAACTTATGGCACCATGTGCGAAAGCCCCCTAGTCACCTAGGAAGATATAACAGATGACATGGTCCAATAGCCAGAGGATGCAACCTATCTAGCCATGATTGTGAAGCACTATGCATATTTAAGAAGATATTTTCTAATGAAGCATTGCACTTTGAACCCTATCATATTGTCTATACTCTCTCTCCTTATGCTCTTGCTCTTGGCATAGCCCAACCCCAATCTCCATATCTCTAACCCTAACCCTAACACCATGGTTAAGTTAAGGCTTCACCCTCCATAGCGTAATGCTAACCATTGGCAATTAGGGAGTACATTTTTGCATCAACTAACCCATCATCACATACATGTTTCAATGGTGCCTCCAGAGGAGGCAATGAAGCACCCATACCAAGTTTCTGCAAATGCAGCAAAATGGCAAAATTCAGATGACCAAAATGTATATGCCAAAGTTTTGCTTATGAAATAGCCTTTGACTATGCCAACTTCCACAATAGTGTCACCAAAACTAAGATCATGCACAATACATTTGTCATCCACAAGCTTGACTACTATACCAAGTATTGCAAGTGCAAATACAAACAAGAGTTCAACTTGATCCCATGTATATACAAAGCACCCAAAAGTGTGAAATTCTTTCCACTTGTAGTAGTAAGCACAATATTTCCAACTCCCTTAGATGTGGATAAGAGACATTGTTGGCACACATGTGAGAGTAGTCTTGTTAGAGATGATCTTAAGAGAAGTGAAAAAAGTGATAAAATCACGAGGCCTACCAATAGGATTGGTCATATGATAAAATTTATAAAGCCTCAAACTAGATTGGCTAATGGCCATAGGTGCTTGGATTTTTTTATTTTTTTATTGCAAAACTCACAATCAAATGAATTAAAATCCCAAAAAAATTACAAGACAAGCCCTTCTCATGTTTGTTCTCATGATGATCTAGGGCATCAGAGATACCACCACATGACAATAGTACATAGACGGGGTCCATTCATGATTGGTTATCGCTATTGCCCAACTATGAAAAAAGAAGTGTGTATCTATTGATATATATACATATATGATGATTGATATTGAACATGTACTACTGAGAAAAACGTGTAGCTATATTAAACTTAAGGAAGCATACAAACTCAAAAAATAAAAAAAGCATCATCAAACTATAAAAATTAAAATGCAGTACCAACCTGATAATTGTGTACAGGTGTCGTCCAATTTTCCAAGCCCAAGGAAAACATTTGTGTCAAGCTACAGAAAAGCAAGTTGAATGCTAAACATTTCTTATTGCAGTTAGGTGTTATGTGAAAATGCTAAACATATAGTGCACGTCATGCAAAAGTGCCATACAAAAGTATGGTGGAGAGTTGCCACTATGGTATCTCCAAAAATTATAAGAAATGGAAGTCGTGCCCTGCCCCGTAGCACTTATGTGTTGCACCAAGCAAATGCATAGGCATGGGGAATTGGATGCAGATAACGGACCTTGCAGTGTTGTCGAGTTGGAGTCGTGGTTGCACCTTAATTGCTCCTGCTTTGATCTATGTGCCCATCATTGCCATGCTTCCACCAAACCTTTCTTGCTTCTCAAAAGACGCAATGCCTCTTCCAAGTCGACGCTTCTCCTTAGTGGTAATCAAGTCGTTTGAATCCACCACTCCCTACTCTACAGTTTCTAAAACTAACTTGAGGTTGACTTGCTTGAAAGTTAAGTTGTTGAAAGGATTGTGAAAGCCTTGGCAGGGAAGTTGAATGTGAAGGGGGCTCTGTCCACGATTGATGCTCGGTTCATCTATGCTCGCTACCTCCTCTGGAGAAATGCCAGTGCTCCCTTTTTTTGCAGCTCACCTCTTTTTTCTTTTTGAAGCTACTCGTCAACTTCTTATAACGTTGTTCGCTTCATTATTCACCGCCATATTGGACCCCCGCTGTGTCATCGCTATGCTTATACTTGCATGTGCTCACAACCTGAAACTTCATGTTTGATGCGCTGACGATGCCCTCACCTTAGCCAAGTAAAAATGTGAGGTCCCTTGCATGGACCTCAAAACCAATTGCACCAAAACAACACAAAGGGGCCCTTGAGCCCAAGAACAACATTATGGCTCGATCTATAGTGGTTAGAAACACCTAAAATTTAATACAATATAATATGGGCAAGAGAGGATCTCATAACCTGATTGCATCTAGAGAGATGTATCCTCGCTTTGCATCATCTGAAAACAAACCAGAGCTCTCTAGCCATTCCCTATCGAGCATATCCCACAATCAATGTGTTCCAAGAGATGAGATTCTAAACACAAAGCTCCTCAAGCACACCACATCTAGAATACATGTCAATCAAGGCAATGCCAAGCACCTAGCCCGTGTCTAATAATATCATCATTGCACATATTGGAGTTTTGCATCATGCCACATGCATTCAAGATGCAAGCTAGGTCATTAGATGCCCTCACTTTGCATCCGATGGAAATAGCCAAGAGTTTCCTGACACTGCCCTTGTTGGGAATATCCCACAATCAATGCATTCAAAGAAACAACGTACTGGACAACCCCTGACTAACAATATCATCGTGAGTTCTTTAGCCCACATCTTCCAAATTGCCACATGCCTTCAATGCAAGCATAGGTAATTTCATCTGGAGAGAGGTGATCGCTTTGCATCTCTGGCCTTGCCTCTATTGAGCATATCCCACAATCAATGCATTCCAAGAGGCGAGATTCCCAACAGAAAGCTCCTCACGAATACATGACAATCAAGGCAATGCCAAGCACACAACCCCTGTGTCATTCAAGATGTAAGCATAACATTCAAGACCAAATCATAGGTGATCTCATTTGAAGAGACACTCTCACTTTGCATCTAGTTAAAAGAGCCCAAAGCTTCCTGATCATGCCTTGTTCCACATATCCTGTAATAATCAGTGCATTCCAAGAGTCGACATCCTGCACAAGAAGCTGCTCAAGCAATTTTTTTGCTTTCTAAAGTACACCATATTTTGCATACATGGCGATCAATGCCAAGCACAACTACTTCCTTCAGCAACCCCTAACTAACAATACCATCGTGAATTTTGTTGCCCATATCAACGTCTTGCATAGTGCCCATATCAACGAGGGACAAGTCCTCTAAAGCTTTCATTTATCATCACCCTTTTGGTCCCTAGGTGTTGAAAATCATGTGCGAGAGTCTTTTCGATGATAATATTAAAAGAATGTGTGAGGTCGTTATTAGAAGTATGGCTCTTGGGGCCATCTGATTTCCTTCAAGGACAATGGTTGAGATCATTGCAAGCAGTAACATGTGGGTCTTGCATAGGGCACAAGCCTTCAAGGTGCAATAAGAAATTTGATTCTCATTTAGTTAAAACAAACCAAAGCTTCCTTCCCACAGCCATGTTGGGCGTATGCAACACTCGAAAAATTCCAAAAGATACATTTTCAATAGAACGCATATCAAGAACTTTAGATGCGTTTGTAAGGGCACCACATTTGATCCACATATTTCCCAAAGCATTGCCAAGCACAACCCTTGATGTCATCGTGCATTATCTTACCCAATGAAATGGCCATAAGGCCACATGCCTTCAAGGTGCAAGCATAGGTGATTGCATTTGGCAAAGGCCTTCACTTTGCATTTGGTTGAAAGAGCCCAACGATTCCTTCCCATAGCCATGTTCGGCATATCATGTAATTGACCTATTCAAAAAATCAACATTTTGAGCAAAAATCTCATCAAGAACTCTATGTGCTTTCATGAGGGCACCACATTTGATATACATATTCACAAAAGCATTGCCGCATTGCAAACATGTTTGTCCATCACATCAAGTATCCTGTCATACGTGTAAGGGTTTTGCACAGGGCCACATTCCTTCGGGCGTCAAGCATAGGCGATTGCATTCGGCAAAAATTCTTTCCTTTCCATTAGGTTAAAAATAGCCCAAAGATTTCTTCCCACAACCATGTTTGGCATATTCTGCAATTGAAGCATTCTCATCAACAAATTTAAGTGCTTTTGTATCGGCACCTCATTTTGATATACACTTCGACCAAAGCATACAGGATGCAAAGGAAAGCCCTCTCTCCAAATGTAAGTGTGGCTTTATGCAAGTTGTTTGAAGTGATGACATTCTGCACAACAAACCCGTTTCTTGTACTTTTGTGAGTATACCACATTTGGCATATACACTCACCAATGTACTCCTTCTCTTTGCGGGTTTTTCCTCTACTGCCTTGCAAGCTATCCATAATGATGCAAATTATCCCTTTCTTGCTTTTGTAGTTGATGATGCAACAATATGCAGACATACATCTAGAGAAATTGTCGTCGTCAGATTTTGTAGCGTACAACATTGTGTTTTAGTGTTGAAAAAGAGTGCACTCCTTCTCTCTGCAATTATGTCCTCTGTTGCCTTGCAAGCTATCCATGGTGATGTAGCTTCTCCCTTTCTGGCTTTTAGAGACGATGATGTAGCGATCTGCAGGCAGACATCCAAAGAAATAGTCATCGTCGACTTTTGTAGTGCACAACATTACGTTTTGGCGGTGAAAAAGAGTGTGCAGATTCATAATTTTTAAATCAAGCCTAAGGCTCGTAGCCATGCCATTCGGGTCGAGGGAAATGGCCAAGAATGTGCCAAGCGACCACCTCCAATCTCAAGAAAAGGAAAAACGTCAGTAGGATTACTAAGTAACAAAAAAAAAACTCAAAATTTCATTACCAAAAAGGGAAGGCATCACTAAGGACTCACCCCTTTGGGGCATGCCAAAAATCACGATGAGATATGGTGTGCTTAGTTGCCCACTACCAGAGTACCGTGAATGATTAACAAAATTTGCAATGGAAATTTCTTCTCATTCGCTAATTTTTGTTTGAGGGAGGCCACCAAAATAAACACCTAGAAAGTAGAAGATTCAAATTAACCATTCATTGCACTTACATGGAATTATTCGACTAATCAACACTAGCCTCTAGATCTTCTCTCCATGTTGACGTTAGCCACATGAACTACTACACAATAAATTGGCAAGTTTCATTGCCTTGGAAGCCCCTCATTCACATGAGCCATGTTGAACACATGTTTTAGGAAATGCAATGAAGTGATTATTGTGCTAGACCCATTAACAAGTGATTAAATAATCTTGGAGAGACAATTGATTTAACAAGATCAACTGCTTACCAATTTCCATTCATGTGGTAGCCCCCTTGCCAAGCGTAATATGGCAATTGAAACCATCTTTTCTATGGAGATAATTGTATTTTTTTGTCTCGTCGAAGGCTTGTGGGATGTCAGCTTGGTGAAGGTGTAAATAGAAAATTGTATTCAGGCATTCCATAAGAGGAACCTATAAACAAAATCTCTCTTTGAAGCAATGCTTGTCCCCATGTGTTGCCATGACATAAAAATAGTACTCCATTGCTTGAGGCTTGCCATTTGAATTCCCTTCAATGACCCTTTATGCAACATATGCCTCATCACAAAAATAATTTACTCTCGACATGAAGGGCAAAAGTAGCATCAATGTGCTAAGAATTTGCATCCATGTTGTCTGTGGTACTACATATGTTTGCTTCATATGGACACTTATCAATGCAAGTAAGAGCTCCAAAGGTAGGTAAATTTTCTCTCGTATACCATCATGTAGGGCTAGCAGGGTTGCCATAGAAGGGGGGCTACAAAAATGATGGCTAGTGGATACACTAACATGTTCATAGCTAGGTGAGAAAACAAGTAGAGGGGTACAAGGACCTCTTTGCATTGGATGTGCTTGCAAAGAGCGTTGTGCAAGCCATAAAGCAAGTACCTCAGGATGGGAGGATGCACATGTTTCTTGAGGACGACCTCTGCTCGAAGGCACAACAACAAGGAGAAAAATTGAAACATGTCATGTAGAGGGATAGTTCATCGTCGTTGCTGTGACCATGTGCAAGAAGCTAAAGGCTATGCAAGTTGGCAAGGTGGGAATATATTTATGGGCCACCAACTAAGTGTAACATAGTTTGCATGAAATAATGGACCTTTAGTGTATTGTCCATCATCCCAATAGATGTCAAGACAATCTTGAAAGATGACTCACAATATCAATAATTTTTTTGTGCAAAAATTGGTAAATCCTATAAATTGTGAAGCACTTTTCCCAATAAGGAGGATTTCAATCGTGTCCTTTTCCATTAAGCACCTTCTGCTCCTAATATGCCTAGGCCTTAAGCTGGGTTCAAACAAGGTCGACAACAGAGCTCTTCCGCTTTCCCGCGCTTCCAGATCCTCATACACAACAAATAGTTGTTTGAGAAAATGGACAATGCCTGCTTCAGCCACCAATAAGGATAGTGTAGTGGTAGATGTGTAGGATCATAGCTGCCTATTTGCTTTGAACTTTGTAAAGACCGTGTTTCCAGCTAAAAAGTGCCTAGAAGAGTTTCTTTAGTTAGGGGGCTTGCCCATGTTTTAGACTAGTTATATCACACACCTCCGCCTGGACATGTGTACTATTGAGTTGGCAAAAGCCGATTTGTCAGTACGTGTGTCCATTGCATCAAGTTCTCATTTGATAGAGACCCCCTGGACATCTCCACCCCACTATGGACACTTGCAACCAAAAGCACACGAGTTGCAGTCTTATGCGCTGATTTTGTGTGCGTGCCTAGAGAGTCACGAGATAACCAAGCTGGAGTACCCTGATTTGTTGCTATGAAAGGTAAAAAATAACAAATTTTAAATGGCGTCCGTCGTGTGTGACAATCAGAGTGCCCAAACGGGGCCTTTTGGGCCCTATAAAACGCACACGTCTGACAAGGGCCTTAGTGAATTCAACAATAGGTGTCTCTTTTTTGGACCAATGCGAGTCCACATAATGGATACATGCCCCGTACCTTTGCCCCATTTGAACCTAGCTTTGTTTTAGTACACTTGCAATGCTCACCTGTAAGTTTTGCCCACCATAATGTATGTTGCACAATTTTTAAGGCTCCCATACAAGGAGAAGCCAATATTACATATATTTGGTGGATTCCAACTTGCACGCTGATGAGGTCTTTATTTGTGATCATGGATGGTACGAAGCAAATTCAGGAGCTCAACCTTGGGGTTTGAGGGTATATTCCCAAATATTCCATGCGATACTAAGCCCATATGTACATGCCATTAGTAATACGGCCGTTGGCCGATGGTCGATAGGCGGTGAACTGGTGACTGGTGGGTTGACATAGTCAACACCGTACATGCCACACACACTTATCTACCATCCACTCGTAGCACTATATAAGGAGGCCATTTCCATGAACCACCAGATCCATATTGAAGGATATTGAAAGCAAGTCAGTGTTATCTTGTGTGTAGATGACTTAATTATCTCAAGTGATCATGACTAAAGACTTGGGACTTTTTACATTATTGTTTGGGGATTGAGGTTTTGCAATCCACAAAGGGTAGCTTCATCTCTCTGCAAAAGTATTTAACGAAAATTCTAAAAGCATTTGGGATGATGGATTGTAAATTTATGAGCACTCTAATGGAGGTGAATGTGATAGTCTCCATGGAGGATTCTTCTCCCTTAGTTTGTAAGGCCCCCATATGAGGAGAAACGAATATTGCACATATATTTGGTGGATTGTAGCTTGGACGCCGATGAGGTCTATATTTGTGATCGTGGATGGTATGAAGCAAATTTAGGAGCCCAACCTTGGGATCCAAGGGTATATTCCTAGTATATACTGTGCGAAACTAAGGCCATATGTACATGCCATTAATACTATGGCCGGTGGGCAGTTGGTTGTGGCAACGGATAGTGGATTGGCATAGTCAATACAACACATGCCCCCCCCCCCCCACACACACACACCCCAACACACACACACACACACACACACACACACACACACACACACACACACACACTCATCTACCACCCACCCGTAGCACTATATAAGGAGGCCATCTCCATGAACCACGACATCCATATTGAAGGATAACTAGCCTCTTGCATTCTAGCCAACTAGCTCTAGTTGTCTAAATCATCATCTAAGCTCTACCTTGAGCGCGGATGGGTGGATGACGCCATATCACTTTGTGATAGTGATGATCTAGATTTTGATTTGCTACTAATCTACTTTGCATCGTATCTCTCTCTACTCTCCTTGCTACATGATCCTATTTTGTTCTACATTTCTTACAAGCTTTAGGTTGGGTTCAGACGAACTTGACAACAACATGCCCATGTGTTAGTTGCCTGCATGCCTCTTGCTCACAAGACAAAGACAACAATCTATCTATATAAAAGTAACAAATAACTGTCATCCATTAAGCATTAGTGCAGGGTTTCTCCATGACTGCTGCAACCCTACCATTTGAGATCAAGTCATGCTGCCTGCAACTTGCACTAAAAAGTGCCCCCGATAACACTTGTTTACCTTGCCCAAAGAGAGAGAGAGAGAGAGAGAGAGAGAGAGAGAGGTTAGAAGGTCTCGAAACGCGATTCTTCTTTTCGGCCCAATGGCATAGCGCTATTCACCTCTTATGCCATCTCTTGCCTTAGTGGGAAAGCTCACTAAACTTTAGGCGGTCCTTCTCGGAAAGCAAATTGCCATAAAGAGTTTTTCGTGCTTCATTTAATATTCCGGGCATAGGACTTTCCAGTTGTTGGGCCAACACCCACAATTAATGAATGCTATGGGTGATAGCTGCCCTCTCGCAGGCGCTAATGTAGCTCCATCCTCGCAGCTTTCAACTTCAAACGAGCTCCCACTCGCATCCGCACCCCTCAGCTTTTATGCTAATTGGGTAGTCATGGGAGCTTCAGAGCCCGTTTCGCTACAAAACCTCAAGTATTACAACTGCAAAATGGAGGAGGGCAAAGAAGGCAGCGATGGAAAACCCTCCGTGGGACCTGTTTACAGAAGTATACTCTCCAAGGATGGGTTCCCACCTCCTCCCCCAGGAATTGACACTTGCTGGGACGTTTTCAGGTGCTGTATTTTTCACTTAGAATTGCAGAAGCTCGCTCCCTGTGGAGTGTCTGCGTAATCTTTTTTTTTGACGCTTATGACAAGTGGCTCACGTCTTCTTCCAGTGCAATTGCTAAAATGCTTCGTCTTGTGCAATTGCTAAGCATTTCGTGGGAAGCTTGGATTCTTTCATTTGCCATGATGATTAAAGATTAACCTGGCAGCCCCAGTTCCTCCAAAGCTTAGAGCACAGGAGTAACTTGATGCTCTAAGCCGGATTTTCTCTTTCCCTGTCCCTTGAATCGGGGCATTGTAGCTTGATCAATTGTGCAGTGTTTTTTTAATACACTGCAGATATGAACTTGATATAACTCGTCATCGATTCCTTAAAGAAAAGTACCTTGCAAGTGTCTGCTTTGCTCATCAGTAGCTCTCGTTGTGCTGCTTCATTTGATGGAACTCAATGAATTCCTGACCTGGCCTTTTCTTAACAGTGTGTCAGTCAAAAGGAATCCAGACAACAAGTTGCTAGGTTGGCGCAAAGTCGCTGATGGGAAGGTTGCAAAACAGCTACACAAGCCTTAAAGTTGTTTGCTGTTGTAAGGAGTACATTAATTTAAGCTTATACATCCCTTAACTGGCTGCATCTCAGGCGGGCCCGTATTCGTGGCTAACGTACCAGCAAGTGTACGATCAGGCAATTAAAATTGGCTCAGCAATGCGTACTTGTGGCATAAAGCCTGTAAGTGCTGTTGATGTGACCAGTCATGTTTGGTGTATTGCGGAAGCATTAGACTAGTAATCTTGGCTTGTCATACAAGCAATGATTGATACGAAGTTTGTGGTTTGGTTTAGATGGACAAATGTGGTGTGTATGGAGGAAATTGCCCAGAGTGGGCTATATCAATGGAGGTTTTCCCTTTGAGCTCTTAATTTTTAAGACAGTAGTGCTGTTCTTTTACACGGTAGCTCGGCCCCTTGGATGTATGCAATGCACCATAAATCTCGAGTGTTATTGGCTGTGGGCAGGCTTGCAATGGACATTCTATTTCTTGTGTTCCCCTTTATGACACTTTAGGTACTCCCTGAACTTATGTCTCAACTTCTTCTGTGGATGATCCGTTCTGTTTTATGGTATACTAGTAATTGAACTCAAGTTTTGTCAAAGCATGGTTTCAAAAGAAAAAATGCTTTGTATACTAGTCTTCGTTTATTTCTTGCTGCTTTAATCCCTAAAAGAGGCTTTTGATTCAATCAGGAGCAAATGCAATTGAATTTATCATCAAGCATGCAGAGATTCCGATTGCTTTTGTTCAAGAGGCAAAACTTCCAGAGGTCTAGATGCTACCTTTGAAAATTTTGGGAATTAGAATATTAGTAGATTAGGTCCAAGTTGATTACTTCAGGTTCTAGGAAGAGGATTATTACTACTACCTCTGCTCGTTTTTTTTTTTGAGCACTGTAATGTTGACTGTGTGTGGACTCTTTGTGCGTGTAGATTCTGATATCTTTGCCAAACTGCTCGGAGTTTCTGAAAAGTAAGCAATCAAATCCTGGAATCTTGTAATACTTAAAGCGTGCTCTTTTATGTTATTTTTGATCCATGGGTGTGCCTTCTTGTGGTTCTTCAACTTGAAGCTTGTCTACGCGTTTCTTCATTTGCAGTTGTGGTTAGCTTTGGCTCGGTGACAGAGCAACAAAAGAGTGAAATAGAGTCTTATGGAGTTAAATCTTTCTCATGGAAAGAGTTCTTGGATTTGGTATGTGGTCCTTTAAACTGCTTAATAGACACCGTAGATCATCAACTGTTCTCACTTGAGGCTACTTCTGCAGGGAGCCAATAATCCAGTGGAGCTGACTCCACCTAGAGGATTTGATATATGCACTATCATGTACACGAGTGGCACTACTGGAGAACCTAAAGGAGTCTTGCTTACCCATGAATCGGTGTCCTTGATGATTGGAGCTGTGGATTTTTGGCTTTTACATTTTGAAGAGAAGGTGCGCATGTCTTCTAAGTTACACAGTGGTCTTGTATAGATGCCTTTGTTGCTGCTTGGATTGTGCTCACCTCCCAGCATCACTGCCATGTGGGAGTGAAAGGCCAGGGGGCCTCCCACTATCAGAGGCGCAGAAGTTAAACATTAAGACATTGTGTGTACGTGTGTTACACAGAGGAGAGAGAGAAAGATACACAGAGGTAGAGAGAGACGCAAGACACGATAGGGTGTGAATGATTGGTTGTGATGTTTGATTGATTACAGGGTAGTTAAATAGGCTTGTGACGTGAGGTTTGAATGGGTACTCACGTCTCTTGAATTTTCGAGGCATTAGGCTGGAGTTAATTATTTTTTAATTCCAATATCCCCCCTCAGCTGAATGCCGAGAGAAGATTTTATTGTGCATGAGAAGTGCTTAGATGAATTGGAAAGTGCTTTTTGTTTTTGTGATTGCTCTGCAATCAGTGCAAGAAGGAGAAAACAAATTTTGGGTTTGTATCTCGGATTTGGTGTCATCCGCGGGATCAATCAAGAAGTTGTTGAAGGTGAAAATTTGATGGTGAGGTTTCATCTTCCATCGTGGCTTCAGATGCATCAAGCACTCGTGAGAAAGCTTCGAGCGTCGTGGATGAAGATCTACATTTATTCCCCCCTTTCGTACACGACACGAGCCAGCAAAGATGATCAGTTGTGCTAGCTGCATACATTCAGCGGCAAGGAGGTACGTCAGTGAGACCAAGGAAGCATTGTCAATTGCTATTAGGTTGAAATTTTATCTATATGAAAGAGCAGCACCATCATTGAATGGATCTTCACGCTTGTGGGATTGAATCCTAACAGGGCGGCATGAGTTTGAGCAATGATTGTGATAGCCTCCACAACAATATTTGCACTTGGGAACAGCATGAAATGCATGAGCAACATCCATGTTGTAAGGGTGAGGCACCCTTCTAATGATTTCCATCAAGGTTGGATCAGTTTCACCATCATCTGCAGGTTCTGCATCATCAACTTGGGTTTGGTACACGCAGGAGGAAGCAACTGCTATCTCTTCATCTCCGTCAACAGGTTCATTTGTCATAGGGTGATCCCCAAACAAAGTGCTGCCTTTGAGGTGTTCAGAGGTGGCCGTCTGCAGGTCAAAGTTTGTGTGTTCCTCTTCAAGAGAAGCCAGGAAGTTGGTGATAACCTCGTCTTCTTCATCTGCATGGTGGCCACAGTATTCACAAGGCAAGGTGGCGAGCACGGCAGGGCTGGGCGCTGCAGGAGTAATTTCCTGCAGCAAGGATGTCATTCTTGGCTGTATCATTCCGGGTGGGTACTTCATCACCATCGACTGGATGTGAGACAGGTATCTCAGCAGTGTTTTCATCTGCTTCTTGGGCAGGTACATCAGCATTTTCATCCGCAGCAGGGGCAGGGACTTCATCTTCCTTTTCATCTTCTGCATCGACTGCAGGTTCATTGTCCAGCAACAGGTCGGCTTCACGGCATGTATTAGCCATTGATTGCGACTGCACGTCTGCATGAAGTTGGGCAATAGCAGGTCCATCTGCACAGGGAAATTGCACTCGAAATTGCCTACTTTGAAAGTCATTAGTAATGACTACATCAGCGCGGGCAGAGGATTGGACTGCAGCTTTGATTTGAGTGCCTTGGATGGCGTGGCCAGCTGGGAAACAAAAGCATGTGGACAGACACACAGAGGATGTGTGTGTAGACTTCTTGCGCATAGTCAAGCCATGAATAACCAGCGCACTGAGGGAGCAGCAAATCTGGCTCGGGCTTTGCCTGCAGACATCCTTGAATTTATTTGCTTCCTGTTGCATTATTGGGGCAGAAGACGCTTGAGGCTTGACCATTGGGCTAAACATTGGGCTGCGCTGTTGAAGGATCTGGGGGCTTGAATGTCAGCGCCGGTTGCAGGGGTTTGGAAAATTTCAGGGATCTCATACGGAGCAGCAGAGTTTGCAGGAGCTGCATTCATCGAGGCAGCGCCATGATCAAGCTCGGCTTCCTCGTCATGAGGACAGGGCTGTAGTGAAGCAAGGAACGTGTTGATGATGGAATTTTCATCGTCATCATCATGGGTTCCATGGTATACAGAATGAATAGCTGCAGCATCATGACCATCAGAAAATTGGGGCTTCGTCATCTGTACGATATCCAGTGCAGGGACGGCATCTGTGTCTTCACCAGGGTTGACGTCGATGCTGGTTGCAGGGTTGGTGCCCCTTGTGATTGCCACAATGGCTTTAGAGTTGGAGGCTACACAGGCGGCATATGTGAAATTGGCCGCAGCAAGTGTTGTGGTCGTATTGGCGTCAACAAAGGCTCGTTTTGCCTGTTCAGTAGTAGCACAGGCAGCAGGTGAAGAATTCGCAGGAGTGGCAGCAGATTGGGCTGCAGCAGCATTAACGACATTCTTGGCAACATCTGGCTTGGTGGCATCTGCAACAAGAAGGTGCCCTTGGTGATGGATCTTGAACGACGTGCCATGTTCAAGTATGGTTAGCCAGCACGACAAAAGATCAGGCTGCGCAGGAGCATGGCCATTGGCAGTAGCAGGCGCAGATTGGGTCGTGTGCATTACGACAGGCAGCAAGGCAGGGACGTTCTTGAGTTGGACATCAGCCTCAAGGGCTGCAGTGGGTTGTACAGGCAGGCCGATGGCTATGGGAAAAGATGGAGACACTTGCATATTGGTCCGCATGCCCAGGGTATCCAGGCCATCCCTGGTTGCCTTGGAATCAATCATCTTCGTCATTGATTGTTACCCTTCTTCTGTGCTTCCTTGGTTCCATGGTTGCAGATGGTACAAGGTGGTGGGCTTCTGCCAGTTCCTTTCTTGCTGAAACTACTGGGGCCCTTATATTTATCTTGGGATACAGTTTTTTAAATTTATGTCCATGTGGCTATTCTTCAGTTTTGCCTTCGGCCCTGATATGTATTTCAGTCATGTACTTGCCCCTTTTTGTTTTTATATATATATATATATATATATATATAGATAGATAGATAGATAGATGGATCGATGGATAGATGGATAGATGGATAGATAGATGGATGGATGGATGGATGGATGGATGGATCGATGGATGGATGGATGGATGGATGGATGGATGGATGGATGGATGGATGGATGGATGGATGGATGGATGGATGGATGGATGGATGGATGGATAGATAGATAGATGGATGGATGGATGGATGGATGGATAGATAGATAGAGATGAAATGATATATTAACGTCTTCAAAAGACCAAAATGACCTATGAGACCATCAGATACAAAGCGGTGAATCTAATACAATGTCTGAAGTACAAGTACAAAAAGTGCTGAATGAGAGAGAGAGATGAAATGATATATTAACGTCTTCAAAAGACCAAAATGACCTATGAGACCATCAAATGCAAAGCGGTGAATCTAATACAATGTCTGAAGTACAAGTACAAATTTAACGCTTCTCTTAGTGCTAGGCTTCATTATGGCTGAGTCTGCCCTTGATCTCCGGAGTCATGACAGAAACTCAGCACGTTGAACTTTGTGTTGATGTATGCTCATGTGTGTGTGCGGGTGGTGTGTGTTGTGTTTGGGAGCATATGTTTGTACCTAGTTCTACACCCACTATTGGGCACTGACGACGTTAGTGGGGATGTCGTGGTATTTAGTCAATACTATGCATGATGGAGCTGATGGTTATATTGTCTCGTGGGTGACTACCATGAGTCTATACCTTGCACTTTCCTTCAAGGGTGAATCTGGGTATATCCTTGATTCATCTAGGTATATACAAGTACAAAAAGTACTGAATGTAAAAAATGAAAACTGAAAATGAAGTGTGAAATGTGAAATGTGAAAATGTAGAATAGGCCCTCAATGACACTTTGGGTGTCGTGCTAGAATGCCTCTGATCCTCTGCTGGAGTCTCCGTCGATGGAGTGTGCTCCTGTGTCTCGGTTGTGGTCGTCTCGATCTCTCGAGCTCAGTCGCCTTGTCAATGAGGGTGCCTCTGGTGGTTGTGCTGGTGGTTGGTCTCCTGGCTCCCTCAATCCAAAGAAGTCTGTGATCTGTCTTTGTGACTGTCGTACTCCATGTCTCCTCAACAGACTATCTCTATGTCGGTGTAGCTCAATTAGATATAAGCCAAGGCATCTCTGATCCTGATACCTCACGACTCTATCTAGGGGTCCAAAACCCTCCCTGAATAAGCAATGGAAGCGCCCTCATATCTCATAATACACAGTGCAGTGGCATATGTAGTGTAGCTCTGTCTCTGGCTCTCTATCGCATAGTTGGCATATCCTAGGTGGTATCCCTCTGAATCTACCCGTCTCAATCTCCAGTTGGTGTGAGGATGTGCGAATCTGACCAATAGCACATCACAGACCATGAGACAAATGAGTGTCCATGTAGCGCGGACGAATCACAAACCCATCTTCCGAAAGTTGGAGAAGATGCTCTTTGTAGAAAGCCATCTTCGTGCCCAACTCTTGCACCGGCTCTACCTATGTCCTCCTGGTGTCCAACTGTATAAGATCCCGACGAATGAGTCTAGTGATCTCCGTCCGTGTGACTGGCAGGGAGGGTGCATCCAGGGATACTGAAAAGGAGGCAATATATCCATGCTGAAACCATGCCTCTGGAACCATGAGGTCATCTGCGCATACCAACATGATGCATCTCCCTTTATTGCTAACTGTCTAGAGGACTCAAGAGCCAATCTAGTATATTTGCCTCTATGTGTATCCCATAGACTGTGCATAAAGGACACTGATTTGGTAAGAGCCTCAATCTCTATAGGAGGGGTGGCTACCTCCGCTTGAATAATCGCATGGGCCTTGGCTCTAATCATCCGGGATATCATAAATACCAAGGGTCTCTCCATGCTCCTCCAACTGTCATGATTCACAGATGGTCCCCAAACCTGGACCCCATAAAGCATAGCTGAAGCAACCAAAGTATCAAAGAGCCATAGCTTTGTTCATGGTTCTTGAAACTGAACCTGCGAACACATTCTCTCTAGCCCTCCCAATGTGAGAGAGAGAGAGAGAGAGAGAGAGAGAGAGAGAGAGATTTTGTCTTTTAATGTCAGATGACACCTGATGACTCGTATTTGTCATTTCTTCCCCTGGCTCACATATTTGATCGCATCATTGAGGAGTATTTCATATATCGCGGTGCCTCAATAGGATATTGGCGAGGGGTGAGCATATGCTGTGAGTGATGCAAGACAATACTCATTTTATGTGCTGGATCTCTGGATGCCTTATTTTGACTGTTATTTTGTAGGATCCAAAATTGTTAATGGAGGATTTGCAAGAGTTAAAACCGTCCTTGTTTGCTGGAGTACCTAAGGTGTTTGACAGAATCTATGGAGGTGTGCTTCATTCTTATTTTTTTATCCTGAGATGGTTGCTACTTTGTGGCTGTATTAATGAAGGTCCTACTATTTTGTAAGCTTTGCAGGTGCTCAACGATGGCTAAGTGGTGCACCGCTTGCTCTAAGGATGTTGTTCAGTGCCTGCTATAAATAGTGAGAAACACAACAAAACCCCCCCCCCCCCCCCCCCCCCCCCCCCCCCCCCCCCCCCCCCCCCCCCCCCCCCCCCCCCCCCCCCCCCCCCCCCCCCGGCCCCCCAACACACACACAACAACAGATTTTCACACACAACAACAGATTTTCTTTTCATAGATGGTGAATGCAAAATGCTCAAAGTGACGTACCAGTTCATACCCTTCTATAATAACTATGGCAATGATGGTGTAGCAAACTCTTTTGGATGTCCCTGGGCTACAATCAAGACAAGGCCTCTCCTATGGCAGACATGCTTATATTCAACAGGGTAGGACAGCCGGGAATATGTCTTTGGTGTTCATTGGTTGATGGTTTTATCTTCCCCTAAGAGGCATTTCCTTGCCCAAAAGAAGATGATGGTATTGCTTTGTGACAGATCAAGAAGCTGTTTGGGGGCAAAGTCAGGTTGCTCATGAGTGGAGCTGCGCCTCTAGCATCTCATGTGGAAGAGTTTTTGAGAGTTGCCACTTGCGCAATGATGGTTCAGGGTTATGGTAGTTCCTATGTTGGAGCTTCATGTGTGTGCATTTTGTGTGACATGCTGTCTGCGTACATTCGTACATTCGCTTTATTTTGTTGACAACATATTGCATTCTTGACCAATGAGTGGATCTAACGGATGTTCTTCTATGTTGAAGGCTTGACAGAGACATGTTCTGGAAGTTTCTGTTGTGTGCCCAACGAGATGTCCATGATTGGTACTGTTGGGGTTCCATCTCCTAGTATCGAAGTGTGCCTAGAATCTGTGCCTGAAATGGGATACGATGCTCTTGCTAAGGTGTCAAGGGGGGAGATCTGTATGCGAAGCAAGATTATGTTCTCTGGCTACTATAAGCGTGAAGACCTTACCCGTGAAGTGATGCTGGATGGGTGGTTCCACACA
Source organism: Adiantum capillus-veneris (assembly GCF_014529385.1). Lineage (NCBI taxonomy): Eukaryota > Viridiplantae > Streptophyta > Polypodiopsida > Polypodiales > Pteridaceae > Adiantum > Adiantum capillus-veneris. The sequence goes on from NC_140945.1 coordinate 124,121,804, forward strand.
GGTATGGAATTTTGTCTGTGAGTTTGGACGGAAATTGATGTAAGATGATGCTTATACATGAGTTGTTTGACATAAATACGATAGGTGATATTGGTGAATGGCAGCCCAATGGTTCTTTGAAGATTATTGACAGAAAGAAGAACATCTTCAAACTTGCTCAAGGAGAGTATATTGCAGTTGAACATCTTGAAATGGTGTATGGCATGAGCTTGTATGTGGATTCGGTAAGCACATAGTTCAATAACATCCGGCAGTAAATGATGCGCATCCTCAGCGTGTGATAATTGTTCTTGTTGAACTGTTATTGGACAGGTGTGGGTCTATGGTAATAGTTATGAATCCTTCTTGGTTGCTGTCGTCGTACCGAATGAGCAATCTCTTCAAAGTTGGGCAGCTGCCAATGGACTGAAAGGTGACTTGGATGATTTATGCAAGGAGAAGAGGGTCCAAGACTTCCTCTTTCAGGAATTGACAGCTATTGGTAAAAAGCAAAAGGTAATGGCGTATGGCCTGTTATGCACAATGCTTTTTGAACTCTTTTCAATGCTTATGAACTCAATTTCAAAGTGCAGCTCAAAGGATTTGAAATGATAAAAGCCATACATCTGGACCCTGTTCTTTTCGACGTTGAAAGAGAGTTGATCACACCGACTTACAAGAAGAAGAGGCCTCAGTTACTTAAGCACTATCAGGTATCTTGAATAAGCCACACGCAACCAGTTATAGATAACTGTAGAAAGCATGTGTGCATTCGTACACAAATAATATCGCCAAGTGCAGGGGTTAATGTCACATGGATGGAGGAAAACTTGCATGTGGGAGTCTTGAGTTGAGGAACATGTGATAGTTCTCTAGCATGAATACCTATATACATGAAGATGTCTATATGGAATTAGTCTTATTCATGTGCGTGTGTGTGTGTGTGTGTGTGTGTGTGTGTGTGTGTGTGTGTGAGAGAGAGAGAGAGAGAGAGAGAGAGAGAGAGAGAGAGAGATTTGTATTTTCATGGCAGGCAGCTATCAACGATATGTATAAGAAAGTGAAACACCAAAGTGAGTAGGTCGGTCCGTGGTTAACTCATCTTGAGAGCTCTTGTGGTCGACTAGCTTCATTTCTAAACAGAAAAACTATATATATATATACATGCTTCGTCTCCCCTGCTTATATACCATTCAGTGTGCCAAGGCAGCAACCATGGTTCGTGGGAAGGTGCCTGTGGCTTAATGGGGAACAAAGTTTACATAAAGACACATCATGATGGGCACCCAAAACTTGTCATGATATACAGAGTCATCTATCCAAGTGGGCACAGAAAGCGGAGTCGCATGGGCTTCACATGCTTGCGCATTGCCGTGCAGGGAAGACATGCTTCCTGCTTCGGCTAGTAGCAATATTTTGCTTGATCATTGAAGTTATGCAGAATAACTCGTCTAATTTAGCTATACCCATTAAATAAACGCGATCACGTGCCCTCTCTCTCTCTCGTCACGGATTTTTGATGGTTATAACTTATCTTTTCTCCTCTCTCTCTGTCTCTTTCTCCCCACATTGATTTTTGAATGTTACCTTTTCTCCTAAATGCCTTAGTTTCGCAACTTTATACATAGAATAAATGATGATTCGAGCTCTTATCCTAGTTGGCATATTTATTGCTCAAAAAGTACTCATCATGCTTGAAACAAGGCAATACTATTTAGCTTAGGTAATCAAGGGTTGTCAACAACTTCCATGTTGGTCATGGTTAAGGATCTATAAAAACTAGGATTTAGAGAAATATTCAAAAGTGGAGGGTGCAATTGAGTTGAAGGGCGGAGAGTCGTTACTTGTGTCTAGGGTTAAGGGGCCAATAAGTTGATGGTCTCTATCTTTTAGTCACTAAAAGGAAGATGAATCCACCTCCAATTTAGAGACATGATTTGGGACATGCTTGTAATCCTGCTTGTCCTTGTGACTTGCTAAAAAGTTATTTTCATTGGGGCTTTTGAGTGTGTAATCTCTGAGAAGAGTCAAATCAATCTCGGTATAACCTAATTCATCTTTTACTAGGAATGTGAGGTACTCGTACATTTCGGAAATGAGTACATACAAAATCTCCTTTAGTTCAATATTTTTTCAACTAGGTATCTCTATACTTGCCCCTTTACCTAAGATGTGGAGGCTTCTTGGGGCCTCAAAACCTTTAAGTATTGTTACATCATAGGAAAGAAGAGCAAACCCATCAAAGATAGCGGGAATAGTTGCAATGGCCTAGCCAATGCTAACCATAGATAGGAATTGCGGAGGTGGTCAATCCCATGTGAGTAGTAGGGGGTAACTAAAAAGAACTTCATAGTGGAAATCCCTTGAAAGAGCTCTCCTGTTGGCTCTCTACCACCTCGAATCACTAACTTGAAGTGTCCATCTAACCATAGGAGCCCTTGGCTCAGTCGATCACTCTTGGATGGACATGACCCAAGCTTATGGTGTGGAACGTTGCATACTTGTGTGACAATTTAGGCTTCAAATCTTGTGTAGACTACTCTCAAGTTCGGGCATACACAATGTGCTCTATGCTCTAATGTCTTGATTGAGGGGTTAAGTTTACATACCTTTGTTGTTGGAGTTTTGGCTTGCAGAAGGCCCTAGGGGTTTGGTTGATTTGAGCATGTAATACAACACCTAAAGATAGTTGCTTCTTTAACGGAGGTATGTAATGATATTTAATTATTATGCATATTTGTTGTATATAGATGACGAGCAAGCTGACAGGTGTCGAGCACAATTGATTTATGGCTAGTATGGTTGAAAGATAATTCATGGAAATTTAATTAATTTAGAGCTCTTTACTAGCAACACTTATTTTATGTCCTCGCAGATTCAACAGATGGTTGAATCATTATTGAGAATTCACTACCATCTATAAATATATATGCATAGGAGGAAAATGCTCACTCTTACATGCCGGAGATTGTACTCAATGCTTTGTGTTTTTCGTCTTCACCTTCCCTTTTCGTGCATGTGTAGCACTCCGCTCTTGGAGGTGCACCTTGTGCTCTCTCTCGCTCTCTATTTCTCTTTACTATGTATCACTTTTGATCTTGTGTATACATGATTTGTCAAGTATGAAGATTCTTCACTTATGTTGTTCATATGTATGCTATACTATTTTGTGTATTTTCAAGGACACTGTGCTTTTGCATGTTGCAGAGCGTACACAAGAAGTCTCAAGATAATTCTTTCTATTCATGGGTCCACTTTTTCTACAAAATAAAAATTTGAGCCTTCGATGTGTTGAATTGGAGACGAGAAAGGTTGAAGTTGGCTTATAGAGTGCTTTGCAAGACGACAAAGGGTCTTGAATAATCTATTGGATAGAGATTTTTGTTAAAGTTATAACATTTCAAGTGACTAGCCCAACGTGATCCCAATATTTATTTTGGATTTAGGTATTTATTTTACTTATTTATCAAATTCTTGGGTAGGGAAATTTATTGAGGGGGTAAGGGCCCCTAGGCTAGTATATAAGAAACACTTAGTCTTCATTGTAATCACTAATTCATTGCCAAGTTGGTTGGTTCAACAATCTCTCTCTCTCTCTCTCTCTCTCTCTCTCTCTCTCTCTCTCTCTCACAGGTGGCTCTTTGATCTTAGGAGGATCAGTGTGGAGAAGAGGAGTGGCTCACTACGAGTTGAAAGAAGCCCCCCCTATTGCTTAGCATTTTGAAAAGATTGTCAATTGCTAGCATTTTGATATCCGACAAGGTTTTGGCATTTGGTCACCATCACCATTCTCATCAGCATTTTGAAACGCTTAGGCAGTTTGCCTTCTTCAATGTCACGACAAAAGAGGAGATGAGTGACTCAATAAGAGTTGAAAGAAGCCCCCCATTTCTTAGCGTTTTGTAAAGCTCATCAATCGCCAACATTTTGACATTTGACAAGGTTTTGGCGTTTGTTTGGCATCACCATTCTCGTCGGCATTTTGAAACGCTCAAGCAGTTTGCCTTCTTCAATGGCACGAAAAAAGAGGAGATTGAAGTGGCTTAGAGCATTGACAAGGGGGGGGGGGGGGGGGGGGGGGGGGGGGGGGCGGGGGCTCTTTGAAACAACATTTAAAAAGCTTGTGTGCAACAATTGGCAGTCTGTTTGCGAAGGTAGATTTGCGTTTTGAAACGTGTTGCTTGGCCATAAGCCTCTTGTACTAGCATTCTGAAATCCATGCTAAAACAAGCCCACAATGGGTAGCCACAATCTGCCAGCATTTCAAAATGTTGTGGACAAGACATAGGCTTTGCTTGCATTTTGGGCTAGGCGTATTGAAACGCATATGAGCAGCCTATCTTGGGGCAAGCTTGTGATGTGCATTGTCATTGGCACGTGAAGGCTTCAAAGTTGGGCGACCTAATTCCCTCCCTTTGGAGCCAACATTTTGAGATGCTAAGCAGTGGGGGGGCCTCAATGGAAACCAATTTTTATCATGGCTATGGATAGCGTATGTCTTAACACCTAGTTAGTGGCCTATGTACAAGTGAATTCTCAAGGAAGCCGTCAATTTCTTTGGCTCAAGAATGTGAAGCCAAAGGTAAATGCACGAGCTTGCTAGAGGACAGAGGCAAAAGCAAGCTTGAAGAGGATGTCAGTGCAAGTGCTTAGTTAGCTGCCTAGCCATTTTGCATGTTTGAATGAAAAAGTTGTCCTTTTGATTGCTTTCTTAATACCAAAGGAAGGACTCCCCTAATAAAGAGGCCCTCTTCTCTTCCTAATGCACATGGATTGAGAAAATTATTTTGGTAGCCTATCTCAATGTCTACCTATAATATTAGATGTAGATGCTACTACTATAATTGACACATATCATGCACCTTGACTAATGGGGAGTTAGTCCAAAAGGAAGTATACTCCAAAAGGAATTATACTCCAAAAGGAATTTCCTCACTTCTTGTACTAAATTTTGTGTCACATAAATAATGAGACAGAAGATTGTGTTTAAAACCTATATCTCTCTTGTTAAAGGATATTGTGGCATTTAAGCTACATTTACTATTATGATGACAAGGGTCAACTTGCAATACTTGAGAACAAGACATATCCTCGGATATGTTTCTCAATTTTTGACTTGCTAACTTAGTGAAAATAAAATCCTGACAAGTAAAGATCTCCCACACTTGGTCAAAGATTGCTCGGCTATAAGCAGATTGGTAGGCAAGGTTTGTAAATGGATACACCTGCACACAGGTTGTCAAATTTTGCAAATTTAAACAAGTCCGGAGGTCTAAGAATAGTCGTGTTTTTTAAAACGACCTCCCGGCTACTAACTTCAATGAGATTATCTAAGAAAATAGGGAAGTGATGGTATCTATTGGAAAAAGGAGGAGCACTAGTGAGTGGGTCCAAGCACTCTAGTTGACGTCTAAAATGCTAGTGGAACAAACAAGCTTGAATAGCCTTTGCCGTTGCCTTGAGTTCAAAGCGAGGCTATTTGTTTGCACATTTGTTGTTGCCTTGGGGTCAAAGTGTAATAATGAGAAGTCAAGGTTGATCTCTCTATCTAAGAATGACTCTTTCGACCCATCTTTTTGGACATGAGAGATTGTCTTGAAAGGAAAGATCTTTCACCATCTAGGAGCCCCCTTGGGGGTTGACATAACGCATAGGCAAAGATTCCAGTGGGTCTTGGAAAAGGTCATGTTTAAAATGAGAAGGGGGGAGCATGTGCTGCTTCCCTTCTTGAGTCAAGTTAAAATGAAAAAACCCTACATGCTCCCTTACATTGTCTTTGCTAGCCAGCTCCTCAAAATAGCCAAATGTAGCTGGAAAAAGTTCTTGAAACCGGTAAAACTATTCTTATGGAAAAATAACACCAGACTCGACGCCTTGGCAGTGGGCGAAATGGGAGTCAATTGCTAGACCAATGGAACAAGGTGGTATAGGGATACTCAACCCTATTGTTCATGCTGAGGCCCAATGTGCCAAATTTGTGGCCTCGATTGTAAAACAAAACTAGGCATGGGATATTACGACCAAGGATATGATGGACTAGGCAAAGCTCTACTCTAAGGTGGGAGGTGGAAAGGGATAGAGGTTCACGACAAACTCCTAGGACCTCAATGGTAAATGGACAAGCTAGTACATAAGTGCAATAGAGAAACAGAGGCATTGGAGTGGAGAGAGATAACTAGATACTTCCAAAACTCCAGAACACATTGGTCCCCATTGCTCTCTTAAGCTGCTAGCATATTGTTGAACCCTTTATTGGGGAGAGAGATTTTCAGAAAGGTGAATAACAAAGGACTCCAATGACCGACCCACTTCTAGGACGTCAACAATTAGACCTAGAAAGAGCCAAACCGATTTACTATCCAGTTTCTCCTCTCAGTGGCACTGAGAGATTTCTGGTCAATAGAGCTGTGGAAGGGATGGACAGTTTCTTGATACCTTTCTGCGAATCTAGTTTTGAGTGGAAAGCCTGGTGATGGCCCTAGAGTAGCCATTTCCTCAAATCGCACACCAAGGTCACTCTCTAAGGCACAAGGCTAATTGGTTCTCCCCCCTCAACAAACAATGGGGTAAACAATGGCCGAAGGTTTGGTGGGTGGCAATAACAAAAAACATTTGGATCCCACAATGGCCTCAGTCGATGAAGATCTTTCTATGGAAGCTGTTATGGGGGGCCTTTTTGAGATCAAAGCTCAAGGTATCGACTCTGGTAGGTGCTTGGGTTTCAAAATGGCTAGTGAGGACTTGTCCCACCTATTCAAGGGGTGCCCAGGGATGAGAGGCTTGATGACTAAGATCTGCAAATGGATCCAAAGGACTTGGAAGATAGGGTTCTCCAAGAATGATTTTTTCCTAAGAGGGAAAGGAATGAAAAGCCAAGAACTTCTAATATGTACTCAAATTGTTAGATTTTGCTTCTTTCACCATGTTTGGAAGGCCAAGAACTTTTGAGTGTTCGATAAGGACCTCTCTCTATAGCTAAATTCTTAGAGCTAATCCAAAAAAGCAAGGATATGATTATTGAGATTGGAAAAAGCAAGAATTTGAACGAGTGGAATAGGGTAGCTCTTGCTGTCAGGTCCGATTGCAGTGAGTAAGAGCCATTTCATTATGTTTCACTTCAGGTGAGGCTATGTAACTTCTTGATGTAACCTTTGGTCCCGCAAAGCTTGTCTCGAGCTAGGTTGCTTTGTACATTTCTTTGTGGAATATCGAATACATACATCAACTATTGTGAGCTTGGCAAAAAGAAAAAAAAAAGATGATGATTGGCCAGTACTTTTGGGAAATGAATATGGGTCAAGATGTTGTTAGCATATAAAAGTTTATATGAGTTTCGCCCCCCAAAAAAAGCATATAAAATTTGCAATAAACAATAAAAGAGCTAGTTCTCAACTAAAGCATTGTAACTCTCTTTAGATCATGAGAGCATGTATGTGCTCTTCTAAATAATACATAATATACTAGCATTGCAAAGAGCATGTATGTGCTCTTCTAAATAATATTCTAAAGATAAAATCACAACATAATACATGGTATCAAGGACAAAATTTTTGCTAATGCATCAAAGATTTATCAAGATGTATTCAACAAGTGGGTGTTAAACCACATCCAATGAGCCTTTTAAATGATTAAACACTAGTAGCAAGGACTCCAAGGGTGAGAAATACATGCATCACCAACCTCATGCAAAGTTACTCAAAATGTTACAAAGAAAGATTTCAAATTCTTGGCAAGGGTAAATGATTAGCTTATGGGCTCAAGAGTGACACTTAGTTGGCTCAAAGTTATGCCTTTTAAGTAAATCTATGACCTCTTGTGGAGAAAATTATTATTCCTAGTATGAATTTGATTAGCTTGAGGACATTTCCAACTATTAAGACTCCTTATGTATATGGATAAGCTACCACCCAAATCTAAATTATCCAGTGAGCACTATAAATGACTTGAAATGGCCATATGTGTTGGACATGAAACAAGACAGTGATGTAAAGTTAGCTTTAATGAAGCAAAGATCTATCTTTATTTCTCTTATGTTTTCATTAAATTCTTAATTTTTCACAATTTGCGTAAAAAAGGATACACTTGCAACGGACTATGTCCCTAAAGTATCACGTAGACTAGCCATCTATTATAAAAAGATGTTTAGGTAAATGTATGGAAACATGCTTGTGATCTACTATGTCCCTCAAGCACTGAACAAACTAACTATATCTGCTAAATGATGTTGTTACTCAAATGAAGATCCACAAGCATCATGTCTCTGTTTTCCCTTGGAGAAGTCACCTATTAAAAGCTTCCTATATCATGTGTGTTCAAGAGCTAATCAATAATACCCCAATATATATAGTATACTTACGCTATGGGCCTATTTCAAAAACCCCCACCCCCCTCTAATGTATACACAAAAGTATACATTTTGTATTTTTAATAATCCTCTCCCATTAACCCTTGTGATATCATACACATTCCTTAAGATGACTCGTAGTAGTGGGGACACTATAATGTAAGGGCAAAGTAATGTTACCAAAATTATATTTTGGTAAGAGCCTCCTCATCAAATTTTAATCATTGGATCTACAATGTTTCAAGAAATAAAATTTGAAGCTGATATTTTTTCTCTCTAATCTAGAGATAGAAAATACACCATAATGCTTAATAAAAATAGTTATACCAAACTCAAGATGAGCCAATGCTTTGGATGGAGCATTTAAAAGATATTATGAATATATCTATGTGATTTAAAGCTAATTTCAATTTTGTTTTCTCTCTTTAAAAGAATTTAAAAGATCTAAAAAGAAGGGGCTAAGGGAATTTTTATAAGGGTAATCTCTGTATCATTCCAATTTTATAAGATGCTTCAAATCTTTGCCACCTTTTCATGGAATGCTCGACTATAGAGGCCTTGCAGGAAAGATGTGCAAATGGATACAAAGGACGTGGAAGATTGGGTATTTCAAGAAGGATTTGTGCCTTGGTGGCAAACAATTTCAAAGTTCCGCATTGCTTATTTGTACTCAAATTGTTAGATATTGCTTCTTCAAAAATACCTGGAAGGCCAAGAACTGCCGTGTCTTTGATAAGGCATTCCGCAGAGATTGTACAAGAAAGCAAGGAGATAATATGTGTGGTAAGTAAAAGGTATAGCTCAGATGATCGGCTTAGGACATCCCTCGCCATCCGAACGTGCCCTGCGCAATAGTTAGCTACTAGGTACTTGTGACTAAGCGCAGTTGTAACCCTCTATCCCTCAAGGCTCGGACTGAGCTTGAAGCTGATTTTTAATCTTTTGGTGACTGACAATTGTGAGTTTTGCAAAAAAAAAAAAAGATTCTTTAAATCTTTGAAATTTTTGGTATTCTTTTTATGATGTTAGAATATTTTGTAACTTATTTATTAACATTAAAAGTTTCTTAAACTCTTGACTTATCCACATGTGACCCTCCCCTTCTATCCTTGCATAGTGCTGAGATGAGATAGGATGCTCGCAACCCACCATATCAACAAAGAGTGGCGGCCTCGTGTGTCTCTCCCTTGACTAGATGATGTGCCTCTCTCTCTCTCTCTCTCTCTTAACCCAAGCCCTTGAGACCTTTTTACACCTTCCCTTTGTAGCTGAAATGACCTCAACTTTGTTGATGTATTTGCAATGCACATTTCCTCCGTTTGTATAGCTGAAATGAATCTAACTTTTTTGATGTATCTTCAATGCACATTTCCTCCCCATTATGATGCACGCCAAAAGTACTAACAAATTTTTCAATTTTTACAACATTTTTTACTATTTCCCCCACTTTCCTTCCTGTTGGCCCGGTTTGAGACTAGCTAATCTAGACTCTCAACAACTAGCCTTAGGTAAACCTTCTCTAAATGAAATTGGCAAGGAGTCATCTTGTTGTATGACTCAAATGAGAGAGAGAGAGAGAGAGAGAGAGAGAGAGAGAGAGAGAGAGAGGGAGAACATTTAATGTCACCAAAATAAATAATTGAGTGACAAATACTATCTAATGATTTTGAGAAGGGGAGAGAGGAGACACACACACACACACACACACACACACACACACACACACACACACACACACTTTGTCACAGCAGCTGACCATGATAGCATCTAAAGGGGTTCTGATTGTTATCTGAATCACTTTATCTGACTAAAACATATGACATCTAACTGTATGCACTCAATTTAGACTTAAGCTGCTGCCATATGGAAGTTTACCATATGCTTTACTATACACCTCTTGTATTGACAAGCAACCTTCTCATAGCATAATGATCTCCACTTTGGGTAGGAAAACTCTGAAATGTTATTTGATTTCAATGTTGCTGGCCTACTATACTATCTTGATTAGCATAGCTGAATGTGTACCACTAAAAGCCTAACTCAGTGGGAGCTTTCCCTTGTGGATTTAACTTCCTAGAACAAGGAATCATTGGAAACTATCCCTTGAGGTGCTAACCTCAAAAGGTAAATAGGTTTTTATAAAAATAACTCCCCTTCCTTTTATGGCTCCTCCTGGCATAACACCGCCACGAGGCTTTTCCTGTCGCCATTTTTCCCCTTCCCTCCTTTCACTCAACAGGCTCCATGAGTGGTGCTTCCCTTTCTGATGATGTTGGCGACTTGGCCAGGCTTGCAGCTCGTCTTTTTCATAATTACTCAGGGTCCGCTCACGATCTTGATGGGATTGCTCTCATAACTGCGATGTTTGTAGCCTCTTCCTCTATATAAGGTGAGGGGAACTCCCTCACTTAGACTTGGTATGGACGGGGTTAGGTCTGTTTGATGATTGGCTTCACAATAATCTGTTGCTGTGATGATGGCTTCACTTCAAAGGTTTTATTCACCGCCATTAATGTTTACTGAGCATTCTACCACACTGCCTTTTTTAGTCTTTTACTAACGTTAATAGAAGGTATACCTGATCCGATGTTGTAGGGTTTTGGAGTAAAACTCTAAATCGAACATTTCTGCTCTAAAATTTTTGGTAGAACTGTACGTTTGGGATTTTCTTTAGCTAAAGCATATGTTTGATAAACTTGGCACTGTTAATTGCACATCAACTGATGTTTTCTTTTTGCTTCCTGCCCTGGTACTGTTTACATACTTACTCACTCCAGGTTTTTGTTGCTTGACAAAAAAGTGGCATCAATTCTATGGTTACTGATCAGGTTGTTACCTAAATGTGGTATACTATGGTAATATGGGGAAATTGATCTAACTGATCACTAGTTGATACTCTGAAATATTATGTGATGGTTCATAATCTAGTGGGTTATGAGGAGACTCAAGGAAACTTATCATGGAAACTTTTGAAAATTTGATGTTTCTTTGCATTAAAATTGGTACTTATGGTGAGAACAGTGGCATTGCTAGTTATGCTGCCAAAATCTGAACTTGGAATATTGTAGTTATTTTTCTGGGTATGATACATTCAATTTGCAGAAAATCTGAAACATTGGTGCTCTGGCTATGGCTCTGGATCTGGCTCTGGCTGGTACTTCTCTGAAACCTCTTTTACTCTGGCAAATTCTTCTCTAAACTGTTGCTACATCCTTTCACTTCTTACTGGCCTCTATGGTTTTGTAGGATTATAACATGGTTTGGCTTTTTCCTGGTTTGGCTTCATACGTAATTTGGTTTTCTTAAAAAAAGCATTGGCTTAATTTTTGATATGGCCTTGTGAAGTATTGGTCGAGTTTTTTTGCTCTACCACACACCTGTGTATGGTATGGCATGGGGGAGGCTACTTGCATTGAAAAAACACTAAACATTCAGCTTGATACTTAGTCTATTAGCTTAAAACTGGTTCTTTTTTTACTACATATGGTTGGATAGCTCTGGCTCTGGCTCTGGCTGGCACTTCTCTGGCTCTTGCTAATACTGCTCTGAGCTGGTTTGCAAAATCCTCTCACTTTTTTGTGTTGACCTTGCTCGACTTTGTCTTTCTTGCCTTGAGGTGATAAATCTAAAACATACCACTGATTACTGGATTAATACCTTTAATCTGGTCCAGGTTTGATTAAATATGGAAATACAAAAATCTCTATACTAAGCAAGGGGTACTGGTTCTTTTTTTACGTCTGGTCTTCTAATCCTGCTCTCCACTTCTAGATAATGAGCTGGTGCTTTAGATACCTAGGTTTGTTATGGTATTATGATTTGGGGGAGATTGTTTTGACTTACAAATTTGACCTTCACCAATTGCTTGGTTGTCGGGCTTAGAGCTGGTTTTCAACTATAGCTAGTGAATACTAATCTGGTCTGGTTTGAGTATAACTGGTTGTAGCCAGATTTTGTACCTTTTGCTTGATACTTAGATTGTCAACTTAATACTGGTCCTTCTTTCACTACATCTGGTTGGAATCTTTCTGGCCAACTAATGGTTTAAATCTGGATAAAGATACTTTGGGCCTGCTCACTAAAGCTTGAGTAAAAATCTATTTAAAGACTTTTGTTGTTATACCTTATTGATGGTCATTGTGGCACTAATTAAGGTATGACTTGAAAGAATTTTGTACATTGAGAATGAGCTCCATTTTTTTTGACTCTGGCTGATTATTCTTGGGCAGTTCAATCTAGTTCAATCACACACACACACACACACACACACACACACACACACACACACACACACACACACACACACACACACACACACACACACACACACACACACACACACACACACACACATATATATATATATATATATAAAGAGAGAGAGAGAGAGAGAGAGAGAGAGAGAGAGAGAGAGAGAGAGAGAGAGAGAGAGAAGAGGAAGAAAATGACAAAGAAGACTTTGAAGAAATACACGAGACCTAAAAAAATGTAGCTGATGAGTTTTGATTCTTGAACATAAGTACTTACATGCTTGCGTACTTTCTCAAGGAGGAGGGGGGGGGGGGTGAGATTTTTAATATCATAAAAACTGTAATAAAAATGGCCTATGAACTTTGAGAGTAGCGGAATTAGATAAAGCACTTCTGTGAGATTACTTTGTGAGCATAGCGGGTGAACTTTACTGATGGCAGCAACATAAACATGGTACTTAGTTATCTTGGCATGAACAATACTTTTGCAAGAGAGAGAGAGTTTAGAGAACATGACAACAATTGAGGACCGGATTCATATGGAGCTAGTCCCCCCTCCAATAAGCATTTGTATTATACTTTCTCCCATCAAGAGAGACTTGGTACAATACAGTCTTCGTGTTCCTTGTGACCTAGGTGATGCAATGAAGATGAAAATCTTCATGCATCACAAGCATAACATAAAATTTGTAGAAAGCATTAACTATCCCAAGCCTCAGTCCCAAGGCCTCAAACACCTTCAAAGGTGGAGAGAGCTAGCAGGGAATGAGGCTAGGGAAGAGGAAGAAGAAACATTGCATAGGAGAAAGAAATAGTTCCTCACTTATCATCACTCTCCTTGCTAGCATACATAATAGCATAGTAATGAAGATGGAGAAGATGGAAAGATTAAGCATTGAAGCATGGCTCTTGGTTGGAATTGCATTCCATAGCCAAGAGTGTTGGTGTAGGCTCTCACTTCTCACAAGCTTAGAGAAGGAGGTGGAGTTCCTCTACTTTCACCAAGTGAGAATGAATCCACAAAATGAGTGTGTGTCTATGGTGTATACCCCCTCAACACACCCCTTGCTTGCTTGGGGCGAGTTATACCTTTTTCTCATGTCTCAAGCTCATTGGACCCCTCTCCCCCTAGCCAATCACATGCAGCATGCATTTCAAGTACATGGGTAGTCTTTGGACAAGTGTCCTACTTACCCCTTAGAGAGAGAGCTTGAAAATATCTAGATATTTGTTGGATGGAACTAGAAGCTAATTAGACCCCTCTTTAGCCCAACCAATAGCATTCAAGCACCCCATGTGGCTAAGCATAGGGAGATTCTGACATGTGTCCCATGTGCCCCTTGAGAAAAGGGGTGCCCTTTGGGTGAGTGGGAGGTTGACTCAAGGATTCCCCTAACTTTGGGACTTTCCCCCTCCTTTGTAGGGTCTCTTTTTGACTCAAGCACCTTACCCCCATGCATGGGAATCTTCTCAAGCACCCTCCTCATTAAGTATGACAAGCACCTCAAGTACCTTAGTCATCAAGCACGACAAGCACCTCAAGCTTAGGTTGGGTTCGCACCTCAAGCTCAGCTTTAGCTTGCCTAAGGTCAAAGGACTTTTAACACTAACCATTGGAGGTCTTTAATGAAGCTAACCCTAAGGTCTTTTAACCTCCATTAGTTAAACTTGCTCTTTGACAGACCATCTCTCATTTGGACCCCTTTACCATTGGCCTCGTGTTGAGATAGATCTGTAAGCACATGTCTATATTCTAACCCTTGTTCCTGTTTATTATCCCACATTAAATGATCAGTTTAATATGAGAAAATCATTTGGGTTGGTTAAATATTAGATTTTATGACATTACCTCTCTCTTGAAATCATAGTCTTCCTCAACTATGAGGTAAAAGAGATAAAGCCATAGTCATCAGTCAACTTGTCTTAGCGGGTAGAGGATCCCTTTTTACCCTACGATATCATTTCAAGATGGCTGACTAATCCATTGGTGCTTGGGAGACATAGCTGCCGCAAGCATGTCTGCTCTTTAGTCCATTTCATCCTCCCAAGTAGAGTGACAAATTCTACATGGTGTTTGAGAGACGTCGTCATCACAAACATGATTCTTAGTATGCATACTACTTAAATTTGTGCACAATAAAGAGAGAATTAGTCTTATAAGAGAAAAACATTGATCATTTAAAAGAAACATGTACATTTGCTTACTCTAATGTAGCATTGTAAGCGTTGACAAGGTTCATACTATTCTTAAGCTGGATTCCTTGCATCCATCTAGCATCTTCAAAAGGATAATTTTTGAACTTAATAAGATACCATAGGATAATCTTACCATGTTGTAGTACCTTGTCTTCATGCCGAAGGATAGCTTTGGGTTGTAGTACCTCTTCTTAGTCTTCGATTTTGGGAGGGTCTTCAATAATTGGTTCATTTGGAGGCTCTTCTTTGTAGGGCTTAAGTAGGCTCACATGAAAAGCATTGTGTATGATCCAATGGTTAGGAAGCTTGAGTTGATAAGTCACCTCATTGATTGGCTTCAAAATCATAGTATTTTTTTGCTAGTTTAGCATAATACTTTTGATGTCCCGTATGATTTTTGCCCGTCGTTTGCCTCAATCGAGCCTTAGGAAACTTAAGTAAGACCCAACCATTTTCTTTGAACGTTAAGGCCCTTATGTGCTTGTCAGCAATCCAGGGTGTTTGAAAATCTGGGATATGAAGAGAGTTGCCATTTGGTGTGCTGTAATAGTCTTCTTGACAGGGATAAAGTATGCTTGCTTGCTAAACCTATCGATTGTTGTCCATGTTCCCTTATTCCCATGGATAGACTTGGATAATCCAAAGATAAAATCCATGGATATACTCTCCCATGGTGAATTAGGGAGTGGCAATGGCTGGAGTAATCCAGGTTGCTTCCCTCTATCATACTTGGTCTTTTGGCATACCAGACATTTTGAAACATACTCTTGTATGTCCACTTTCATGGTTGGCCAATAAAAATATGTCTCTACTCCTCAAAGGGTAGGTTGAATGCCTCTATGCCCCGCATAGGGAGGAGCATGGGATTCATACATGACTTTCTCATGAAGGGAGTGGGTAACACATAGCCTATTGCCATGGGAGAAGATAACCATCCTGCAAGGTGAATGGTTCCTCTTTCAAGGGATGACATTATGTCTTTAAAGTCAGGGTCAGTAGCATTACTCATCTATCATAGAAGATAGATCATTGTGAGTTGTTATAGACACAACATTAACTTTTGGTCGTCGCAAAAGTGCATCAGCCACTTGATTGTCTTTACCAGCAATGCAAGCATTGTGAAAATTAAATTGCAAAAGAAAAATTTTCCACCTCATTTGTTTGTTGGAAAGCTTTGTTTGCGTCATGAAGTACTTGAGACTTTGATGGTTTGTTTGTAAAATGAATGGAGTCCCCAATAGGTAGTGCTTCCATGTGTCTAGGGCATCTTGAAGGAAAAAATTGCTTTTCTTTTGATTGAAAAAAAGCTTGTTCTCCCTTAATGCTTGAAAAATCACTTGGAGATGTTGCTTGTGTTCCTCCAAGGACTTGAAGTAGATGATGATATCATCAAAGAACACTCCAGTGAATTTGCAATAGGGTCTAAAAATTTTCTCCATTAATCGATTGAATGTAGCTGGTGCATTAGTAAAGCCAGAAGGTATGATTAGATATTCATAAAGGCCAAACATAGTACGAAACGTGGTCTTTATGATATCTTCATTCATTATCCTTATTTGATGGTAGCCACTTTTAAGGTCAATCCTACTGAAGTAGGTAGAGCCTTGTACGAGAAATCTATTTTTGATAGTGATATGGTTTAGTGCGCGATAGTCCACACACATGCGGTATGTACCATCTTCCTTTTGCACCAAAAGGACTTGAGAACAAAAGGAAGAGGAGCTAGGCCTCACCATACCTTTGTCTACCAATTCTTGTACTTGCCTCATGATCTCCTCTTGTTGAGGGAAACTCGTTAAAGAGGTTCGTTAGGTGTGGTGAGCTTCCTAATGGGAGCTCAATTCGATGGTCATCATCCCCTCGTTTTGGAGGTAAGTCCATAGGTATATCATCGATGAACACATCTTGGAATCCTTTTAGAAAGTTAGACAAGTCTAACTCTTCTTGATTCCTACCATTCACCTTTGATGAAACATTAGGACCTCTTAGGGACTCTTTGACAAAAATTATGTACGTAGAAAGTGAGCTCTTCATTGATTTATCAAGGGCAAGAGGATTTACAAGTGGTATAGCACGACCAGACTCATTAGCATCTATATACATATTCTTTTCCCTGTAGTAAGTGAAGTAGATTCTCCTTTCAAGGAACTTCATATTGACAGCCATGCGGTTGAGCCATGGTGCCCCTAGGATAGCATCCTCATGTTGGAGAGGAGAGATAAAGAAGTCTTATTTATCGACATAGCTTTGGACATGAAGCCTCAACTTCCAAATCAAGGGAGTAACGGAGGCTTGATGTCCCTTGAAAGCGGCATCAACAATTACAGCATCTCCCATCTCAAAAGCTTGAATGCCCAACTTGGTGGCCAACTTCGTCGATATAAAGTTATGAGTAGAGCCAGGGTCAAACATGATGAAGGCATCATGCTCCCTTACCTTTGCCCAAGCATAGGAGAGAGGTGATCCTTTGCAATGAGCATCCTCTTTTGGAGCTTCGATAGTGGAAGCTCTAGGAGTCTCATTGCGAGCATTTCTTTTGGGGCAAGAACGATAACCATGTACTTGCTCCCCACACTTAAAACATTTGTGATCCTTGCAAATTTTTAAATTTGAAGCTCTTCAGGAAAAAGTTTATTTTTACCTTTGTAACCTCCTTTCTCTTTGGACCGATTGTTGTTCTTGTCGTTGGAATGGCCTTGGGAAGAATTTTGGGCATTAGTTTTTTCCTTTGCATCACTTTTGCCTTTATTTTCCATGGTCTTGACATTTCATCTAGCCCCTTGATGGAAATTGATGCGCAAAGAAACCGTGGTATGGTGGATTACTTCGATGATAGAACCAATTCGTTGAGAGTTGACATACTCAGCCATCTCTTCAGGTAATCCCGCACAGAATTGTTGCTTTTTCTCAGTGAAGTCTATCTTTTAAAAAACAGTAGCCTTGAGATGTAAATCCCAAAACTTGTCCACATATTTGTGGATAGACTCATCAGAGAGAAGCCTCAAACTCCGCCATTCGGTGAGCACTTTGTCCTTTGCATTTCTTGCAAGGAACTGCTTCATGATGGAAACTTGGAGAGTTTTCCATGTCTTTGGGGCTTTGCCGTCGCCACGAAGGGTAGCCCACCATTGTCAAGCTGATTTTTGGAAATGCATAGCTACATGGCGTAGCTTGGAGGACTTCGTGAAGCCCTCGTCTCCAAAGGCCGCATCAAATTGTTGGATGAAGGCCAATACTTTGTCGATAGTACCAAAGGTGCCATCATAGGTGAGAAAAGAGATACTCTTTCCTCCCTCTTTGAACTTCTTTAGCCCCAAGGTGCTCCAGCTTGAGACTAGGTGGCACAACGGGCGAGCTGGTGCAAAAGTACAATAGAGGCACTAGAGTGGGGAGAGATAACTAGATACTTCCAAAACTCCTTAACACATTGGTCCCCTTGGCCAGCATCCCCTTGGCTCTCTAAAACTGCTGGCATACTTTTGAACCCTTATTGGAGAAAGTTTTTCAAAGAGGTGAATAAAAAAGGTCTCCAATGTGGCTGACCCACTTTTGGGATACCAACAGTAAAAACTAGAAAGAGACATACCTGTTGGCTACCCAGTTTCACCTCAATGGCACTGAGAACCTACTGGTCAATAGAGTTGTAGAAGGATTGGTCAATATCTTGATGCCTATTTTCAAATCCAATTTTGAGTGGAAAGTGTGGCGTTGGCCCAAGAGTAGCCATTTCTTTAACACTAGCTTGGTACCAAAACAGGACACTTAAGTGTCCTTTTTTTACAAATTTAGATTAAATGCTACTTGCATCAGACAGTGTATTTAAGAAAACCCTCTTGATGTGCTTAAATATGTTAGCTAGAGGGTCTTTGAAAAATATAACCTTGCATTTTAGAAGCTTTTATGATCAAGAAATATACTCATCAAGTGGACCCCCATAAGACTGTGATTGATGCTTCAAAGAAATCAACTTTATAAGCTCAAGAAAAATGAAGCGACCTTATAGAAAATTGTACACAACTTTTCTACAATTGTGCTATAGATAATTGCAGGTTCCATGTGCAAAAAAATTTACTTGAGAGTATATAAAATAATGGGAAGTTCTATGTGTTTGATATGGCCATTTCAAGCATATCGTCGTATGCATAGAAAAAATATGTTTTTGATGTGTTTTTTAGTTTTAGAAAGTGATACATTTCTTACCCTTTCCAATGAGGAATCAAGGTGGCAAGTAGAAGTGCTTTGGCAAGAAACAATCTGTGGATCATTTCAAATATTAAAACTGCGCATGCAAAATTTTTGATATTTTAATTCTTGAGACATAAATATTCAAAACCTCAAATAGCTCAAAACTTTACAGACATATCAACTAAATGTATCAAAGTGCATGGTATGAAATTATGCTCTTAGTGCACGTGCTCAAGTATGAAATCATGTTCATAACTTGCAATTAAATTTGAAACTATTCCTTGAAGGTCATTCCATTGTTTTGTAACACTAAGTACTAGCATTTGACTTTTTAAAACATAAACAAGCTCACATCTACAAAAAGATATAAGAATTTATGATTTTTTTGGTGGAAAAACAACTTGAAATTTTACAAAAAATTACGACTGAGAAATTACCACAATTCTGACATGGAGAATTCTGACATAGGTCTTGTATTTTGACATGGAGAAAAATCCAATGTTTTCTTTTCCTCATAACCAACCTATGGTAGAAGCAAGGTGTAAAAAACATAGGTCTTGTATTTTGACATGGAGAAAAGTCCAATGTTTTCTTTTCCTCATAACCAACCTATGGTAGAAGCAAGGTGTAAAAAACTTCTTTCTAGCTTGACAAATAAATTGCCAAAACTTCGTAGGAAAACAAGACACTTTAGTGTCCAATTACAGAAGTAGTGTTAAACCACATACCAAGGGCATAGACCATGATTTAATGCACAAAGATGATTGGTTTAACCCCCTCAACAAGCAATGGGGTAAACAATGGCCAAAATATCTGTGGAGATAGCAAGAAACATCTGGAACCCACAATGGTCATTGTCAATGAAGATCTTTCCTGGAAGGTGCTATGGGGGGCCCTACCGATAGGTGTCAAGATCCAAGCGTAGGGTATTGGCTATGATAGGTGCTCCAGTGCAGAATGGCTAGTGAAGACATCGCCCACCTGTTCAAGAAGTGCTTGACGATAGCATGTAAGATTTGCAAGTGGATCCAAAGGACTTGGAAGACAGGGTTCTTCAAGAATGATTTGTTTCTAGGAGGGAAGTGGATGCAAAGCCAAGAACTTCTTATTTGTACTCAAATTGTTAGATTTTGCTTCTTTCATCATATTTGGAAGGCAAGGAACTACCGCATGTTTGATAGGGATCTCTCTTTAGCTAAATTCTCAGAGATCATCCAAGAGAGTTGGGATACGATCTTTGTGATTGGAAAAAAGGCAGAGTTCAGATGAGTGGACTAGGGTTGCTATTTCCAATTGTGGTGAGTAAGGTCTTGTAGAATATGGTTAGCCTTTGTTTGAGGCTTTGTATCTTTTGGATGTAATTATCAATCCCTCAAGCTTGGCACGAGCTTGAGGTTTCTTTGTACATTTCTTTTAAAATTTCTAATACAGACACTCATTATTGTGAGTTTGGCAAAAAAAAAAAAGCTTTGTTTGCTTATCTGGGTAATGTCTTGAAGCTAGATCTTTCTCATGATGATTTCTTAAAATGCTTTGTTTGCTAACCGATCGAGGGGGGAAAACCAATTGGACTAGATACGAGCATCAGACTTTACTTTAAATTTCTAGAGTAGTAGTAACAATATTTTGAGAAGCAAGATGATAAACCTAAGAGGGCCAACTTACATAAGGAGGGTGAGACTTTTAAAGGTGAGCCTTAAGGTTACTAAGGATTCCCTCGCAATAAATTATCATTTGCGCTTCAACCTTGTAGAGGCTATCCATAGCTCAACATTCTAGCTCTAATTTCCATCTTTCATTGCCAATGTAGGTTATGTTACATGTGCTCATGAGATGTAACATGTCTTAGTGGGAAATGAAGCAATTGTCAAAGTCAACAATGTGGAAGCGTAGAGCAATGGGGAAAATATGAGAGAGAGAGAGAGAGAGAGAGAGAGAGAGAGAGAGAGAGAGAGAGAGAGAGAGAGAGAGAGAGAGAGAGAACTAACCAACTGGGCAATGAATTAGTGATTACAATGGGGGCTAGGTGTTGGTTATATCCTAGCTTGAGGCCCTCCCCAAGTACCCTCCTCAGTAAATGTCCTTATCCAAGACTTTGACAAATAAGTAAATAAATACCTAAAGCCAAAATAAATATTGGGATCACATTGGGCCCTTCACTTGAGATGCTTTAACCTTAACACCCTCTCTTCAGCTCATAATGGACATATGTAGGAAGACCAAACCTCACAAAAAATTGAACTATAGACCACACTACATCCAAGAATCCCCATTCGTGAGCTATGAACATGTTCAAACATTCCTAAATAATGAATTTTGAAACACATCCTATCTATAATTTGAGCAACAACAATGGAATTTCTTCAAGAAATCTATAGTGTTTTGTATACGTCAGTCTGGTTCCTTGCAAGATGCATGTGCCTTAAATTCCAAACCCATAGGTTCCAACCCCAATAACTTGAACTTCAACACATGGGTCAAAATTACATGTAGGCATCTTTGTTTGCCCCACTCTGTTGCTGACAAGCCTCTCCCTGGTTGAAGCTAGTTGTGGCAATTACCACTTGACTAGAAATCTGGTGCCATGGACATTATCACCACCACATGTGCCATGCCGATCTCCTTTATAAAATCTTTATCATCGTTATCTATATCAAGATTTTCCTTTGCCTTTGTCTTCTTGGGAGTTCCTACTTTTGCCATTGGCTTTGTATTCCAAAGACAAACAAAGTGTCTTCTTGCATTTATAACAACGACTCTTAAACCTTGTGGGTACCGAGGGAGCTAACTAAGCACTTTCTTTGACGTCCTCTTCAAGCTTGCCTTTGCCTCTATCCTCTAGAAAGCTCGTGCATTTACCTTTGGCTTCACATTCTTGAACCAAACAAATTGACGGCTTCCTTGAGAAACTCACTTGTACCGTGGTGTTAAGACATACACTATCCATAGCCATGATAAAGATTGGTTTCCATCGAGGCCCACCCACTGCTTAGCATCTCAAAATGTTGGACCCAAAGGGAGGGGATAAGGTCACCCAACTTCAAAGCCTTCACGTGCCAATCACAACGCACATTGAAAGCTTGCCCCAAGATAGGCCACTCATGCATTTCAATACACCTAGCCCAGAATGCTAGCAAAGCCTATGTCTTGTCCACAACATTTTGAAATGCTACCAGATTGTGGCTACCAATTGGGGGCTTGTTTTAGCATGCATTTTGGAATGCTATTGCAAGAGGCTCATGGACAGGTAGCACATTTTAAAATGCAAATCTAACTCGGCAAAAAAACTGCTAAGTGATGACATAGGGTTTTAAAATGTTGTTTCAAAGAGCCCACCCCCCTGGCACCAGAAAAGATTGTCGATGCTCTAAGCCACTTCGATGTCTCCTCTTTTGTCGTGCCATTGAAGAAGGCAAACTGCCTGAGCGTTTCAAAATGCCGATGAGAATGGTGATGGTGAACAAACGCCAAAACCCTGTCGAATGTCAAAATGTTGGCGGTTGATGAGCTTTTCAAAACGCTAAGAAATGGGGGGCTTCTTTCAGCTCTTAGTGAGCCACTTTGTCTCCTCTTTTGTCGTGCCACTGAAGAAGGCAAACTGCGTGAGCGTTTCAAACTAACAAGAATGGTGATGGTGACCAAACGCCAAAACCTTGTCAAATATCAAAATGTTGACAATTGACAAGATTTTCAAAAATGCTAAAACAAAGGGGGGGGGGGGCTTCTTTCAACTCGTAGTGACCCGCTCCTCTATGATACCATGTCACCTTTGACAATTCAAAAGCACAGAGCAATGGGGAGTATACGAGAGAGAGAGAGAGAGAGAGAGAGAGAGAGAGATTGTTGAACCAACCATCTTGGTAATGAATTAGTGATTACAATGGGTGTTTCTTATATACTAGCATAGGGGCCCTTACGCCCTCAATAAATTACCCTACCCAAGAATTTGACAAATAAGTAAATTAAATACCTAAATCCTGTTAGGAAATAAGACGTAGCTAAATAGAATTTTGAGTAGATTACTTAATGGAGAGAGATAGATTTCACACACAAGAGATTATAGAGTAGAGAGAGAGAGAGAGAGAGAGAGAGAGAGAGAGAGAGAGTACACACGATATACGTGGTTCACCCAATGTGGGCTACGTCCACGGGAAAGCAGCCACTCAATGGCTTTAGCACTTCAAAAGAAGAAGTGGTTTATAAAGGGATTAAACCCTTAATAGAGCTCCCGCCTTGCTTCACTCTCACCACCTCACACTCACCTTGTTGCATCAACTTCACACTATGAAATGTGTGTAGAAATGGCTTCCTTTTATAGGCCAAAAGGGTTGCCATCTCTTATGAGAGGCAGCCATGTGTAGCCGCCCTTGTGCGAATAAGTCCAAATCGGACCCTCCAATCCGCCCATGTGTGGCCGCCCTTGAGAAGACAAGTCCGCTTCTAAATTCGGCCACCGGCCACTGGCCATTGACTTCCGACCACCGGCCACCGGCCATTGACTTCTGACCACCGGCCATCGGCCATTGACTACCGGCCAACCGACCGGTTGTTTTTCGACCACTTTCCGGCCGCCATCCGGCCATAATATTCCGGCAAAAAGGAATATTCCGGCGAAAAAAAAGTCCGGGGGCCTCCGCCCCTGAGGCCTCTAAAGTTGCTCCTGATTCTTGTCCGTGAAAAATTTGGTTTTCGGTGAGTGATTTTCGTTCACGCACGATGGCTTCTCCTCATAATGGGGGCCTTACAAATGTGCGCTTTTACCACAGAAAATTACAAGTGTAAATCAAGCTCCATACTTAACAAATCCAAAATAAACATTGGGATCACATTGGGCTATTCACTTGAGATGCTACAACTTTAATGAGGGAGAAAGAAAAATAAAACTTACATCCCAAGGTGTGAGAGATTCTGCACCTTCCTTTTCTCCAATATTTGGACGTGATGGGCATTTTTGAAATATCCAGTGACTGCGAAGATGCTTGAGAATGTCACTGTAAGGTTGCTTAACATATAGCACCTTGGCCTCCTCATTTGCTATGGCTGATATGGATGTTGCAACTTGTGGGGATGGATCTACAACAATCCAGGCCTTCCTTTTCTCATAAACTTGTATTAGATCTCTGGAGCCACCATCCTTTTTCATTTCTTGAAATCTTATCATTTTGGCTGCATAAATTGAGTGTTGTCAATCAATGACCCAAAACTTGTATTCAACAAGTCTTTCTTCTTCTACCTCAGTATGTGTTATTGGAACTCCGGAATTTTGGCCACAATTCTTTACAGGAATTAGATAAGCATATGATGAAGGCCAATTTGCACTTGCTCCAAATAAGAGCATACAATTTTGTACTTGATCAGGCTTTAACTGACAACAATTATAATGATCAAGAGCAAGAAAACAATTAGTGACGGGAATCTCGTATTCCTTATACTTGAAAGGGAAGTATGCCGAATACTTTTCCATGACTCTTGTAGCACTCTTTTTTGCTTTTTGGACATCGTTCTCTAAGCGATCAGACTCCACAAACCTTAATAAGGGTTGATTGATTGTGTCCTTTGATCTCAAAATGGCCTTATCTACATCTGCAACACCAGTTGTTGTAACACCCCTTGCCTTTTTTGTTGTGGTCTTCTTATTTGATTTTTTATTCTTCACTTGCTTGCCTTTTAAAGCAATAATAATTGCATTTTGTATCCTATCTACAGTGATATCAAACAAATCTTCATTAACATCCCAACCTCGTGAAAACATTATCTTTTCCTTGTCTTTGACCATTTTTTCAACGACATAGGAATTTGCCAATAGTTGGTACTCAGTATTTCCAGGTATCCCAATGTTAATGCACTCAATGTTAGGATGTCCTTCAACTGTTGAAACACTTGCAGAGACTACCTACCCTAGATCATCAAATCTATTCTCATCTTTGTCACTAGCCACAAAGACATGCACTTTATGAAATTGTGCACCTTGCACTCCATAGACGTCTAAGTACTATTTTCTCTTATCATCACTTAAAAAGTCAACATTAACAGGAACTGTCACAGATTTTCGTTTTTGAACCATTTTTTCTCTGAAATCAAAGAAAACACAAATAACTAGTTAGAATCTATAATGACACATTGAATGCAATAATGCTTTGAAAGTGTAAAAAACTAAATTGACACATAACATTTTAATTACACTCTTTAAGACTTTTACATTCTAAAATCAAATATTTATCCAATTTAGACATTTGATAGCCAAAGTAGGTGTATCCAAGATCCCATAAGTCATCTAGAATAATTTTTTCAAGGTAAATTTTTTAAAATAAACCATTTGAAATACATTTTCAAGATTGTATCCATCTTAGATCCACCACTTGGCCATTCTAACCAAGCCTTGAAAGGTGGGTGCATCAAAGATCTACCACTTGGCCATTCTAAGCAAGTCTTTGAAAGGTGGGTACAATTGTTGGTGTATTATAGATCCATCACATTGAATCTTAAAATAAAGTATGTAGGATAGATAGATACTAGATTCACTATTTGGCCATTCTAATCAATTCTTGGAAGGTGGGTGCATCCAAGATCCACCAATTGGCCATTTTAACTAGGTCTTCCAAGGTGGATGCAATGGTTGGTTTATTCTACAACCACCAACTTTCCATTTTAAACAAAATGTGTACACTATGCACACCTTAGATCCACCACTTGACCATTCTAACCAAGCCTTGAAGGTGGCTCCAATTTAGATCCACCGCTTGGTCATTCTAAGCACGTCTTGCAAGGTGGATGCAATGGTTGGTTTCTCCTACATCCACCAACTTCCCATTCTAAACAGTGTGTGCAATATGTAGACCTTAGATCCACCACTTGGCCATTCTAACCAAGTTTTGAAGGTGGCTCCAATTTAAATCCACCACTTGGACATTCTAAGCACGTCTTGCAAGGTGGATGCAATGGTTGTCAAGGACTGTCCCGGGATTTGTGGCTTGACAAGGAATATTTTCAAGTGGATTCAAAAGACATGAAAGATTAAGTTCTTCAAGAATTATGTTTTCTTGGGGGGGAAGACGATCAAGAGACAACCACTACTCATCAGTACACAAATTGTCAGGTTCTACTACATTAAACAAGTATGGAAGTTCAGGAACTGTCAACTTTTTGAGAACTATATTGAAACAGCAAGGTAGCAACTATTGCCAGTGGAAAAAGGAGAAATTGTGAAGGTTGGGACAAGGTTGTGAGTGCAGCATGGTAGGAGCAAGAGTCAATTTCTGAGCCATCCATGTTTTGCACCATTGCCGTGAGGTGGCCCCCCTATTAGCCAATGTACTAATCTTGTTGGGAGACGTCATGGCTCGTCATGAGCATGACTAGTATTTGTAAATCTTTTGGGTGGGTAATATAATCTGCTCATGTTCGTGAGTAATGTCCCAAAAAAAGGATGTTAAATGAAGGTGAAATAAAAAGATCCATGTAATATTTTAAAATTGAAATAATATGTAGGGTAAAGGAGCCGGTTTAGACATGCCCAAATTGGGCAAGAAATTGCGAGTAATTTCCTGAATTGTTTGGCACTCAATGGAAGGCCATGTGCAAGCTCTGTAGCAAAAACGCCATTGCGAGCACTTGTCGAACGATGAAGATCGAGAAAGTTTTCGTATTTGCGTGTAACAAAAATGTGTACCAATGGGAAAACTACCAAGGGAGACTTTAGGATCAAATGTGCCAACAAGTTTTGAGCACGTAATAAACGGTGAGAATGTGATCCCAGCTGCAGTAACCATGGAGTTATGTACTACACTTTGGTTATATCTTTTGGAAGAAGAACGAGTCCTAAGGAGGGGCCCATCTTTTTATTTTTATTGGTACTCTTACCCTAAGGTAAGTCTCAATCATCACTGAAAACATTGAAAGTATGCCTAACTCAACTCTCCTGTAAGGCTTCTTTTATAAAGCCAAAAAGGATCATATGGCATGTGGAGGAGACGGGCGTAAGCACAAGCGCGAAGACACATATTTTTTTATGTTCAGCCACTCGGGCCAAAGGGCCCAAATGCAAGCATGCACAAGACAAAGAGGGTGCATAATCCCTCTCTCTCTCTCTCTCTCTCTCTCTCTCTCTCTCTCTCTCTCTCTCTCTCTCTCTCTCTCTCGTTTTTCTGCAAGGGACGCGCATTAGGGGACAGCGAGGGGAGGGGTGGGTCGGGCTATGAGGCCTGCGAGAAGCTTGGGGGCATGTAGGGATGTAACGGAGGCAAGACGCGGATTCTGGTGCAGCTTCTCGAGAACAAAGATGCATTGCTGCCTCTCTGTTTTGTAGGCTCTTGTCGGTCTACAACTGGACTAGTCAGACCTCGCAGTGCAGGTGAGATGTTGCAGGGGAAGGGACCTTTTGCTTTTGCCATAGAATATGAGATTTGCAAAATTTGGGAATCTGATTAAGTGGTTGGGGGTGTCAGAGATAGCGAGATAAATAATTTTTTTTCACGATGCCTGAGGGACAACCGACAGAGAGGATGCATTTGCGAGCGAAAACATAAAGGAGCGTCTTGTCTGTGTTGTAGGTCGACTAGAGACATTGCATGGAGGATCCAAAGCACATCAATCCTCCTTGAGGTTGAGGCCGGATTGGGGGCAGTGAACACAAACCACAAGAAGGTGGGCAAGGTGTGAGCAAGGCAAGGTGGGCAACGAGGGATAGAGATGGAGGCTAGAAGCCGTGGAGGAGCGGCTGCGTGCAGGGGGCGCGGGCGAGTCTTTTGCTTTTGAATTTTCTTTTTTCAATGATGAAAGGAGAAGCATCAACCCCCCATTGGTTTGGCTTATATGTGTAGAGTGGTACTTTTGAGGGACTGGGTTCGACTCGCTTTGATTACATATTTTGTAGGTAGTAAGTAATAGTAAGTGAAGGTGTAGAATTTGCAGCAGCATTTGTGGGAGACTTGGGCTATTAAAATTAATATTGGAGCAAGTCAAGATGAGGGTAGTTGGTGGTGATCACACATGGGCATGGTAGGCCAAGTGGTGGTGCCACGACATTCAGTAGTAGTAACTTGGTTGTGAAACGGAGGGGAACAGGGGACATGCACTACCCTTGGTGGGGAGCACTTGGTAGTATTAGATAGGTGCTCAAGGAAATGGGTGTACATGGGTTTTTGAGTGTTGGGGATGGTAGCGAGAGGATAAAGAGCTGATGCCTTGGGTGGGATCAACTCCAGCCACAACTCGACAGACTATGTATGTGTATATGTGTGTGTGTGTGTGTGTGTGTGTGTGTGTGAGAGAGAGAGAGAGAGAGAGAGAGAGAGAGAGAGAGAGAGAGAGAGAGAGAGAGGAGTCCATTTGCCTATCCAAACTTGGGGGGCACATTTTTCTCCATGCACTCTCCCACCCTCCCATCATCAACAATGACACTTCCCTGTATATTAGAGCGCTATGAGGGCCGATGTATCGAGAGATATTTATCTACAGGTTATGGTGTTGATGCAACAATTGAAGAACAAAGTCAAAATGGGTCCTTCCCTACAATGGTGAATACAAAAAGACCTTAATTGGGGATGCAAGGATGCAAAGTACCCTACATTGCATACAATTTGGGATTCTTTGGTGGCTAGCAATGTTGTTTTATCTTCTGGGAGCCAGTCCCTTCGACTACTTCAGCTACTCATGTTGGAGAAGTTGTAGATGTTTTACTTCTATTCCAAGGCATGTATGTGTGTGTGTGTGAAATCAATCAAGCAAAGCCCTCAAAAAGCAGAAAACGGCTCGAAGGCTACAAAGCATCAAATTCGACATACGGGGTCAAAATGACTCCAAATGGGCCAAAATTGGATGAGTTGCTTTATAACTATGTGCGGACAAGTCCAAAGCCTCAAAAGTGACTGACCAACTCAACAGGCAGTGTAGTGACGAAAATAAGAGATTTCAAAGTCGACAAAGCACAAAGTGATGCCGGCAACACCAAACCTTACCAAATTCGATTTAGGACTTGTTTTAGGTATATAGAATGTGTTTAGGTAAAATTTTTAAGTTTTACAAGAAAAATATGACTGCTATAAATAATCATGACTAATTACTTTTGCACTATTTTTGCTTGAAAGTTGCATCATCACATCACCTATCATTTTTATACACCTAACACATGCCAAAATTCAAGTATGAGCCAAAATGATCACATATAACTTGGAAATTTGCCAAAAACACAAAGAAGTCTTTGTAAGAAAATTTCTGAGTTATGAGGGGTTTTGATCTAAATCACCCCATATCCCATACACAAGGTCTATACAATGCCTAGAACCAAGTTGTACCCAAAAATGTTTATTTTGGTAGAAAAGTTAATAATCGCGATTATTTACTTTTTGGTCAAAATGGAAGAAATTTGCAATTTTGCCACCATACATCCAAAGTACATGATGTCTTAAGCCCACTACCTAAGTTTGAACAAATTTGGAGCTTAGAATCTCAAAATTTCTTTACATCTACTGTTTCAAAGACCTAAAGCCTAAATCTGGTACCATTTTCACCCTATGCATCCAAACGAGCCTATATTTCATTCAGAGTATCTATTTGGTATATACTTCAAGCCTGTAATGTTAAATTTGCAAAAAGTTGAAAAAATCACTCAGTTGTAAATAATCGTGATTATTTACTTTTGTTGTAATGTTTTGTTTGGACTTTATAATTTTGTTCCTTACATGTTTTTATGCATCTATGCATGTTCAAAAATTGATTTGAAGCAAATTGGACTAAATTTGAAAAAATGGGTTCCTCGCAACTGCCAATGCGCTTTGACTGTCAATGTAGATAGTGTTGGCAGTGTCTTGTCCAACACCCAAATCAGCCATAAGGCGTCTGAGCCATACACACTCAACCGTAGCTGTGAAGACTGCCCTGTACTCAGCTTCACAACTCGAAGTAGCCACAATAGGTTGCTTCTTGCTCAACCATGATATACATGAATTGTCAAGCATGAAACAAAAACCACTTGTGGACACTCGCGTGTCAAAACAATCAGCCCAGTATGAGTCCGAAAAAGCATGTAAGTCTGGCAACAATGATCCCCCCTTAGGATAAAACAAGCTAAGATGTAAAGTGCCACTAAGGTAGTGAAAAATCCTCTTGACAGCCTACCAATGCTTAGACCCTCGGCTATGCATAAATCTGTTGACGTGTGAGAATGCAAACTGAATATCTGGCCTCATGTTGCATACATAAATGAGGCATCCAACAACAATTTGATAAAGAGTGACATAAGCAGGATCACCAGCGTCATGAAGACTCAATTTTAAACCTGTTTCCATGGGAGTGGCAACAAGTTTGAAATCCTCAAGTCCAAACTTACATAGCAATGTCTCTATGTAACTTTTCTGACACAAGGCAATACCACCATCACACTGCTTAACCTATATACCCAAGTAATGATGCAACAACCCCAAATATTTCATCTTAAAAGTACCATTCAAATCAGCCTTAAATTCAGCAATATGTCTCAGTTGGTCCACTGATCAGCAAATCATCTACATAAAGAACCACAATGAGAAGTACATCACCCTCACGCTTTACATACAATGTGTTTTGTGCTGAACTGTTACGAAAGCCTTGTTTGACCAAATGAGTGTCAGCTTTCTCATACCAAGCATGAGGAGATTGCTTCAACCCATACAAAGCTTTGTTACATTTGCACACTTTGTCCTCTTGTCCTTTCTTGACAAAACCACGAGGTTGCGTTACATAACTTCCTCAAATATGTCACCATTCAAGAAAGCAGTAACAATATCTGATTGACGTACATCCCAACCAAAATGAGGTGCCAATGCACATAGAAAACGCACATTAGTCATACAAAAAGTGGTAGCAAAAGTCTCTTCATAATCTATGCCTTTTTGCTGTACATAACCCTTTGCAACAAGTCGAGCTTTATGGCGATCAATCTCACCATCCGGCTTGCGTTTCAACTTGTAAACCCACTTCGTACCAATGGCCTTTTTGCAAGGAGGCAAATCACATAAAGTCCACGTGTCATTTTCTATAAGTGCATCATATTCTGATTGCATGGCAGCCATCCAATTTTCTGAATTTTGTGCTTCATCAAAAGACAGAGGCTCCTCAACATCATGTAAGCTAGACACAACCAAAGCATAACAATCTGATGCATAAGATGCATGGCGAGAGCCTGAACGAGTACGACTAGACAAAGGTTCATCCAATTTACTATTACGCAATGTATGCACCAACCATTTTGGCATACCTCTAGCCTGCTCATTTTCAGCCCTTTGCTCATCAAGTACATCACGTACATCTACATCAGTAATAGGCTGATCTGTAACATTTTCGAAAACCCCCATAGGCTGTACATTTGCCTCATTGGAATTTACATTCGTATTTCCACCACTAAAAAGAGGCAACAAAGTGTCATAAATGTCATGTGAGCTTACATTACTGTCTCTAGTACATGACAACAAGGACTGAACAGAATCTTCCACAAACACTACATCTCGTGAACCAGAATATGCTTTGTTTGCGGATGATACAACCTGTAACCTTTGCTTTTCAGCACTATAACCAACAAAAATACATTTGACAGCCTTATCATCCATTTTTTTTGCGTTGTGTTTGTGGCACCAAAGCATATGCCAAACAACCAAAAACACGCATATGCTTAATAGAAGGCTTTCTATCATGCCATGCTTCATATGAAGTGATAGACTGCAAAGCTTTTGTAGGACACCTGTTTAGTACATAAGTGGCACACATGATGGCCTCAAGCCAAAAAGAATGCGGCAAAGCTTGACTTTTGACCATACATCATGCCACTTCCGCAAGTGACCTGTTTTTCCTCTCAGCAACACCATTTTGCTGAGGTTTATAAGGCACTGTACATTGGTGTTTTATCCCACGACTAGCCAGAAATGCATTAAAATAATGAGACATATACTCCCCCCTCGATCGGAACGGAGGGTGCCCATAGTATGTTTCGAGACATTTTCAGCTATAGCCATAAATTGTTTGCAGCACATAAAAACTTTGGACTTCGCTTTAAGCGGGATTTAAACATGCATGCATGGAGTAATCATCAATGAAAGTCACGAAGTAAAGGTAATTGCCCAAGGACGGAGTTTGCATGGGCCCACAAATGTCACTATGCACAAGCTGCAACCTGCATGTGGCCCTAACTGAACCATCCTTTGGAAACTTAGAACGCTACATTTTACCCAAAATACAGCCTTCACAGACATGTTTGATAGGTGCTTCAAGAAGCAACCATATCAGATTTCTGCAAACGTAGCAAACTGGCAAAATTGAGATGACCAAAACGTGCATGCCAAAAATTTTCATATGAAATATCCCTTGAATCTGCAACTGCATTTGCAAAATGTTTTCCACACTTGTTATACAAAGTGAGCTTATACAGCCCACGGCACAAAAGGCCAGATGCACCAATTTCATCAACAAAACTGAGATCATGAACTGTACATCTGTCATCCACAAATTTGACTACAAGTCCAAGTCTAGCAAGTGCGGATACAGACAAGAGATTCTTCTTGATCCCAGGTATGTAAAGTGCATCAACAAGTGTGAAGGAACTACCATTTGCAACAATAAGCACAATCTTTCCAACTCCCTGAACTGGATAAGATGCATTGTTGACACAAGTGACTGAATTTCCATGAGGGACAGACTCAAGAGAGGTGAACAATTCACGATGTGAGGTAATGTGCTTTGCAGCACCACCGTCGAAATACCACACATGTGAATCTGCAGCAACTGATATGCATGCATCATGGATATCAGGATTGTAAGTGCACTCTGCACTAAAAGCCCATTCTACATCAACATCATCATTACAGTCTCCTTTTATAGAAGACTCAACAATGGCTGCATTTGTAGTGGGACCAGCATTTGCAGTGGAACCACCCTATTTCTTCTTAGCCTCTTTTGCCTTCAACTTAGGACACTGCTTGATCAAGTGATCATTAGCTTTACAATAATGGCAACGCATCTTCTTTTTGCCCTTATCACTAGAATTGCCAGCGAAGTGCTGCCAGCAGAAGCATTGGGAATAGAAGTTTTGCCACTCACAGCAGAACCATAAGAAGTGGTTGCATTGCTGTTTTACCACCTTTTCTTTGAGAAGCAATAAAAGCCTGTTCAACTGCACGCTGTCTAGTCTTGTTTTTTCTGGAAAGTGACTCTTGCAACAACAATGTGCATAATGCATCAAACTTGAAAACTTATGGATTTCCTTGGTTCATAAGTCTCCAAGTACTAGCAAAAGTCTGGTAAGAATCTGGTAAGGCATCAAGAAAAGTCTACACAAGGGAACTATTTGAAATGACTTCACCTGCCTGCAGAAATAAGTTGCTCATTGCTATCCTTGACACCAGCAAGAAAAGTGTCTATATCATCCTCCTCATGCATAATCTTCGACTCCAGCTCTTTACGCAGCAAAGAAATTTTAGCCTCATTGCGACTTGCATAAAGACGAGCCAAAATATCCCAAACCTGTTTTTGCTGAACGAATGTGAGGAACAATGGTGCGCTTCACAGATAACGCAATCAATGCATGAGCCTGCGCCTCCTTTACATCCCAACGAGCTTGTTCTGCCGTAGGCAAAACAACTCTAATAGCAGCTATCCTTGCAGCAAGACGTGCAACATCCTCAACATCGCCTACATCTTAGAACCAGGACGTATATCAATGCCCTGCAAATATTCCATACGCTCTTTGACACAAGAATGTGTTGCATCATATAAGCCCACATAGGGTAATGGTCCCCATCCAACCTGTCCTCAGCAGCAAACATCTTGAACACATCTGTGTTGTTGTCAGCCATGGTAAATGCTGCACCTGATGTGAAAAATGCCCGAAAAGAGGAGAAACGGAGCGAGAACAACACGTGCTATATAGCACAAACCATAGAAGACTGTAAGGCACCTATTATGCAGAAAATGGCATTGGCAGAAATTTTGCACAAAATGACGAAATTGCCTGTGCAGACCTACATGTAGTGGAAATGGCCAAAATGAGCTCGAATGAGAAATCTGAGCAGACTGAGCTCTACGAGTCCTCTCAAAATATTTATCGACCTCTGAACGCTCGCCAAACCTCACTGAAATCGGAGAAAGTGAGCAGGGGTGTGCTGGAGCAGCTGGCGACTAAGCCCGAGAGAACGCAACCTGCTCTGACAATTGTTGGAACTAGGGTTGCAGAGAAACGCACATAGCTTGGAGAAGATGAAGAAAGCTAAAGGCACACAATAGAGAGTGTGTTACTTAGTATGCAATGGAAAGATAGATAGCCCTAGAGTGATGGGCGTATATACAATGCACCGGGGAAAAAACCTCCTAAAGAGGAAAAAAATGCCCCGGTGGTCCTAGTGTGTTCACACACATCACTACCATATGTATATGGTAACATACATGGAATACCTGAGACAATAGTCTTCGACAGAGATCCCCAATTCACGAGTTTGTTTCGAAGGGCTATTTGGAAGAACATTGGCATACGATTGTAGTTTCTCATCATCATTCCACCCGCAAACAGATGGGCAATTGAGATTGCAAATTCAGTTGTTCTAGATTTATTGAAGTCTTACATTTTTTATCAGAAGAATCAATGGGAAAAGAATTTACCCTTGGTGGAATTTTCCTACAATAACACGATCCACTCTTCGACGGGAAAGACGCCATTTGAGATCATTGAAGGTGCTCCGAAGGTTCCACCCTTCCTTAGCACGAAAGATAAGATTTTTGAAGCCGACCAGTATACAAGGAACTAGGACACTGCATTTGCCAAGGTCAGGGAGGCTTTAGCGAAATCTTGGGAACGACACAAAAAGGCAGCAGATCGACATCGACGAGATTTGAAATTAAAGGAAGACGATTGAGTGCTCTTACATTTTGAGAAGGCACGTCTAAGAAAGAAAAAGGGAAAGGAGCGGCTTTTTCCAAAGCTTAGCATGAGGTATTATGGCCCTTTCCAGATAAAAGAAAAGATAAATGATGTCTCCTTTAGATTGAAGCTGCCCGATACTTGGAAGATTCACAATGCATTCATGTGAGTCTATTGAAGCCTTTTAAAGGTGACGTGCCCGATTATGGGGAGCCTAATGAGCAACCCGAAGTGGAGGAAAGTAAGGAGAAACTTGTTCCAGAAGAGATTTTTAGCATAGTCTACTCCAATAGAATCCCAACTTCAGCGAGGGTGAATCTAGTGCAGCGGGTTTGCACAAGAGGGGAGTCACTCCGCTCCTTTGTCAACAGATTACCCCGATTTTTAATAGTCATTGATGTCCCCTTTGGGTTTCAGGGATACTAAAGGGCTGAGTAGTATTCTATTGTATGACTTTATAGCAAGAATTCCCCAAAATAGAAATGATTGATTTATACTTGACTTGTTTGAGTGTAGGAACTGAAAGATGAAATGACTGTAGCATTTCGGTCTCATAAATCTTTATAGACATGATTGCAATAAGGATTAGTTAATCGGGCATCCGTGAGGTCTGGAATGGATCTAGATGCGATTACTAAATACGTTGCCGATTGGTCATGGTCTGAGATTTGGAATGAATTTGTCTGTGATATCCTGTGATGTCCGGTGATGTGATTGTCGTCTTGAACAAGTGCTAGATGTGTTGTGTCTAGTGCGTCACTACTAACAGTCAATGTCTACTAAGACGATTTATGGCCTCTGTCTATTTTGCAAGCGTAATCGAGGGCAATTACAATTCTTTCAAGAGGGGGGTATGTCACAGACTGGTGATGTGGCAGGCCCTCGGACATAAACACTCACACCCCCTGCGGTGGCAGAAATACCACGTGGCAGAAGTACAGAGCCTGAAAAACGTGCCGATAGGTTGACGTGGCAGTACCATACGGATCTTCGCAAATTCCGCTAACATTTTGATGCGGCAACGTACAAAAATTGTGTTGGTTGAATTTGGCAGCTTTTAGTTACAATTGCTTTTGAGTTTGAGAAGCTTTTGAGTACTTTGGGGCTCTTCTTTTGGGCATCCCTTATAAGAATAAATAAGTCCTTTGCGACTCACTCCTCAGAGCATCTGGACGCAGAGTCTGAGAGAGTACCTGCGGGGACTCTCTTGTACTTTGCACATAGATAAATATAAAAACAAATACCAAAAGGGACACCAGTCTTTGGGGCCAATACCTCTTGGCACGGAACTACGTCAAGCCGTGTCGTCTTTTGTGAAGTATTTTGAAGTGAATCTTTGCTGTGTCGCGGTAGAATCTTGACTTGGGGTGTCCAAGTTTGTTACAGGTACAATACAAGCTTTGTGTTCCTTGAGACCTTGATGGTGCAATGAAGATAGAGAACTTCATGCACCACAATTATTCCCGTAACATAGCTAAATGAAAGCATTAACTTGTCCCTGGCCTCAATCCCAAGACCTCAAACACCTTCGAAGGTGGAGAGAGCTAGCAGGGAATGAGGGTAGGAAAGAGGAAGAAGAAGCATTCTTACGAGAAATAGTTCCTCACTTATCATCATTCTTATTGCTTAGCATAGTAATGATGATGAAGAAGATGGCAAGCTTAAGCATTGAAGCATGGCTCTTGGTTGGATTTGCATTCCATAGCCATGAGTGTTGGTGTAGGCTCTCAACTTCTCAACAAGCTTGGAGAAGGAGATCTACACACAATGAGAGCGTGGGAGAGAGTATACCCCTCTACTTGCATGGTCGACCCCCTCTTCTAGCTCATGCTTGTGGCTCATTGGCTCTCTCAAACCTAGCCAATCACAAGCCTTTGTCACAACTAGCAATAGAGGTAGCCTTTTAACAAGTGTCCTCCTTTCCCCTTTGATAGAAGAGGGCTTGATAATGCTTAAACATTTATATTAATTAGCTAAATTCTTATTGGACCTCTCTAAGGGTCAACCAATAGGCTTTAGGCACACCATGAGGGAAACCTAGCTGGGGGCTTGACATGTATCCCTTTTGCCTCTTTGAGAGAGGGGTACCCTTTGGATGAGGGAGTAGTCACTCAACCCTATTCCCTCTCTCATGGCTCGCCCCCTCCTTTGTAGGCCTTGCTTTGACTTCAAGTACCTCAAGCATCTTGGCCCCCAAGTACCGTAAGCATTTCAAGCACCTTAATCATCAAGCATGAAAAGCACCTTAAGCACCTTAGTCAGCAAGCACGACAAGCATCTTAGTTAGCAAGCATGATAAGCACCTCAAGCTTGGGCCGGGTTCCCACCTCAAGCACAACCCTAGCTTGCCTAAGGTCCTAGGTCTAAGGACTTTTAACACAACCTTTGGAGGTATTTAATGAAGCTAACCCTACGGTCTTTCAAGCTCCATTAGCTAGCATTGCACTTTGACATACCATCTCTCATATGGACCCAATGACTTTTGGTTCCGTGTTGAGATAGATCCATAAGCACATGTCTATATTCTAACTGTTGTTCTCGTTTATTCTCCCACATTAAATGATCAGTTTAATATGAGAAAATCATTTGGGTTAGTTAGATATTAGATTTTATGACACGTTAGAGGAAAGAGGCAAAGATAAGCTTGACAAGGATGGCATTACCAGTACTCAATTAGCTACTTCGGTACCCACAAGGTCCAACAACAGTTGTTATAAATATGACAAGACACTTTGTTTGGTTCAAGAATGCAAAGATAATGCAAAAGCAAGAACTCACAAAAGGACAAAGGCAAAGGTAAGCTGGACAGAGAGAACGGTAATGAAGAATTGACAGAGGAGATCGGCATGGCACATGTGGTGGCGGCCACAATGGCCACGATACCAGATTGCTAGTCCGGAGCCAATTGTTGCCACTAGCTTCAGCCAGGAAGAGGCTTGTGAGTGGCAAAGGGGGGAAAACAGTGCAAGTTATCAGTATTTGAACCCGTGGATCAAGGCACATGCATCTGGCAAGGAACCAATCAGACGAATCTAAAACACATGGATGAGTGCACCAATTCATTGTTGTTGGCCGGATTATGGACATGACATGTTTCAAAGTTCATTGTCTAGAGAATTTGGACGTGATGTGTTCATAGTTCACAAATGGGGATTCTTGGATGTAGTGTGCTCAGGATGGCACTCTTCTAAGGCAAAAGTTGAGGGTAGCATAACCAAGGTGTACCAGTCTCCCAGTCGGTGTTGAGTGTCCATGGTAGCTTCTTCATCTAAATTGATCTCACTATTTATGCCCACTATGAGCTGGAGAGAGGGTGTTAAAGTTATGGCATCTCAAGTGAACTGCCCAATGTGATCCCAATATTTATTTAGGCTTTAGGTATTTATTTTACTTATTTGTCAAACTCTAGGTAGGGCAATTTGCTAAGGTGACTATATAAGTACGCCTAGTCCCCATTGTATAATAATATCAATTCATTGCCAAGGTAGGTTGGTTCAACAATATCTGTCTCTCTTTCTCTCTCACGTGTATTCTCCCCATTGCTCTACACTTCGGGATCGTTGACTTTGACAGTAAAAACAAACTTTTTTGAAGAAGGGAGGATTTTTAGACATACTCGATGGAAAACACATCACTTTCAAATGCACTACACTAAGAAGAGGTGCCCTCTAAAAGTTCATTTCTATTGCATCTCAATGGAATATAACACACCTTATCCACAAGTGCACAAGCTTGTTCTTTTTTGCCACAAAACATCCAAATTTATATCAAAGCGATAACGGCTTGTTCTGATATATGTCGAGTTTACTTTCAATATCATGGAATGCCTTGGTGCAGGGCTTGCCAAAAACATTTTTCCTAACCAAAGAAAATAATGGCTCACTTGAAATTCTTGCAATTTTTTGGTCGAAATTAGAAGCGTTCGCCAGTATTTACACAAACTTGAGGAAATTTTCAGGTTTTCTTCAGGGCATGCTCAAAATAGCTGGGATTTTGATATTTTAGTTGGTTGAAATACCTAGTTTTTTGAGAGCACTACCTTGGTGTTAAAGAAGTTCCTCAAGAAAAACAGGTGAAACCATAGAAAAACACATGCAAATCTAGTAATGTACTGACGTTTCATTGTTCTTTTTGCGCCCTTTTGACAAGTGAACCTCTCTATTAACCACAGAATTGAACCCAAATTTGGACTGGTGGCAGCACACCGACTGTCCAAAAACTAAGTCCCCAAATGTGGACATAAGAATTGAGGTTAAACAAGAACATCTACGCTTCATTTATCTTACGCTTTTGCTGATCAGAAAAAGTGTGTCCCACATTACAATTGTGCCAATTTAAGATTGAAAAGGGCCCCTTGAGAGGAAGTGCAAAAGGACAAATCCTGCCTAGAATTTGGGAAAAATATTGAACACCATCACTTTTGATAGGAAGAGGAAAAGGATAATTCCTGCCTAAAATTTGAGAAAATTAGTGGATAAATGTTGAATAATCACTTTATTAAATTTCCTTGTGAACAACCATGAAAAGAAATTGTGTATGGTTACACTGACCCAGATCCTCTTCTTGAGTTTTATGGAGAAGTCAATATTAAAAAATGTCATTATTCGAATGATTTATTGCATATATGTTTTTCCAAGTAATGTCCTTCAAATACACGAGACCCACACACACACACACACACACACACATACACATTTAATGTAGCACTTACATACCAGTTTTAGTAAAAAAGACTGCTGACTATCACCAATCAGATAACACCTTCTCCACCTCGATTCTTGGTTTGAGAACGCGACAAGCTCATAGTACTGCCAGCAGCAAGTCCCTCATTTTCACCTGACAGATCTTCCAGCGATTGTCCCTTCGTTTCTGGGATAAAGAAGAACGTGCAAAGCAAGCCCAGTAAATTGACAACCGCCAGGACCAAAAGAGCTTTTTGCACTCCTATGCCATTTGGATAACCGGCATCCTGCTTGTGGTCACGAGGATCTTGTGATGCGTAGAGGAAGCCAAAAGCTCCTATAATTGCACCCAGTTTACCTGCTGCGGCGGAAATTCCATGGCATGTGGATCGCAGCCTCGCTGGAAAGATCTCTGCCGGCACAATAAATGTGGTGCTATTCGGACCAAAGTTGGAGAAGAAGAAGGTGAAAGCGTATAGGGCCAGGAAGAGGTTATGGTTACCACCACAAAATCCTTGGTCACACGGCTCTCCCCTCAGCTTGTAATAAGGAATGGCAACCGCAAACATAAAGATTGTCATGAACGCGAAACCCATAAGCTGGATGACATACCTCCCCAGGTAGTCAATAAAAGCGACGGTAAACCAGTATCCTGGAGCGGTCGAGCACATTGCTAGCAATGCCTGCGCCTTGGAGATATTGTACACCTCCTCTAAGGCACTCATCGTACCCGCTTTGGGTAACCATCCGATGGCCGTGAACACATCCTTTTGAAACAGATTTTGACTGTAGAAGGCCACATCCAGCAAGAACCAAGTGGTTGTAGTTCCTAATAGATGCTTTCCATGACGACTCAAAAACTCTGCACTGAACATTGAGTACCTATCCTCCGTGGTTAACTTCTTCACCTTCTCATGCTCTGGTTGCAGCTCCACTTCCAAAACCTTGCTCATGTCAATTGCTGCTTGCTTTGCATTTCCCGCCACCAGAGCTGTGTAACGCGCAGTCTCGGGCATCCTCATGCGCCAATAAAATGTCAGGGCTGCAGGGATGGCACCTAGCATGAAAATTATTCTCCACACAAAGTCCGCTTGCGGGGCCGTAGACCCTATCTCATCGTCATAGAAGGCAAGCCTGGGGTAGGCATTATTGAAGGCTGCCGAAACAACAATGGAGACAATGGCTCCTCCCAAGATCCCAAAGCCTTGCATGGCAAATACAGCAGCGATAAAGGCTCCACGAGTGCGTTTGTTGGCATATTCCGACATGATAGTGGCTGAGAGAGGGTAATCACCGCCTATGCCAAAGCCCAACCAGAACCGGAAAAAGCATATGCTAAACATGACAGACTTAGCCGTGCAGCCAAATGAAAGGCCAGAAGCTATGGAGCTGAACACCATGATCATCAAGGTTATTCCGTACACCTTTTTCCTGCCAAGTTTGTCCCCTAGCCACCCAAAAAAGAGCTGGCCAAAAAGGGTTCCACACAATGCTACACCTGTCACACCCCCATACACGGCTGGTGGTAGCACACCCGGCTTGCCTGTGCTTGAATCATAATAGTAAAGCCTGCCTAATAGCTTTGTAACTGTGGAGATGCAAAAAAGATCATAGGCATCTGTAAAGAACCCCATCCCCGCTATCACGATTGCTGTGAAGTGATACCATTGTGTCTTGGCCTGATCCAATGCAGATAAAACCTCCAGCTGCCCCTGCTGCTGCTGTTGCGTGTCTGCCATCTGCAATTACTAATATACCTGTATGCACCACCAATTATGTCCCCATTTCAGAATAACCATCAATCCCAAACAAGAGGGAAACATAAAGCAGGAAATGAAAACTAAATATTGACGCAAAACACAATCGCAGACACACAATGCCCCAATTGCCTTTCATACAAGATTCGGCAGGATCAAGGCAAAGTCGTGTCGGTAAGCTAGTGTTGTGTTCATGCAATTTATCACTCTATGTTTAATGGAAGATTTCTTGAATGCTGTTTTGAATCCTTTTGACGTGACCAACGGCATGGGACTATGGTGCTTAAAATATTTGCAACAAATGTAACATACACTTCCTCAGTCCAGTAATATATCAGCAATCTCTTTCATGCAACAATGAGAAGGATCAAGAAAAACTGTGAATACAGTCATGCGAGTAAGGCTGGGTTCAGACGGGGCGGGGGCAGAGATGGGAAAGTCGTGTGCGTACATGGTAATGCACACTGATGGGGGTAAAAAAAAAAGCTGCTTCTGGGCCCACCTCAGAACGTGCAAGCACACCACGCCCCCCCCTCCCCCCCCGGCCACCCCTCTCCGGGAAATGCATGGCTGGCTGCACCTTTTCAGCGCAAAGCGCAGATCATACAGCTCAATCTTGCATCTAGGGCGTCTAGCTCAGAAGCGCAACCGCCAGGCTATTGACGATTCACTGCAGGAAAGATTGATATTAACTTTTATGTTTCTACC
Organism: Adiantum capillus-veneris; assembly: GCF_014529385.1. Taxonomy (NCBI): domain Eukaryota; kingdom Viridiplantae; phylum Streptophyta; class Polypodiopsida; order Polypodiales; family Pteridaceae; genus Adiantum; species Adiantum capillus-veneris. Next base: position 124,163,782 of record NC_140945.1, read on the forward strand.
TCCATCTCTTGTGAATGAGGCTCCTGGAGGCAATTCAGGAGCCAGCGGTTGCCGCCGGGCTCGTCTGAACCCAGCCTAACCTAAGTGCTATAGGCTATTGCAATTCCTCACTCTATGCTTAATAGCCGACGTCATGATGCTGTTTCCACCTCCACCTCTTGTGAACGAGGCTCCTAGAGGCAATTCAGGAGCCAGCGGTTGCTGCCGGCTATTGCAATTCCTCACTCTATGCTTAATAGCCGACGTCATGATGCTGTTTCCACCTCCACCTCTTGTGAACGAGGCTCCTAGAGGCAATTCAGGAGCCAGCGGTTGCTGCCGAGCTTGTCTGAACCCAGCCTAACCTAAGTGCTATAGGCTATTACAATTCCTCACTCTATGCTTAATAGCAGATGTCATGATGCTGTTTCCAATCCTGTTGAAGTGGCTAATAACATGGATGGCTAAAACCCGCTCCCGTTTCAGTTTTCCCATGAAACTAGCTAAACTTTCCTGAGTAGCACTATATCAGCAACCCCTTTTATCATGCCCATAGCTGCTTAGAACTTCCTAACTATATCAATAACCCTTTTTCGTCATACCCACAATGCGTAGCACTACTCTCATCATGCCACCGCTGCTTAGAACTACCTACATCATATCCACAATTCTTGTTAACTCTGCGGGATGTTTAAAGACACTCTTTCAAATGCAGGTCAGGACCCAAGAAGAAGAAGAACAAAGAGCAGAGGTATACCTGGGATGGCTCTTGGTCTGCTGCCCACGGCATGCTTCCCTTGGATATAAAAGAGTAGGAGGCGGTATGGGATCTGCGCGTATATACTCATGTCTTCCCTGGGTGTTTCCGCTCCTCGACAATCTCAACAAAGCTCAAGCTGCTGTGTTGCAATTTTGTCACTAACGATGGGAAAAACCTTAACCGTGTGTGCACAAATACATTTTCCTTAGGCTATGGTCACGCGAGGCTTAGTTTCGAGGAACACAGCTCGACCAGCCCTCTGACAAAGCAGCCTTTTGAAGGTTTTCACCGGCTCACTTTTGTAACTGTGCCTTTTTAGGCATAGTTTCAAAACTATCCCGGTTAGCTTCCAGTCGCTGCTCCAATTCTCTCTCTTGCTGCTGCTGTCAACCCCTCTCTCTCTACCCACTGCTGCCCGTCAACCTCTGCGGATCCGTATCTGCCATGGTCAGCACTAGTCGAGGCTTACGGAAAACTAAGCCTCGCATGACCATGCCCTTATAGCTGGTTACACATCGCTTGCCCAAACCTTAGGCGTGCTGGCGTGGAGTCCAGGTGGCAACCAGAGATTTGTCACAACCAAACGCCCTTGCCCATCGATGGGCAGGGATGGAACTCACGTTGTAATGTGACAACAATTTGAAACTTTTATTTAATATTTACTTGAGGTTAGAAAGCATGTAACGAGCTTCGATGCACCTGCTTGATTTGGGCTGTTCTGCTACAGGCGACTAGCGGTTTGGACCGAGCTGGACCTTGTGAGGTGGGTGCGATTGTGTGAAAGTGGTGTGTTGCTCAGGCCTCGCGGGAGCTCACGCAGGTGGGCAGTGCTCTCAGCCGACTACCAAGGGTCCCCCCTGCTCTCGTCGATGCTGAGTCTTTAGCGCGCATTGCTCATTTCCTGCTACCGAAGCATGTTGATCTAGGCTCGACTTCATCTTTGATAGCGCGATTATTATCGTTTGCATAAGAGTGCTCGCGATCATTTACTGAGTGAGAAGGCAATTATTTTATCATCACTCCCGCTGCTACCCCGAAATTTATGACAGTGACAACGGTGACGGCTGTTCAAGCCCTCGGTCTGAAAAGAGCCAAAAGGGTGAAGGTAGTGGCAAGAGACTCCAAAGTGCTTGAAGTCGTGAGAACACTTAAGGTGAAAGGATCTGCTCCATCCTCCAACCCTTTTGAAAGGAGGGGGGTTCCCTGTCCCACTGCACAATCCATTTGCAGCACTCCAAGAAAAGAAATCCCTTGCCTTGGAACCCCCGGATTCTCCTGAGACCAAGGAGAGGGGGAATGGGCATGATTCGGATGCTGAAGAAATTGTTACTCTATCCCACTAAATCCCTAATTAATGATGGAGTCTCTCACTGTCCAATCTTGGAACGTAAAGGGGTTGAAAACCCGTAAGAAGAGTACCCTATTCTGGGAGGAAATTAAAAAGGAGAAGGCAGTCAATTGCTGGGCCATCCAGGAACACCACCTAGATGCTCATAGCAAGAGAAAGCAGGTGCTAGGAAAGAAACTTGTATTCTATGGAGAAGGAAGTAACGGTTTCAGCGGCGTCCTCAGCATTGCGGACAGGGAGTTGGAGCCGAAGTTAGTTCTAAACCACCCATCCGGCGGAATCTTGAGGATTAGAATCAGATGGGAACGGCATCCCTTCACCATTGTGAATGTGTACGGCCTTGCAATGCAAAAGAAAGAGCTAAATTATGGATGCATCTCCTATTGAAGGTGAGTGGTTGTTGGTAGGCGACTTCAATATGGTAGAAAAAAGCAGGGATATAACAGGATCCTCCAGTATGCTGGCTCGCTCGGAAAGGACTAAATGGCAAAGTTTGTGTGAAAAGTGGGTGATGATCGACTTATGGGAAGTTGGGCCGTGGAACAGCACACCTAGTTTCACCTACACAAGTCTCCAGTATGCCCGCATTGCCTCCAGGCTGGACAGATGTTATTGCTCACACCAAGCTGACTGGATACCGATGCTGATGGAGATGAAGGTAGTCCCAACAAAAATCCTTTCCGATCACATACCGTTGCACATACATTTCAAGAAGAATAAAGGGGAGGAGCACCCCCCAAGAGGAGGGAAAAAACTATTAGTAACAGGGGCACACCTATTCAAAGACCCTCTTTTCAGGAATTTAACCAAGAAGGCACTGGGAAAGCTCAAAGAAGATGTCGACCTCAACAAACACAATGCGTGGGATCTATTTTCTTGGAGTATCCAGAAAGCAATCAAAACCTTGAGCCCCCGAATCAAAAAAGCTAGGGAGGTGCACCTTATGCATCTTACAACGGAGGTACAATTGCTTACCTCCATAAAATCTAAGGGGCTTGCTACTGAGGAGGAGCACAAACGATGGCTTGAAGCCAAATCTAACCTGGCTAATGAGAAGCTAGAAGATATCAGAAAGGCAAGGCTTCTCTCCAGAGAGACTTTCCTACAACCTAAAGCCTCTAATCAAGCTCAGTTCTTTAGGGCTTTAAAAACAAGAAGAGCCTGGGCCACGTCCGCTCGCTCTATGATGAGAAAGGGATAGAAGTTCATAACCAAGATGAGATGGCTGGTTTGATGTTGAGCTATCTTAGTCAAATCATTGGACGGCCAGAGACCCACTCCTAGGAAGTGGAAGAAGCTAGAGGGACCTTACTTCAGAGTGTCAAGAAGAAGATTCCCCATGCATAAGCTAATTGCTTGGAAGGGGCATTTTCCGAAGACGAATGTTCACTAGCATTGCAAGCCCTTGGCAAGGAAAATTCCCCTGGTTGGGATGTCATGACGGTGGAATTCTTTAGAAAATTTTGGGATGATCTCAAGGTCCCAATCACAAGGTTGGCCAATAAAGCCATTGTAGAAGGGTCGTTGGAGATAAGTGTTAAGAGAGGGCTTATCAAACCCATCCCAAAACAGATTTTTTGTTCTCAACTAAAGCATTGGTGCCCTATAACGATGATGTCGGTGGCCTACAAAATTATTGCTAAAGCAGTAGCCCTCAGACTAGACCCCCTACTAACCAAGATCATCTCTCCCCATCAACATGGGTTCATCAAAGGAAGGTCCATTTACGATAACATCTTGGCAGCAATGGTGGGCATCGAATACGGAACTTTCACAAAGCAAGAGTGCATTTTGCTGTAGTTCAACCTTGATAAGGCTTATGAAATAATAACATGGACATATATAGAAGCCGTCATGAAAGCTCTGGGGTTTGGGCCTCGCCTATGTCGACTGGTACGTGTACTGGGTGCTGGAAGCCAATCAGAGCTCCTATTTAACGATAGAATTGTGGGCTCTTTTGAGGTCAAAAGGACCATTAAGCAAGGATGCCCTCTGACCCCCTTGCTTTTCGCCATAGGATCACATCCCTTAATCACGACGCTCGAAACTAGTGCGGAACGAGGGGAGTTGCAAGGCCTTGCTTTACCAAGGAAATAGCCAGCTACTAGCAAAACTTTTTGTAGATGATTCTCTCCTCTTTTTGAAGGCGTGCCCCCAGGTCATTAGGAAAGCTCTGGAGATTGTGCAAATATTCTCAGTAGCTTCGGGGTCCCAGTGTAATATAGAGAAGTCAAGTCTGATCTCTCTGTCAAAAAATGACGCATTTGACCCTTCTGACTGGTCGGGGGAGATTGTCACAAAAGGAAATATCTTCAGACATTTGGGAGCCCCCTTGGAGGTGGACATAACTCATAAGCAAAGATTTGAGTGGGTGCTTTAGAAAATCAAATAAAAAATGAGTAGGTGGGAGTATGCTCTTTTCCCATTCCCAAGTCGGATTAAAGTGATTAATGCCTTTATGATCCCTTATATTGCCTTCACTAGCCCGCTTCTCAAGATGGCTAAATGTCACTGGAAAGAGTTCTTAAAACCAGTAAAAAGGTTTCTATGGAAAAACAACACAATGGAAGGTAATTTGGGGAGCTCTTCTGACGGGGGTGAAGATTCAGGAGAGAGGGATTGGATCAGATCGATGCTTGGGGTGCAGGTTGGCTAGTGAAGATCTGGCCCACCTATTCATGGGATGCCCAACTATCAAAGGCCTTGCAGGAAAAATATGCAAGTGAGTCCAAAGAACATGGAAAATTGGTTTTTTCAAGACTGATCTATTCCTTGGAGGTAAGAATTCAGGTAGTCCTGCCCTCTTCATCAACACTCAAATCATCAGGTACTTCTTTTACCATAATGTATGGCAGATAAGGAACCGCCGTGTGTTTGAAGGTGGATCTGAGGTGGCAAGAAATTATACATGAAAGCAAAGTGCTAATATGGACGCTCGGGCACAAGCAAACTTTGGAGGATTGTTCTAGGACTATTGGTGCCTTGTTGTCAGCAGATGGAATGCCTAGGAAGAGGGGAAACCTTGGCCAATGGTAAATAGAATTTCTCAGAAGGACATGATAATTGACCTTGTGTATCAAGGATAGGGGGGCGGTTCAGTAGGGGTGGCTGCTCATATAGCCGATGTAACTGTGGTCCCTGGATGATGTCATGGCTCAACACGAGCATGGCAAGACCTTGTAATTTTTTGGGATGATCAATATAATTCACTCACATTGTGAGTTCTGCTAAAAAGATAAATAAAAATATTTACTTGAGGTTAGACATGCAGGTGTGTAAAGTACACCCATCCTTCTCAAATGTGTTCAATGTGGAGCTTGAGTTACCCTTGTAATTCTTATTCTAGAAAAGCATTGTAAGGCCCCCGTTATGAGGAGAATCTGTCGTGCATGAGAAAAAATCACTTACTGGAAAACAAAAAATCAAGTCTCACCGGAATATTTCTTTTTCGTTGGATATCTTGGTTAGACAGTGGCTCAAAAGTGGCATGTGGATACTTGACGAGTGGTCCATGGTCAATGGTCGGTGGCCGTTGGTCGATGGACACGTCTACACATGGATGGCTACCTCTCATGTGAGAGGGCAGCCCATAGAGGCTTATTGGCATCTATAAAAGGGGGCCTCTTCTACACATGATGGAGAAGTTGGAAGTGCAAAGTTAGAGGGAGAATAAGGCGAAACGACCATTGAGGGCTTCTAAGCTCTTTGTAAATTACTTCAATTTTGAAGTATAAAACTAGTGAGTGGTTGTTTTCCCATGGACTTAGCTCACACTTGGATAAACCACGTATATCTCGTGTATGATCTCTCTCTCTCGTATGTTATATTTCTCTTCAATACGTACATCACTCTAATTGTTACTTAGTAACCCCTTAATCCTACCAAAAATGAGGGTGGGTGACTGTCCATCGGTGTGTAACCAGCCTTAGTGAACAATTGAATTCTTCTTATATTAGTTGGCTTTAGAGGCGGTTTCACGGGTTTGGCCAACCGTGCCATGTCAGCTTCTCGTCTTAAAGTCAATGGCTCCCTTCATTTCACATTTGACACGTTTAATTGCTTGAACTTTTTTTCAATTTATTATTCTAGAATGACAAAGTGAATCTCCACCTTGTTAAAAGTCAAAAGGAAGGTATTAATCCACCTCCCACCTGAGGGTTTATTGTATTCCTTTCTTGTTACTCTCTTTAATTAAATTGTAATTTCCTCAAAAAAACAAAAGGAAAAATTACTCGAAACTTTTAAAATTTTCCAAAAATATCCTTATACCCGATATGGATGGATTGCTCCTATACGCACATAAGTTTAGATCTCTCTTTAAGGGTCTCACAAAGAACGTTGTTTGTGAGCAACTACAGACAATCTCGTGTTTAATCCTGATAGTCCACATTACGATTATAAATCCTAGTTCTATCATTATCTAATGATTGACGAGAACCAATTTTCCTATGAAGAGTCTCAACAAAAAATGTTTCCGACATTATCAACGGGCATTTTTGGGATTGATAAACTTTGAGGGTATTTGCTGAGTAAGAGGAAAATATTCTTGAAATTTAAGTGATCTTTTGGAAATTTTCACAAATTTCAAGGGCATTTTGGTAATTTTTTTGGTTTGTTAATTTTTCTTTGAAAATCAATGGTATTCACAATAGTGGGGTGGGTGGGCTTGGAGAGGGATGCAATATGATAGAGTTTATTTATCGGAGGCAAGGCCAAATAGCTCTAGGTTGTCAAATTTGGAGTGAGGATTGGTCTCTAAATGCCATGTCTTGGACTCCAATTTCAGGGGGGTAGACCTAAAAAGGGCTTCCTTGTCGAGAAGAAGTGTAGAATTTAGGGACGATAAGTTAGAGAACCATTTGATTGCTAGCCTCAAGTAGATTGACTCAAGCATATCTCATGTTTTATGCTATTCTTAAAAGGAAGGAGAGAGAGAGAGAGAGAGAGAGAGAGAGAGAGAGTCTATGGTGCTAGTATGATGAGAAGATGAACCCCTATATGAGTCATGTTATCTTTTGAATAAATCTCAATGAGAATAGAAGGAGTCAACATCCTATGCAAACAATACTATATTTACCTGTGAGTGGGAAACAAGACCACTGAAGGATCTTTTTTGCCACCAATCCAACCCACTTCCCTATGGACAAGGAGAATCTCACTTCACATGAAGCAAGGAAAGATACTACCTATTTCGACCTAGGTAATACAGACTGCTTCATGTCCCTCAATGAACCCCAGCCTTGAAAGGATTGCACATATCCATTAATGGTAGGAATTAACACTAACTAATTAATGAGTTTAGGAATCCATCCTCTTCAACATGAAACTGGCATCAACCAATGATATCAATTACGGGGGATCTCCCTATAATAGTCTTCTTAAACTTAGTGTCAAGACAAGGGTAGGACCAAGGGGGGCATGGCTCCTGGGCAAGGCTGGCTAGGCATGCAAGTTGAAGGGCTCCTAAAGATGGTCTAGGAGGTCTGTAAGAGGAGATGGTTGGGTGGAGAAGAGAATGCCTAAGTCCCTTGTCCTCTTATTGGTGTCACATCCTGAGGAGGGGAGAAGGTTGTGGAAAACACTTTTCCAAAAGAGGCTTTTCATGCATGCAAAGGAGGAAGAACTGTGTGGTCAAGGCGGCAGTGATGGCCATGGGAGTGGCTACTTGCATACAAGAAGGGTGACGATGAGCATGTATCGTTTGCACCCATAGTGAACGATGTCAATCTCTAGACTTTCTCCATCTCTACGTGCTGACAGATCCCGCCATGGAAGCTTGCTTTGTGTTGTTTTCATATTTGAGGCACCCAAAAGGTTCGGGCAAACTTTTGGAGCCAAGGGAGGTTCCACAAGGGGAAAGCCCACAAAGAGCTTTTCATGGAAGAAGGATCGTCAGGGGGGGACACTCCCAAAAATGTAAGTATAGCACATGAGTTCAAAATAAGGGATTTTGAACTCATGTGTTTAATTGGGAAATTTTTTTAAAGATTAATAGAATTTCATCTATAGAAGGGATTTTTTACTAAATTCTGAGAAAAAATCTATAGATTGCATACGAAAAAAGTGTTGTTTTATTACCTTAGAGCATGTAAATATAGCATTTTTTGAAATACCCATCGATCGCATGTGATGTAGGTGGTTTCTTGTAAGTGACACCCCTCCCCTCCCCCACCTCCCTAGGAAGGTGCTCTTCAAGCATGAAAGAACTTTTCATGGTGTTCTTTGAAATTTGCATGATGGGAGGAGAACGGCGCTCTTCGAGCTTTTCATGGAAAGAAAAGCAAGGTAACGACCTCACAATAGTCTCATGGAAGGAGGAGGAGAAATTTGCTTCATTTTAGCTTTGAAAAAAGTTTATGACACGATGATTTCACAGCCTACTTACAATGATGCATGTTAGTACTACGATTCAAGTTCCACAACCAGAGTGCAGGTCTTTGATGTTGATGCAATATATTTGACATGCATGGGATGCACACCCCATGCAGGTGTTTTCTATCTAAACAGAAAGGTGCATCTTTTTTTACATATGCACACGGGATAGATTCAAGTTTTTCGATTTGATGATGGGCAAGGTCAATTAACAAGGGTGCATGCTCTTGTGTTCAAAGCATAAGTATCCAATTGTGACTTGCATAGCATGCACAATGGTGTGTGAGTACATAGGTTTTGAGGTGACTTTGCACAACAATGCAACAACGTTTTTTATTGGCATTTAGTTTTCCCTATATGCATTTTTTAATGCTTTGGATATGGATGTCTTCTTCAGGCATTTGTTTTGCCTCTATGGTTGAAAAAAAACTCATTTATATGACATTCTCTCTTATCAGCATGCATGACTACGAACCGTAGCAAAGTGCTTCTATATGGGTGAATTTTTAACCAAGATTTATTCGTCTAGGAATGTGCTAATGGGAACTATCTTCATAAATATAGCAGCCCTGATTGATGGGTGTTAGTTTTAATGTTCTTTTCTATGTTATGCTATGATCATTCAGAGAGTGAAGGTCAAAATTTTCACTTGCGTTCTAAGTGTAACATTATGGATACTTTATCACATCTATGAGGATGTGCAAGTACAATACGAACTGCTAGTTTATGTTTATTATTTCAACAATTCTAGTGTCGATTTTATCGTTACAGGTTGTACGAGGTGGAATGGTATGATGTATGAGTGTAATGCCTTGGTAAACATTCAAACCAAAGTTCATTGTCACACCATCAAGATACCAGGAGTTTTGAATATGGCATTGGTCATATATACGATCATATTTTACAATTTCTAGTTTAAGGTAGTCATTACCAACACTAACACAAAGCAAACATCCAAGGAAATTAACCTGCATGTTTAACCTAAAGCTAATGTAGGTCTGTATTGATTAACGAGGCTTAATTCAAGTAAATAACACCTTGTATAGCATGTCTATCAACCTCAAAACACTTCTAACAGCTCAAATCTTCTCTAGAATGCTTAATCACAATAATTATCTAGCTAGAAAATACTAATTAAACCTAGCATAATTGTGTAGAGCAAGGAACAAGGGTTACCACACACAAAATGGAAGTGTGTTCCAATGCATGACAATTACGTTGGGATCCAAAAAAGTGAGCTTCTCTCAGAGCTCCCTTGTTGCTTCTAAAGACACTCCTAAAAAATGTGTGTTTTTGCTTATAACTCCCAACTTAGTGGCCCGCTTAGTGTTGGATCCAAAACAAATTTACTTCAAAATGTTTATTGATCCATCCAAATTCAGCCAGAAGCCGAAAATTTAAAACACTAGCTAGATTGCCTAGTCAAAATTCACACTTTCTCTCTGTCTTTAGTAGGTCTCTGCCCAAACATCCAAACAAGTAGTATGATTAGGCAAACAATTTTGGAAAGATTTGGGACCAATTTAGATTTTTCCTCAAAACTGTTGGTGACTTGTTCGACAAATTTGGTAAAATTCTGTTATAGGATGTCAAAATGACATACGATGTAACCCATAGAATGCTATAATGGAAGTTCAAAGACATTGGCCAATCAAACTAGGCCTATAAAAGCCAAAATCCTCATTTTTTATGTTAAGTCTTGTGTGTTAAGCCAAGGAGGAGGTTGCGTTTTGTACTAATCTTCCCAAGAGGACTACAAAGATCATATGAGCTCTAGTTCTGAATACAATCAAACTTGGTTGTTTCCTACACTTTAAGGTTCCTGTCTACTATCATGGTAAAAGTGATTTTGAGGTGTTGCATTGACGTGCAACTTGCTTATTTTGTAGTATTTTCAAGTTTTGATTTGATAGGATTGTTCTAGAGAGTGTTTTTCATTCTGGTGCACCGAAACTTTGTCCTCAAAGGATCAACTATGGAAAACTTACCATATCACGTAAGTGCAAGAGAGAGGGATTTTTTTCAAAGGCTACATAAGCGTATAAGTCAGGGCTATGCCCCCAATAACAAATCTTTCAAGATTAAAAATAAGTGAAGGAGGTGGTCAAACTTGGTGGTGGTTTTTGTTTTTTGGGGAGGGGGGGGGGGGGGCCGCGCGCGCGCGCGAAGGGGGGGGATGTTGTACTTTTAAGTTTCATAAGAATAGCTACCCAAGTGAGCGACATTCTTATCCTCCAACTTGTGAATTAATAGTTGTGTAAATACAATAGGTAATAACACCTCTTTTTTATCAAGTCCACGTTTTTTTTCCAAAAGAAGTACGTATCCAGAGATGATTTTCAAATAACTATCTAGTTTCTTCTTAGAAACCATATTGCTATAGTAAATACAAGTCAATTTTTTTTTAAAATTGTAGCTCTCTTTTATTTATCTTGTTATGTAAGGTTACTTGAGTGCAAATCTTATATACTAAGGGGTATAATGTTTTTTTTAAAATTGAAAACCGCACAAGCGTAAAAAGGGGGTCATATTTACCTTGGATAAGTCATAAATACAAATTTTTTCTCAGATTGTCCATTTGCAAGTGGCATTCCTTGTTCTATATAGAGTGAATCGCCCAGGAACCTTGTTTGTACACATGGTTGGATTTTGCATTTTCTAGTTGTGTGCGTTTGTGTTTGTTCTCAAGCCAATTTGGGCCTGATTGCTGCCAAATGTTGATGGTACTACAAGATATTTGTTGTGAAGCTTAGATGTGGATAAGTGTTGTGTTTTGTATATAGTATATTAGTTCTTTTGGGTTGTGGTCTCAATTGTGTCCTCTAGTAGTCACTTGACGCATGCACTATTGCTACCATGCAGTAGCCTGTAGCTTGGTCGGATACATCCTTTGTATGAAAAATGTTATTGTGATCAAAGTTCTTACTACACTATAGGCATCCATTGTGATGACCTAAAACTGTAGGCACCACTAACGATGACTAGCACCTATGCTCATAAATTTCAAAATTTTGGCTGCATTTCCATTGTTGTCATCATGTTGATAAATTTGTGCAATTCGGTGTGCGTATATGTTCTACTATAATTTTTGTGATTGTGCTCCACATTGCATACCATCTTGCATTTTTTCACATCTGTGCTAAAATGACCGTCTAGGAACACTCGCAATTTGAGTCTGCATTTTGCATTTTAATTGCATCACATTCCATGTCACCTTTCAATTTTTGGCACTGTGTTGGCACACTTGCATCATGCTAGATTGAATTTTGCATTTTAAACATGTTATATTTTCACATCCATGCCGAGACTATGGTGTTGGAACATCCGCACCGAAATGAACGTGCCAAATCACATTCCCGCTTCTTGCAATACACTTTTGCATTTTCACATTGTTCCTACTATATTGGAAGATCACACAAAATTCCATTTGTGCTTGCACCATATTGCATTACATTTCACTCACCTTACACTGCATAACATTTCTAACATTTTCATTTTTTTGCATTCTCACGTAGGCCAAACACCCACAATGGGTTTTGCATTTTGAATTTTGTCGAAAGGTCCGTGCCAGAACCACCATATTGGAACCACCCCGACAAAATGCTTACATGTTCACTTGCATCACATTGCATAGCACTTTAGAATTTTATATTTTTGACGATGCTAAAATGTCCGCGCCAGAACCATTGCACCAAAATGTTTGAAAAAGCCAAGAGTATCCATGATTAAGAAGTATGAGAGAAAAAGAAAGAGGAAAGAGTAAGAGGATGAGAAGCGTTCACGGCTAGAAAGACAAGTGCATGCCCTTGACAATCCTCTGAAGAGGACATTGCTTCAAAGATTGTGAAACTCTTCAAGCGAAAGGGAATTAACACATATGGGAAACAACATATTTGGAGTCTAGTTGATGTCTTCAATGTCCAATATTTTCTAGAGTTTGCAAGAGAGTGTTTTTTCCTACAGCCCTAATTCCAACAATTGGGATTAGGGCGAGCGTCGCAGGTCGAAATTTTTTTTGGGAGAGCTCGTAGAGCTTAATTTGCTTATATTTTTTATTCGGGATCATTTTAACCTCTGTTTCCACTACAGGCAATATTGCAAAGGCTATTTTGTCATTTTGTCAAAAATTTCTATCAGTGTTGTTTTTTGCATAACAAGTCCCTTATATTTCTTCTACGGTTTGTACTATATAGCACGTGCTGTTCTCGCTTTGTTTCTCCTCTTTTCGGGCAGTTTTCACATCATGTGTAATATTTACATGGCTGACATCAACACAGACGTATTCAAGATGTTTGCTGTTGAGGACAGATTGGATGGGGACGATTACCCTATGTGGGCTTACATGATGCAACATGTTCTTGTGTCAAAGGGCATCTGGAATATTGTGCAGGGCATTGATGTATGTCTTGGTTCTGAGGATGTAGGTGATGTTGAGGATGTTGCAGGTATTGCTGCAAGATTGCTGCTGTTAGAGTTGTTTTGCCTAGAATAAAACAAGCCCATTGGGATGTAAAGGATGCACAGGCTCATGCGTTGATTGTGTTGTTTGTGAAGTGCACCATTACTAATCACATTCGTTCAATGAAATCTGCAAAACAGGCTTGGGATATTCTGGCTGGTCTTTATGCAAGCCACAATGAGGTAAAAATTGCATTGCTATGTAAAGAGTTGGAGTCGAAGATTATGCATGAGGAAGATGATATGGACACTTTCCTGGCTGGTGTCAAGGATATCAATGAGCAACTTATTTCTGTAGGTGAAGTCATTTCAGACAGTTCACTTGTGCCAACTGTTCTTGATGCCTTGCCAAACTCTTACCAGATGTTTGCTAGTACTTGGAGACTTATGACCCAAGGAAATCCTGAAGTTTTCATGTTTGATGCATTGTGTACATTGCTGTTGCAAGAGTCCCTCTTCGGAAAAAACAAGAGTAGACATCGTGCATTTGAACAAGCTTTTATTGATGCTCAAAGATAGGGTGGTAACAACAATGCAACCACTTCTTATGGTTCTTTTGCGAGTGGAAAATCACATGTTCCTAATGCTTCTACTGGCAACAATTCGTCTAGAAATTCTAGTGATAAGGGCAAAAGGAAGATGAGTTGCCATTATTGTAAAGCTAATGATCACTTGATCAAGCAGTGTCCTAAGTTGAAGGCCAAAGAGGTAAGAAGAAAGAGGGTCTCTCCACTAGAAATGCTGGTTCCACTGCAAATACAGCTATTGTTGAGTCTTCTATGAAAGGAGATTGTGATGTTGATTTAGAATGGGCTTTTAGTGCAGAGTGTACCTATAATCCTGTTGTCCATGATGCATGCATGTCAGTTGCTGCAGATTCACATGTGTGGTATTTTGACAGTGGTGCTACAAAGCACATTACCTCACATCGTGATTTTTTCACCTCTCTTGAGTCTGTCCCTCATGGGAATTCAATTACTTGTGCCAACAATGCCTCTTATCCAGTTCAAGGAGTTGGAAAGATTGTGCTTACTGTTGCAAACGGTAGTTCTTTCACACTTGTTGATGCACTTTATGTACCTAGGATCAAGAAGAATCTTTTGTCTGTATCTGCACTTGCTAGACTTGGTCTTGTAGTCAAATTTGTGGATGACATATATACATTACATGATCTCAGTTTTGGTGATGAAATTGTTTCATCTAGCATTTTATGCCGTGGGCTGTATAAACTCACTTTGTATGACAAGTGTGACATAATTTTACAAACCAATTTTGGATTCAAAGGCTATTTCAGATGCAAAACTTTGGCATGCACGTTTTGGTGATTTGAATTTTACCAATTTGCTGCGTTTGCAAAAATTTGATACGGTTGCTTCTTTGCCGCCTCTTGAAGCACCTGTCAAACACGTTTGTGAGGGTTGTATTTTGGGTAAGATGCAGCGTTCTAAGTTTCCAAAGGATGGTTCAATTAGGGCCACATGTAGGTTGGAGCTTGTGCATAGTGATGTTTGTGGGCCCATGCAAACTCCGTCCTTGGGCAATTCATGACTTTCATTGATGATTTCTCCAGGCATGCATGTGTATTTCCACTAAAGTGAAGTTCGAAGTATTTATGTGCTTCAAACAATTTTTGGCTATGGCTGTCTCAAAATGTACTATGGGCACCCTTCGTTTTGATCGAGGGGGGGAGTATATGTCTCATGAATTTAATGCATTTCTGGCTAGTCATGGGATATAACACCAATGTACAGTGCCTTATATGCCTCAACAAAATGGTGTTGCTGAGAGGAAAAACAGGTCACTTATGGAAATGGAACGATGTATGGTCAAAAATCAAGCTTTGTCGCATTCTTTTTGGCTTGAGGCCATCATGTGTGCCACTTATGCACTAAACAGGTGTCCTTCAAAAGCTTTGTAGTCTATTACTCCATATGAAACATGGCATGATAGAAAGCCTTCTATTGAGCACATGCGTGTTTTTGGCTGTTTGACATATGCTTTGGTGCCACAAATACATCACATAAAATTGGATGATAAGGCTGTCAAATGTATTTTTGTTGGTTATAGTGCTGAAAGCAAAGGTTACAGGTTGTATCATCCACCAACAAAGAGTATTCTGGTTTCACGGGATGCTGCGTTTGTGAAAGATTCTGTTCAGCCCTTGGTATCATGTACTAGAGACAGTAAGGCATTTATGACACTTTGTTGCCTCTTTTCACTTGTTGAAGTATGAATGTAAATTCCATTGAGCCAAATGTACAGCCTATGGGGGTTTCTGAAAATGTTATAGATTAGCCTATTACTAACGTAGATGTACATGATGTACTTGATGAGGAAAGGGCTAAAAATGAGCAGGCTAGAGGTATGCCAAAATGGTTGGTGCATTGTTACCGGGTCGCCGCGATGGACGTTTGTAGCATAGCTTTCTGGCACTAACATAATGTCAATACTCAGAGAAAGTGACTCGGATGGGGCACGGAGACTCTATGAGATCGTCAATCTCACGAAGTGAACCTTAACAAGCAAACACAACAACTCTACAAGCAAACCAACACTCAATGATCTGGGAAATCTGCCTATGTCCTTTCTCACAGCTCTAGGTCATCACGCCATTTCGGCACTCGAATGGACTCGAAATGCAACGAAACTTTAGGAGGAGGTCTAGGACACCTAGGGGCACTATCCGACAAGGTACCAAAATCACAATCTATCATGAAAAAGGTCCTGAAAATTGCGACAGAACATACACAGAAAGGTCGCCCTATGGTCTAGGAACACTCTCCTATGGTCAAAACGACTATAAACAGCAATTTAAGCAGTTAAATCTGCAATTATAGCTCACAGACACGTAGTCGCGAATCACAACAAAACTGACAATGCTTACACTAGAACGAAAGAGCAAAGAAAGAGGAATACAATGCAAGTTTTGGATTTGAAAACTCATTAGTTGCGTTGATTACCAATTGGAGTTGAATCGTAGCTCGAGCGTACGTTTTTTGAGCTCCTTTCTTCTTCTAAAGATAAGCCTCCTTTCACATTAAGGTTATTGACCTTTATACCTAGGGCATTCTAAATGGCCAGTGGCCGACTCACATAGACCTTTACCATTGTCATTATAGCATTACAACCTAGGGGATTGATTGGCTACTCTAGAATTAGGATTTACACAAAGTATCACTACACTAGCTCAATAAGATAATAGACTACAAATGTGGTGTCTGGCTACGTGTCCGCTATGTGTATGAAAGCCTTACACCCAAACACTTTGAGAAATGCATAATTCACCGGTTTACCTGTCCATGTCTCTTCTGGAACTCCCCCATCCAATGCCGTTGAGGGTGACCGGTTGATTAAGTACACAGACGTACTTACAGCTTCCGCCCAAACCTCAAGCGGTAGGCCTGCATGTAGCCGCATGCTTCGTGCTCGCTCCATGATTGTCCTGTTCATCCTTTCCGAAATACCATTTTGTTGAGGTGTCCTTGGGGCTGTCCTTTGCCTCCGAATGCCATTGCTAGCACAAAATCTTGCAAAAGCTTGGCTGCAATATTCACCTCCATTGTCGGATCTGAGGCATTTAACCTTGGTACCTAGTTCATTCTCCACAAAGGCTTTCCACCTTTGAAACATGGAAAATACATCGGATTTATTCTTCATGACATAAACCCATGTGTTTCTAGTCGCATCGTCTATGAATGTTACATAGTACAATGAGCCACCAAGTGATGGTGTACTTGCTGGACCCCAAACATCAGAATGAACCAACTCAAGTTTTTTTTTTCTTTCATTTCCTGATTTTTGAAATTTTACCCTCTTTTGTTTACCATAAACACAATCTTCACAGAACTCTAAGTCCACTTCTTTCAAACCTGGTAGAAGCTTCTTTGTTTGAAGGATTTGCATTCCTTTGGCACTCATATGCCCAAGCCGGTAGTGCCACACTGCACTGGCAACTTCTGTAGTTGTTGCACAAGCTGAAGGTTGCATGCTAACAGTACACAAGTAAAGTGTACCGACCTTTTCTCCCTTGGCAACCACCAAAGATCCCTTTGAGATCTTCCACCGTTTGTTTCCGAATGCAATGTTGTGACCTTCATCGTCCAATTGTCCTGTAGAGATTAAATTTTTGCAAAGAGAAGGAACATGCCTAACATCTTTAAGCTTCCATTCATTTCCGTTAGCAGTTTTGACAGAAACTGTACCTTTGCCGACAATGTCACAAGCTTCATCATCTCCCAAGTATACATACCCAAAATTACATTTGGTGTAGTCTTGGAAATGTTGCTTGTGTGGTGTCGCATGGAATGAAGCCCCGGAATCTACTATCCAGGAATTAGACACATTGTCTACTGAGAGAATTAGAGCATCTTGCTCTACTTTACCTGCCACATTGGCCTCCGATGTTGGCTTGTTGTCTTGATACTCAGTCTCCTTCTTCTTCTTGGACCAGCAATCCTTCTTGACGTGGCCCTTCCTGCCGCAGTTCCAACATTCAAGAACTGACTTTGTGCGTGACTTGCTTCGCCTTGAGCGATCACGACCCTTTTGGTTTTTGAACCTCTCCTTAGGCCTTCCTCTTGGTTCTACTGACAATGCAGCACTTGATGATTCTACTGTGCTTCTCCTTCGTATTTCCTCGCTTAGGAGAACACCCACAACATCATCAAACTTAAGAGTATTTGTGCCAGAAATAGAATTACTTACAGCCATCAAAAGACTGTCCCAACTATCCGGTAGAGATGATAGTAGAAGGAGAGCTCGCACTTCGTCATCGAAATTGAATTTCACCGATCGAAGTTGACTTATGTTTGTGTTAAATTCATTTAGGTGTTCTGCAACTGAACCATTCTCTGCCATCTTTAGATTGAACAAGCGCTTCAGAAGAAATACCTTATTGGATGCTGATGGTTTCTCGTAGAAGTCGTCAAGTGACTTCAGCAAGTCCTCTGTGGTCTTCATCTCCGAAACATTGAAGGCCACCGTTGACGCCAAGCTTAACCGGATTGTTCCTAGTGCCTTTCGATCAAGGACAATCCATGCTTCATCTGCCATTGTTGCGGGCTTCTTCGCAAGACCGCCTAGTGGAAAATAGAGGTCCTTCTGGTAGAGATAGTCTTCAATCTGCATCTTCCAATGTTGGTAGTTTTTGCCGTTGAACTTCTCAATGTTGAGCTTCCCTTCCTCTGCCATAACTCCCACTCAATTCAAGGAATCCTTTCCTTGAGATAATTTAGCTACGAGCAAACCTTGCTCTGATACCAGTTGTTAAGAAATAAGGTGTAGCTAAATAGATATTTGAGTAGATTACTTAATGGAGAGAGATAGATTTCACACACAAGAGATTATAGAGTAGAGAGAGAGAGAGAGAGTACACACGATATACGTGGTTCACCCAATGTGGGCTACGTCCACGGGAAAGCAGCCACTCAATGGCTTTAGCACTTCAAAAGAAGAAGTAGTTTACAAAGGGATTAAACACTTAATAGAGTTCCCGCCTTGCTTCACTCTCACCACCTCACACTCACCTTGTTGCATCAATTTCACACTATGAAATGTGTGTAAAAATGGCCCCCTTTTATAGGCCATAAGGGCTTCCCTCTCTTATGAGAGGCAGCCATGTGTAGCTGCCCTTGTGCGAAAAAGTCCAAATCGGATCCTCCAATCCGCCCATGTGTGGCCGCCCTTGAGAAGACAAGTCCGCTTTTGAATTCGGTCACCGGCCACCAGCCACCGGCCATTGACTTTCGACCACCGGCCACCGGCCATTGACTACCGGCCCACCGGCCATTGACTACCGGCCACCGGCCAACCGACCGGTTGTTTTCCGACCAATTTCCGGCCGCCGTCCGGCCATAATATTCCGGTGAAAAGGAATATTCCGGCGAGGAGAAAAATAGTCTTGAGGGCCTCCGCCCCCAAGGCCCCTTGTGTGTTTTCCTGCAGCCCTAATTCCAACATGGTCGTCACACATGGTATAAGGCAAAGTCATGTGTGAATGATGATCTCAATGGTAGATTGTTTTTATTGGCTGTATATTGCAAGCAACTTTGTCAGAGTCCAATTGTAGATGACATGAAAGAGGTTGTTTACGCATTTTAATGGGATTAGACATGTGTCTCCCCTAATACAAAGGATGTATATTGCAAGAGAACAAAGGAAAATACATATATAAAGCACTTTATGTATCTCCTTGATGAGCCATATGTAGTTGATTTATAAGCTATGCCATATTGTGTATGTTGTTGTGCATACTATAAATACGTATTGCTATATTGGATATGCTAGGTAGCAATAATGATATGTTGTTATAAAGAAAGATGTGCTACTTATGTTCTGCTAATTATATCCTCAATAGAGTTTTTTGAGTACTACTAGTGTTCTAGTTAGCAAATAAATGCTATTGATGTATTCTAGTTAGCATAAAGGATACTACTAGATGCTATCTAGAAAGTGTACAATCCCCCTTGCCCTCGACCAACATTTTTGAAATTGAGAACGGCATGATATTAAGTTGAGACACATTTTTTCGAAACACTGGAGTCAACTCGATTTCTAGCAAAGTTTGTGGTACCTCAAATCCTCTTAAATCCTATGCTTTAAACATATGCTAACATAGCGCAAAGAGTGTGCCAAGTTAACATGCTTACACCCATAATGCGCCAGCATGCCACACCTTTCTATACACAATACGGCTATACACATTAAGAAGGGTATCCATATCAAGGAGGAAATTCCATTCAAGGCAGGGATCACTTACCATCATTCTATTCTTCTTATAATTTAAAATCTCATGCTCACTCTTTGGAGATTTCCACAATGATGATAGTCCCTATTATAGTCCTGTGCAACTTTATGTGACTAGTTCAATACTCCAACACTAGATGTATGTCTTTCAGACACGGGTGCTACACATCATATGCCACCTCACTTTGCATGGCTATCCAACATTACTCATATCACCCATTCATTGAAGTTATGATTAGGAGATAAGCTTATAAAACATATTAAACCCTATGGTGACATTATGATTCATCTTCCTAATGGGCATAAGATTACCATTTACTTGGCCCTAAGGGTTTACGCATCAAGTATGCAACATTCACGCACGTGAAAAGAATGGAGAAAATATTAAATCTTTATTTTTCAAAAGCTAGTTGCCTCCATGTTCTTTGCCACTCATCACTTGCACAAGAACATGCATCATCTCTCAATAACCCTACACTAGAAAATACTCTAAATTGGCACTTTACATAAGGTCATGTAGCTCAACACGTTCTCAAACAACTCACAATTTGTCAACTTGCCATTGGTTCCCCTAATAAATTGACACCCATTATTTTTTGCAAAACGCACTTTCACAGATCTCATCATTCACCTTATCCAATCCTCATCTCAAGCCTCAACATCTCTAGATGTTATACATTCGATGTAATTGGACCTTTGTCTATTCCGTCTCTCACTGACAGTTGCTACATGCTAACATTCATTGATGATTTTTCCAAATAAACCTACACTTAGTAAATGAAAGAGAAGGTTGCTACTACACTTGCACACTTTCCAACATTCAAAGCCTTGATGGAAAATCAACTTGATTGGATGGTCAAAGTGCTTTGTATAGATAATGGAGGAGAATATATTTTTGGTCATTTCAAGATTCTATGTCAAATTGCTAAGATCTACCATGCATTTGCTATAGCTTATCATCCACAACAAAATGGTTGAGAATATTGCAAGCATTGCACTGTTATTGAAGCATCATGCGGTATGATCCTTTAAGCCCAACTATCTCATAACTTTTAGAAGGAAGCCACTATCACAACATGCTATATTCAAAATTGACTTCCATCATTGACAAATCCTATAATCACTCCATATACACTTTAGTATGTTCATGCACAAAACCATCACCATCTTCATATCTTTGGGAGTTCGGCTTATCCCCTCAACACACACCCATCTTCCAAGTTTGATTCACATGCCCTCTCTGCTATGGTTGTGGGCTATGATAATTGTTGTGGTGTATAAACTTATCAATTCTACCGTCTTAAGCATTTTTGTTTCCACTTTTCTTGTTCGTTCATCTTTGTCAAAGATACAAGTTTGGGAATCACAAACAAGGATTCAATTAGAGGCCAAGTACCAGCAAAGAAAGATCTTAAAGGTAGAGATGAGCACTTACTTTATGCATACATAAACAATAGAGTCGGTAATTTGTGCATTTGGATCTTTCAATATCCCAATATCAACACAGTCCAGTGCTTATTGTCTACTGCCACCAGCAAGGGGAATGCTTGCTAACAGTCCCTCTCTAATGGAGTGTAATACATCATTGTTTCTTTCATTTAGCTCTGTGGTAACTTGCCCATAAGTTCTCCTCTGGGCCTCTTCATCAGCAGCAGTAGACTGTATACTCTTTAAATTCTCTGCTTCAGAGTGCCGTCTTCTTCTTGCTCAGCTCTGGCTCTTGTGTTCACCTCATGAGTAACCTCATGAATCTTAACCCCTTGAACTCGGAGGCCTGGTGGTATTAGCAGTATATCTTTCATTTTGGGATCAATAAACTCATTAGGGATAAGGAGCTTATCGTATCTCCAACGCACTCTCTTAAGAGTCTCACTATCCTTGTCCATTATTCTCAAACGGTGAGCATGAGCAGCAACAATGCTAATATCATTAAAATACTCCAGAAGAAAATCTTTTGCTGCTTCTTGAAGACACAACAGGGCAACTGCCTTCCACCCCATTGTACCAGCACATGCTTCCTCACAGATTTGTCTCACTGCTCTTTGAAAAGGAAGTTTAGGGACACAAAGCTCAATACATTTCTGAGCTTTCCTAATCTCCCTAAATAAACCCATGTTTCTTTGAATATTCTTCATTCTTGGGCCCTTCAATATCTTCATTGGTTTACCTGAAGTTTTCACGGCTTGGGAGAAATCCGGAGGTTCTCGCTTTAGCCATTACACCACACACATTGACCCAAACTACAAATCTCTCTTCTTCTCCGAACGCGGTAACCGAACCCATCCCTACATCCTTGAGCCCATCCCATTGAGTGAAATCTGCACCATTGTCTCTATGCGTCTAAGCTCCCATTCTCTACGCTGCGAGACAGGACGTTGGGGCACTAGCGAGGAGTCATCGACTTTGCACCTTATGCCCTTGTCAAGTGCGAGAGAGTGAGTACCACACACTACTTGAGTGCTCAGCTTTTGACCACATTAGGTCCTCTTTTCCCCATATATTCAGCCATGAGCTCTCCCTACATACCTTCCTCTCCCAAGCATGATGTGGACTCTCTATTGCGACGCTCATTTCAGCCATTTTTGAGCATCGAGAGTCACTTATGACCTCCACTCACACCACGTGACATTTTCATTTGGTCCCATCTCTCTCTCTCTCTCTCTCTCTCTCTCTCTCTCTCTCTCTCTCTCTCCGCCCCCCACCACCCCGTTCTTTGTGGATCACAACGCGCGTGTTCGTCTTTAAGCTAGGCTTGTAGCTGTCCGCGCATCGTGATCCACAAGAGGATCGATAAAAATTTGTAGGATACTTTCTCTCTCTCTCTCTCTCTCTCTTTGTATGGATCACAGCTCGCGTACACAAATGCAAGCAAAGAGAACACTCTACCGTGCGCCGTGATCCGCTTTATGAAATCCCTCTCTTTGTCTTTGCCTCTTCTTCTTTAAAACCAAGCAAAATTTCAAAAAGACTATCTCTAACACTCTCTCCATCGATCTCTCTCAGTCTTTAGCTTCCAAACCTTACAGACTATCAGCAAATCTAGCTCTCTCACTCTCTCTCCCTCTCTCTCTCTCTCTCTCTCTCTCTCTCTCTCTCTCTCTTTTTATCTCTTTTTGACTCTTCATCTACAAAAATCACTATGGAAATACCTTTCTATGTGGAATTCAAATGGAAGAAAATGCGTCTAGGAGCCTTGTGACTTGGTTGCAGAGGATGTCTCAGTTGTAGGTGTCTCTCTGTCTCTCTCTATCTCTCATAGAGGTCAACTTTTCAGTTAGCTATCTCCTTCTCCTTCTTGCAGAGGTCGTCTATGCAGGCTCTCTCTCCCTCTCTCTTTGTATTTCACTCTCTCTCTCTCTCTCTCTCTCTCTCTCTCTCTCTCTCTCTCTCTTATCATGAAATCAAGTGTGCATTTATTACTATAAATGTACTCGTATTTTCGGGTAGTTAAAAATCACTTTTTTCGGCTCGCATCGTTAAAAACGCCAACAGTAATATCTATTATTGCATGAAAAGGGGAGAGGAGAGAGAGAGAGTAACAAGCGAGAGAGAGAGAGAGAGAGAGAGAGAGAGAGAGAGAGAGAGAGAGATTAGTTGGTGTGCACAAGCTAATTACAGACCTCGAAAGAGACGGAGATAAAGCCTTGAGAGATAGAGAGAGAAAGTGAGGAAGGGGAAAAGAGACACCTAAGAAGGCCTTTGCCTCCTTCAAGGTGTAGAAATTAGAAGCTTGAAGACTACAAACTACATTCCCAGTCCAAAACCTCTACTCCAACAACCATCTAGTACTGGCAAAGGTAAAGCCAATCCCTTCAGTTTTACTATGTCCCTAGTTTAGTTGTGTTTTGTGAGTGTGCTTCAAAATGTAAAAGATAATTTCACCTTTCAAATTCCATAATTGGATCACGGCGTGCCAGTTACGTTATGAAGATGAGTTTACATACTCCGCGCGCCGTTATCCTCTTTTAATATTCACAAAGGGATTTTTTGTATAATAATATTGTAGGTATTTCAATGCATCAAAGCCTGCAAAGTGGATCACGGCACGCCAGCAGTGTTTTTAACATTAATTTACATACTCCGCACACCGTGATCCTGTTTTGACTTTGTACATAGTAATCTTCTGAAAGTACAAATGCTTTGATGCATTTGTAGCTATTCTATTTTCTGAAATCCGACTAAGTGGATCACGGTGTGCCTATAACTCTATGGATATTTGTTTATGTACTCTTCGTGCCGTGATCTACTTGTATGGCTTTTACTCCTCACATACATAACCCAGTTTTGCCTAGTTTTGCATTTAATCCATAGTACTCATCTTATTTTATTGACTACATGATTAGTTGGTAACAATTGTGAGATACCTAATTATAGTTTGTTCAAAACTTATATGATCATTTGGTGCGTTAAAAACATCAATGAGGAGGAATGTAGACTTCATAGAACCCATTGATATAACTGCTGCAGAGCCTGCCAGTAGTTTGGAGGAGCCATCTCTAGGTTTGGAGGAGCCTGATACTGACCCATCTGTAGAATTGGAGTCCCCTTCTACTCCAAAATTTATTGTACCCAACTCACTTAAGAGAGAAGTGGATTTTTCAACACCTACTTTGCAAAGTGCCCAATGTATTGCAACTATCCAAAAGAAAAAAGAGACAGTTATTAATGAAGACCCTACAGTGATTGATGAAAGGCTTTTAGATTTTGCAGTTACTTCTGGGGCTGGTGATAAGTTTGATTTGGTCTCCTGCATGTTTAATTCTCCATTTAATCTTGATGTGTTTATAGCTAAACAGAGTGAACCTTGAAGTTGGAATGAGAGAAGTTTGATCTTCACACTCAAGAGGGCAGGGTTATTGTTGGTGAAATGGTGGTAGTCCATTTATAACACTGTGATCCTAAAAGACAGTCTTACAAGAAGTATAATCAGCTACCTCTTATGTACAGGCCCCATTGGTGCAGCTTACATGATCGGGAGTGCAAGCTGATTCAAGAGTCCTTTGGATTTCTAATATTTTTAAATGGATTATTTACAAGTCTTATGAAAGATCCTAAGGAGGTCATGGAGGAACCAGATGAAAAAGAGGAAAAGAATGAGGAATATATTGAAGTGATAGAGATAGAGGAGTCCATTGATCTTGAAGAAGAAGCAAAAGAGGTGAAACGAAGAAATATTCTCTCTGTGAAAACCTCTGATATCAGGCTATCTCTAGATGTATCAGGTTTCAATGAGCGACAAGCCACCTTAATGCTACCAGGAGTGCCAGAGTTTAAATTTGGAGATAGATCGTACATTTTCCTCCATGATATACAAAGTATTTTTTGTTTGCGGGAGGAATTTTCACTGGCCACTATTTCCAAGTATCAGGAGGAGAGGAATGGATTTGTTTCAGATGATAGTAGTGATGACAAGGCAATGGAGATCTACAGTAACCCACTGGACTGCCTTAACCTCTGCTTTGAAATGCAGAAAAGTATAAAGAAACCCTTCCTGATGAAGCCACATTTCAAGCTATTCGAAATAATCTTAAGCCATCAACTAGTAAACATGATATGGAGGATTGGTTTAAGCGACTAGCGCAGGAGTCAACCGCATCAGTTAACCTATGGAAGGATGAGCTTTTTTTGCAAGATGAGAGTTTCATGGTATAAATTCCTCCCCCCCCCCCCCCCCCCCCCCCCAATCTCTCTCTCTCTCTCTCACACACATACACAAACACTTCTTTTGTTTACATTCATGGATTGCTAAAAAGGACGACTTTCTTCGTCGTCGAAGAAGACAGTTCCGTGGTAGGGATGCAGCTCTAGGACAATATATTCCTAGTTTATGCGAGGCACCGATCCTAATCTTCCACGACGGAATGTCACAAGAGGGGAATACTGCAACCTATGCTTTCAAGAAATTATCTCACTTCTTAGGTGGTCCAATGATGCCACAAAATGCTGACAAAGTAATCCTTGTCGACAAGGTTTTTGGGAGAGAATGTTTTGGTTACTCGCCAGGATATACTGGGGGCCGTGCAGCATATTACTACACATACATAGCAATGGAATTATCTTTAGGGAAACAAAACCCTCCTAAAATCTTAGAGTATGGCAAACATTTAATGATCAGATACAAGGGCGAGGTTCCAAATGATATTTGCAAATCATCAAAATGTTGAAATAGTTATGGTACATATTGAATTTAATTCTATAGGAATTTGGGGTACATCGATCGTCTAAACTCTAACTCTCTTGTTCCACCGATGATTGGCATATTGCATTGTCTCTCCCCACCTGATTTGACTCTCAAGAGCACTTGAGTTGTTGAATGTGTCTACTCGCTTTCTTTTCTGAATTTGCAAGTGTCTGATTGCCTGTACGGTGGCTGAAGAGGCCAATACTTTCTTTTGTTGCATGCGATGAATGATTCTGCGATAAAACCACTGAAATAACACCTTTAGACTGTTTGCCTTATTTCAAGAGCCTCCATGTTGTGTGTGTCTGAAGTAGGCATTTCTAGCCATGTAATGAGACGTTTCCAGGCCCTGGGTGTTCCATATACCTGGATTCCCATACTTTTGGATGAAGTATGGCAAATGATTAAAAATAACGTGCTGCAAAAGAAGAAATTTATTTAGAAATTTAAACACACACTTAGTACTAAGACTATATGAGGCGCTTTGAATTTCCCATGTAATAAGTGATTTGAGTGTCACTCCATGCTGTCTTGAAGGATTTTTTCAATAGCCGAAGGTTCTGTTTAAACTTGCTGAGATTATCCTTAGACCAATCATCATTCTCACACATTTGAAATAATATGTCAATGGAACGCCACACATCACCCTTTGCATTGCGAGTTGTTGGCTCTTGGTCTTTCACTGCTAAATGAAGTTTTTTCCAGTACATATACTCAAATTTGCTAATGTAGGTAGAGTGATATACTCTCCCTCGCTTTGTTAGCTTCACATCTTTCATACCTTGAGGTTTAGATAGAAAACGACGTGCCTTGAACCCACCTATGGATGGTTTTCAGGGTACATCTTTCTCATTGGTTGACCTTTTTTCGTCCCGCTGTATTTTCACATTGCCCCCATGTAGACCAATATCTAACAAAACTAGTTCCAATGTCTCTAGAGCGACTTGTCGTTCAGATGACTTTTTGATTTTCCAAGCAAACCCAATGTACAAATATACCAACTTCTCTACAATTCGGGAGAGAGCATGCATTGTACAAATATGGACATTAACAAGTGGTATATTCAGAACTGGTCGGAAATTAGACTCTTGATTGTGACGAGTAGGAGCCTTTCGCCACCACTTTGGGTCCATCACTTTTGCAAGTTCCATGCAATACAAGCATGGAGACTTTTCCATGGCACCCATTCCAGAATTATACATACACTTTAGTGTTTTGAGGTCACCTGCAAGATGCCATTGAACTTGAAAGTCTCCTCTCCCATTTACAGCCAATACCTCTCCTCGATTCATTTGCCTATCAATGATATGTGGAATAGGGGTTTGATGGAACACCCAAAATAAAATGTCATGGTCTTCTTTCTTTACCTGCAAGATCAATCCTTATGAGATACAAAAATCAAAACTAAAATTTAGGTACAATAGAGGGCTTGCTAGAGCTGTAAAATTGGAGATAACTAGATCACCTGAAATGTACCTAGCCACCATATGTTTGTTTCTGATTGAACACTGAAGTATGAAGGGTCATTAGTGGGACATTTGGAAAGGGCCCTATTCATTAATGTGATTGTAACTCACTCTAGCTTCTTCTCTTTAAGAATCTCACACTCATCTAGCTTCATAATAAAATGTAGAACGCCACCTATCTCTTCAAATGTGATATTGTAGAACTCTACCATTCTAGTTTGTAGCAAAGTGAGGTCCATGAAGATATTGTTGTACTCATCATAAGTGACAATAGTTCCCTGTGAGCTATAAATATCTTGAATATGAAATGGACATCCAATGAAGTCTGTCTGTTCATTATTGAGCTGTAGTCTTTCCTTCCAAACACTTGCAGCTATTGGTAAAAGCTTAGACTTTATTCCCTTCTTCACAAACATGGAAGAGATAGACTGTTGAATAGCTGAGTAACCTCTTTTACTAACTCCAAGGAAGTCCAATGTACCCTGTATATGCTTGGCATGCGCTGCATTCTTTGAAATGAATCTATCAACGACATCTCGTTGCAAAACCTTAAACTTTTTGTCATGCATGATATCCTTTGCAAGACCACTAGTTATCAATGGCTTTAAGTGATTTCCTACATTGGCCTTCGGGTCTATGTTTTCTTTGTCTGGATAGATGGAATCTCTACAAAGAAAGCATAACTAACATAAACAAACATTTAGATTAATTTAAATTAATTAGACAGTTTACAATGCTCACCTCAATGCTTGGATTCTTTTCTTAAAGCCGCCAGAGCCTACCTTCAACGATTCAAGATTTCGTAGTTTCTTCTTTCGCACACGAGTGCCTAACATTGTCTCTTTGTTTTGTAATGACCGTACCTTTGTTCGCAAGACCTGTGATTCTTGTGTGCGCTGCATTACAGTATTTTTGTCCTCATGTGTGCAAGTTTGAAAGTCTTTGAATCTCATTTGCTTGGTGCTTCACCATGTCTTTATAAGTTTTTGATTTGTTGTTTAGAGATTTACAGTAGCCAAGCAATCCATTCTCTCCATTACCTGCAAAGCTCAATAAGTTAGTGGGATTTGAAAATGCTGGGAAAGCATTTGTCATGGGATTCAATGGATAGAGTGAGCCTTTTGTCCAAATATCTAAGTGTTTTGCTCCCTCTGCTCTGAGTCTCTCTGTCATGATCGGTGTCACTTTGATGTTAGCTTTGCCTCGCTTACACTGTGACCTATAATGGGGATCCAGGTCAATGTGTAGATGATAGAAGGGTCTCTTAAGGAGGACATTTGTTGTGGGTGGAAGAAGAAGCCATGTGTGCAACAGGGCAAGAAAGGGAGGATTTCTTTAAGGTCTGCGCACAAACAGTGCGAGAGTAAGGAGAGAGTAGGTTTGGAAGGATATTTCCTTTACTCATACATTCCATGTACAGGAAACTCCCTCCAATTCTAGGACGTTCACGAAATGCAACTGAAAATGTTTTATTATTCAATCAGCAAGGCCGTTATGACACGGTGGTAAGAATCTACTTGTAAATACACTTTTCGAATGGTTATTCCAACTTTACATTTGCTTTTACCACACCTATTTTCTAACGAGAGAAATTCCAAATTCTATTTTTCTTAGAAGGCCCTCCAAATGACCTCTGAAATTTCCTAATGAGGCTTTATCTTCTCTACCCCATAGTTGAGGACGACTATGATTTTAAGAGAGAAGTAATGTCATAATAACTAATATCTAATTCTCCTAAATGATTTTCTCATGTTAAACTGATCATTTAATATGCCCGGGGAGGTCACCTAATAAAAATGTAACCTATCACGTGAGTTCAACAGAAGGGTATTTAAAGTTCTTGAAACTTACAGAAATATATATATAAAAGGGCATTATTTTTTCAAATTTGAAAAAAACTTACAGATTTTAAAAGAAAAGGGTATATTATATTTCTTAAAGGGGTTTTACAAACATGTTTTGAACGCACATGATATGGTAGTTTTACACATAGTGAACCCCCCGAGTTAATATGGTGAAGTGCCAGGGGAGAAAAAGCTAGAATATTGGTTAAGTTGGCCGACCGGCCACAATAGGGATCCACAGGAGGGAAAATAGGGATCCAAAGGGGGGGCCATCTGCAAGAGAGCAATGTGAAACAATGGGCCTTAAAGACCATAAGGTTCAACCCATTAAGACTTCCAAAATGCTAAGGTTCCAAAATTCAAAGGTTGTGTCCATTTGTCAAGCTTAGTAAAATCGGATGCTTGGTGAGGGTGCCAAAAAAGTCTTCAAGGCTCCTAGATAGGAGGGGGCGAGCCCTGTAAGTAGGGGATGAGAGAGAAAAACACACACACACACACACACACACACACACACACACACACACACACACACACACACACACACACTCACACACTCACAGGCTCCCTTTACGCAAAGGGAATGAGGGACACATGTCAGCTCCCTAGGCCAATTACCCACAAGGTGCACTCAAATCCTATTGGATGGCCATGGAGGTGGACCAATGAGAATTGGGCTAGAGTAAATCTAGTTTAATTCATTTAAAAACACTTAATAAAAGAACCAATAAGAATTAAGCTCTCTAGAAGACTATTGGACAGTCTCCCAAGGGGTCCAATGAGCATTCAACATCCTAATGGCTTGCCTGATTCCTATTGGCCAGGAGGCAAAGGGTTCCAATGATAGTTACTTGTATTAATTAATTACCTAAAATCTCTCACAAAAGGGGAAAGGGGAACACATGTCAGAAGGCTATCACTTATGCATCTTAAATTTTATTGTCTAAGCTTGGAGAGGTCCAATGAGGTGCCAGCAAGAGGATTTAGCAAGAGGGGTCGACCAAGAGAGAGAGGGGGCTGATTTTTCAAAGGCATTATTGCACTCACAGTCACACTAGCTCATGTGTGAAGCAAGAAGACTCTCTCTCTCTCTCTCTCTCTCTCTCTCTCTCTCTCTCCTTCTCAAGCTTTAATGGAAAGCTTATCACCTACTCCAAGCTTGTGAGAAGGGAGGCCTACACCAACAACTATTTGCTTTGAGATGCAAATCCAACCAAGAGCCAAGCTTCAATGCATGCTCATCTCCTCTACCATGCTAATTACTAAGCTATGGTATGCTAATATGAGTGATTATGTGAGGAGCTGTACTTCTTTCTAGTAAGACTACTCCTTCTTCCTCTAAATCTACTCTCATACCCCGCTAGCTCTCACCATCTTCGAAGGTGTGTGAGGTCTTGGGTCTGAGACCATGAGGAAATGGATGTTGTGTTTTATAAGTGTTTTGCTTAGTGCTTGAAGCTTCCATCTTCATTGCACTAGCTAGTTATTGAAGGAACACAAAGAATTGTATTGTAAAATGTCTCTCTTGATGGGGGAAACCTATAATACAAAGCCTTTTGGAGGGGGGACCACCTCCATGAAGATACGGTCCTCAACTATTGTCAATAGATCAATTTCTCTCTCTTTTGAAGAATTGTTCATGCCTATCTAACTAGGTGTTATGCTTTTTGTTGCGCTCTCCACCCAAGCACTCTTGTTATGCTTGTTAAGTATTGAGCCTGATTTACCCTTGTAATTTTTTGTGGTAAAAGCGCACATTTGTAAGGCCCCCATTATGAGGAGAAGCCATCGTGCGTGAAGGAAAATCACTCACCGGAAACCAAAATTTTCACAGACAAGAATCAGGGGCAACTTTAGAGGCCTTGGGGACGGAGGCCCCTGAGAATTTTTTTTCCCTCCCCGGTGGCCGAATAGTCAAAGGCCGGTGGCCGGTGGTCGGAAGTCAATGGCCAGTGGCCAATGGCCAAATTCAATGGCCGGTGGCCGAATTCAAAAGCGGACTTGTCTTCTCAAGGGCGGCCACACATGGTGGAGGGTCCGATTTGGACTTATTCGCACAAGGGCGGCTACACATGACTGTCTCTCATAAGAGAGGGCAGCCCTTTTGGCCTATAAAAGGAGGCCATTTCTACACACATTTCATAGTGTGAAGTTGATGCAACAAGGTGAGTGTGAGGTGGTGAGAGTGAAGCAAGGCGGGAGCTCCATTAAGGGTATAATCCCTTTGTAAACTACTTCTTGTTTTGAAGTACTAAAGCCATTGAGTGGCTGCTTTCCCGTGGACGTAGCCCACATTGGGTGAACCACGTATATCGTGTGTACTCTCTCTCTCTCTCTCTCTACTCTATAATCTCGTGTATGTAAATCTGTCTCTCTCCATTAAGTAATCTACTCAATTATCTATTTAGCTACGTCTTATTTCCTAACAATGCTCATCAGGAATCTATTCTAATGAAATGCTCACTTTGTTCATGTTATTTTCCGCTACACACAAGTTACTAGGCCATTAAATGTTACAGAAACACTCGAAAGTTTCAAAAGCTGGGATTGGTCACTCTGGACCATTATGTGGGGGAAATGGGCAATGACTTAGGATGCCGAAGCCATGGGTAGAGCGGGGAGTGTTGTAGAAAAATTCATAGAAGAAGACCCCCCTTTCTATGAGCGCTCTTGTAGCGTTAGTTTTGTGCATAATCACTCTCACCAATGCATGAAAAACATCAAAGATACCCATCACGCACTCCACTGGCTACCAATCTTCATTGTCAAAGGGATGAATATCTACAAAAGCAAACGGTAAGATAATGATCTCAAAATCGAATTCACAAAAAAGACTAATTTCAAGTATAGTAAATGCACAATTAGGTCTATTAGTAGGAAACCCCAATGGTGCCTCTCCCAACCACGTGCTCAATGAGAACCTCCTTTTATCGACTTCCCCGTTTGAGACAGGAGAAAGTCTTTGACATGTTGTTGGGAAACAAGCAAACTGGAACACCTCTATAGCGATGTCACCCAAGAGCATTGAAAGAGAACTACAAAACCACCAAAAGCTTTGCGAAATCCCTTTGAAACACCACAAGTCCAACAAGAGTAGTCCCCTTGGGAATTTACTGGCCGCCGCTGCGCCCACCCAAAAGACTATGTCACATAGGAGCAAAACCTTGCCAAAGCATGGATTTACAACACACGTCGACCAATGCATATGAAGACAAGGTCTTCCCCTTTCACCATTGAACATCACAAACCCACAACTTCAACATGAATTCCACAATTCATAGATACATGCCCTCCCAATTTGCCTGTACACAATTTGCCACTACGCTGCGATAGCCATAACCCTGCAGAGAACTAGTCGTAACCTAAAGAGTACAACTCCAATTGGGGCACTTTAAAGCTTGACAGAAAGCTTGAAAAATGAATGGCGAGAAAGCTGAAGATGACCCAATTTGAATCTACACGCAGCTACATTCAAAATTGATTCTAACAGGGAGCTGTCCCGACACGACTACACGTAGAGTAGGCAAGGCGGGGGCGAAAACTGCAACAGGAACCATCAAGGAGGCACAAAGAGATCAAACCTGAAAAATTATGGATTTTGGATGAACTTTTTTAATTTTTCACATGAGTTTAAGTTATGTACAAGTCTCACTTCAAAAAACTCACTCATAGGCACTTATAGTAGCCTGACAGCTGTCACTAAACTAGCGACTTGCAGTGCATGTAAAAGCAAGCTAAAAACCCCACAAAAAGAAAGTGCACACACCATTTTGACATCGGGAATCATGTCCGTATGTATAAATTTACCAAAAATGGGGTTCTCAAAATGCATGCAACATAGTTTGCCAACCCCCCAGTCTGCTAGAGCATTCATGCTCAACAGTAGCATAAGCATATTGTCCACCCGGATCAAAGGGCCATACAACATAAGCACAATAAAGAAACCCCAGCCATATCAATTGTGTCACTCAAAATATCAAAGCATAAACCATATGTAGAATCCAAATCCTCTTTAGGCAGAAAGGACTCTCAGCAAATACAACAAAGAAAGACCCTTTCATCATTATAGCATGCAAGGAAGCCTTTAACATATCATCCAAAATGCCTTCAATATTTACCTCAGCCATTTTCATATCCTCATGGGTATCCATCTCATTCTCCCCACACTCCATTAACCATTCATCCAATTCAACTACACCATGCTTGATAGGTAAGACATCTTCTACACATAGCTTCCTATCCTCAGCATAAGGATCAAGCAAGGAAGAATCAATCATCTCATCTTTAGGCATCCCTATTGCATTTTCATGGCTTTCCATATCCTCAAAAACCTCCAAATTCTCCTTCTTGATCAAGGCATGACTACATACATCATCATAGATGCAAGCACGAGAGTCCTCATGGAAAATCTCCTCATTAGCAAGGTCCACAACATGCTCAATAGCATTATCATTTATTGGAAAAGATTCAACAATAGCATACATTTGAGAGAGCTCTTCATTCACATCATTCACTTCAATATAAGTATCCTCATTGACTCGTAATTCACTCTCAATGACTTCACATAACGGAGAGGGATACTCAACATCCACTTTCACATAACCCACATGCTCATATTTCACATTGGACACATCAATAATGTCATCTACAACTTGATTCTCATCATGATCATTCTTCAAGACTTCACTAATTGCATCCTTTGCCTTCTCATTAACTTTCACATTTGTAGGAACATCATCTTTTGCATGTGAAACACCATTGAGAGGCATCAACATCAAGGATGACATGATGTGTACATTCATCTTAACGTCTTTCTCCTCATTGTATGCTTTCTGCTCTTTATCAATAGAGCCATCATCATACAATATTTCATTAAAGGCACTCTTTGTATCTACATCAATGCACAAACAAACCTCTGGCTCCATATCACCCTGCAATCCAAGTTGCCTCACTCTCTCTAGCTTCCATTCCTTATGCTTTGCAATCCATACTGCATCCTCAAATGTAAGTGGCCTTTTAAGCTCAAACTTTAACTTCAAATCAGATCTCAAACTTTGCATAAACATACACTTTTTAAGCATAAGAGGAGGAGCATCACTTCCCAAAGAAACACACCATCTCTTCCACAAGGCATTGAACTCCTTGACGAAGGCATCTACACTTTGACCATCACATTGCACAAGTCCTTCAATGGAGTGCCATACATCCATTGGGTCCTCTACCTTCTTGAACTTCTCAAGAAAATCCTTCTTTAATGCATCATAAGTCATCACCTGTGGAGGTTGAGATGATTTCAACCAAAAATCATACTCATCATACCATGTCCTTGCATTATCTCTCAAGCAAAAGAACAAAATCTTGAGCATAATCATTGGATCTTCCTTATTTGAAATCAAACAAGAAAACTCCATCTTCTCAATGAATGCATCAAAATCCTCACCTACATGACCATAGAATCTTGGAAACTTTGTCACCATAGCCATCAAAGCTGTCAATTAAAGGTCACCTGAAGAAGATCCTCGGTGGCGGGCACCAAAACACTGTTGGGAAACAAGCAAACTGGAGCACGTCTATAACGATGTCACCCAAGAGCGTTGAAAGAGCACTATCAGACACCAAAATCTTTGCAAAATCCTTTTGAAACACCACAAGTCCAACAAGAGTAGTCCCCTTGGGAATTTGCTGGCTGTCGCCCACCCAAGAGACTATGTCACATAGGAGCAAAACCCTGCCAAAGCATGGATTTACAACACACGCCGACCAATGTATATGAAGACAAGGGCCACCCCTTTCACCATTGAACACCACAAAACCACAACTTCAACATCAATTCCACAATTCCTAGATACATGCCCTCCCAATCTACCTGCACACAATTTACCACTAGGCTGCCATAGCCATAACCCTGCAGAGAACTAGTCTTAACCTGAAGAGCACAACTCCAATTGGGGCACTTCAAGGCTTGAGAGAGAGCTTGAAAAATGAATGGCTAGAAATATGAAGATGACAAAATTTGAATCTACACGCCGCTACATCCAAAATTGATGCGAACAGGGAGCTGTCCCGGCATGACTACACGTAGAGTAGGCAAGGCGGGGGCAAAAACTGCAACAGAAACCATCGAGGAAGCAAAGAGAGCTCAAACCTGCAATTTTCTGAACTTTGGCTAGACTTTTTTAATTTTTCCCATGAGTTTAAGTTATATACAAGTCTCACTTCAAAAAACTCACTCACGGGCACTTATAGTAGCCTGACAGATGTCACTAGACTAGCGACTTGCATTGCATGTACATACGCTTGCTAAAGCAAGATAAAAACCCCACAAATAGAAAGTGCACACACCATTTTGACATCGGGCATCATGTCCGTATGTACAAATTTACCAAAAAAGGGGGTCTCAAAATGCATGCAACAACGTCCTTTTTAGCTATTGAAGAATTCATCACCTGCCCGCTTTCTTTTTTTTGTTTGCAGAAGAACTCAGCTACTGCCAATGGTTAATGTAGTGGATAGCCATCGACCATGGTCCAAGTCGAAGCTGTTGAATATTTCCACTGACTTCATAGATGTAGACGGTTTGACGAGATTGTCTGCTCTCCATTGTTGTTTTCTCTATGAGCTTTGTGACAAAACACAGAGAAGATGAGGAAAAGCAAAGAAAATACCGGGAAGAGAGTTTCACCTTCGGTATATGCAAAGCTCTCTTTAAAAAAGTGCACCTGCATTCAATGTGATTTACATCACATTCGGCCCGGGCAGAAGGACGATTCGCACAAATCGTGGTGTATCTGTTATTCCAACCTTTACATCATTTTTAAAAATGTAGAAAATTGAGATAGAAATGAAAAAAATCGGATCTATTGTTATGGTTGGCAAAAATCTATTGGTTGGATGACATTCTCTCTCTAGCACCAAAATGACCAAAATTGAGTCCAAAATTTCCATAATGTCTATGTTCCAATTGTAGCAAATTCAATTGATATTCTCACAAAGTCAGTCACTAGAGCAAAGCAAACATGGATCATCTTGACGAGGTCTCTCACTCATCACTTGAGGGGAGAAGAAGTAAGCATCAAAATCACATTCACTCTTAAAGGGGGATGCTGTAAATTGTGTCAATGCTCCTCCTTTGCCCACGTATTAGTCATTTGTTGACTTTTGTAC
Organism: Adiantum capillus-veneris; assembly: GCF_014529385.1. Classification (NCBI taxonomy): domain Eukaryota; kingdom Viridiplantae; phylum Streptophyta; class Polypodiopsida; order Polypodiales; family Pteridaceae; genus Adiantum; species Adiantum capillus-veneris. The sequence continues at coordinate 124,200,095 of NC_140945.1, forward strand.
CTCAAATCTTTTTTCAATTTAGTAATGTGAACCTTTCAACATTTATATTTTAATTGGCTGTGAACCCTTTAAAGCTTTAAGATTGAAGGTTGAGACATCACCTTGTCCGATATACCAATGAGTAGGCAATCATTCATATTAGAAATCAACATTTCTACTTATTATGTCTCAATTCTTCTATAAATACAACCATACTAGTTTAGAGGCGTTGCCGTTGGTGGTGATCTTGGGGGGTCACTACGTATAAATTGTATATATTGCGTGCATTCAAGGTTTATTGCTAAAACTCCTTATCTTTGAATTTTTAACAAATAAAATACACCCTTTTTTTATTCAATCTGCATTTTTTTTCCCAATTCCATTTTACGGTACCCTATTGTATGTAAAAATGTTAGAAAGAAGAGTATTGTACTCTCTTGATAGTCACATAAGTATTAAGTGATCCCCCCCTAAGGTGACGGCACCTCTCTCTCTCTCTCTCTCTCTCTCTCTAGGCCGATAGTGCACACTGGCTGAAGCCACCTGATGTAGGCAAGAGACATGTGACATGTCCCCACTTCATATATGATATAGTTATTCCATTTTTTGTAAACCAAAGCTTTAGCTCTTAGCAATCATCTTCCTAGCACTAAAGGGTGTTACTTGGTACTCATGGTAGTCTTGTAAACTTGAATTTCAGAAATTTATTTTCCTGACTTAGAAAATTGTTGTGGAGTCTCCTAAGGTGCAGCTGTGTGGAGCTTCTTAAGGTAGCATACTTGTTCGGTTTTGAAGATTGAGGGATGGTAATAGTGGATCACTAATGGTGATGTATGATATTGTTATGTGCAAGCATTCTTCACCCAAATCAATTTGTGATCATTTGTAAGCACTTTGCTGGGGATTGGATGATCTTGTGATGAAGTTAGCAGCCTAGGTGAGAAAATCATGTCCCTTGGTATATTTGATGATAGAGACAATTTTGGGAAAGCTAATTCGTCCTTGGCAATTAGTGGTCGCAACTCATGTGATAATTCTTGGGATAACCATGGGCATGGACTAAGTGAAGATTCCATGGTAGTCTATTTAGATGCATCATTGGTTAAGGACACATAACATTCAAGAGATGAATCCATAGCCTCCTCCGGAGAAGATGGTCCCATGGGATGGTCCTCTATAAGCTCAACCAAAATGAAAGGATCCAACCCTCCATCTTCATCAAAATCTTCAGATGATATATGGAATACTAAGTGTGTTGTGCCTTGGTAGGGTGGTTGGTGTATATACTTTTGAATAATGGGAAGAAGATGATTCTAGCTAGTGTATCACACGAGTTCTATCCTCAACCATCTCATTGAGATTTTTTTCTTTATAGTTTCTTTTGTGGAGAGCACTATGTGTGGGGTTTCGGAGGAAGCGAAGGTATGTTTGGAAGGGAGACGTGCACAAATAGGAAGAGAAATTGAAGGAGGGGGCGCATGTGGCACGGTAATGAAGGGATGGAAGGGCACATTGGACAAAGATGAAGGGTTGGGAAGGCCTTTTGGGCCACACAATATCGAGGCTAGAGGGAATTAGAGGTCCTAGGTATGGAGGGCACTTCAAATACTTTTGATTTAATACTAATGAGCACTTAATATTAATCTTGACACTTAATAATATATGTGTGTGTGAGAAAGAGAGAGATGTAGTAGTACAATAAGGTTTCATAACTAAAATTTGGATCCCTGCATGACTAGTTCAAGGTCAACATGGTAGTACCCAAGTTTGGAACCATATATATATGTGTGTGTGTGTGTGTGTGTGTGTGTGCACGCGCATGTGCACGTGCACATGCGCGCATGCAAGCAGTAATATTTTTGAGCTTGCCTTTAAAAGAACGAGAAAATTTTAGATGTTTAAGTGTAAATACCGGCAAATGCTTCAAGTTTTAATCTAAAAACCCTTAAGAAAGCTTCAAATAATTTTTATTTATTTTTTGTCTTTGGTTATAATTTTTCTTTTTTATAAGAGGGAGTCGTTTGATAGAATGTTTTCATTACCGTATTTTGTTTGGCTTGTTGGGAGCTTGGGGCTCATTTACACTAGGCTCCACAGAGAGGGCCAAACCTCAAGTGACAAGGCCATCTTTTTTGGCCGGTCCATATTATTATTGAGGATAACGTAAGCTAAGAGTAATAAGGGGGAAGACTTAATAATGATTTGCATTTCCAATAGAAAGGTTTGCAAGGTGTTGCACATACCAAAAAAAGTTTTACAAGGGAAAGAGGCATGCGCGTGCGCGCACACACACACTCATCCTCATATTGTGATGCAACTTACAAATTTGCAAAATTAGCAGGATGCTTTTTGATTTGTCAAAATAAATTGGAAGAGAAGACTTTTAATACAATGCATTGATTCTACAAGCTTGTTCTTTGCTTGTCTTGTCAGGCCAACAAACAAGAAACCTTCTACATGGATCAAAATGGGATGCAATGCTTGAATAATGTGAATACTAAGACTTTGGATGATTTCTACAAGCTTGTGCTTTGATTGTCTTGTCAGGCCAACAAGCAGGAAACCTTCTACATGGATCAAAATGGTTTCCTTCTACATGGATCAAAATGGGATGCAATGCTTGAATATTGTGAATCCTAAGTTTTTGGATGTATCTACAAGCTTGTGCTTTGCTTGTATTGTCATGCCAACAAGAAGGAAACCTTCTACATGGATCAAAATAGGATGCAATGCTTGAATATTGTGAATCCTATGACTTTGGATGCATGGGGATTGGAAGGCGACAATCTAATTCCAAATATGACCACCGATAAAGGACCATTGGTACTTGAGTTGGAAGGTTACGATCAGGTTAATGTGTAAGGTCTCTAAAGCATAAACTGACTCATAACCCATGACTAGGTGTTTGCTATTGGTAAAAAACCAATGCTAGAGACTTGCTATGGACAAATCATTCCAAACCAGGATACTTAACACCTTTGAAAATCATGTATTTTTTCAATATCAGGGAGAAAGGATCAGTAAATCTTGAACTAACATGCACATTGATGCCAGAATATTTATCCAAAATGTACCACAAGAGGAGGGTCTCATCCAATGCTCCCAATGCAGGTCCATCAAAAAAGTTTGGTAGCCCAAACTTTAAGTGTCCCCTTCAACCTACATACTAACTTCTTCACTAACACTCGCTAGGAGGTTCACACTTATAATGTCTAATCTGATGGATTCCGACCAATCTCAGTGTGATGACCATTCTACGGTGTATCTCTTTTCTTTTATCCTATCATGTACATTTGCTCGATATTGTTGCCTCTAATATCTCTTACTTCTCTTGTCTAGGTTCCAATTTTGTGTTGCTTCTAGCATAGACTCATTATATTTTTTCTCATTTGTGTCCTCTTCACTCCAAAATATATGGTTATAGGATGTTGTACTAGGCCTAGTAGGTTTCATTTCCAAACTTAAGCTAGTATGTGATTTCAATAACCTATCAAGCTCGGAGTCTACTATGTGTTTGTGATTTAGTCCTTACGTCACACTGATTCACAATATTTTGAGGCACTACCCATTTTAATGTCAGACATGTCTTTGTTCTTCATGTCACTCAGAGAGTATATGCATTACACTTAACATGTTTACTAGTGAAGATTGTGGCATTTCATCCCCCTAAAGCATTACTCAAGTTGTTCCTCTATTTGCCCAAGTGTCTATGATTGCTGCTAGGTGTCCCCAATCAACGTTATCTAACTTAGACATGCTCAATAAAACATCCATATATAGAGAGTCCTTTATGGTCCCTAAAGGATGCACATGATTGTTTACAAGATCAACTTGAATGATAGACTCCTAGAACTATGAGTTCTAGAACTATAAGTAGACGTGGTTTTTAGACTATTCATGCACCATTTTTGCTTCCCTCATGAAAGGACATCCTAAGATCATCTCATATGACATAGGATGCTTGGAAAATCCATAATGATGAAGGCATGTCTTACCTTGTGTCCAAGGACCTTGATCTTGAGATCTTTCAACATTCCAATAGGCTTAGTGATAGTTCCATTGGCTATTTTTACCACTATGTATATGACTTCAAGGTGATTTACCAACAGTTTTTAGTTACAACGTTGAATCTAGCACCACTATTAAGGATTCCCTTCACAATTAATCTTCTAGTAGTGATTTGTAGGGTCGCTCACCTTCAAAGTATTATCTGAAATTGCTAGTAGGTATTTCAACAATAGAGCTTGCATCTACGGACTATGGATCCAAGCATTCCTCCCTCAATTGGAATTTGTTGGGCCTATCTATCTGCAAAAATTATGGTAATTTGACTTTCAATTTTCCATTGAGAAATACTTGAAGATTTAGGAATAGCTTGGGATCTTTGTACAATTTAAACATGATAGTTGTTTTGACTTCAAAAGCCATAGAATTTTTTAATTTGGTAATATTCAATGGCACTTTTTGGGCTTCATTTCCTTCACATGGGAAAGATGGAATCTCCATTTTTTCAATGAGGTTAGGCAAACAAGAAAGGAGTAATTCCACTTCCCGATGTCTTAAACTCACTTTCTTCCCAAATAATACTAGTGATGGCTAGCGGGTCGTGGTCTTTGTGAAGTTGCATGCAACATTCTTTGGAGATCCCTATTTTTAGGAATGGGAAAGTGATAGAGTAGGAAAAACGGAAACTCCTAGAAAAGTTGCTATGTTGGATTGGTTGCTCCATGCTTTTGGTTGGAATATTGTACAAGGACAAGATAGTTTGTTGTGGCTCTACAATCATGTTGTTGCAGAGAGAGAGCCATTATAAAAAGTGTCATCTCTGCCACTTGATCATTGGCCCATTACAAAGCATTTCACACAAGAGGATTTTTCTACTTTTTTACAAGCCGGTGAGGGCTGCTTTCCAAATTTTGCTCCACCTCTCTCGCACTTGGTGGCAAGGCTTCAAGGACCCTAACAGGAGGAAGGACCTGATACATGAAAATCACCAAAAAAATGTAATGAATATGGTTTTGACACATTTGGATCTCGAAAATAAGGAGAGGTAGGAACAAACCCTATGAAAACAAAAAATTCACTGGATGTTGATTCTACCTGACGGTCACTATATAGGTGAAGAATAAGAGTCAATAGTGAAAGGGAGGAGAATCTTATGCATTATTGAGTTGGAGTCAACAAAATGTTATCAAATTCAAGCATAGTTCACTTGTGGAAACAAGGCTTGCGTATGGAGTCAAGAGGGGACCACCTGGAAGACTTTTGGAAGGGAACAGACGGACACATATCTCAACAACAAAGTTGTAGGCGGTGAGCTGACCTTTATGTCCCTATTTTTTTGATAATTTTTTCAGCTATGGTTTGGGAGATATGGCCGAAATGGTGGAGCCTATCTATCCATATGGGAAGAAGTCATGATTATCCAACTCCACACACACAATTTCTTATAGGTTTTTCTCCTTATTGCTGTATTTTCTCTTATTTTATCAAGATTTTCTTAAATATTATAAGGAAGCTCTTGGGCTCAAGCTATGGAAGGTGGCATGGAGACAAAGATCACCATGATGAAGGCGATTAGGAGGAAATTGGTCAATAAGTAGGGCACATGGAGCTCTCTCATTGGGGGAATGCTTTTAACTAAGGTTACTTTGTAATAACTCCTTTTGCTCATAATCTCTTCCCTAATCACTCTCTTGGCCTATAAAAGGAGGCTCCCTCATTTGTACACACACACACACACTACCCCATATGAACACCATGCTATACCCACACACCTACACATACAAACCCTTGTGCTACATGCTAGTAGCATGAACCCTAATCACATAATCACAACACCATCACCATCACCATGCACAAAATGAGCACCATGTCTCCACACACTTGTAATGAAGGATTGAAGGCATGATTTCAAGAAGAATAATGATGGCTAAACTCATGATATTCCTCACCATCAACTCCTATCCCTCCATTATGCATCCTATGGTCTTGTCCCCTTCTCATATTCTTGCCCAGTGCTACCTATTGTATTCATCTTTTGCAAGCAATTAACACTCCATTTTGGTGCCATACCTTGTGTCATTTGGGATATGCTTCATTGTGAGTGGTTTATGCTTGTTTCTTTCCATTTTGCTTATGTTGAGGTGTGAAGATTCGGCATCATACTCTCTCTCTCTCTCTCTCTCTCTCTCTCTCATATTCCTATCATCTTTTTACTTGCATCTTAAGGTGTGCGGATTCAACACCTCTGGTATGAGAAGTGAGCATACTTGCATGTTTCCCTTACCTCATTAGATTCCTTATTACATGCATAAGTAGCAAGCCCATTCTTACTCACTCACCATTCCTCTCATCTTGTTTTCCGACCACCCCCTCCCACACTTGGACGTGGATCTTGAAATTTTTTTCCATGGCATGCCTGATTGTGTATATATATGCGTCCTAGCCGCATATCTTGCTAGGTGGTGCCCCTATTGTGTACCTCTTATGATGAGCCCATTGTGCATAGTCTTGGTGTAGAGGCCACTGGGTTTGTTTTGTACTTCCGCCTCTCATTTGGTGCCCCCACTAAGGAGGGCTTTGCAAAGACCTTTACTCAATAAAGAGTAGTGATGCATGCCATCAATCATGGACGAGTGGATACAATAATTTTTAAATTGGAGGACTAAAGAAGAGGAGATTATAGAAGCACTCAAAGCCTTCATTGAAGTGCTACTGCCAGGTTGTAGTGTCGTCAATATCCAAGAGGTAATCTCCCTATCTTTCATTGCTCATGCTAATCGCAAATCAAGAGCATCAAGAGGGAGGACACTGCTATCAACCAAAGCATTCTGATGTTGACTCCAAAGCAGAAGGGACAACAATCCTAGAAGACTCCCCCTACGTCTACTACAACCATGGTGACTATTGGAGGGGACATCACCTCGGCACGCATGGCTGGTCTCTTACTATTCAAGCTTCCCACACGCTTTGATCCCTACTTTCAAAGTCTGCTCACATCCGTACATACTACTTTTGCCACATGGGATGATATTTTCCCTTCCCTCAGACAGATCAAGGGACACTCCACATTCAGAGCTGGAGGTGCTATTGATGCTGAAGGAGCTTTGATTGCTCAAGGAGGTAACAAGAAAGTCAAAGGTAAGAAGAAGAAGAAGAAGAAGAAGAAGAAGAAGAAGAAGAACAAGGACATTGAATGGTACTACTGCCACAAGGAAGGGCACAAAGAATCAAAATGTAGAAAGAATAAGCAAGAAGAGTCCAACAAGGAGAAACAGACGTGACGTCATAAGCTACAATTTACCATAATATGTTTATGTGAATGCGTAGAGCTCTTACCTATAGTTGCAACGCAACAGACATCACTACAATATGACAACCAGAAAGGGAGTAGGAAGCATGAGAAGGAGAGAAGTGAGCACCGTTAGCTCACGCTGTCTTTCTATTATCCAAAACTTAATAAAATCTTCAAAAAGTTGGCTTTTATACCTTAGCAAAGGGCTAAAATGTGTAATGTCCGAGTGCCCAAGGCCTGTAGGTCTTCACCACTTATTGAATCTGCAACCTAGGCACACTTATTGACCTGTTCTTTACAGCTTGGAACTCCCATTGAGCCCATAACACATTAAAACTATTACAATGGCTTGAAATAAATCGGGAATTTACAATACATGACCATTTTGGGAAAATGTGAAAAATGTGTAACTCCAACTTTACTGCTTCTTCATGTTGATCTTTGATGTGCATTTGTAAGCCTTGGGCCTTTAGAAGCTTCTGTGAACTAATGTCGGCTTAGTTAACATTACCTTAAATCAAATAAAAATCAAAAATTTCCAATTATAAATGATAAAAGTTTACATACTTGTGAAGGCCATGCCAATGAATAGTGACTGTACCATCTCCACATGGAAACACCGTGATTCGTGACATCCCTCCCCCTTGAGACCAGCACCAAGACCGAACTCCTCCTCTCTTTGATGCCAACTGAAGGGGGTGATAACATTCACTTTTTCTCATATGGACTCCTTAGCTCCAAATTACCTTCGCTTATTGGTCCAACTTTCCATTCGAAGTCATCAGACTAAGTTTGAAATCAATCTTCCAGGGTCAACCGGTGATAGTTTTCTACTTCACCCTTGGTCAAGGACACTGACACTCTTCCTGGTTATGACTGAGCATAGCCATCAGTGTGTTCCCCTAAGATGAGTGTATTTACAATCTACATGAATCCCTCGTTCCCAAGGTTGATCCCCATTCCGTAGATCAAAATCTCTTCCCTATCCTTGGTTTAACTTAATATACAACATAAAATTAGGTTCAACTTTCCAGCCAACAAATTAACCCTCCAAAATCCATCTTCTCACGAAAGTTTTTGATAAAATTTACCTTTCAAAGGTAGTACTATGATACCAGAAAGCAGTACATGTCAAACCAAGAATACATTTCAAGCATTTGAAAGCAACATGCAAACTATTGCATACCCTTGCAAGTGTTTATTAGGTCGTTCCCACATTTTTCCTTTTTAGAATTTTTACTTCCTTTTTTCTTTAGTATTATTAAAGTTATCTAGTTATCTTTCAAGCAGTCACATATAGTTCTCTAGGCATTTCCCTATCCTCGTCCCAAGACTCAGGTATTGTGTCTCTTCTACCACATGTGGAGGAGGCTCCTTTACACAATTTCAAATTTTTATTTGTATTTATCTTGTTTGGGAAAGTCTTACGAAGTTAATCTACCTTAATTTAATATATCGAGAAGTAGAGCAAAGGTCCTACTGATGAGGAAAAATGCGGGATGGCTGTTTAGGTTCCTGCCCATTTCAAGGTGCATTTTTACCAAATAGTTAGAAGAGTTCCTTAATTAATCACATCTTCCTCCCTTATGGGATCCCTTTTTGGATCATTCAGTCATAGTACCGTTGCCGACCTGCACCGATAATAACTACATGCTTAACACGTGTCAAACGGCTAAAACTAACTAGTGGGCATCTATTGCACTGTATGCTTTTGATTGAGAGGTCACTTTCACACTTAAATGGCTGCACAATATTTGTTGGCAAGCTTATTATAGCACCTTAGAGAGAGAGAGAGAGAGAGAGAGAGAGAGAGAGAGAGAGAGAGAGAGAGAGAGAGAGAGAGAGAGAGTTCTATTATCATCCTCGGAGGTCAAATATGACCTATGGGACCAAATGAACATGTCACATGGTGTGAGTGGAGGTCATAAGTGACTCTCGATCCCGGGGGATTCACCATGGAAAACATACCGCACCACGTAAGTGCAGAGGAGGGTTTTTTTTTTTACAGGTTACATAAGTTTATAAGTTAGGGGCAGGCCCCCAATAATTTATCTCCCAAGGTTAAAAATAAGGGAGGGGGGTATCATATTTAGGGCGGCAGGGGGGGGGGGGGGGGGGGGGGGATTTCTCCAAGGATGAATAGGCTACAAAGACACATCTGACTATTTAAGAAAATCAGGAAGGTTCAAAAATGTATCGAGCTTCTAGTACCAAATCTTCCATTCCAAAGACTAGTCAAGTCAATAGGTGAGGAAGCATGTTTTGGTACCATGAGGTGGAAACCTGTTGCACTGCTAGCACTACAAGAGGTAGCGGAGGATTTTTGCTGGAATATTTCAATGACAATACAATTGTTGCAGCACATGCACACAGGGTAACAATTGTGGACAAAGACAGTGAAACTCTGAAAAGGGTAAGGTGGAGATATGATAAGCTGCTCCAACCCAACGAATTTATAGATAATAAAATGAAGGAAATTTTACTTATTCCTCCATCAAAGCTAGAGGCGGTGAAGATTTAGAAGTCACCCACAATGTGAATACCAAGGCCAGGGCTGAACAAGAAAATTGGTGTGCAGAGGAGTTAAATAAACTTAAAGAGAAAGAAAAGGCAGCACACATGCTATAGAAGAAGAGGTTAACAGCTACCACATTGTAACACACAAAATCGATGTCAGCAACAACAACAAAAATTTTCATCTATGGAGGAAGGATTAATAGTAGATATACAACTAGAAGATGTTATAAGAATACTTGCATTAGATTCCACGGATATCAATATATTGGGGGATCCAAATGCTCAAATCACAGATTCAACTATAAATATCTTCCTAAAGTAACATGCTTTCACCAGCTCTAGCATATTTTTATTCAACTTTGAGGCAAGAGACTAACAACATCAAACTATTGTAGTTTGATAAAGAGCAAGCTATCGCCACAATGCCATGCAGAAATATATATATTGGATTCCCAGATTTCTCCCTTACTCAGAATGAAAAATACCCCTGTCGGCACATTTGAGAAGTGGCTTGCTCATTGTCAAATGTTGCAAGTAGCAACCATAATTTTTCCAGATGAGAGCAACTACCATATGAGAGCAACCACCACTAGAGCCTCGTGTGCATTGAACTTGACAAGCTAGCTATCTAGACACTAAACTCAATTCGAGGAACGCATCCAGAATTGAGACTGTGAGTATTGATAATTATAAATTGGTTTTATTTTTGATAGACAATGGAGACAGTTATTGTGTTGGGTTCATACCAACTACTCCTGCTTGCAGATGCATAAAAAGACGGTTGCATGCATATGCAAGGCTATGCGGGAATCTAGAGCTATACAAGTCAAAAATTAAGGAAGTCATGGTGCCTTTACAGACTAATGGCAACTCGTGTGGATGGAGATGCCTCCTCCATGCTGGTTTTATATTGCAGAGCTTTTTTGCATTACAGTCATTCATGTCAAAGGTATGCATTTTTCACATCATTACTATAACATTGTGACAGTTTGGACCAAGTTGTGTCTCAGTTCCTTTTTGTTTTTGTTTTTTCTTTTGCAGAGTGCATTGGAGAAGTAGACCATAGAGTATTTGCACCGATACAATGCCACCCTAATCCAACGTATGCTTGCAATTTCACATACCGTGAGCATGGATGCATAACAAACCCTATTGGATGACCATGTTGTAGAGTTAACGATGATTGCTGATGGACTACAACAAACAGATTCCATAAGGGCAGCTGAGAAATGACAGATGCAAGAGAAGGGAGGGACTTCCGAGATGAGAAATGTTGCAGAGGGAGAGGTTGACAAGGAGAAAAGTAGAAATGAGGGGAAGCCCACACAGGAGCAAGATCACACAGTGCAAGGGATTGAGAAAGAAATAAATGTTGAAACTCCCTCTACACTTGGAGGGTTTCAAGAGGATGAAGTTTATGCAGAGGGAGGGGCTGAAAAAGAATGCTCTAACCCTCAAGCAGAGCATACCTCTACCACACCTCCACCTGTTGAGATTGAAGAGCAAGAGTCTTTTATTCCTGACACACAAACAGGTCATAGCACACTGGAATAAAATTCAGGTTCAATGGATCCATCAACATTGGAGACACAAGAGTCTCAAACAGCAGAAGAACAAGAGAAGACGGTCCAGGATTTGAACATTGGATAAGACAACCTTGATGGCAAGCAAACCTAGTATGACCCTTGCTAGACATCCCTATGATTGTTTTGGTAATAACCTATAATTAAGAATATGAAAGTCAACCTATTGTCTAACTACTTATTTGTTTTACAAAATGTTTGCAAAGAATGATTATTTTGGACGTCAACGGATTTTTGGTGTTTCGGGAGCCGTATGATCCCTACGGAGAAGTTACAACCTACACAACTTCAGGATATGCGATCATAGATGTATTGTGGGTCCACGAACCAAGGAATTTATACAGTTTCTACTTCCAAGGTTCTAGGCTACCATATGGTCCTCTATGCTACAGAGAAACCTCTATGCACCACTCTCTCCTCACCCTTATTTGAAGGTCATGAGCATGACTTTATATAGAGGATATTTTGATCCCTTATCTCGAGAATTTGTATTTCAGCCCATTGACTAGTTCAGAATTTGTACTTACAAATACTCTCCAAAATGCTAGCTATCTAGATTAATATGATTATTTGTGCTTCTCAATATGGTGCCATGGAAATGTGTGTGTGTGTGTGTGTGTGTGTGTGTGTGTGTGTGTGTGTGAGAGAGAGAGAGAGAGAGAGAGAGAGAGAGAGAGAGAGAGAGAGAGTATACATAACTCTGCATATGTTGTTCAAAATATACAGTTATCACACTACCAGCTAACAAAGGGACATAAGTAGTGAGACAGACCTCGTCTTAAAATTGAAATAAAGATATAACCAAATTGCAGGAATCATCTCATAACCATATTGCAAGAAACGTTGGTATTGAAGTCATGAATATAGATTCATTCAAGTTACATTGGCACGATTTGGGCTCGGACAATTAGTTCTCTATAAACAATCTCTTTTTCCCATCATTGCATTACTTTGTGTCCACCTATTAAGAAATAGGACTGCGAGGGCTCGTTCTCCGCGATCTCGACGATGTCATGCCGAAGTCGCAAAAAGGTTGCATTTCTCTCTTCTTGTGACAAATGTCACAAGGTTGAGATCTTTGTCAAATACCTCCACATATATGACACCAAAGATCAATAGGAATAAAGTTATAGTAGACTGCAAATATCTGAGAGCGATGGCACCAGAAGGAGATGAGAAGGGATTGTGTGCCGCTCATGTACTTGGCCACCAAAGTGTCCAGTGCAACCTCGCAATGTATGACATCCAACTCTTTAACATACCACCCTCTATCAAGCAACTTGCCACAGAAGCAAGCATCTAGAGATTTACATACCAGCATTGTCTTTGCAACATGTATGTGGCAGGTGTGAAATAGTTCCACAAATAAACTTATAGGACAAAAACTAGCAGTCTTTACCAATTTAGTGGATACTAAATTTCGTAGGGACCTTTGCACATCCCTAAACAGCTTGCTTCTAAGATTCTCACACACGGTGGTTTTTGGTATTGTCTAGTCAATACAAATCCAATTGGTAGGGAGAGGGACTTTAACCAGATTACCTTTTTGATTATTTTGGTTGAGCTTTAGATGCTCAAAGAAGAAAATTATTTCATCTGCAAGACTCTTGCTAGTTCTCCCATAATACTGTAAAACACCAATGTCAACGTGGGTTACAGAGATGAGACCTATAGTACACTCCAGTGGCTCCGATTCCTTGTATGATGAAGGATAGACATCTACAATTGCAACAACAAAATGTAAGACACCTAGTCGAACTATTGAAATTGATGAAGAACTTATGAGAAATAGATCTTTCTATGTTAATATTGTTCTACCTCTTCAAAAGAAAAAACAAATAAAGAGAACAACAAGGTCTAAAAATAAGAATAGAGATGGAAGGTTATGAACGCACTCACAACTATATCGAGGATGATAAGCCAATGAGACATCTCCACCATTAGCAATCACATTGGAATGACTATAGACATGTTGTACCAAAACTTCCTTAACAGTTTTCTTGGCCATCTCCACTTTGAAATCTAGCACTCGTGCTTTCCATGCTAAACGAAATAGATTTTTTGTTGAGGATATTTTCCTCCTTCTTGGTTGCATAATAACCCAAGAACCTTTGTATATTGTTTGTTATTGCCATTGACTGTATATATTGATGGATTTTGAAATAGTGATAGAGCTTATGGTGCTACTTGGCCTCCTTGGGAGACTAATGATGAGACTTTCTGGGCAAAAGAAGAAGAAACCATGGCTCTTTTTGCGTGGTAGATGAAAGCATGAACTTGCATCCAATGGAGGGAAATTCAGTTTTGAATGCTTGGTTATGGAGCAAGAGATTTTGCTGGCAGGAGAATGATACAATATCATAGCTATCTTTCAATACCATAACTACATACAGACCTTGGGCCCACATATAGACACCTTCAATGGCGTAAGAACAAGGTTTTATCTCATGTTCTTCTCTTTCTTTTGCATTTTTTGATTTATTTCTTCCTATTTCTATGTTATGTTGGCTTGTTGTTGATTGGATGTGCCTCCTTTTCTCTCTCCTCAATAAGACTCTCCAAATGACCTCCCAAATTTCCTAATGAAGCATGGCCTCCCTTTGTTCTAGAGTTGCTACTTCCATTTGATTTTATACAATTTTGAGTACTTCAACATCATGAGAGGTCCACATCATCTATAAAATTTCATGCAATTTGAGAACTTAAATTTCAGTACCTCACTCTTTTCTACAAGAGTAGGTTAAAACCTTTATCTCTCCAAGGATAAAAACCGCGCTTTGATACCAATTGTGAGGGCCATACCTAGGACCATTGATTGTACCATCTCCACATGGATACATTGTGATTCTTGACAATTTCCAATCCTTAGTCTGAGAATCACAACAAAGGTCTTGCTCATGAGAATAATTGCAAGATAGCCCATTTAGGTTCCTACCATTTCCAAGGTTCATTTCTACCAAACAACTAGAAGATTTTCTTAATTAATCACATCTTCCTTTCGACCTCTTTTTGGATCCACTTTCTACATTTTTGTCGGCATCAAGCCTACCGGAACTAAGCCAATTTTTAGACGTATCTGCGGGTCCTTTCACCCGGCTAGGGACTCACTCCTATCCAATCCCAATTCTAGGAAATTGAATGAACCCAAGCTCAAAATATAGACCAACGGTTATCAATCCTAGCCATAAAGGACCATCCCCTGTTGCATCCCACACGTAAATACCTGCACCGGCGATTTTTTCAAACATGAAAGACAAATTCTCGAGGGGTGCACCTTTTATAAACTATTCATGTAACATGCATTCAAAGGGTATTAAAAAACCCCCTTTACTTGCATGCTTAAGATAATAAAATGACCCCTTTTTCTTCAAAAACTTGGGAGATTTTCTCTAAAATCAATTAAAAAACCTCTTCTATTAATATAAACTTGTTAAAAATTTAAAATTTTGGCAATTAAAAACCCCATTCATATGTGGTAACTTACATGTCTAAAAGGTGAACCCCTCGAGGACAAATTTCACCAAATCTTCTAGGTTATGCTAGGGCTATCCACATCAAATCTTCTCGGGAAAGTTTTTAATCTTAGTTGAAATTTGCATTAGGTTCATTGAGCTATAATCCCGTAGCTCCTATTTCATTTCAATGTATACTCAAAGCAAGACCTTAAGAAAACATCGAGTCTCTTGCGAGTTAAGGTTTTGCCTTGACATAAGTTTCAAGTTAACTCCATCTTCGATGAATCTCATTAGTTTGTTTTGCATCATTTGCCATCCATAGGACATTTACATGGAAGCGATGGGAGTTTTATGTTCAAGCAACACGGTCGTCACTTTCGTGAATCTATCCCCTTACCCCCCCCCCCCCACCCCCTCCCCATATTGCAATTGCAATTTTTTTTTGAAGGAATACAAACTTAAAAATAACAATGCATATGCTCTTTATGATCATCTTTGCTTTAGTGTGGGTCATGAATTGCAAACATAGAGCTTAAGAGTGCACCAACTTAAAATTGTAAACTTATTTTGAGTGATTATGCAAGAGTTGATGCTTGATTGTGTAAGAGTAGAACTATTTCAATGAATGATAGTATAAAAGTAAAATTGCAAAGTTTCTAAGAGTGAATATGCTCGTGTAGTGAGAAATCCTCACGCAGGGGAGTATGAATGTTTAACAAAATCTTCTTAAGATGGGATTTAGGCTTACCTCTTCTACCCTGGAGAGGATTACTCATGTATCTAGGAGAGACTTACAGGTTTGATATTTTCAAATGACAAGAGGGAAGGGAGAGAATGACCTTATTTGGAAATGGAATCCTCTTTCTTGAAGAACTTTCTTTGGTTATGCTAATTTACCCTTCAAAACTGAACTTTCTCTTGAGAAAATTAAATATTAACTTAATTGCCTTACTGAACAAAACCTTGCACACATACCTTTTGGATGCTATTTTCCCTTTTGAATGCATAATCAAGAAAATTTTGTGAGTCTTTCATGAGAGCATTTCATTTTGGAGAAACTATAATGCCTCTTTTGGAAATTATGGTTAGTTCCAAAAGTTCCATAACCTAATTACCTTTGGTTTATGACATTTATCCCATTAAGTAATTTAGGTAAAAGAGGAAGAGTAACTTGGAAATTAATAAGAAATTGTTGCGGGTATCTAGGGGTAAGTTTAGATAGTATTCACCAATTATCATGCATAGTACTTAGAAAAGTATGATCTCCACTCACTTATGGTTAAAGAGAGTGCTTTCTACTCTCTCTAAGCCATATTAGTATGGTAATCTAAACTTGAAATAACATCGTACTTAATGATTAGTGACATTGTTAGTTACAATCAAAAAAGTTTAATAAGTTGTTTTTTAAAGTAAGAAGAAATCTTGCTTAGAGAACATGAGAGTTTAAGTATGAATTAACTTAGATAAAAGTAACCCAAGATGTGCAATAGTGTGAAAACGATGAGCAAAAATTACCTTGTTGTGTGTGTAGTAGAGTTTCTTCTTGCTTTGGAAATTATCGGAGAAGCTTGGTGGCATAGTCTTCTCTCTTCCTCTTTGCTTCACTTGAATACCACAAATGGTACTACTTGGAATGAGAGGATAAGAAAGATTCAAGCTATGGAAAGCTTGAAGGTTAGGAGAGACAAGATGGAGAGTGTAATGATAAGTTTGATTATGGTTATGGACAAGGCTTCTCTTGGCGGGGGGGGGGGGGGGAGAGAGAGAGAGAGAGAGAGAGAGAGAGAGAGAGAGAGAGAGACGTGTGCATAGGAGGTGTGTGTGAAAGAGGATTAGCTTTGACTTTCACAAGATTCTTCTACCACTTAATCTCAAGATTGCACTTCCAAAAAATGAGAAGAGGGGAAGTGTTGAATGAGTAGGCAAGCCCTCTTTATATGGTTTTGATAAAGGCCTTAACTTATCTTGATACATTATTTGCACATATCTTGATAGCATTTCTTCCTTGTCAAAACTTCTTCAAAAAGCTACTTACTCACCTCATCATTATCCTTATCTTCTCTTTCTTCTTCCTTTTGCTAATTTCCTTGAGAAGAAAAGATAATTTCTCATCCATTGGTTATGCCCCTATTCCCATGGTGTAAGCTGAAAGTAACTTGTGGGTAAACTTTGGAGCTTGTATTTAACTTGAATTTTTCAAATATTTTATTATTATTATTATATTATTTTTTTGAGCCGATGGCTTAGATGTGTTGGCCATGTGTAAGGGCCAGGAGGAGGCCCTTACAACACTACTTTGAAGAAGGTACATAAATATATAAAGGTCCAATAAACTAATTCTTGGATTATATGATTAATGATCTACCCTTGTATCTACTCATATCTCGGGTTTTAAAATTCAAAACTTCTACTTGGGCACTTGAGTTTATATTTTCTTCTTTATACCATTCTTCTCCATGAGAAACATCTATTGTTGGTAATGCACAAACGTAGTTTATATGAGCAAGATGTTGGTTGGGATATTCCCTATATAAATGCTCTCTTTGATTCATCACCATAGGATATTTTTGAGTAAAATCCCAAACATATCTTGGCTTCTCATATTTATCAAAAGTGATAATTACATTGTGAGGATTGCACTCAAGAATAGGGCATATAATTTATTAAACCAGTCTTGAGGTACATGGTGAATCAATTCTCAATATTTGACTTTTTGTAAATATGACTTTCTCACAAAAGCTATATCTTTGATTGAGCATGAGGGATTTCTTACCAGGAATGATGTCTTGGTTAGGTACTTCCAAAGGTGAGCATGGGTTAATATAAATAATACATCTTTGCACTTGAATATTGCCTTTTTGAGATTTTCCTTAACCCAAAGCTGTGGGGGTCAGTCATGTATTTAATAGGTACTTGCCTTTGGTGTTCGGATTGGGCATCAACCCTAGCCCTCTTTGAATTCTAAAGCACTTAAACTTCCCAAACATAATGGAAACCAACACCATAGTTGGAAAATGCATTCTTCGCAAAGTCACTTGGAAGTAGTTTCACCTTTCTCATTATTTTAGATTTGAGTATATGTGATGACTTCTTGTTATTAACCACTTCTATCCTTCTATAAGCACTCGATTTGCAATCTTTAACGTCACTAATTACGTTGATTAAGTTGGTTCTTAATCTTGTGATTAGTGTGTGTGCCCTATTGTTTGCTTGTGTGTGGATAGCTTCTATGAAACTCTAGCACCACTCACCTTGTGTGTATAGCTTTTGATGAAGTGCCTTGATTGGCATGTGGTGATTGGAGAGGCCAACACCAATGAAATTAGTGTGTGCTTATCATTAGTGTGTTTTGGGTTTCTAGTATATGGTAAGTCAGATTTTTGTGGGCTTAATGTGTGTAGGAGATGCTTGGTTGATAATGTGATTAGAGTTAGCAATTCATGGCTAATCTCTATTGCATTGAATGAGCATACTCTTGAATCCTCTCATTATATTTATCCGATGCTCGTGCTTTCATGTTCTAGTCGGCTTGCTGATCCTAGGATTGACAATTTTGTTGGTCTTAGGTTGATTAGGCTATGATACAATTGCCCCCAACATTTGGCACCGTTGTCGGGGATCGATAACCTAAGCTAGTGAGTATAGGATGTTTAGAATAGAGTAATTTCACTACTAATTTCATCGGTTTTTGAGTGTGTGTAACTCAATTTTGGTTTGATTTGCTGATGTTGTGCAAGTAATTGAAGCTAATTTTTGAGTTATGAATACCTAAAACCCCCAATTCCACCCCCAATTTCACTAACTTTGCTTCATTTCCATGCTAATTGTACTAATTCCATGCTAACTTTTACTAATTCTTGACTAACTTTGCTAACCTAACCACTAACATTTGAAGTGTAATGTATGTTCAATACCCTTATAAGAGGTGGAATCAACACTTTTATAAAGTTAATTGTGCTAATCCATGCCTAATTTGATTATTTGAGTGTTTGATTTTTGACCTACAATGGCGATTTTTGGGCTAATTTGGAAGAGCCACACACGTGTGTGCATGATGGAATCATCACGTGGAGCAAGGATTAGCTTGGATGCAATTGATTGTAAGTGCATTGACCTACTTTATTCAATTTTTGAGTGGTTAATTTGATTCCAATGTGCTGCTAATTTATCGCTAAAATTAGGTGTGTAAATCAATCGACATACTTTGAATGCTTAATTTGATTGTTTTGGAATGAAATTGATGGTCAATTTTGACTAATGAATGATGCGTGTATCAAGATTAAGCTTGATTTGCAACAAGAAATCATACGTGTGCATAAAAATAATTGTGTGTGTAATGCACCAAAGAGGGAAAAAACTGCCAAAAAAATCAAGTGTGTGCACCTAATCTTGAGTATATGCATGCGTAGATATTGATGGAGTTGATGATATGTGAGTAAGAAATCATGTAATTGATGTTTAAGTTAGGCTAATTCAATCATTTGATAAGCCTAAATGCCAAAAAATTGGGCAAAGATTGAGTGTGTGCCCATCCAAGACCACTTGATTTTCGATGATTGATGGTCAATTAGGGCACCCAAAATGATTTTTGATTGTGAAATGTGCATGAAAAGTGTGTGCAATCATTAGGTGTAAGCCTAAATGCATTGCCAATTGAGCCAAATTTGAATTTTTGTGCTTAATTTTTGAGTGTGTGCATTGCTTGATTGTGTCAAAATAGTGCTAATTTTTTAGAAATTGAGCATGCATGCATTCAATTATACTTGATCAAGCTTGCAATTTGAGCATTTTTTATGATAATTAAAGGAATAGATCTTTGTGTTGTTCCACAATGCATATGGAATTCAAGTTGTTTGAATGTTCAAATAGATGTGTATACACAATCAAAAGGCCCAAATTTTTTTTCTTTTAGTTCAAATTGAAACTTAAAAAATTGGATTCGAGATTACAAAAGAAAGGTTTTTCCTTTTCATTTTGAATCTGATATGTGCATTAGTGCCAGTCTCATTGATTAGCCAAAAGCTTTGCTCATTCTCATGTATCATGGTCATCTTGTCGTGGGAACTCTTACCAAAATAAAAATAAAACTACAAATTGATGCCCACGTTTTTGCCCATTTGGCTATATACAAACCGCCCACACACACACATGAAGACGAGCCTTGTCCGGAGTCCGGATTTCTCTCCACCAAGCTTGGCGCGTAGCTCTCATGCCCACCACACACACACAAACAGTGGCACATATGGCTCGGCCATTTTTGCCTGCTGACCCGGAGAGCCACCAATAAACCATCAACTAGAGGGCCTTCATCAATATTTCCCTCAAGACCCACCCAATGGCCCGTTTTTTTTGCCATGCTTTTTTGTGGCTGTTTCTGATGTGCCATTGGATAGCCTGGCTCAATAGCCTGGCTCAAACACAAACACACACAACATGTCCTGCTGGCTTTGCCACACACACACACACACACACACACACACACACAAGAAAATCCATTTTTGTAAAATTTTGTCATCTACTACCCACTTGCGCCATTTTGTCCTGCCTTGATCCTTGGACCCCACCTCACCGCTAGTTTAGGCAATGCTCGCATCTCCAATCCCTATTGATAGACCAACTTGGAACTCCTAAAAATACACATAAAACCATTAAGGCTTTTAAGCAGAATACCCTCTACCTCTGAGTGAAAGCGGAACTCCCTATTGATAGCTTGCTTGTCGGCTGCATTATGCTTTGATCTTTCCTTTGACCTTGAGCCCAACGTAATGTAGGTGATCACAGACCCCGCTATCATCCATGCTCCCAAACCCTAGCTACCCCATTTGCCATAAAGCTGCAACTACATGCTATCTACTTCATTGGTCTTCCACCTACGGACCACCCCAAACACACACACAGTCGTTGTGCTTTCAGGGCCTTCTTGCCTTTGAGGTACCATGCTCCCCCACATTCAATCCTCCCTCTCAATGACGACTCCTCTGGATTGAGCAATGCAAGTCGCCATGTACATTGACGAGCAATTAACCGAATTGAAAAAAAAAATCCATCCTTTTTTGAAATGAAAAAAATAAATAATTATATGGGAATAGAAGGAGGTTCACACCCTCATTTGTGCGAAAGTCATGTGCTTTGAGTCAATTTAAACTCACAACAAACCCTTGAGAGGAGAGTGAATCATTGATTTAATGCATTTATGAATGAGCTTCATTTTAAAGGGGGGTTAGTCTATGACACAATATCATATTTCATTGGCCATCAAAAGGGGCAAGCCGTAATGCATTTTAATATTTGGCTACTATCACAGAGTCGTTATACATGTGTGCTTTGATTGTGTGAGAAATTTTATGCATAAATGAAATTTCATTGCACCATTATTTGCCTTATGCATTGGATTAGTGCCACCTTTGATGATAAATTTGGATGCGCTTAAAAGAAATTCTTCTTGATGATATGCATGTGAGCTTCATTTGTGAGCTACATTGACATTGCGTTCATGCTTGGTCAAGAAGTCTTGTGCATTAAAACTTGAGTTTGGTAATGATTGTACATTTTTAGTGTTTGATTTGAATATGAAAGACCTTGTAAGCACTAAAATTGAGAGTTTTGGAAAGGCCATGAAGTATCCTATTGGGTTGTGATTGAGCATAACATTTTTAGTTCTTACTTTGAATGAAAAATGCTTTCATGCACTAACTTGAGATTTATTTTGAAGGATTGTGGGCAACAAGAACTTTCACTGATCCAAGAAGGGGTCATCATTGCAAAATATTGAAAAACTTGGCTATTTAGAGACATTCCAATTCTTTGAATTAAAAGTTGTATACATACTAGCTCATAGCTTAGTCTAAAGTAAATGTTTTAATTTGAGCTAGTGTTTACCCAACTTTTTTGAGAGCTTTTAAGTACAAAATTGGGCTATTGAGAGCCGTTTACATTCATTCCATTAAAAGTTGAAGTCATCTCTAGCTCATAGATTGCTCTTAAAGTGATAATTTCATGTGAGCTAGTTGCTAGCCAACTTTTTGGAAAGCTTTAAATTGTAAAATTTGGCTTTGAAGAGCCACTTCATTTCATCAAAGTTGCATTATTTTCAGCTCTTGGCTTATTTTTTAATTTCATATTTCATTGAGCCAGCACTTAATCAATATTGAAACATGCATGAGAGATTGTAAAAATTGCAAATTTTCTTATGTAAGAAGCATTTTATCTCTCATTGTTGTTATGTATAAATTTGCTACAAAGAGCAAATTTATGTATGCATAAATTTTCTACAAAGAGCACCATGTGCATAAAATTTGGGTATGCAAGACCCTAGATTTAGGTTTTTATTAATGTTTTTGTGTTCTTTTGGATTTCAAATAATTGGCTTTTGGAGCTTGTGTTTACACTCAGCTTCAATAAGCTTGGATTGTAATAAAAACATCAAGAGACTTCTCTACACAAAGTGGATGCTTACTCAAGGATGCTCAAAGAGCATGAATAGCTGTAATCCTTCCATGATTTTGCTCTTTTGTTCATCTCTCTATTATCTATGCTTGGCTTAAGTATTTTTTGCTTCTAAGCCATGGTTCTTTCATGTTCAAAAGCTATGCATACTAAAGTTTCAACACTTTTCTTTGTGAATATTACACTACAAGAGGTTGTGTGCTCTTGTGACGCTGTTAGCGACGGAAATACACTGGGTTTTTATAACCCCCGGCGTCGCTAAAACCGTCGCTACGAGCGTCGCTACGAGAGCGTCACTATATGCGTCGCTATATACGTCGCTATAAGCGTCTCTATATAGAGACGGTCATAGCGACGGTTATAGCGACGTTTACACAGAAGACTATAGCGATGCTCATAGCGACGCTACAGAGCCATAAATAGCGATGGTTATAGTGACGCCCGAGAGATTTTTTTTTTGGTGGCAGGGCATTGAATGCCCTGCCACCCATCAACCATATTGTACTTGATTCACTTTTTAAAAAAAGTGCAAGGGTAGATAATAGACCCAAAATAGTCACCCACAAGACGCATTGTTTGCAAAATTGACAATTGTACACATCATAGGCGAAATGAATTGATTGGCAAATGTAATAATGACAATTGTACAACATCATAGGCATAAAGAATTGATTGGCAAAAGGAACTGCGGTGACAAATGTAATAATATACATGGTTCAAAAAGACGTATAAAATCCGTCTCATGATACATAAGCTATGAGAAACCCTAAACTAATGCTATCTAGCTACGGCTAAACTGACGTCGTCTAGTCAGACGTCTCATCGCGTCCAAGCGGCGTATCTGTCGGATTCTGCAAAAAAAGACAATAAGACAGCTTTCAGTAAGTATAAACATATAACGACATTTATAAAACAATACAAAAAATAAAAAAGAGTAAACCCTAATACTAACCATGCCGCCACGAGAACTGAGAATGTCCATCAGGGTGTTTAAGCCCTTCCTGCCTGCGTACTCGCGCTCGTACGGTGTGGGATCACGTCCTGTCATCAACCACTGTCAAAACATACAAAGATTTCATTATGTTAGAATTAAAAAACTCATAAACCCTAAACTATCGAACATAAAGAGCAATGTGAAAACACTTACAAAATCGGCCTCAAATGATGCCCATCCACTGCTCCCCAAGTGGTGCGAGCTCCCTGCCTTTATTCGTGCTCTGGCTGCATCCTTTTGTTGCTTCCACTTGTCGGGATTCTCGCGCGCTGCTTTCTTCGCATTCTTCCAATCTTCTTTGGCCAGCCAATCTGGCCTGTTCCACCCATTCTTGATTGCTTTTTGCACTTCGGAACGCTTGTGTTTGCAGTATTCGCACATTCAAATGTTCATCAGGTCTTCATTGAAGCGCTGATCCCGTGTTGGAACGGGAAACTCATCATGAAGTATGCTGATGAATCTGTTTTTTAAATCACTTGGTACTTCACTCCATTTGTTTAGTATGTAGTGTCTAAACAGATGAGAGCAAAGAACACGCATGCGCGAGATCACCTTCTTGCCGTCATCATCCATGATGATGCCGCCGCTGAAGTCGATGGAGTAAGACAAGCCCTCTGGCCGGTGACGCGTGAACCTGGGTGTCCCGGCAGGGGTCTCTAGCGGCGTGTCGATGGGGGTACGGATGTCAGGTGTCTCCACTGGCGTTTGGGCCCCGAAGCGAGGAGTGTCGAGTGGGGTGGCTCCTGGCGGAGTAGGTAGAGGTGTGTAGCTTCTAGGAACAGTCAGCCGTGAAAAACCTGGCGTAGATGGCGATGCTGTGGCTGGTGTGGGGGCGAGCAAAGAAGGGGAGGGTAAAGAGCCTCGTCGAACACGAGGCGGTGTGGAGGCATTGGTGGCGGAATCCCCACAACAACCACCATCGCCACCACTAGAGCGCCGGTGTCTAGACGAGTGTGAAGCTCGTCTCGTCGACGCCGAAGCTTCGAAGCGCGCCGAATGCTCCGAAAGAGAGGGAGATGCGGATGGAAAAAGATGTGAGCGTGAGTAAAAAAGAGCGTTATACACCATGGAAGGTACTTAGAGAGCCAGAGCTTTTACAACACAGAGAAAAATTGTTCAAATACAATATTTGTGGCTTTAAGAGATCTCTCTCTCATCCTCGCATAACTCAGCATAACTTCCTATATCTATATAGAGCTCTCCGTTTAAACACATATCCTCTGTTTCATTTTGTAGCTCCTCTGCATGCACCCCATATAGAGTAGTAGCATCTTGATGCTCGTCTGGCACCACCGCAGCGGCTTCTGATTGAGCATCTTCTCTGATCTCCTCCATTGATGCCGTTGTGATTGGCACATGGTAGCCTTCATACGTCCTTGCACTACGAGGGGCTACCTCTATGACGTACCACCAGTTTGATGTAGACTTTGTAGGATGAAATATTACCTGCCAGAGCCACATAACTTACATGAGAGCTTTCAAGCACATAACTTGTAAAAGGGGGATGTTAACTATTTACATACTTACTTGTTCACAATGCTCGGGTAGTACGAAAGTGTCTCTTAGGTCAGTCCATTTCTTAGTAGAATCCACCTCAAGAAAACTAGACTCTCCTCTACGCACAGTAGCGTTGCGACCCTCCATGATTATCTTGAACCATTGCATGTCGAAAAAGTCGACAAAAAATCCTCTGTAATCGATCCTCAAAATCTCTTGCAGCGTGTCGAAGTAAGTGAGTTCCACCACCACATGATCTGCATCAGAGGAACGTCGTCGACTAGACTGTTCAAATTTTGCCATGATTCCACAATCTTGAGTAAAACGCTTTTTGTCGATTCGTTCCACCCTAAAATGTCGACCTTTACACCATGCTGCTGTGTATGACTTATACTACAACGAACAAAGATTATGAGTGGCCGTTCAAACGTTTATAAATAAAGTCACTTGCTAGTCGTACATTGCAAACTTACCTTGGTCACGCAACCCCGAGAGTACTCCCACTCTTCCTCAGTCACTTCGTCACCGCATTGTTGTGCGCTTTTCAATTGATTGTGCAACCATCTTAAGCTCATGAAGGTTGGTAGGCTCTCCAGAACCGCTGGATAGTGCATCGGTGGTCGTCTTCCCCGTCTCCACTCGATTCGTGCCCTTTGTCGCATCGAGTGTCAATAGATCACCTGAGCATTCTGTTAGCCCGGGATAGTCATGCATGGTCCACATTAGAATGCCTCTGATCAAAGCATTCCGTCGTCCTGTGTGTCGGCTCATATCTACCACCTCTATGCCAATCCACAATTGTTGTAGCTCTTCCAATAGTGGACGAAGATACACATCCATATTCCCCACTTTATATCGCCCTGGCACAATCAAGCTTAGCCATAGGTGCCCCTTCTTCGTAGTCAACCACGGGGGAATGTTGTAGTTGACGATGACAACGGGCCATACACTGTAAGATGTTGATCTTTGACCAAATGGATTTACGCCATCCATAGCCAGGCCTAAGCGCAAATTTCGAGCTTCCCTGGCAAAATCCGACCATGTTCCATCTATATGTTTCCAGGCTACGCAATCTGCAGGAATTCGTAGCACACCATCCAAAGATTTATTCTCCTCATGCCATGATGCTAGGGCGGCCATGGACTTACATTCGAAGAAATGCTTGATGCGAGGAAGCAGAGGGAAATGTCGCAAAACCTTTTGTGGAATTTTTGTCCCGTGGAGATCTACTCGATATCCTTCGGAATCACATTTCGGACACTTCTCCATGTCTATGTATTCCCCTCTGAAAAGAATGCAGTCTTTAGGACAAGCGTGGATAGAATTGTAATCCATCCCCAAGTTTCGCAAAATCTTTCTTGCTTCATCTCGGGAATCTGGCATCACATTGTCAGCTGGTAGTATGTGCTCTTTCAACAATCTACACAACATAAAAATATGATACAGTCGTGTAAAAATCTATCAGATCATTATACATTTAGAGTTTTATTAAAGTAAACTAATTGTAATAGATCACCTGAAAAGCGCTGTGACGCTAGTGTCACTCCATCCAAACTTTGCCTGCATGTTGAGAAGAACCAGGAGTGCTTTCAATCTAGACATACGTGCTCCATTATACAATGGCGTATCGGCTTCACTTTTCATATCATCATAGATAAGCCTTTCTGAATCCATGATCGTCTCGATCATTTCATCAATCTCGGGCTCAAACATTGCCTCGTTGGGAATGTGCTCTGCATGATCATCCCCCGATCTGTCAGAGGCTACATCTTGTGGCCTCACATATGCTGCTTGACCAAAGCGCCTGCGAACACGTCTATTGGGTTGCAAGATTGCTGCTTGTTGGCCAGCGTCAGAGTCCGACGAGTTATAATTGGCAACAACTCGATCTATAATAGATGGATCGAACTTGCCAAATTCGCGAACGTGCTGCAAAGAAACACGTCTTGTCCATCGCACAGCATGCTTGCATTGATTACAAGGACATAAGACCCTCGTTGAGAGATAGGTGTTTCGGTTGGACGGTCCCACATCCTCGTCACTACTCATAATGAGGATAAAAAACTTATAACCTGGACAACAAATTTAATATTCTATTGGCATTCTTCGTCTTATCTCTCTCTCTCTGTCTCTCTCTCTCTCTCTCTCTCTCTCTCTCTCTCTCTCTCTCTCTTTACCTCACATTCTCTAGTCATGTCCAATCCCTGCACACCTCGGTCTAGAGGTGCACGGAGATCAG
The DNA here is from genome assembly GCF_014529385.1 of Adiantum capillus-veneris. NCBI lineage: Eukaryota > Viridiplantae > Streptophyta > Polypodiopsida > Polypodiales > Pteridaceae > Adiantum > Adiantum capillus-veneris. The sequence goes on from NC_140945.1 coordinate 124,227,102, forward strand.
AACCACCAGGTTATAATCTCGTCTTTATTGGTCAATACCTATATTTGTGGGTACAAGAAATTTACACACCCACGTCTACATGATACTGCATGTAGTGGACAAAACCCCTTTGCCTCTTCTCTAGCTGTAGCACTTCACAGCATCTTAACATCTTTTCACAGTAGATCTTTTCACTGTTCGTCTAACTCTAAACCCTAAACCATAAGTAATTCTTGTGTGGACTCGATCTAATGTAAATAAGCGTAAATCTAAATAAACGTAAATCTAACTAAAAATAAACCTAAATCTAATTTAACGTAAGTCTACATCTAACCTAATCTTTAACGTCTTTTGGGATAGTTTCCTACGACGTTAAAACTCTCTTCTTCTTGTGTGTGTGTGTGTGTGTGTGGGTAAACCTAAATAAACCTAAGTCTAATCTAATATAACATAAATCTAAATCTAACGTAAATTATGTTATATTAAAAACAAAGAACTAAACTAACAGGGATTATAAGAACCTTAAAACTGATTTAACACATAATTTTTCACATAACTCGGCAAGAGTTGGCATTCTCATCACTAAAGATGTGAGAGTTAACTTCCGGCGGTGACGCTGCCTCATCTCCATCCACATCTGACAACAGCAATTGGCCCTTTAGACCGTTCTTGCTCTTGTTACTAACTTTGAAGTTGCTGTTGAATGACTAGAGGTTGTCTAGATGGTCATTGTGTCGGGGATGTAGTGACTCTTGCCGCCCTGAAGATCCACCTTCTTCCCTATCTTCTGAAGACATTTCACCAGTACTTTTGGATTGACGGAGCCCACCATGAGTGAAGGCAGCAATACCCTATATTCCATTGAGGGCTTTCTTCACCCGCTTCATGCAGGCATCGCAGTCTATGGAGACCTAAATCTAATCTAATATAACGTAAATCTAAATCTAGCGTAAATAAACGTAAATCTAGTTAAAAATAAACCTAAATCTAATTTAATGTAAGTCTACATATAACCTAATCTTTAACGTCTTTTAAGATAGTTTCCTACGACGTTATAACTCTCTTCTTCTTGTGTGTGTGCGCGTGTGTGGATGTGTGTGCCAATAAAAAGAGATAAATGGTATAACCTTTCTATCACCCATGCCAAGTATGATAGATTGATTATGCCATTTCCCTCTTGAATAATAGGTCTTGAGTTCAACTCCTCGTCGGCTAGATCTTTAGGTCTTTTAATTTTAATTAGTTTCCTACGACGTTAAATTAGTTTCTCTCTCTTTCTCTCTCAATGTGTGTGCGTTTTTTTGGATCGTATGCATGTTTTCTCTCTCTTTTCCTCTCTCAATGTGTGCGTTTTTTGTTTATGCATGTTCTCTCTCTCTTTTCCTCTCTCAATGCGTGCGTTTTTTGTTTATGCATGCTCTCTCTCTCTCTCTCTCTCTCTCTCTCTCTCTCTCTCTCTCTTTTCCTCTCTCAATGTGTGTGTGCGTTTTTGTTTTTGTTTGTACTCTCTCTCTCTCTCTCTCTCTCTCTCTCTCTCTCTCTCAAAAACACTATGTGTGTGTGTATGTGTGTGTGTGAGAGAGAGAGAGAGAGGGAGAGAGAAAGAGGGGAAGGGAACATGAGAATGAGGAGAGGGAAGGAGCATACCTGGCTCTCCTTCCTCTCCTCGTGTGTGTGTGTGGAGAAGAAAAAGAGAGAGAGAGAGAGAGAGAGAGAGAGAGGGAGAGCGTTACGTGCTCCTTGCTTGAGGGCGCCGAAAAACTCAGATCTGAGATCTGAGTTTTTGGGCGCGCTCGGTTATTTTTTTAGCCCTGCCGGCGTCGCTATGAGCGTCACAAATTTCTTTGTAAATTTGCGACGCTCATAGCGACGCCAAGAATTTTTTTTTTGAGCGTCGCTGTGTGAGCGTCGCTAATATGAATAGCCTCTTGTAGTGATTAACTCATCAAAAAATTAGGTTTTATGTGTGTTGATCATAGGTAATTTGCCTTGACCTTAGGTTAATGTAGGTTCATTTCTCATTAGTCCTAGACTCTTAGTGATAGTCTGAATACTCCATTCATTTTTAACATGACCTAGGGCTATGATTAGCCTTAGTCCCTTAGTCCAATTTCCATAAACATCTCATGTTGGAATCAACAAAAAAGTGCTAAGAAAATGAATCAATGAAGCAAAAAAGTGTCAAAAAAAAGTAGCAAAAATGCTACTACACATGAAAAGAAAATATATATGTTATGTTGTGTCTATGTGAGGCCTACCGCCTTATTGGCACTTGGCAGGCGAGGGGAATCACCTTGGCTTGCTTGGTCAAGGCCCTAAGCCGATACCCTGGGATGATAGAGGTTAGCAGTCGCCTTGGTAGGCTAGTAGGCTTTTGAAACACCTTCTTGACGGTTCAAGAAGCCGAGAGTCGTACCTAGACTGGCCTTGGGGTGGTAGCCTTGTGATGAGTTTTACTTTTTTCTATGAAATGACAAAAACAAAACTTCCATGAGCTTCAAAAAAGTGTGACAATGTACTAATAGATTAGGAGCTTTTTTATAGCCCATAGGCATGGTAGACTTGGATGTATTATTAAGATTGGTCACATAGTTTTTAGGCTAGTAGGTTTATGAACTTGCATTAGCCTAGGGTCTTAATTGATTGCTTGTGTTTATGCATAAAACTGAAATTTCAAGTGGTTTAATCTTCATGATATTTAGGTGTTTTTTTGGTTTATGTTGTTTAGTTTTTGACTATGATTCACCTATCGTTTAGAAGCAAAAAATTCACTTTGTATGATTGTTCATTGTACTTCATGTTTTACTTATCCTTGTTGGCCTTTGATGCTCATTACTTGTTCTTATGTTTTGCAGCTCAACATTTCTTCCATGGAATTTCTTTCTACCATGTCACCGTGTTTTGCTTCACCAGCATACAAGGACGTGCACCAAATTAAGAAGGGGGGAATGTTAGCAGTGGCTAACACAGGCTAAACCGAATATGTATCAAGCGGGAGATATGCTATGGATGTGCACAATATTTCCCACTGACTCTGTATAAGGTCGTGGACTCATTGGGGAGTTCCAAAGTTGTATATGCTAGCTAGAGGGCTCAAACTTAAACCCATAGTAGAAGGGATTGTGGTGAAAGCCTTTATAAGGAAGCCTTTATGCAAGGAGGATTAATTCTTGAGTATCCACTCTTGAGGATCCACTTTTGAGAGCTCTCTCTCTCTCTTGAGTGTTCACTCTATGGGTGACCTAGCCTTGAGCTTAATACCCATGCTTAAGAGGCTAGTATTAATCCATTGTAATTAGAGAATCATTCTCAATCTAATCTCTACTTTTTTCATTATTCTACTTCTTCTCTATTCTATTATGTCATGAAGTAGTTTCACCTTTCTCATTATTCTAGATTTGAGTATGTGTGATGACTTCTTGCTATTAACCACTCCTATCCTTCTATAAGCATTCAATTTGCAATATTTAACATCACTAATTAGGTTGAATAAGTTGGTTCTTAATCTTGTAATTAGCGTATGTGCCCTATTGTTTGCTTGTGTGTGGATGGGTTTTATGAAACTCTAGCACCATTCACCTTGTGTGTGTAGCTTTTGATGAAGTGACTTGATTGGCATGTGGTGATTGGAGAAGCCAACACCAATGCAATTAGTGTGTGCTTATCATTAGTGTGCTTTGGGTTTCTAGTCTATGGTAAGTCTGCCTTCGGTGGGCTTAATGTGTGTAGGAGATGCTTGGTTGATGATGTGATTAGAGTTAGCGATTCATGGCTAATCTCTATTGCATTGGATGAGCATACTCTTGAATCCTCTCATTCGATAAATCTAATGCTCGTGCTTCCATGCCCTAGCGGGGTTGCAGATCCTAGGATTGGTAATTTTGTTGGTCTTGGGTTGATTAGGCTATGCTATATTTCCCCCAACAGCTGGTCTTTTCAAATAGGCAAGCTGAGTCCTGGATGTCAAGTTATTAGCAATCAAAGTTTTGCCGGGGGGCCAAGTTTGGGTTGGGTTGGTCACATTGATAGACATGCCATTTGATGAATATGGAGCTTTTCCAGGAACCGCATGCATTCTAGGTGGTGTATGGAGCTAAGAAGAATTGACTGCTCGTCAAACAAAGTTACAGGCTGCAAGTTATGGCCGGTCAAAGGATGGGTTAGTTGCTTGAGGTTGGTTGCAAATGAAATCTATCGTTTTTGCGGCCTCGGATGGCGAGCTTAGAAATCTCAAAATGTGGCAAGGAGTAGTTGATGGTGAAGATGGAAACAAGGGGTTTTGGCCAGGCTTTGCGGTTCAGCCATTGGGCATGGGAGCATGGAAATACTGCAAGTCAAAAGGAGCCAAAAAGTTGTAATGCTTGAGGGTTGTTTTTTGGAAAAAGGCTTGAATTTTTTGAAGGCTTGGGGGTGAACACCCTAGAGGCTGCCACGTGGCAGGCAAGAAAGACCCACATACGATTTTGCAAAGCTGAAGTTCAGGGTACTTGAGCTCGGTCATGAGCCCTATTGCAAATGAAGGGGAGTGAGAGCTCTCTTCTCGTGGAGATGACGGCCCTCTTGCAGTCGGCCTGATGCTAGCGCAGTCGGGCGACGGTCCTCAGCTATATCTAACACGGGCATGGGAGATGGGATCAAAGGCTCCCATCACTTTTGGGCACCGACATTAGGCGCGCGCCGTAGATCTTGTCGCAAAAGTAAACTCGGATATTTTTGTAAACTCGGGTACCCGAGTTTACAAGAATACCTGAGTTTACTTTTGCTCGCTCCGATACTTTTGCACGTCAAAACTCCATGGAAACGTGTACATTCCACAGTGACATGCGTGGGCGTGGTGGATAGGCCACATGGCCCTCAAACCCTAGGTTGTGGGTTCAATCCCGTGGGGCCGGGGGGGGAGGGGCGAAGTAAACTCGGGTACCCGAGTTTACATTGTACCCGAGTTTACATTTTTCCCGAGTTTATATTGTCCATGGAAGCCCTACGGTCCTCAATCATCCCACCGTAGATCCCATCTCCTCCCATGCCCGTGTGATATATAGGCCAGGGGCGACGGTGGCATTTTTGTAAGGTGAAGGCGGCACGCTGTTGCCTGGCCAGTGGTTCATGGCGGTTGAGTGCGCGTGCAATGATGTGGCAGTTTGGTAAGCATCCAGCGGTCCCATGCCCCCATTTTTGAAGACAAGCAAGCACCCCCCCCCCCCCCCCCCCCCCGGACCCCCCAACACACTAGCGATATTGCTAGTGCTTGAGAGGAGGGGAGGTGTCCCATGATGAGGAAGAGAGAGGGTGCATGGGATGATTTTTAAGGGGCAGTTCCTGTGGGATGAGAGATAGAGAGGGGGAGAGAGAGTTCAAATGAAAGGTTTGGTTGATGGTCGGGCAAAGCCAAGCGAAAGTGGTCAAATGGGACCAGTGCAAAGAGGACCCAAGGTGGGCGACCAAGCCGGGTGGACAAAGGTAAGGGGTGGTTCTTGTGGTCATTAAAAGAGAGAGAGAGTGACAAAGAGAAAGAACCCAAAGAGGGCAATCCAAAGCGGGGAAAAAACCAAGGAGTGGTGTCCACCATGCAAGGGTTTCCAAAAGAAGTTGGCCAAATGCAAGCAATGCAAGGAAAATTCTATAATGAGATAACATTTGAATGCTCAAGCTAGGAAGCTCTCCTTTTTTCTTCTTTTTTTTTTGGGCTTAGCCACTCCCTATAAAAGGAGATGTATGTGACTTTGAAAGGGATTTTTTTTGGGGGGGGGGGGGATACTGGGGCTTTTGGGAAATTGAAGCTTTTTGCTAAGTAAAGTTTTTCTTGCCGAGGAGGCCATTGGAGCCAGGATATGCTGCTGAGGATTGTGCCAGCAGGGGATTGATTGTAATGGTTGTGTATATGCTAGGAAATCCATCATTGCTATCTCTTGTTGTCGATTTCCCTTCCCCCTTCTCTTCTCTACTTGTGTGCATGTGTTTTCGGACGTGTGAGAGTGTGTGTGCCCCCCCAAAGTTTTTTGTGCAAAGGGAGATAGAGAGAGGCTGTGTGCGTGTGGAAGGTTGTGAATTGGGTAGAGCAAAATGGTTGGATCTGTTTGGTGCATTGCAAATCATGTGTGCATACGTCATGTGTAGGCGGTGGTTTGCTTGCGGATAGTGTTGAGTTTTGAAGGTGAAATCTAGTGGATTGGGGGCTGTTGTGTAAACCCTGGGCTATAGTGAGGCATTGTGTTGTGTGCTGGGTGTGTTCCCCTTTCCCCCTCTCCATCTTATAGTGCCCCCACTGAGGAGCTGTTTTATGCTCCAAATTTAAGGTTTAAAGCAATGTTTGGTAGCCGACAATGTTTGGTAGCCGACAAAGCGGTCGGCTGATGGTAAAAGTATTTGGTGGCAGAGCTTGAAGCTGGCAGAGATTCTAGAGCCACGTTTTGGCCCCATATTTATGAGTGTTGAAGATCCTGAGGATTGGCTAGCAGATTTTGGGTTATGGATGTTGTCAATGCATATGTTGACAGATGCAAAAAGGTTGGAGATGGTGCCTCTATTGATGCATGGGCGGGCCAAGATGTGGTTCGATGGTTTAAAAAGCAGTAATCAAGGATCATGGCAAGAGCTGCAAAATTAGTTTTTGGAGCGAGAGGTGATTATTGTAGAGGAAGATGATGCAAAGCTAAAGGCTGTACGCCCAGATGTGAGTAAGGATTTTTTTATTTTCATTGAGCAGTTTGAAGCATGTTGGAAGCAGTTAGAGATTTCTACCGAGATAAAAGGCAATCAATATTTGAAGCTATCAAGGTTGATGGAGTGCTTGCATTCGAGAACTAGAGAAAAGGTGGAAGACAGTGCTGATACCTATGAAGATATGGTCTATTTGGCCAAGATGAAGAACAGAAAGATAAAGCGAAAGCCAAATTAGGTGTGTTGGATCTTGCATATTATGTGCCCGTTGCGGTGGTAGCAGAGCGTTCTTTGGTCCGACCAAAGGCAATTCCAATTGTTTGAAGTGCAAAGCCTATGGAGGTAAGGCCTATGGTTGGTTATGTTCCTTGGAGGTTTCTAGTTTGTGGTGTGTATGTGTTGAGGGTGGACGAGCTTGTCGACGAGGAGAAGCCCCATGTTGAAGTGAACCAGGATGTAAAAGGGGTAGCAGATGTTGAGGTTCCAATGCATATTAAAGAGGTAAAGCCTGTTCTTGGGGAAAGTTTGCATGAAAAGGTAGCAAAATGCAATCAGGTTGTGGATACCAAGGTTTTAGAAGCAGGTGGAGAAAGTGAGAAAAGCCATGAAGATGGTCAAGGATCTGTGGAACAACAAGTAGATGAAGTTGCAAATGCGGAGTGAGTGTATGATACCGGTAATGATGAAGATACAAGCTCGAGCTACTGGGAGACAAGCGAAGAAGATAGAGTGGATGAGTCCACATCTGATGGGGCAAGGAGATAGAGTTTGACAAACCTGAGCTGGTAAAGGTAAATCTGCCTTATTATATGTTTAATGATATGTTGATAGCCCATGTTCAAGAAGAGCAGGGAACAGAGCAAGCCGATGTGCTTAATGGAGACCAATTGGAGGAGTCTATGTCCTCCGATGGAGCTATGCAGATGGAGATGGTGCAGATTCTTGCCGCAAGGGATGAAGTGACCCTACCTATGGATGATGACCAAGAGGATGCAGTGTGGGTAGAATTTCTCTCTACCTTGGCAGAGCATGACGTAGCCGTAGAAGAGGTGATTGAAGCACAAGCAGCTAAAGCTGACATGCAAATGGAGCCGATTGACCTTGAAGAGCAGCTGGTTGCAGCATGAGGGATCGATGATGTTGAAATCTAAAGTGCTCATGAATAACGAGATGAATAGAGTATTCTTTCTCAAACAGTATTATGCATGAATGCTTGCATAATGCATTACTAACCCGACTAGTATCAGGCTTTATGCTATCCTTATAACCTTAATCTCTAATACCAGGTGAGAGATACCCCTACCTGGGGGTCTATTCAAAAATTATACAATTACACTTTTATAGAATTTCAATATACATCAAAGTTGCAAAAGCATTTGCAAAAAATAGAGTTGTCAATGCTCGACCTAGCATGGATTTTAAGCCATGAGCCAAATTGCATCTTGCGGTACCTAGCGACTAGTGGTACCCTGAATGTGTATGAATGAAAGAATACTAAAAAAAGGACCAAGTGGAGGGTGAATGTATGTGTACACCTCATTACGTAGAGAGAGAGAGAGAGAGGGAAGATTGGACTATGAAATAGAGTGCATAGAGACACAAGAGGTTGACATAAAGAGTATCTTTAGATTCCCAATCTAAAATGAAATAGGGAAACCATGAATTAATGCAATTTTGAAATCTAGGTATACCATAACTTCAATATATAAATGACTAGTAGAAGCACCAAACCATGTGTAGTGATCAATTGGTCCACCCATCCACTTTTGCTACTACTACGGACAAAGAAAATTTCACTTTGCAAGGAGCAAGCCAGAACACCTCCAACTTACTGAGGTAGACATATGCCAAGGCAGCTTCGCCTCCCTCCATGAACCCAAGCTCTGAAAGGATTCCAAATACCAACAAGTGGAAGGACATCAACACCCACCATACCAGTTTAGGTGTCATTCCTCTTTGATGCCACATCAAATGTTTATGCAAAGACAAGGTAATATCCCCGATGCATTAATTGTGTAGGCCATTTAACCCCCGACACACTAATCGTGTAGATGAGGCTAACAAAAAATTTAAGAAGAAGATCTAGGAAACGCCCCCAATCTAGTAAAGCTCTAGGTCATGGAACCTTTCATCTAAGTCTAAGTGATTTAGTTCATTATAATATTATAATGATGACGTCATGAGAAACATAACACATGAGAAATCAAAATAGCACTTTGCATATGCACAAACAATCCTTTTCAAAGCAGTCAGAATCTCTACCCTTACAAGTCCACCATAAACCATCAAAACCACTTTGTAATCTAATACAAGATAACAAACCATAATCCAATCCCATCACATGGGTGAGCACCCACCCAACTCAGGGTGATGCACATCCATTCGGTAAAATCCATTTTAGCACATAACATGGCTGCAAAAAAAATGGCAACATTTCGATAGCAAGTCCATTTCCAAAAGAAATGATCCAAAAGTCACACCAATTTCCACAATCAAATCACAACCATAATCCATGAGGAATCTCAACCCTTTTTCTATAAGCATATTTCTTATTTGACCAACTCCCACATTGGCTATACATGCTGCAACCAAATCAAGCCAACACACATAGCCCTTTAGGAGCAAACTTTTTTATGTGTAAAAGAAGTCTGACCAGTGACTACTGACAAGTGACTAAACATAGCTTCAAACCAAGCCAACACACATGGCCCTTTAGGAGAGAAATTTTTTATGTGTAAAAAAAGTTTGACTAGTGACTAAACATAACTTCAAAATCCCATTTTGATAACATTTAACCATGCACAAGTGCTATACTATGACCCTCCTTGCACATAGGCAAGTTTTGACCTAGAAGGGTAGAAAGTAGTATATGCATGCACATGAGACATACACATTCATCCATGAGGTTCCATACAATGATAGCACTCCTATATGCATAGGTAGCCCAATACAAGGAGCGGTTAATAACTCGCACTCATGGAGTGACATTGGTTATCTAAATACATTTATCAATGAATCCCCTTCTTCCTCTGCATCGAGCGAGAGAGAGAGAGAGAGAGAGAGAGAGAGAGAGAGAGAGAGAGAGAGAGAGAGAGAGAGAGAGAGAGAGAGAGAGAGAGAGAGAGACCAACAATCCCCTCCTTCTTGAGCACATAAAAAAACCTCCTCTTTGTTAATGTCAATACACTCCTCTTGGTTGAGCAAAATAAAATCATCACCCTCTAAGAATAGTCCCCAAAATTGTCCAAACCATAGGAATCCCCCACATAGCCCAAAATAACCCTCGTTTTTCATTTTCTCTACTCATGGATCCTCCCTCAAAACCTCTCCCAATATCGGTTAGCGGCCAATGGGGTCGCTCAAACACATTCTTACTAACTCATAGCTAACCTTATTCTTATATCAAATATGATTAAGGAATCAATGACTGCTCACTACACACTCCACCATACACTCCTCTTTCTCACTACACTCATGTATCTGCACTTGCACTCCTTCCAATAGGTATGAGAGCATGGCTATGATGGTGCTCTTCCTTGACGATTGACCTCCCTCTCTAATCAAAGCTAAGGTCAGTGTAGATGAAGTACATACAGAGATAATTGAAAAGAAAATTATTTTTTTAATTGCATAGAGAGTGTAGTAGTTTAAGAGCTCACACATTTGGAAATTTGGAGGGACAGGAGAAGAGGGCAGGTGATTTTGAGAGCTAAACGTCTTTTTCTATGTCCATTCACACACACTTTCAAGGCTAATTTTGGTTATAATTCCTACAACAATATGCTTATTATATCGAGAGTATTCCTAGTAGGCATCCTGGGGTTTTACCCCCTTTTTGAATCTGCTTTTGCCCTTAGAATCTCCATGCTAAGAAAGATAGATTTTTGATAGCTATTTTGGAGCTTGGATGTCTATATATCACCCAAGTAGGAGGTGAAGATAAGTTCTTAGCACTAGATCCGAGAGAGAGAGAGAGAGAGAGAGAGAGAGAGAGAGAGAGAGAGAGAGAGAGAGAGAGAGAGAGAGAGAGAGAGAGAGAGAGAGAGAGAGAGAGAGAGAGAGAGAGAGAGAGAGAGAGAGAGAGAGAGAGAGAGAGAGAGAGAGAGAGAGAGAGAGCGTGTGGATTTTGGACACACATAGAGAGTGAGGGTTGGCGAGGTGATTCAAACCCGACTAAGAAGGAATCTTTTGGCATTGATACATCGGTGGAGTCATTTCTTTTTAACACACCACTACAAGTGGTTCTTCCTGGAGAATCGGACTAGGATTCAACATCAACAATAGGTTTATAGGTTGGAAGCATTGTTTTTGCTTTGTTCAAAAAAAATTGCAGTGTCACATAACTCTAGTAGATTCTTTGCATTATTTAGAGATTCTTTAATTGTTCATATGCGGTCTTTGGCTGTATGTATGCCATGTGTGATAATCTTTGAGAGACCTAGTATTTTGTTTGTTGCAACCATAGAGTGCTTCACGTTACTAGCTTACATATACTGTTGGATACAGTTATAAGATTCCACATCCACTTTGGAAGGGTTTTGCATCACTTTATGTTTTTTAGTGCGAGTATGCATAGTGGTTTGTGCATATAGCAGACACCTTTGCATGATATAAGCTCTCTTGAGAGTGACATCCTTGCAGAAATTAGATATTATCACTTGCATTATTTGGTGTATGCTTGTGTATGTCTCTTACCATCGTTAGCAATGATTATACTTTGATGTTACATTGTGCTATGGTTAATGTCATAGTACGTTTTTTTGGAGCCACTCTTTGGCACTTACTACATATTTGGCCATTTCTAAGACTTGGTTTGGAAGATGGTCATTGATGACCATAGTTTAGTCTCTTGAGTCTTTACAGAATTGTGGTGTTTTATTGAGTTGGGGGATTCCCAAATGTTGAGATCCCTTTATTAATATAGGTTTGTTGTAGCACCCCTTTTTTAAACTCTTGACATAGGTTATGTATAGACATGACTAGGTGATTTTGATGCCGTATTGGTAGTCTATGTGGGTCAACTCAATGATCAATTTATTCACATAGCTAGTCAATCTTTCATTTTGAGACCATTTTCTTACATTAGTTGAGATTTTCTCTAGTTATATGGAAAACATTGGCCAAATTCTTCTAGGATTCTGCCCACAAATTTGGTTTTCTTGACATTATATATGTTTATCTCTTGCAGTTATTACCTTTTCTTACACATCTATAACATCAAGAAGTTTGATGGTACATATTTTTCCATATGAAAAGAGAATATTAAAAATGTTTTGATCTAGAAATATTAGTTGCAGCCATTGTTTGAGTTCCAAGAGGGAGATGGCTACATGGATGTATAGTGGAAAGTGCTTGATGCCAAAAGATAGATCCATTATTCATCTACACCTTGTAGAGTCAATGTATTTCACTGTTGTTAGTGAAGCTACTTTTAAAGCATTATGGGATATATTGTGCAGTGCATATATGAGCAAGAGTGCAAGTAATGAAGTAGTTTACTTGATGAAGTATTGTGGTGAACGAGAGCTAGCACATAGAGTATGCTCCAAACTTCTCACAAGACAATGCCTTTGTGAAAAGATCTGCAAGGTTGTCTTGTGTTGGCAAATAGGCCAAGCTGATCTCTCCTAATAAGAAACTCTCCCTGACATGGTGGTAATTACCTCAATGTGTTATGTGCGAGCATAAAAAATCGGGTTCCGTGCAACTACCAATGCGCACTGACTGTCAATGTAGATGATGTTGGTAGTGTTTCTTCCAACACCCAAATCAACCATAAGGCGTCTGATCCATACACACTCAATCATAGCTGTGAAGACTTCCCTCTACTTAGCCTCAAAACTAGAAGTGGCCACAATAGGTTGCTTCTTTCTCAACCATGAGATACATGAACTACCAAGCATGAAACAAAAACCGCTTAATATGGACACTCGCATATCAAAACAACTAGCCCAATCTGAGTCTAAAAAAGCATGTAAATCTGGCAGCAATGATCCTGCCTTGGGATAAAACAAGCCAAGACATAAATTGTCACTCAAGTAGCAAAAAAACCTCATGACATCCTACCAATGCTTAGACCTTGGGCTATGCATAAATCTGCTGACCTGTGAGACTACAAACTGAATATACGGGAGTGCATTGTTTTAATGAGCTTTTATTTTTGTGCTTTTAAACATTGCACAATTTTTTCAGTTTTTTAGAGTCTTTTCTAGAGAAAATATACATGTTCAAAACAATGCCCAAAACCACCCGGCAAGTTTATACACAAAAGAACAAATGGACTATCAGTACAATAAGTTCCACAACAAAAAATACATACATACATACATTCATATATATATATATATATATATATATATATATATTATATTTATTATATTATATATATATATATATATTTATTATATATATATTTTATTGCTACATCATTAAACTGCCATAATTGTGTGATCAAAAACTTGAGAGCATACTACTTCACTAAATAGAGGGAGGGGCAAAATGGGGTTGCCTATTTTTTATGTGCAAACTTAAAGATCCAGGATTGCAATACAAGGTTGACTAAGTATGAAGGCAACATCCATCACAGTCAAGTTTGGTTGATGTATTACCATGTGCTCCTTAGGTTGTAGGCCCAAGACATGCACATACACATAATACATGTGCTTATAAGCAATGAATGCCTTCTGAAGTATCACCCTTTTCTAAAAATTTGGACATGTACAGCTTGGCTTGCCTTTGATATGAACATCATAACAACTTTCAATGAGTATACAAAACACAACATGTTCCTTTTCAATCAAAGATACTTCCTCTAAGAAGTGCATCCATCACTGCAGCTGCCTCAATCCTTTTTTGTGCTTCTTTTGAAATACCATGCCTCCACTTTTGTAGCCTACTACTTGAACCTCCTTCTCCACATAGAAAGGAAACCATGTTTCCCTTGCAGTTTGGTGTGCTAATACCAACCACTTGAAGACCTCCCATTGTAAGACTAGCGAGCTCTTCTTTTGAAACTTTTTTCCCCCTTGCAATGGTCCAGATCATTGGGGCTATCGGTGATTCCTTCACTTGCTTTTTAACTGCCTTTGTGTGCTCCACATCATGATTTCAAAAACCGCAACCATTACTCTATGGTTTTGTCTTCGTAGCATCTTTTAAACATGGTGCAACCAAACCTGTATCATGACTTTTAAGAGTGTTATCACAATTTTTCATACCTACAACTCCAAAACACTTCCTATTACAATGAATGGGCATTCTGCACAAGGCCCATTGTTCACGTGGAACATCAGCTTCCTCTACATAGGTTAATTGATTTGTGCTGCAAAATGATCATTTTCAGGCATGTAGTCTTTTTCAATCTCCTCTTCTTCACTATTGCTTGATTCCATGGTTTCAAATCTGATATGACGTGGACGACCACGAACTTTGCATTGTTTTGACTCCACTACATATTCTCGATGATGAGAACTAATAGCATTGCTTGTCTCTCTCTTTTTTTGTTGAATGGTTTCCTTGTCACCATGCATTATGGGCTCTTCATACATTGGGGTACCTGCGAGACAGCTCCTTGCACCACCCTTGCAATGACAGCTGGACTTGGAGTTTGTTGTCTCTCAGAAAAGTTTATACTTGGAATTTTGTCCATGCTCCCATGGAATTTTATTAGCCTATCCACAAAATTGTAGTTGAGTAATTGGACATGGTTTTTCTTGGATCACAAAGAAATAAAATATAAACTCACATTCTTGTTGATGTTTCCCCAATGCTCGATTTTGTTGTTCCCACCATTTAAACCATCGTTGAAGCGCCTCTACGTTCTCTTTTTGGACATGAATCAACCACCAGTTTTTGGTACACCTCACTTGAATTGTAGCCTCTTCTACATCTGTTGAGAGTCTTCATGCTTCACACATTCCAATGTGCTCATTTTGATTTGGTGTAGGTACAAAGTTTCTTGTGTGCTTTTGCAAGCTCTGCTCTATTAACCCTCATGGACACCCTATCACCTACGACGGATGCTGTATTATTTATTTGGTACAATCATGGACCAGGATTCTCGATCCAATAGACGTGTAGGTGATCGTCGATGAGAGGCGCACCACTTATCTTATTTTTACAATATTTGTGCAACAACCGAACACTGTGGTCGCCCATGTGTGAATGGGACGAACTCTTATAAAAGGTCAATTTGACCTAAAAATCCTCATTCTCCTTCTATGTATGTGTGTGTGTATGCTAGAGAGAGAGAGAGAGAGAGAGAGAGAGAGAGAGAGAGAGAGAGAGAGAGAGAGAGAGAGAGAGAGAGAGAGAGAGAGAGAGAGAGAGAGAGAGAGAGAGAGAGAGAGAGAGAGATCAAGCATTGCAGCAACATCAATGGTGGTGAGGCGGTAGAGCACGGCATCGACGACAGCTCCTTCTTCTTTGCAGCATAGGATCCATCACAACAAAAGCAATGAGAGGTGAGTGAGACATCATTGTTCTTTGAGCTAGCTAGGACTCTCTAGCTGTGTGTTTGCAGCCTTTTGAGGCTCACACATAGTGCACATGCAAGTTCCTAGCCTTTGACATGTACGACAAAGCGTAAATTTTTGGCACCACTGTCGGGGACAGTATCCTTCTCCTTCGTGCATGTGTGTGTGTATGCTAGAGAGAGAGAGAGAGAGAGAGAGAGAGAGAGAGAGAGAGAGAGAGAGAGCATTGCGGCAACATCAACGGTGGTGAGGCAGTAGAGCACGGCATCGACGGCAGCTCCTTCTTCTTTGCAGCATAGGATCCATCACAACAAAAGCAATGAGAGGTGAGTGAGACACCATTGTTCTTTGAGCTAGCTAGGACTCTCTAGCTGTGTGTTTGCAGCCTTTTGAGGCTCACACATAGTGCACATGCAAGTTCCTAGCCTTTGACATGTACGACAAAGCGTAAATTTTTGGCACCACTGTCGGGGACAGCTTTGCATTAAGCTTGAGGAGAACTCAGTGGTGCTACCTCGGGAAGCTTTTCTTCCATCTGTTTTTAGTTTTTTGCTGAGTTTTGTGAGAACCGTGTTAGCAGCGACTAACACAGGCTACACCAATTATGTACCAAGTTGTAGATGTGCTATAGGGCTTGGGCTCATGTAGAAGTTCCAAAGTTGTATGAGTCTAGGCTACAGAGCTCAACTTTATCCCAGAGTTGAAGGGTTTGAGGCCCAAAGCTATAAAAGAGCCCTATGCGTAATGAGTAGTCATTCTTGGGTGAGGACTCTTCTTTGTAGAGTGAATGGTCATGAGGCTCACGGGGTTTCCATGCCCATGTAGCTCTTGATTTCTAATAATCAATTACTCTTTCTTTCTTATTAGTCTTCTTTGTTTGATTATGTGGAGTGAGATTGTATTAGTGTGATGATAGATTCCTTTTTTGAGTTAATCTATTCTATCCACACGATTGGCCATGGTGTGTGAGGGCTATGCCTTCCTTCTCTTCATCTCTCTCTACAAGGTGCGGTTAGTGTGTGTGCATACGTAGTCGCATTGAGGGGTTGTGCCAGAATGGACACACTAATGTGGAGTAGGTATGTTAATTGCATGCTTGTGTAGTTGTGATTAAGAGTTGTGAATAAGAGTGATTGATGTGAGAGGTTAATTTCAACCCCATGATTGTGTGCAAGTGATTAGTGAGTAGGAATGTGTTGTTGATTAGAGGAAGCCCTTTCCATGGCTTCTCTCTATGATGAGAAGAAGTATCCCTTGAATCCTCTATGTCTATTGTTGACCGCTGGGTCAACAACACAACATAACTCAAGTTTCGTACCAAAGTTTTATCTTTTGCGAGTTATGAAATGCTGCGGATTATGGCTATAAACGTCATTTGTAATGAGTAGTTATTCTAGTTTCAGAAGCCGGGGTGCAATGGCACTTCCAGATTGAAAATACAAATCCATTTGACCCTTTCAACCCCATTTTTGGTTAAACCTAAGGTAGCCTTAGTATATAAGGTACCTAGGTCATTTTGTAAGAAAGACTTTAATCATAATCAAAACTTTAGCGCTGCCGTCTACTGTGTGTGAGAGAGAAAGAGAGTGAGCGTGAGCTTTATCCTCTTACTACGCCCGGCTCGCTCAACACATTGGAGATCCGACTGCACCATTGCTGTAGGCTAGAGGAGAGCTACGCGACAACGCCAAGCATTCCACGCGAGACGAAGCGCACACGCCGACGCATCTACGATCTATTTGTGGCCGTAAGTGTATCAAACGATGTCTGTTTTCTATGTGCTAGTAGTCTATAGAATGGTGGTGGCGACATAAGCTACGCATAGGTACTCATAAATTTTAGTTTCGGGCACTTTCAAAATTTTGCTATGTCATCCTACGCATTTTTTGCAGATGGGTTTAGAGTGAGGGTTTTTAGTGTAGAAGCTTAGGGACAGGTGTATCCTAGTGAGGGGATGGTGTTCCTTAAGTTTCATACGAATCTGGCATGATTAGGTGAGTTACCTTCCGTATGTGTGTATGTGGCTAGGTGGTGTAGTTGAGAGCAGTGAGGTTCTTGATTGATTGTGGTTTAGTTGGCCTTCTAGAGTGTTGTATGTGTAGGATGGTCTCATCCTCACAAGCTAAAGAGATTTCCTCCGTGTGCCTATCGTGTCATCTGTGTCCTCGATTGACATTATGTTGATCTAGGTAGTGTTTGCATGCACTTCATGGGTGTGGGAGTCGCTCCCGTCCAACATTGGCGCCGCTGTCGGGGACACAAGGACCTAACTAGGTTTCCTACTAACACTCGTGTGATGGTTGCTTGATTTAGTTTTGGCTAAAGAAAGCGTTTTTCTTAAGTGGATCCGGAAGAGGATATTCTGCGATCAAGTGGATAGCCAGGAAGCGTGTGTCTTGCCGAGGGTCTGCGACTAGATAGGTTTAGTTAGGATCTGTGGATTAGAGTAGTTGTTGGTGGTCGAGTGATTTGTGAGGTGATAAAAGCGTTTACTAGTCCGTGTGTGGCAGTGAAGCGTTTTTCTACTCATAGATGCAAAACCCCATATGATTTGTAGGAGTAGCTTTAGGTAAGTGATCTGATTCTGATCTAGAGCTATTCATCACTGAATTATTTGCTAAAGTGCTTGATTGCATTTGAAATCACAGAAAAGTGTGATTTTGAGGGTAAAAATGCATTAAACAAGCTTTTGTGGATATTTTTGTATGACTGACTGATGCTGTGCATATAAAAGAGCATTTGCAAGGGTTCTGTGAAGAAAACCTGCAATTCTGTAAACATAGACATCCTACGTGTAGGATGTCTCAAGGGGGTTCTGGAGACCAAATTTGAAAATTATGATTGCACCAGTGTGTTTAGAAGGGGGGGTTTACCCTAAGTATACACTGAAACTAAAGTTTTGACCAACTCTTGACACCCAAAAGACCAAAGACGGAGTGTCAAAAACGCGAAAACAAGAAACTTAAGATTCTGATCACAATTTTGCATAAAAACTGGTAGGAATGCTTGAAAAGTAGTGCTCAAGACTTGGGGATGCCTGTCGATGAATTATGCCACAAATTTCATCAGTAGACATCCTACGCGTAGGATGTCTAGAGAGTGATTCTGGAAGCAAAAATCAAGTTTTGACATCATACCCATATTCTGCATGTTGTGTTGGACACACACACCAAAGCTCATGTCATTTGGACATATAGACTGAGAGTTAAGGGGATGTTACTCTTTCAGAGAAATATTTTCCCAAAAGTGGTGATTCTGAGCAATTTTGACATCCAAAATTTGTTGTGATCACATATTCTTGTTATATGCATCAAGAAGCACCTTGGGTAGAAACAGAAGTCCATTCTGAGAAAAAAAGACATCCTACGCGTAGGATGTCTACAGGGTGATCTGGTGGAAATTTTGAAATTATGAGTTGACCAGTGTGTTCAGAAGGTAGGTTTTACCCTATTTTCACCTGGAAAGGGGAACTTGACCATATCTTGACAGGATAAGGCCAGATAGACTAAAATTGCCAGACATCCTACCCAAATTGTGCCAAGGCATTATTCCAAGACCAAAACCATAGGATGGCTGCTGCAGGAGCATGATCTGCATGATATATTGAGTGACTGAGAGAGTTTTCATCTCATTTGGGGGAGAAACGGGGGTCCTAAGCAGACTTTAGCACTTTTGACTGAAAAAGACTAGAACAACTAAAATTGGGGTCTTTTGAAATCCAAACCAAAATCTGAGCATACCACCTGGTTGCTGACATCAAGGGGAAGCTTTGGGTCAAGTCTGGGGTCAAACATGCCAAAAAGACATCCTACGCGTAGGATGTCATATGTGTGATTTTGCACTCTAAACTTAATTTTGAGCATACCACTGTGATCAGCACCCTAAGGAGAGTCTGTGGTTCAAATTTGGGGCAATTTTGAGCAGTTAGACATACTACGCGTAGGATGTCTAAGGCATGATTTAGAGGCCAAAATTCAAATTGTGGACATAGCAGGGTGTTGTATAGCCTTAGGCAAGCCTCTTAGGAAAATTTGGTCCAATTTGGAGTTGATTTGTCTTGGGAATTCATCAGAACAGACATCAGGCTTTTGGTGTTAGGAAATAAGACATAGCTAAATAGATATTTGAGTAGATTACTTAATGGAGAGGGATAGATTTCACACACAAGAGATTATAGAGAGAGAGAGAGAGAGAGAGAGAGAGAGAGAGAGAGAGAGAGAGAGAGAGAGAGAGAGTACACACGATATACGTGGTTCACCCAATGTGGGCTACGTCCACGGGAAAGTAGCCACTCAATGGCTTTAGCACTTCAAAAGAAGAAGTAGTTTACAAACGGATTAAACCCTTAATAGAGCTCCCTCCTTGCTTCACTCTCACCACCTCACACTCACCTTGTTGCATCAAATTCACACTATGAAATGTGTGTAGAAATGGCCTCCTTTTATAGGCCAAAAGGGCTGCCCTCTCTTATGAGAGACAGCCATGTGTAGCCGCCCTTGTGCGAATAACTCCAAATCGGACACTCCAATCCGCCCATGTGTGGCCGCCCTTGAGAAGACAAGTCCGCTTTTGAATTCGGCCACCGGCCACCGGCCATCGACTTCCGGCCACCGGCCACCGGCCATTGACTTCCGACCTCCGGCCAACCGACCGATTGTTTTCCGACCACTTTCCGGCCGCCGTTCGGCCATAATATTCCGGCGAAAAGGAATATGCCCCTGATTCTTGTCCGTGAAAATTTTGGTTTCCGGTGAGTGATTTTCCTTCACGCACGATGGCTTCTCCTCATAATGGGGGCCTTACAAATGTGCGCTTTTACCACAGAAAATTACAAGGGTAAATCAGGCTCCATACTTAACAATCTCCCACTTGGAGACTGATCTCCAAACCAAACCTGTGACTGCTTTCCATTCTGGCTTCTTATCCTTGAATGCCGATTGAAGATGAGTAAAAGCACAACTTCTCCTTGTTGACCACCTTTGTAAACATGTCTGCAGGATTTTCACTTGTATGCACCTTTCCTAGCTTTAGCTGTCCCTCTTCCAAAAGAGTGCGTATGAAGTGATATCTCACCTCAATGTGATTTGTCCTTCAATGAAAGGGTGAGTTCTTCACAAGATGGATAGCGCTTTGTCTATCACTGTACAAGACACAATTGTCTTGTTTGAATCCAAGCTCTTCTAAGAATCTGTGAAGCCACAGAATTTCTTTGCTTGCCTCCATCATTGCTACATACTCTGCTTCCGTGGTAGAAAGTGAAACCACTTTCTGCAGCTTTGAAGCCCAGCTTACTGCTGTGCCTCCAACCGTGAACACATAGCCAGTAGTGCTCCTTCGAGTATCTTTGTCACCTGCCATATCTGCATCAGCATACCCTTCTAGAAAAATATCAGTTCCTCCAAAATACAAAGCATTTGTTGTTGTCCCTTTTAGATACCTAAGTATCCACTTCACAGCTTGCCAATGCTCTTTACTTGGGTTGTCCATGAACCTACTCACAACTCCCACTGCATGTGCAATGTATGGCCTTGTCTAGACCATAGCATACATTAGAGAACCTACTGCTGCAGCATATGGAACTTTAGACATATAGGCTATCTCCTCTTGTGTCTTTGGACACATATCCTTCGTTAGTTTAAAATGACCAGCCAAAGGTGTAGAAACTGGTTTTGCATTTTGCATTGAAAACCTTTCTAGTACCTTCTTGATGTAATCTTCTTGAGATAGCTTTATTGTCTTCTTCGTCCTGTCCCTTGATATTTTCATACCAAGTATCCTCTTTGCAGCACCTAAATCTTTCATTGAAAAAGATTTAGACAGCTCCTCTTTTAGGTCTTTGATGTCCTGCATGTTAGCACTTGCAATCAGCATGTCATCAACATACAACATTAGGATGATGAATTTCCCATCTCCCAAATTCTTCGTGTAGACGCAGTGATCCGAGTTGCATCTTGTGAATCCATGATCCAACATCCATCGATCAAACTTCAAGTACCATTGTCTTGATGCTTGCTTTAAACCATACAAGCTCTTTTTTAATTTGCAAACCATTTTCTCTTTACCTTTTACTTCATACCCCTTTGGTTGAAGCATGTAGATTTCCTCCTCTAAGTCACCGTGAGGGAATTCCGTATTTACATCCATTTGCTCGAGATTTAGATCATGAGCAGCCACAAGGCTTAAGACAAGCCTAATTGAGTTCATTTTTACAACAGGAGAAAATATTTCATTGAAGTCAATACCTTTCTTTTGAGAAAACCCTTTTACCACAAGCCTAGACTTGTACCTTTTCTTCCCACCTTCTTCTTCCTTCAGCTTGTACACCCATTTGTTTTGAAGTGCCCGCTTACCTTTAGGCAACTCAACCAACTCCCATGTTTGGTTGCGATGTAGTGAGTCCATCTGCACTTGCATGCTCTTCGTCCATTCTTCTTTGGATTCATGTTGCATAGCTTCTTCGTATGATTCCGGCTCTCCAAAATCTGAGATCAAGAGATGGTTGAAGGAAGGAACAAACCTTTCTGGAGGTCTACTTCCTCTTGTAGATCTTCAGGGAATAGGTTGAGGCTCCTCATTTGGTTGACGTTATTGCACATTGTCATCGTTTGCAGTCCTTGAGTCTTCATCGTCCTCAAGCTCCATGTACTCATCACCTGTTTCTTTTGTTTGTTTTCTTTTCAAGTAATCTTTGTACATATTTTGTTCGTTAAAAATTACATCCCTACTCCTTAAGATTTTACCATCTTCAGGATTCCATAGGCGATACCCAAAGTCTCCTTCTCCATAGCCAATGAAGAAACACTTTTTGGACTTTGCATCTAGCTTTGATCTTAGGCTTCTATCTATGTGCATGAAAGCCTCACACCCAAACACTTTCATAAATGCATAATTCACCGCTTTATCTGTCCATGCCTCTTCTGGAACTCCCCCATCCAATGCCGTTGAGGGTGACCGATTGATTAAGTACACAGACGTACTTACAGCTTCCGCCCAAACCTCAAGCGGTAGGCCTGCATGTAGCCACATGCTTCGTGCTCGTTCCATGATTGTCCTATTCATCCTTTCCGAAATCCCATTTTGTTGAGGTGTCCTTGGGGTTGTCCTTTGCCTCCGAATGCCATTGCTAGCACAAAAGCTTTCAAAAGCTTGGCTGCAATATTCGCCTCCATTGTCGGATCTGAGGCATTTAACCTTGGTACCTGTTTCATTCTCCACAAAGGCTTTCCACCTTTGAAATATGGAAAATACACCGGATTTATTCTTCATGACATAAACCCATGTTTTTCTAGTCGCATTGTCTATGAATGTTACATAGTACAATGAGCCACCAAGTGATGGTGTACTTGCAGGACCCCAAACATCAGAATGAACCAACTCAAGTTTTTTATTTTTTCTTTCATTTCTTGATTTTTGAAATTTTACCCTCTTTTGTTTACATAAACACAATCTTCACAGAACTCTAAGTCCACTTCTTTCAAACCTGGTAGAAGCTTCTTTGTTTGAAGGATTTGCATTCCTTTGGCACTCATATGCCCAAGTCGATAGTGCCACACTGCACTATCAACTTCTGTAGTTGCTGCACAAGCTGAAGGTTGCGTGCTAATAGTACACAAGTAAAGTGTACCAACCTTTTCTCCCTTGGCAACCACCAAAGATCCCTTTGAGATCTTCCACCGTTTGTTTCCGAATGCAATGTTGTGACCTTCATCGTCCAATTGTTCTGTAGAGATTAAATTTTTGCGAAGAGAAGGAACATGCCTAACATCTTTAAGCTTCCATTCATTTTCGTTAGCAGTTTTGACAGAAACTATACCTTTGCCGACAATCTCACAAGCTTCATCATCTCCCAAGTATACATACCCAAAGTTACCTTTGGTGTAGTCTTGGAAATGTTGCTTGTGTGGTGTCGCATGGAATGAAGCCCCGGAATCTACTATCCAGGAATTAGACACATTGTCTAATGAGAGAATTAGAGCATCTTGCTCTACTTTACCTGCCACATTGGCCTCCAATGTTGTCTTGTTGTCTTGAGACTCTGTCTCCTTCTTCTTCTTGGACCAGCAATCCTTCTTGACGTGGCCCTTCTTGCCGCAATTCCAACATTCAAGAACTGACTTTGTGCGTGACTTGCTCCGTCTTGAGCGATCACGACCCTTTTGGTTTTTGAACCTCTCCTTAGGCCTTCCTCTTGTTTTTACTGACAATGCAGCACTTGATGATTCTCCTATGCTTCTCCTTCGCATTTCCTCGCTTAGGAGAACACCCACAACATCATCAAACTTAAGAGTATTTGTGCCAGAAATAGAATTACTTACAGCCATCACAAGACTGTCCCAACTATCCGGTAGAGATGATAGTATAAGGAGAGCTCGCACTTCGTCATCGAAATTGATTTTCACCGATCGAAGTTGACTTATGTTTGTGTTAAAGTCATTTAGGTGTTCTGCAACTGAACCATTCTTTGCCATCTTTAGATTGAACAAGCGCTTCATAAGAAATACCTTATTGGATGCCGATGGTTTCTCGTAGAAGTCGTCAAGTGACTTCATCAAGTCCTCCGTGGTCTTCATCTCCAAAACATTGAAGGCCACCGTTGACGCCAAGCTTAACCGGATTGTTCCCAGTGCCTTTCGATCAAGGACAATCCATGCTTCATCTGCCATTGTTGTGGGCTTCTTCGCAAGACCGCCTAGTGGCAAATAGAGGTCCTTCTGGTAGAGATAGTCTTCAATCTGCATCTTCCAATGTTGGTAGTTTTTGCCGTTGAACTTCTCAATCTTGAGCTTCCCTTCCTCCTCCATAACTCCCACTCAATTCAAGGAATCCTTTCCTTGAGATAATTTAGCTACGAGAAAACCTTGCTCTGATACCAGTTGTTAGGAAATAAGACATAGCTAAATAGATATTTGAGTAGATTACTTAATGGAGAGAGATAGATTTCACACACAAGAGATTATAGAGTAGAGAGAGAGAGAGAGAGAGAGAGAGAGAGAGAGAGAGAGAGAGAGAGAGAGAGAGAGAGAGAGAGAGAGAGTACACATGATATACGTGGTTCACCCAATGTGGGCTACGTCCACGGGAAAGCAGCCACTCAATGGCTTTAGCACTTCAAAAGAAGAAGTAGTTTACAAAGGGATTAAACCCTTAATAGAGCTCCCGCCTTGCTTCACTCTCACCACCTCACACTCACCTTGTTGCATCAACTTCACACTATGAAATGTGTGTAGAAATGGCCTCCTTTTATAGGCCAAAAGGGTTGCCCTCTCTTATGAGAGACATCCATGTGTAGCCGCCCTTTTGCGAATAAGTCCAAATCGGACCCTCCAATCCGCCCATGTGTGGCCGTCCTTGAGAAGACAAGTCCGCTTTTGAATTCGGCCACCGGCCATTGAATTCGGCCACCGGCCACCGGCCATTGACTTCCGGCCACCGGCCACAGGCCATTGACTTCCGACCACCGGCCATCGGCCATTGACTACCGGCCACCGGCCAACCGACCGGTTGTTTTCCGACCACTTTCCGGCCGTCGTTCGGCCATAATAGTTCGGCGAAAAGGAATATGCCCCTGATTCTTGTCTGTGAAAATTTTGGTTTCCGGTGAGTGATTTTCCTTCACGCACGATGGCTTCTCCTCATAATGGGGGCCTTACAAATGTGCGCTTTTACCACATAAAATTACAAGGGTAAATCAGGCTCCATACTTAACATCTGGAGTAGATTCTTGATCATTTGACCAACCTATAGGTGTTAGAATCAAAAAGTAAAAATATCTGTGAGCTTAGCAGATCAAGGGGAAGCTACAGTGCAAGTTTGAGCTGAAACAGAGCAAAAAGACATCCTACGCGTAGGATGTCTCCAGGGTCATAAAGTGTTCAAAATTCTACTTTGGCCATATAGGGAGGTTCTAAGTGTCTCAAGGATTCCTGAACTTTTTTCAAAAGTGAATTTGGACCTTGTTTATCCTATTCACCAAGCAAAGACAAGAATTGTCAGACATCCTACTCTTGGAGTGCACTACAAGCTTATGCAGCCCAAATCTTGACCTATTGGCATCCAAATTCATTTTTGAGCATACCATTGGGTTGTTCAGCACTAGGAGAATCTTGGGATCAAGTTTGGACAAAATCTGAGCAGTTAGACATCCTACGCGTAGGATGTCTCCAGCTTGATTTAGGACTCCAAACCAACCTATGAGCACACCAATGTGATCAGCACATCAAGGAGAAGCTAGGGTGAAAATTTCAAGTCATTCTGAGCAAAAAGACATCCTACGCGTAGGATGTCTCAAGGCCATTTTTAGGTCCAAATGAAATTCTGAGCATACCATTGTGTTCCTGGACTTAAGGGGAGTCTTTGGACCAAATTTTGTTAAATTCAGAGCATATAGACATCCTACACGTAGGATGTCTCTAGGCCAGTTTTAGGGTCCAACTTTACTTTTGACCATACAGAAGTGTTCACAGTGTCACAGAGATCCCAAATCTTCTTTCAAAATTGAATTTGGACTCATTTTGACCATTCTAAACTGCAATTCACTGTTTTGGCCATAGCTTTCACAAACGGTATCGGATTAAAAAAGTTTTTATATCAAAACGTAGCCTGAGAGCGGCTCTACAGATCTTAGAGCAAAACTTGAACTTAATGAAACGGCAACCATTTAGTTCAAATTTGAAATAAACGTCGTTTGAGGCCTCAAAATTCATCCAGAAGTCGGGGGTGTCTAAAAGTGACAATTTGCGAGAATTGTGACGAAACGGTTGCTGTTTTGGACATAGTTTCGACTTTTCCCTAACCAAAGCACTTGAACACAGTGGACTAAGTCTACTTGAACCAAGCAAAAGTTCTTAAGCCTAGAAATCATGTCTACCCTAGATTCAAACGCACCTTACACAAGCTTGGAGATCCTGACGATAGAGGAATATCCTCCCACAATGGATCTTCCAAACTTGCAATTGATAAAGATCCATCTTGTTGAGAGAGTTTGGATGATTGGTCATGAGAGTGAAGGACTATATAGATACATTGACGACAATGAGTTCAATCTTTATAGGTGCTCAGATCCATACCCAGAAGAGATAACGGATTACAAGCTCTTATATGTCTACACATACGGAGTCGACTGTCAATGGAGATCTATAGTTGTCGACAAGTATGGACGAGAATACAGAGTTGTAGAAAGCACAAATCCACAGACTGTACTAGAAAGAGGTGGATATTTGGTCAATGAAGGACCACAAATGCCTCCACCAAACACGAGAATTCCTATAGGAATTCCAAGAAGAGAGCCACCAGGATTCCCTTCAAGAGCGATAACGAGAGAAGGATTGGGAGAGTCTCTGGTTAGACTTGTAGACAATCGACGAGTTAGACCATCCCAAGTCCATAAATGGGTAAACAAAAAATACTCCGGAGATAAAGATCCGAGAGATCACGTAACGGCTTTTAGAAGAGTGATTAGAGCAGAGGAAGTTTCAGATTTTGCGACATAGTTTGCGGGATTTGGATTGACTCTAGAAGATGATGCAGCAACATGGTTCGACTCGGTGGAAAAATGGGATTTTGAGACCCTAGATGAGCTGTTTGAGGAGTTTATTGAAGAATTCTCGCCAAAAGCCATTGCTCACAACACGGTCTCGCAAATCCATAGATTCAAACAGAAAGAGAATGAATCAGTACGCAAAGCATCATTACGGCTCAAGAGATATGTTAAGCTCTGTCCGAGAGCGGAATTACCTACACAAGCACGACTGATGCTGATCTTTATCCAGGGAATGAGAGATGAGGCCTTCAGAAGGATCTGCATATGATAAGGAGGATGACGCTAAATGAGTTGATCAAAGAGGCTCTTTATCTAGTGGATAACTGTGAGGCATACAAAGAAAAGGACTTAAAGAGTCAAGGAGATGACACATCCTCTCAGCACAGTGTTTCACAGATAAGTGAGTCCATTGCCAAGCCAACGGCACCTATTGATCAAGAAAAGCTTATCGACGACTTGGTCAAGAGGTTGATTCCTCTTGTAAGGTCTGATTAGGGAGAGCCGAAGTGGTGTGAAATTGAGAGAAAATGGACGAACCATACGGGGGAAGAGTGTTGTTATAGCATGGAAAATTCTAGGGAGAGGTATGTACAACCTGTTTGAGAAGCACCTACTCCACCTAGATACATTACGGGGAATGTGCCAGGACCAGTAGGAGTTTTAAGGCCACAGCTTGTCTTAGGACAACAACCTCCGCTGCTAGGTGCTAGAATGCCTGTAGACATGAGATACATGCCAATGCTGGAAGCATCAAATAAACCAATGCCAGTACTAGCTACAATGTGGTATAGCAACCAAAGTGAGTACTACCCTTCAGAGCAACAAAATGTGAGAGAAACACATGGAGTGGTGAGGCCGGTACAACCTCCACCTCCTGGGTTTCAGTCGAAAGAAAGATGGTATGAAATGGACGAAAGGACATTGCGATTCATTGCAAAGAGCGGCTTATCTAGGTCAAAGCTTGCTTATAGCCAAGAGGAAATGCTAAAAGAATCTCCTCAACTAGAGACAGATTGTCACAAAAGTCGTGACAACCACTTGGTCAAACAATGTCCTCATACGGAGATCACTGAAGTAAATGCCTATTGTCTTGAGTGTGGCATCACTCACTTGATCCCCGATTGCCCGAAAAACCCAAACCAAATCAGGAAAATCACGAAAAATGTATTAGGGATTGTTCAGCTACCTAGTAGCTCAGAAAATGAAAATGTCGTACCAGTTCAAGTGGTTACGAGAGCACAAGCTCAAAAGAAAGCTGATGAGAATCCAGAGACAAAGAACACGAAAAGTGACATGAGTCCAAAGACAGATGATGGACCAAAGACAAACGCACCTAGTCAGAAAACCAAGAGCAAATGAAATAGTTGGAAAGCTAGAAAGACTAGGAGGAAAGCTAGAAAGACTAGGGTGAAAGCACACAGGGAACGAGAGCAAAAATCCCTAGCTGAGAAGCTTACCGAAGCTGAGGAGAAGATAAAACAACATGAGGAAAAGGAGGAACCTTCTCTTACACAGATGGTTAAACCTATAGAAGAACCATCCACGGATGAGAAACCGAGAAGTGCTAGTTCAGGAGGATCTGTGTTGGCAAAGAAGGTTAATGAGACATTAGAGGCCCTCTTGAAAGCCTATGATATGAGGCTCAAAAACAGCCAAACCCAAGAACACATGTGGATGACATATCCCTATGCGGAACTAGAAAAGCAAAAATTTGAAATGTGTCAGAAAATGATTCAAACAGCCCAAGCTTTACTAGAACCACCAGTTGCAAAACCTGAGGATGTGATCCGTGTCATGCCTACACAAGTAATCCCACCAAACCAGGAACTAAAAGAGCCAGATTCTAGTCATGAGCATAGACCAAACCTCAAAGACCCAGCATTAGAACCAAGGATAGTACTGAATACCACGGATAACTCTTCCGAGGGATTTCACCAAGCTATACATGAGGATTGTAAAGAGATATATGGTCTTGACGAATTGTGGAAACAAGTCAGAGAGGCCAATAAAGCCGATGACCTAAGAAGACGAGTAGACAAGACTGGTGATGAACGAGGAGTGTTTCTACCACCAATAGAGGAATTTGAGACTGGATCTCAAATGAATCCAGACGTGCAATCGTGTTGGGGCAACAAAGGATCTGTACAATCTATGGATAGTCAACCCCATTTGCTAAGAACACTACCGTCCTACATGGGAGAGTACGAGACCAAGTTAGATGTGGTTGCAGTCCCATCACAGAGACTGTCTCCCAACAAGGCCATCGATTCAAAGGGGCTAGTAGATATTCTATCTACCCCAGTCACCTGTAAAATAATGTTAGCCGAGTTGCTCAGAATAAGACCAAACATGTGGGCTAATGTGGGTAAATGTCTAGAGAAATTTGGTGTAAAAACCCCAATGACTCAAATCGAGGAAGGCATCAAAGAGCTTGAAATGCCTCAACTAAATACTAGGCCAGTGCCATTAAACAAGGTAGGTGAGTATTACGAGGGAGAAGATGGAAACACCACCCTTCCTGTGGAATTCAATAATGTAAAAACCATGGCAATCCTTGACAGTGGAGCTGGTGTGGCCATTGCAACCAAAGAGTTTTGGAAAAAATGGGGAAAACCTGCCTTGATATCCACACGAATGACCCTACAGCTTTTAGACGGACACAAGGAAAAGCCCCTAGGACTGCTAGAAAAAGTACTTGTTACTTCTTGTGGCATTGAATATGAACACACTTTTGCTGTTGTTGACTTTGGCAAGAAGAACAACTATGACATCATTCTGGGAAGACCATTCATGCGACAATTGAAAATGGTCCAAGATTGGGGTTATGACCATATATACCTGAGACATATGGAAACCATAACAAAGATAAACTTGAGGGACCATAGCTATAGGGATGTGACGAGAACACTGGTTGAGGAGTTTGATTCTGCCACAGTAGCAGGATCAGAACTTCCAGCTTCGTTAGGTAAGCCTAAAGAACTGTGGATGTGTGGAGCTTCACAATGTGGTAGCTTGAAACGTGAGGAATGTATCCTAGAGCGGGTTATAGAGGATAAGGACTATATCCCAGAACCATTTCCTAAAGAAGAGTTAGAGCCTTTTGGATGGGAACACATCTTGGCTACTCTGGACGTGTGCGCCGTGGAGGATGCTCCCACATCAAAGTTTTGTGATGAAAATGGCTATGATGTCGTTCCTTATTTTGCAGTGAGTGTAATCCAGGAAAACGAAGAGAACCAGACATCAACAAGCTCTCAAAATAAGGAGCAAACAAAGAAATATGGAGAATCAAAAGATGAAGAAGACGACGAGTTCTATGACTCTATAGAACACTTTGACCTTCAAAAAGATCAACGACCCGGGAATCAATGTCATCGCTACACGAATAACGTGCATCAAAAGTGGATTCCAAAGTCCTCGGTGAAGACACGGCCACCACAAGCATCCTCATACATGGCTCCTAATAAGGATGCAAAGACTCAGCTAGGAGGAATACGACAAGAGCAATGAGCTAGCAATGCTCTAATCAATGGGCTAGAAAAGTCCTCCAAGAAACTACCACCCACGAGCAAACAGCACAGTGAGATACGAGTGGAGAAACTTCTACATCGAAAAACCTTCTTAGAAAGGTGGAAGCTATTGAGACATCTTTGGATGTCACATGTGCTACATTTATTCCTCGAAACACCCATCATATCCTTCTTTCACATTGCATGCTTTTGTTGACAAATTTCTCATATGCATATAAAGTGTCCCATAATTGGCACTTGCATCAGGCACTCTTTCCGTGTTTCACCCAAGCACTCACCTTTCATGAACAAGTACTTCACGTTCAACTGCTCAACTCCAATAAGAGCGTATACCCAAGGCATTTTTTTTTCCCACCGGGTTTTTTCCCTTTGGTCATCCAGGTTTTAGACCCTAATCTAAAGACACCTATCACCATCCTCTTGTACATATTCCTTCTATATCAACAATAAGTAAATGCTACTCAAATCAATTGACAAATGAACTGGAGAACCAATTTCAGATCATAGCATACTTCTGAAGGAGTACGAGCGGAAGTGCGATGCGAGAGAGAGTGCGAGAAGAAGAGCACGACGATATGGTGAACTCGCTCTACTGTAATGTGTAGAGCATAGTGAGTTCTTATTAGGTTTTTTACAAAAGAATATGTGTACATACCTGGCGGCCCGCCCACTTACCTAGGCGACCACATTGGGCTTTATACCCCAACAACCTCCCATTTAAAGTCCAATGTGGTACTTTAAGTGTGAGAGAAGCTACTATACAAGCTAATATACAAGAGATGTACTACCCTACACCTAACTGCTTGCGAAAATGCGCAAAGCTCTCTGAGGGAAGTCCTTTTGTAAGTAGATCAGAAGGATTTTCTGTGGTGTGAACTTTGACAAGCTGAAGTTGCTTATCCTTGAGCATTTCCCTGATGAAATGATACTTCACATCCACATGCTTTGTCTTTGAGTGATAAACTGGATTGCGAGCCAATTGTATAGCACTTTGACTATCACAATATAACACAGGCATCTCTTCTTTGATTCCCAAATCTGTTACTAGTCGATTAAGCCAAATTGATTCTTTGCATGCCTCTGATGCTGCAACATATTCAGCCTCTGTAGTAGACTGAGTAACACAATCTTGTAATCTAGAACGCCATGATACTGCTCCACCAGCCAATGTAAAGACATACCCTGGCGTAGACCTTCGGTTGTCTAAGTCACCTGCATAATCTGAGTCTGTAAAACCCTTTACACTTAGCTCCTAACTCCCATAGCATATACGCATACTCTTTGTAGCTTTCAAGTATCTCAATATTCCTTTCACTGCCTCCCAATGTTTCTTGCCTGGGTTTGACATGTATCGACTTACTACTCCCACTACAAATGCAATGTCTGGGCGAGTAGCAATCATTGCATACATCAAACTACCCACTGCAGACGCATATGGAATCTTATCCATTTCAGCCTGTTCTTCCTCAGACACAGGACAATCTTGTTTGCTAAGTTTCACATATGGTGGCAGTGGAACACTCAGTGCCTTTCCCTTCTCCATATTGAAACGTTGCAAAACCTTGTCAATATACTCTGTTTGAGATAACCAAATCAACGTCTTTGATCTGTCTCTCTCAATGCGCATACCAAGTATATGACTTGCCTCACCCATGTCTTTCATGTCAAACGATTTTGCCATCTTTGACTTCAAAGCTGAAATTTCTTCCAAGTGCTTGCCAGCAATCAACATGTCATCCACATACAAAATAAGGATCAGCCAACTACCATCCTTAGCCTTCTTTGTATATAGATAGTGATCGAACTCACTACGTTTTTAGCCTTGAGAAAGCATAAACTTGTGGAATTTATGGTACCATGCCCTCGGTGATTGTTTTAAGCCATAAAGACTCTTTAACAACTGGCATACCCAATCTTCCTTGCCTTTCTCAATAAACCCTTCTGGCTGCTGCATGTAAATTTCCACATCTAAATCACCATGCAAGAACGCTGTCTTGACATCCATTTGGTGCAGCACCAAATCTAATATGGCAACCAATGCAAGAAAGCATCTCAATGTAGTCATCTTGACCACCAGAGAGAAGACTTCATCAAAGTCAATGCCTTGTTCTTGCTTAAAGCCCTTGGCAACAATCCTTGCTTTGTACTTTTGCTGACTATCATGAGCGGTGATCTTATACCTGTAAACCCATTTACAAGGTAGAGCCTTTTTGCCCTGTGGTAATTTAACTAGCTTCCATGTCTTGTTTTTATGCAGAGCTGTCATCTCTAACTGCATGGCCAATTGCCAATTCCCAGAGTCCTTCATTTGCACTGCTTCCTTGTAACATGAAGGCTCATTGCAATCAGTCAACATGACATAGTTCATAGATGGAACAAACCTATCAGGAGGTCGCGTGACACGTCCAGATCTACGCACAATAGGTGGCTCAGGCTCAGCCACAACCTGTGGTTCCAATCTATCCTGTCCTTGCTCCTCTTGAGCCCTGACATTTTGTCTTGCACGTGCAGGTCCATCTTCTTGGAAGACAACTCTTCTAATCTCCTCAACTTTCTCTGGTTTAGAATGATATTTGGCTTCATTAAAGTGAACATCATTGCTGCGGATAACCTTTCTGGATTTGGGATCCCAAAGTCTGTACCCCATCTCACCAGAATTACCATAGCCTAGAAAGATACACTTTCTACTCTTTGGCTCAAGTTTGTTCCTAAATTCCTTTGCAACGTGAGTATATGCCTCACAGCCAAAGACTCTGAGATGCTTGTATGAGGGCACCTTTCGTGACCATACGATCTCTACCACTAAATCCTTCTGCAAAACCTTGCTAGGAGATCTATTTATAAGATGAACAGCTGTTGATACAGCTTCAACCCAAAACCCATTTGGCAGCTGTGCATTAGACAACATACTTTTGACCTTCTCTTGTATGGTCCTATTCATCCTCTCAGCAACACCATTTTGAGGAGGATTGTAAGGAGCAGTAAGTTCACGTTTTATACCTTTTGACTCACAAAAGTCCTGAAAGGCCTTTGAAACATACTCTCCACCATTGTCAGTGCGTAAGCATTTAAGCTTCTTGCCACTCTGATTCTCCACAAGTGTCACAAACGTTTTGAAAACACTAAACGCTTCATCCTTGTGCTTGAGAAAGTAAACCCATACTTTCCTCGAGTAATCATCTATAAATGTCATAAAGTAAGAAGCTCCCCCTAGAGATAGGTTAGGCATAGGTCCACACAAATCACTATGAACAAGTGCCAACTGTGTATCTCTTCTACTGCTTCTATGCTTATGTGGCTGCTGTGTTTGCTTACCATACAGACAATGTTCACAGAATTCAAAATCATTAAATGAAAAGCCAGGTAAATAACCAGAATGAGACAAGATTTCCATTCCCTTCTTGGACATATGTCCTAACCGGCTATGCCACAAAGAAACGTTCGGCTACTCGGTTACATTGATTACATTTTTAGAGACATTTGATACATAGATCATGTAAAGTCCTCCAAACTTTACTCCATGTGCTACTGTCATAGAACCGTTGGATATCTTCCACATGTTTTGTCCAAAAGTGGTGACGTAGCCAGCATCATCAAGTAAACCTGTGCTGATCAAGCTCTTTGTAATTGTGGGAACATGTCTCACATTCTTCAGCGTGAAAGAAGAGCCATTCTGAAACTTCAATTGAACATCTCCAACACCTAAGATCTCACATGTCTGCCCATTGCCTAGCCGAACATGATCTTTAGTTGTCACATAAGAAGTAAACCACTCCTTGTTTGGAGACACATGAAGTGATGCCCCTGAGTCTATAATCCAGTCACTCAGTGCATTTCCATCAGATGCTGTAAGAAGAGCTGAGTCCATCGTATTCTTCAAGAAGTAGATGTCTCCTGACACTAGACTGTCATCCTCTGCAACAGTGTTTGTCACATTTATTTCTTGAATCTTCACTAAGGACTTGTTCTTCTCACCATGGTCTTCAGCTTTCTCTTTGCCTTTTTCTGCTTTCCATTCTCTGCAGTCTCTTTTCATGTGACCCTTCTTGCCACAATGGTAGCATTCTATGTCACTCTTGCCTTTAGCACTGCGGGACTTGCTACGAGACTGATTCCTCTTTCCACCTTTGTACTTTTCTTTGGTCCTTCCCCTGACAACTAAGGCTGTTCCTTTGCCTTTGTCCATTGTCTTTCTATTGGTTTCTTCAGTAAGCAGGCTTCCTTCTACACCTGCTATGTTCAAACCATCTAGAGGTGTAGAATTACTCAAAGCTGTGCGAAAAGTGTCCCAACTTTCCGGCAATGTGATCAACAGGAACAT
This sequence comes from Adiantum capillus-veneris, assembly GCF_014529385.1. Lineage (NCBI taxonomy): Eukaryota > Viridiplantae > Streptophyta > Polypodiopsida > Polypodiales > Pteridaceae > Adiantum > Adiantum capillus-veneris. The sequence continues at coordinate 124,261,605 of NC_140945.1, forward strand.
AGCTCTAACAGGTTCATCAAACTTGACACCTTGAGCTGACAACTGACTGTAGATTGTGTTGAATTCATTCAGATGATTGGACATAGGTGTCCCTTCTTTCATCTTCAAGTCAACAAGCTTCTTAAGCCAGTATACCTGTGAAGCTGCACTCTGCTTCTCATAAAGATCACTCAGCTTTAACCATGCTTGATAAGCCGACATCTCGTCTGCTACATTGAAGTAAACGCTTTCGGCCAAAGTCAGCATAATGGTAGAAAGTGCCAATTCATCCATTTCGCTCCATTCATCTTCGTCCATATCTTCTGGTTTTATCCCCTTGAGCTTTATAGGTTTTATCTGCTTCTTTTGTACCAACACGTGCCAAATCTGCTTCTTCCACAATGGGAAATTGGTTCCATCCAGCTTCTTGATATTGTAAAGAGCAGTGTCCTATGATCCAGCCATAGCTACGCTTCATAGTAGTTTACTTTCCTGGGAAAAATTCGGCACAGTTTCCCCTGTAAACTGACCTCTAAACCAATATCAACCTGATGAACTAGTGGATGTCGCCTACAGTTTGTGTGTAGATGCGCCCGTGTCGTATGTGACACGCCTCCAAGAACTGTGATCCGTCCTTCGATGTGCATACATAACAACCATGAGAGAGGTAAAATGCTTCTACATAAGCAAATTTTGCAATTTTAAGTCCTCTCATGCATGATTCAAAAGTTTGATTAATTTCTAGCCCAACTTGAAATATGGAAAAACAAGTCAAGAGCTAAAAAATAATGCAACATGAAGAAATGAAGTGGCTCTTCAAAGCCGAATTTAACATTTTAAAGCTTTCCAAAAAGTTGGCTAACAACAACTAGCTCACATGAAATTTTACTTTTTTTAGTGCAATCTATGAGCTAGAGATGATACAACTTGATGAAATGGAAATGAATGGCTCTTAATAGCGAAATTTGTACTTTAAAAGCTCAAAAAGTTGGCTAAACACTAGCTCAAATGGAAAAATTTGCACTTTTAGACCAAGCTATGAGCTAGCATTACAACTTTAATCCAAACATTTGGAATGGCTCTAATTAGCCAAATTTTGCAATATTGCAATGATGACCCTCTTTGGATCAATGAAATCACATTCCTGCCACACCCCTTCAAAGATGAAGCTCAATTGTTAGTGCTTTTAAGCATTTGAACATCCAATACAAACACTAAAAATGCAGTATCAACCATAACCTCTCTCTTTTGGCCGTTTAAAACAAGCTCAATTTTAATGCTTTCCAATGATTTTTCATTCAAGTCGAGCACTAATATGTATCAAGCAATGCCAGGCTCAAGCATAAAGTCCCGAACAAACCTCAATGCGATGTCAATGGTACTTTTAAAAGTGAATCTCTCATACATGCCAAAAATAATTTTTCTTTGTAGGATTTTGTTACAATAAAGCCAATCATTAGGTCATGCATAAGCCAAATACTCACACAATCATCATGCACGATCAATGCTTTGCAAGCTTGTTTTTATGTTGCGAGTATGGCATACAAATCAAGAGAGAGAAGAAGCATACGGATGTGACTTTTTGCTCTCTTAAGGAAATCAAAGTCTAATGTTGTGCTTTGGCCCAAGTCTCAATCATTTGTGCGAGAAAAGAAATTGCCTTTACCCTAACCATTGGAAAAGCATGATCAATCATGAGCTTCAAGGTTTAATGTAGTTCAAAAAATTCAATTTCAATGTTCAATGAATGCAAAAGATTTGATGCTCTCATGTAGAAGGTAGGTTAACACTAATCAAAGAATGGAGTGAGAGACTCATCATGAGTAACCAATTGAGGTCAGTATAGTGTTACCATCCTTGACACCACTCAAACTCTGTCACATGCAGATTTGTGAAGGTATCGGTAGCGTGTATGCATAATGGTGGAATATTTCAAAGAACATGGGATTCTCATGATATCATTCTCACTTGGTGAAGCAGTACAAGCTGCATTCATCAACAGACCATTGTGATGAGAGCTACCGAAGCGCCACTTAAAAGCGTCCTAAGCACACTGTGCCGTTGCACTTTTGTAGATTCTCTAATGTAGTCTACTCGATCAATCACGTCCAAAGCTTTCATTCTATCAGTAACGTCAACTTCTGTTACAGGAGGTGAAGGGAGACTATTGCTCTTACTCAGCCTGTTTGTGTGGTATGCAGCTTTGACTTTTGATGTGTTTATTGATGGCGGGAGTAGGCTCTGTTTTGGAGGTACTGAGCAACGAGTACTGGCCGGAGCTGCAACCAGGCTGCGAGAGTATTGGCCGAGCTGCAACCAACCTAGCTGCGGACTGAATATAAGCGCGTGTGTACGTATGTGTGGCGACTTGCAGCAAAATCAACAAAGGTGTGGGCACCTATGCGAGGCAAAGAGCGCACCGAGACTCTAATCCGGCATGGTAGCACGGGCCAGGGGGGTCGACAAGAACGTCAACAGCGACGGGTAGGACAGTGCGTTAAAAGATCCAACGAGGTGTGTGTGTGCTACGCCATTTGTGGCAAAGCCTGTGCAAATTAGCATGGCGGTGTGTGTGTGTGTGTGTGTGTGTGTGTATTTTTATGGCAACGCACAAGTCAGCAGGCCGCAACGGATAACGGACTCGCGGGTAAGGGCCGGGTCGCACTCAAGGGTAGTAGGGGGAGGGGGGGAGTGATACTCTACAAAAAGTAAAGTTTCCAACACTTTCCATTCCATGAAAATAGAAACCCCACTAGCCCTTGTGAAATCGGAGGGATTAAGAGAATTGTACGTTCACTCTATTCTCTCTTTAACTCATGGAATAAGATAACCAATAGACTTCTCACCTTTTCTCCATGTTTTTCTCCCACATCTACCTTTCCTTTTTAACTCAAAGAGTGCGACCTGAATCCTTGCTTTCTTCCCACTCACCCCATTAATCCTTGGTGCGACTCAACTCTAAGCAGGGACTGGTAGCCATGGCCAATTTGAGATAGTTGTGTATGTGTGTGTTTGTGTGATGCTAGCAGTACCTCAAGCTCTTGAGGGCATATGAGGGTGGGCCAGAGATCTTGAAGGCGGCCGTGGTGCATATAAGGCGGGCTAGACGTGTAGTCGAAGACCCGAAATCAGCAAAGGTTATAGCAACGAGAGAGGGGTGGGGGAACCAGGAGGAAGTGTGTGTGTTAATGCGCGCCATTCCAGGCAGCCAGTGTGCAAGCCAATGGGCTGGACCAACTACTACATGCGAGTGTGTGTCTTTTTGCGAGTCAAGGCGAGACTAAGTCGGGCGTGTGTGAGTGTTTGTTGCACCACCAAAAGGGTGCATGGATAGTGGACTCCTTTCAGAAACCCATTATTAGTCTGGGAATCAGCGAATCCAAGGCAAGAGCAAACGAGCTGACTGTGCAAACGGGGCCAGCCTAGATTCGGCATCATGCATATAAATAGTGTGTGTTTACAGTGTGAGTCAAGCCAAGGCGAAAGAGAGCGCCAACTGCAGCAATCAGAAAAGACAAGCGTCGAGCTTAGCAAGCGTCCAAAACAAAGTTTGTGTGGGTGTAAATTTTCCCCTTTTTTTCCCTTTTTTTAAATAAAATAAATCCTCTTCGGATATATTCCCACACAAAATATTGTGTGTGTTCATGAGAGTGTGGCAAAGGCCATAGAAAGAGTGTAGAATGATAATTGATCAAAATTTGTCGTCAAAATGTTTCTTGCAATGCGTAATCAAAATCGCTATGTTTGCACAAATGGTTATCAAAAGTTTTGTATTCCTCCTTGATACCATTCTTCGTATGCAATCATGAGTAAAAAATGCTCGCATATGATTTAAAATTGAGAAATCCATCTCAAAATTGCATTGTTGTTCAAAAGCAATACACAAATAATGCACGCAAATTATTCCCAAAGCATAATTAATCATTGATTTGCACCGAATCCAAGCAAAATTATTTCAAAACAATTGACAATCCACATACAAATCCATTAGATCATTCCGATCTTGAATTTAAATTTGAATTGATTTGTATTCAATCGGGGAATGCACACATGCTTCACTAATGCATGTTTTTTTTTTCAATTGCCAATTCAATCCGATTTATCAATCATTGCAACTCAAGTTGCTCATATCCCAAAACCCTAATCATCCAAACCCTATCGGATTTGTCATTTTTGGTTTCTATGGCTACACACACGTGATTATGGCACCTCCAAATGCACAAATCACCGAAATTCTTACCATATCCAATCAAATTAGCATACATGACAGTGGTAAAACATAAAATCATTTTCAATTGTGTATCAATGGAATCATCAATTATACACATAGAACACCAACCATTTTAGGTCTTTTCATCATCACAATTGCCAACCAAGGCCAATCATTCATCTTCAATTTGGACTTTGAATGCCATTCAGTAGACGCACACACCCAAATTTAGACCAAAAATTTATGCCATGAATCCATCAATTTCACATTGAAATGCACAAATTGCAAGTTCAATCAAGCATAAATGAATACATGCATGGTTAATTTTTAAAAAATTAGCACTATTTTTACCTAATCAAGCAATGCACACACTCAAAAATTAAGCACGAATGATTGAATTTTTCGCAATTGGAAATGAATTTAGGCTTATACCTAATGATTGCACATACTTTTCATGAACATTTCACAATCAAAAAACCATTTAGGTGTCCCAATTGACCATCAATCATTGAAAATCAAGTGGTCATGGATGGACACACACACTCAATTTTTGCCCAATTTTTTGGCAATTAGGCTTATCCAATGTTTGAACTAGCTTCACATACTCATCATTTACATGATTTCATACTCATGTATCATCAATTCCATCACTTTATATGCATGCACACACTAAAAATTAGGTGCACACACACTTGAAATTTTTGACAGTTTTTTCCCTCTTTGGATTGTGCACACACACAATGATTTTTATGCACAGACATGAATTCTTGATGAGAATTAAACATTATTTAGATACACACAAGTTCATCAGTCACAATTTGACTATCAAATTCATTCAAAGTGTATCAAATTAGGTGCAAAGTGTAGGTCAATTTGTGTTACACACCTAATTTTAGAAAATAATTAGCAACATTGAATCACATTGATCAATCAAGAATTGACATAGCAAGTGTCATAATAATCTAATTCTCCTAAATGATTTTCTCATATTAAACTGATCATTTAATGTGGGGAAGTGCCAAGGGAGAAAAAGCTAGAATATTGGTTAAGTTAGCAGACCGGCCACAGTAGGGATCCAAAGGAGGGAAAATAGGGATCCAAAGGGGGGGCCATCTGCAAAAGAGCCATGTGAAACAATGGGCCAAAAAGACCCTAAGGTTCAGCCCATTAAGACTTCCAAAATGCTAAGGTTCCAAAATTCAAAGGTTGTGTCCAAAGGTCAACCCTAGGGAAAATTGGATGCTTAGTGTGTGCCCTAAAAGTCTTTGCATATCCCTACATGGGAGGGGGCGAGCCCCAAAGCTAGGGGATGAGAGAGAAAGCCACACACACACACACAGGCTCCCTTTACACAAAGGGAATGAGGGACACATGTCAGCTCCCTAGGCCAGATGCCCACAAGGTGTGCCCAATTCCTATTGGAAGACCCTTGAAGTGGACCAATGAGAATTAAGCTAGAGTAAATCTAGTTTAATTAATTTAAAAACATTTAATAAAAGAAACCAATGAGAATTAAGTCTCCTAGAAGACTATTGGGCAGTCTCCCAAGGGGTCCAATGAGCATTCAGGAGCCCCATGGCTTGCCTGATTCCTATTGGCCAGGAGGCAAAGGGGTCCAATGAGAGTTTAGTTTAATTATTTAATTACCTAAAGCTCTCACAAAAGGGGAAAGGGGGACACATGTCTAAAGGCTATCACTTATGCTGCTTAATCCCTATTGGCTTGACCTGGGGAGGTCCAATGAGGCAAAGGCCAGACTTATTTAGCAGCTAGGGCTCGCCCAAGAGAGAGGGGGGGCTGATTTTTTGCTTGGCATTGACACACACACTCTCACACTTGACCATGTGTGAAGGGAAAATCCTCTATCTCCTCCCAAGCTTTAATGGAGAGCTCATCACCTACTCCAAGCTTGTGAGATAGAAGCCTACATCAACACTCTCTTGGCATGTGGATGCAAATCCAACCAAGAGCCAAGCTTCAATGCATGCTCATCTTCTCTACCAAGCTAATTACTAAGCTAAGCTATGCTAATATGAGTGATTATGTGAGGAGATGTACTTCTTTCTCGTAAGATACTTCTTTTTCCTCTCAATCTACTCTCATACCCTGCTAGCTCTCACCATCTTCGAAGGTGTGTGAGGTCTTGGGTCTGAGAACGGGGATAATTCAATTTGTGTTTGATTAAGTGTTTTGCTTGGTGTATGAAGCTTCCATCTTCATTGCACTAGCTAGTCTTGAAGGAACACAAAGAATTGTATTGTACAATGTCTCTCTTGATGGGAGAAACCATAATACAAAGCCTTTTGGAGGGGGGACCGGCTCCATGCAAATCCGGTCCTCAACTGTTGTCAATAGCTTAATATCTCTCTCTTTTGAAAGTATTGTCGATGCTATCTAACTAGGTGTTATGCTTTTTGTTGCTCTCTCCACCCAAGCACCCTTGTAATTCTCATTAGGAATCAACTCTAATGAAATGCCCACTATGTTCATGCTAAATTCCGCTATACAAAAGATTTTAGGCCATTAAATGTTACAGCAAGTAAGTGCACTTACATTGTAATTACACTCCAAGCTATTCCTTTGTTCCATGCGAAGTCGCATCATTGCACACACAAGTGTGTGCACCATCAATTCGGCTCCAAAATTGACCATTTGTAGGTCAAAATCAAACACTCAAAATCATATCAAATTAAGCATAAATTAGCACAGTTAACTTGATTAGAGTGATGATTCCACCTCTTACAAGGGGATTTCACATACTTTACACTTCAAATGTTAGTGGTTAGGTTAGCAAGGTTAGTCAAAATTAGAAGAAATTAACATGAAATTAGTAAAAATTAGCATGGAAATAAGCGAAATTAGTAAGGGTTAGCATGAAATTAGTGAAATTGGGGGTTTGGGGTATTCATAACTCAACATTAACATCAATTTCTTACACAACATCATCAAATCACAACCAAAAATTGAGTTACACTCACTCAAAAACCAATAAAATTAGTAGTGAAATTACTCTATTCTACACATCCTAAACTCACTAGCTTAGGTTATCAATCCCCGGTAACGGCGCCAAATTTAGGGATGCATTGTAGCACGACCTAATCGCAACCCACAAAATTATCAAATCCGTGGATCGAGCAACCCGGCTAGGATATGGAAGCACGAGCCTAAGATGTATAGACATAGAGGATTCAAAGGATCCTTCTTCTCATCATAGAGAGAAGCCATGGAAAGGGCTTCCTCTATTCAATAACACATTCCTACTCACTAATCACTTACACAGCCTAAGATGTATAGACAAGGGATCCTTCTTCTCATCATAGAGAGAAGCCATGGAAAGGGCTTCCTCTAATCAACAACACATTTCTACTCGCTAATCACTTGCACACAATCACGTGGTTGAAATTAACCTCTCACATCAATCACTCTTATTCACAACTCTTAATCACAACTACACAAGCATGCAATTAACATACCTACTTTGCATTAGTGTGAGAGGTTAATTTCAACCATGTGATTGTGTGCAAGTGATTAGTGAGTAGGAATGTTTTGTTGATTAGAGGAAGCCCTTTCCATGGCTTCTCTCTATGATGAGAAGAAGGATCCCTAGAATCCTCTATGTCTATACATCTTAGGCTCGTGCTTCCATGCCCTAGCCGGTTTGCCCATCCACGATTTGACAATTTTGTAGGTTGCTCGATCCACGGATTTGATAATTTTGTGGGTTGCGATTAGGTCGTGGATGCATTGTAGCACGACCTAATCACAACCCACAAAATTTTCAAATCGTGGATGGGCAAACCGGCTAGGGCATGGAAGCACGAGCCTAAGATGTATAGACATAGAGGATTTTAGGGATCCTTCTTCTCATCATAGAGAGAAGCCATGGAAAGGGCTTCCTCTAATCAACAAAACATTCCTACTCACTAATCACTTGCACACAATCACGTGGTTGAAATTAACCTCTCACATCAATCACTTTTATTCACAACTACACAAGCATGCAATTAACATACCTACTCCGCATTAGTGTGTCCATTCCGGCACAACCCCTCAATGCGACTACCTATGCACACACACTAACCGCACCTTGTAGAGAGAGATGAAGAGAGGAAGGCATAGCCCTCACACACCATGGCCAAGGGTGTGGATAGGATAGATTAACTCAAAAAAGGGATTAGAGATCTACCATCACACTAATACAATCTCACTCCACATAATCAAGCAAAGAAGACTAATAAGAAAGAAAGAGTAATTGATTATTAGAAATCAAGAGCTACATGGGCATGGAAAGCCCATGAGTCTCATGACCATCCACTCTACAAAGAGGAGTCCTCACCCAAGAATGACTACTCATTAAGCATAGGGCTCTTTTATAGCTTTGGGCCTCAAACCCTTCAACTATGGGATAAAGTTGAGCTCTGTAGCCTAAACTCATACAACTTTGGAACTCCTACATGAGCCCAAGCCCTATACAATGAAAAGGAAATATTGTGCACTATAGCATACAACTTGGTGCATAATTGGTGTAGCCTGTGTTAGCCGCTGCTAACAAACTGCTAAAAGACTGTTAAGGAAAAATTAGCAGGTTTTTGTCAGACTCTGTCAGTAACTGTAAGCTCACTTAGTGCTACATTGTACTGGTTTTTAATAGTTTTGCAAGATCTATATTGTGCAAGTGTTAGTAGAGCTGTTAATGAGTCTAGACAGTAAGAAGTAGAGTAGACAGTGAGCAACAGAGTTGACTGTGTGTGAGTGTGCAATTTTGTGTTAGACAGTTAATTTGCTGATAATTAGATGTTAATTAGTTGTAAGGAGAGTAGACAGAGCTCCTAGGAGCTGCTGTGTGCACATGGGAGCCCAGCGTCCACGCGGCCACATTATCCTCAGAAAAAGGTTTTTTTGAAAAAAATGTTTTTTTTAAAGAAAAAAATTTATTTAAGAAAAACACTCTTGAGATAACTGGACTAAAAAGAAATTCAGAAATTAAATTTAAAAAGTATTATTCTAAAAGAAAGGGATCGGGATCTTTTTCCAAGCCCAGGCATCAGTCCATAGTCTTCTGATATACTACTCACACTACCTTATATATAAAGACTAGGATCTCAATTGGGCTGTATGTAATCGAATCAAAGGCTATAAAACACGGCACGTCCCCCTAGCCAAGACGCTCGTTTTGAGCTATCACACGCCATATTCCATGGCTCAGTGAAAAAAAAGGAACCAAAAATACCAAAAAAATTAGATTGTAAACACCTAAATAACTAGGTGAGCGGCCTTCACGTGCACTCACCAACACCTCTAGAGTGTTGATGTCACATGCACCTACACTCTGGTCATGTGCTAGAGAACGAGCACATTGAGAGTGTCTCCATTTACGTGGGCACTCATTATTCCTCTACCTTAGGCTCTAGGCCCTTAGCGGGAACCCAAGGTAGTACCACTCAGGACCCACATATTGCATCTAGTGACTCTTCCTCTAACTGCGACGTCATGGAGGGTTACCCAATGCCTAATCTTGATCGCTCAATCCAACACATGCATGCCATGGGGCCACGGTCCGGGCCAAGTGTGCTTAGCCGCTTGAAGGAAACCTTTAGTAGAGCCACTCGCTCCGAACATGGAGCTAACAATGTAAATGAGGAGGGTGGGTAAGTAAATTCATCATTCATGACCAACGTAGACCCCATTCACTGCACCCCCTAAATCTTTAGAGTTATCCCCATCCAAGGTTATATTACCTGATGGTAGAAGCCTTGCCGAAGTGCAAGAGGTTGAGCAGTATATCATTGCAGCTAGAAAAAAGGAAATCAAGAGCTTACATAGGGCAGATCAAAGGAGAGAGTTATAAGAGAAAGCCCCTATGTCAACATCCATGTCAGGCGAGAAATTGAGTGCTCCTGAATTAGCGACCACGAAGGGTCAACCCATAGAGAGCCAAATTGCATCTAGTTCAAAGGACACCCCTTGCACCTCAATCCTAGATGGAGCATTTCTAAACAAAAACTGGGATTATGAACTACAAATAAAGACTTTAACCGACCTATACATAGGTCACACCTGTCACCTGGGTTGGTTACATGTCCTATAATCTACAACGGTTGCTACTAGTGTAGAGGATCAACAACAAAGAGTTTGTGAGGTCATCCATAGGGTTATTTGGCTGGAGAGATAGAACAAGTGGATCCACATGCTTTCAATGGGTCTCATGAGATTCTTGGATACAGGGAAGGATAAACAACCAACCTTATTGCAAATGGAGACTCCCTCGGTAAGTCCGATGGATCCTCCATATGCTGTTTCTCCTAGGGTCTCAGTGCAATCTGATCCCACAAGTGATAGCTTTAACTTTTCAAGTCTAGCTCGTCTTTCCCTTGATGACACCACGGATACCATGCCTACCCCAGTGATGGGCATGCCAAGAAACATGCCATGGACCTCTTTTGTTAGTAAAGAACCACTACATGGTAGCTCAATGCCTGCAACAGTACCTACAAGTGTGTACCAATCATATACACCTTGGGTCCTTGTACTCATATAGCTCCTACCCCTCCCATTGTTTCAAAAACCTATGCTCCACAACCACAACACCCAAGCCCTTATTTCAATGTGGGACCATACCAGCTACCATTATCATGTCACATCCAATGTCTGCTATGCCTAGGGCCACACATATAAACTTTGGACCACCACATGGCACAACACCGTACCAAACTTGGAACCCACGGGCTTCTTATGCGCCAAGCCCAATGCCAATACCTACTCCACATGTAGTCTTTGGAGCACCTTCACCCATGGTGCCTGCTCACTTAGGTGACTTGGCAACATTTTCTCAAGCTATTGATCAATCTATTGCTGAGAATATGCATAACATTCCTAATAGAGAGCCTAGGAGTAAGACAGTGTCGGGGGATATGTGTTCGCTACGTGAGCTGGGCAAGCGCCGGGCCTCTGGCTGTGGGAGGTGTGAAAGAGAGAGAACAAGAGACACTGACAACTCTGGCAATCACCGCAATCACCAATTAATTGATTAATACATTTGAGTACAACTTAATATGTAGCCAAGGCGGGCTGTTAACAGCACCGTCACTTGGATCATCTGCTAATTAGGAGTTTAAGCTCCCTCTCAGGATTAACCAGTCCGTTAATGACATCGGACCTAACAAAATGCTTAATCAACTTTGGACTGATGCTGGTGACGGAAATTTTCTTATGTTGCTTTATCTGCTTCGATTGTCAATGCTTTGGACCGGCTTAATTTCCACTCTCTACTTGTAACTTCCTCCTGCTGCTTACCTTGCTTTGTTTACCGTGCATGCCTTCTCCTGCTTTCTTCTCTTGCTTTGGTTCGAGACCCAGCTCGCCATCTCAAGCCTGCTTGCTTACTTCAAGATTCCCGTTTGCTTGTAAATCTCCTTCTTGCCCTTGCTTGCTCAAGCCTCAGCTTTGCTTGTAATCCTCTTCTCGCCTTGGATTTCTCAAGCCTCGACAAGCGTCTTGATCAAGCTCCTCGCCGAAGCTCTCTTTCTTTAAGATCCCTTGCTTAAGCTCCTTGGTTCCCAAGCTCCCCCCTGGGCCTCTACTCTCTCAAGCTTCAACCATGGCTCACCTTCGACCAAGTTCTCCGCCTTGCTCCTTCTTCCGCTCTCTTCCCAAGCCAAACTTTGCTTCCTAGAGTCCTCCTCGTTGTGCTGCTTGCTTCAAGGATGAGAGCGAGAACGAGAGAGAGAGAGAGAGAGAGAGAGAGAGAGAGAGAGAGAGAGAGAGAGAGAGAGAGAGAGAGAGAGAGAGAGAGAGAGAGAGAGAGAGAGAGAGAGAGAGAGAGAGAGAGTTCTCTTTGTCCAAGCTCCAAGAGAGAGAGAGCTCGTGATTCCTTTCCAGGTTCAAGCACCCTCTTTCCTTGCTCATTACCTCCTTGCCTTGCTTTTTTTTTCCCTTCATTAATGCCCCCCAATCTCGCTTATGCCCTAAAAAACTCCTTATATTTGCCTCGGCCCATCAGTCACGGCGTCGTGACTGATGTGGCGCGGGACCCGCTCAATTTTCACCTTTGCTGGTGCTGCAACTAAGCGCTATGGCATGGTGAGCATTTTATTCTTCTGCTTCGTCTTCATTTGAGCCTCCTTGGAATTGGAGCTGATCTCTTGAGATAGCTAATTCTAGTGTTAGAAGATTTCAGCTACTGATGATGTGTTAGTTCAGACAATATGGACAAAGAATCAAAAACTGAACTTGAATTTATCTACTGGAATAAGAACCAGACTATCTACTGAGAATACTATTCAGATTCAGATTGAGGGTACTAAATACAGAGCCAGTGTACCTGGAATATCTGCCGTGATTGGAATTACAGATGAAAGATTACAGTGAATATGATGTGATTTACATATAGAGTACAGCTGACAACAACTGCCAATGATTGACAACTCAAGTACAAATGCCGCCAAAATGCTAATCCGACTGTGCTCAAGATTGTGCTAACCCAAATGCCAACCCGATTACAATGTAAAGGGCCCTATTTATATACCTTGGGTTTACCATGGTAATTACCATAGTAATTACTGAATAATTCACTGCCCATCTCATAAGAGAATGTTCCCACTTAGTGAAACTATCCCCGCCGTCTACATCCTTCCCTTCTTTCTTGAATTTTGGCAAGATTCCAAAATTTCTAAAAAATTCCCCTGTTTGATTCTGATTTGAAGCTGAAAAATCCACCGTCTGCTTGGGGATTGGACTTGACCAGTGGCCATACAAAGATTGCGAGAGGCAGCTGAAAAGGCCAAGGTAGATCTCTCATCATCTACACAACTGATATCAACCTTCTAGCTGAGGAAGAAAAGTCTCCACTGAATTCTGAGATGGAACTACCCAGTATCCTTCCATTGAACCAGCTTCCGTTTGCCCTTTGACTTGGATGGCGTCTGAGAAGTCCCAGTACCAGCATTCTCCTTCTGAATAAGTCGGTAAATGGCCTCTTGCTCAAGCTGATCCCTCCTGTGTGTGGTCATCTCTACTTCATAGGGCATGAGGGAATGATAGGTTTTGGTGTCAGGATCATAGAGTGTGCATCTGCCTTTGGTGATCCTGGTTCTGGCCAGCTTGTGACAATGTGAAGCAGTATGGATCCATCCTTCTGGAAGTGGCTGATTAGTTTTGACTCAATGTTCAAAAAGAATCTCAACCATCTCCCTATACTGTGGTGCTAGGCCCGCCTTAGCTGCAATATCCTTTTCAGGCAATTTAAAGGACTCAACAATAAGTTGCAGCAGCTGATTAGTGATCTTGGTCAGGCCCTTGATCTGAATCTTCCACTGACACATACATATCCTAATCCTCTGCATCTCTTCTTTCAGCTCATGAATATCATTGAGTTGGAGAGCATCATTGAACAGTGTTTGCCAAGTTTTCCATTCCATAGTCGATCGCTCATACCAATCCTGGAGCTCATCAATAATCTTGAAGTATGTAAGGTGATCAACTGGTTCTGGATGTTGAGGATAAAGTGCTGGAAAAAATCTTGGCAGTTCCATCTCTCTTGCTGGAAAGTCATACAAGAGAACTGGAGAATCATGCACGAATTCTAAAAAATTGAGAACAACCTAGTTCTCTTGCTGCATCATCTTTCTGGTGATTCTCACTAGTAGCTGAAACAATTTGCGGAGAGCAGTTGCCTGTTCTCCAACTGACATTCTAGTCCGAGGTCCTTTACTAGTGGCTGTATGATCTTCAAGAATGGCCCTTACTCTTTGATCCAAGACTCCTCTGGCAATTTGCATCTGCACCAAAACCTCCTTTAACTGTTCCCTAACATCCTTCATACATTTGCAGGTTGGTTTGTTTCCCAATAGAAGTTCTAATTCAAGAGCGAGAGAGCAACAATCTGCAGTAGATTGTCTTTGCAAATGTGGGTTAGTCACTCTTTCTTCAGCAATGATTATCCATTCAGGAACCCTTTCTAACAAAACTGGACTGTGCTGGGATGCGCAGGTAAACGGCAAGTTTCTTGATCATGAAAAGCCACTGATTTCCAATGCTCCACCATTTCCTTGGCCCCAACATACAGTCTCTGAAAACGTTATAGATCAAACAGGAGATCATCATCCTCCATATATTGTCTGGTTATGGAAGCCTGTTGATGTCTCAATTGCCTATTAAGGGTGATAAGCTGTAAGGAATGCTGCTATCAGCTACTACTGCTCCCTCATCTCTAACTTTGCTTTTCCCTTTAATCTCCCTACTGATCTGGGACTGATTTGTTGGCTGATTCCCAGTGTGACTGGGATGTTGTTCTTCTGACTGCTGATTACCCGACTTCTATCCTTCATTCTGGCCTTCATTCTAGCCTGGCTGTGATGACTGACCTCCTTCAGTTGGCCCTATGCCACCAGTACCAGGTCCTGGAGGTGGAGATGGAGGTGGGGCATCATCATCATCATTAGTATGCCCTTCTTCTTGGTCATCCTCCTGCTTATCAGCTCCTTCTTTTTTATCCTCTTCTTCTTCCTTATCTTCTTCCGCTTCATTCAGGGAATTCTGATGCTCAATATAATCCAGAGTTTCTTGATTCATTAGAGCATTATTATACTCAGCCATTTTGTCCTGCAAATCACTCTGCATAGTCTCTATCAGAGACTTCAAATTTTCTAGATCAAAGACAGCGTTGCCTGCTGGATTTAAAATTTCAGCCAAGCTGTTATAAATATATCTGTCAGCGAGGGAGGCCTTCAAAGCTGTATGGAGAATAAACAAGGAGTTGAAGTCAACTCTCTTCATTTTCAGCATTGTTTCAGCCTGATCTGCAACTCTTTGTGCTTCATTCCTTTCTTCCTTGATGATCAACATATCAGATTCGGCCTTAGCTAGATTTTTATTTAATAGCTCAATAACCCTATCTAAATGAGCTTCATGTAGCCTATGGTGCATATTCTGCTCATCTCGTGTTGTCTTGAGATTTTGAATCTAGTCTTCAGCCTCCTTCAAGTCAGCTTTAGCCTTTTGCAGTTCATCTTCTGACCCTGCATCATCCAACATTTGTCCCATACAGTGGACAATAGTATTCCAGGAAGACTGGATGAGGACTGAACATCCATCCTTAAGAGTAGCTGGGTCAGAATCAGTAGGCTCATATAATGTCACTGGAGCCATATAGGGTAAGGCTGCATAATCAACTTTCTGTAGAAAGAGACGCCCTTTCAATGGATGGGTCTACATCTGTTGCAACCTATCCTTCTTTACCAGGTGTAAAGATTCTTCATTATTTGAAATAGAGACACCACCCAGTAAGGTTGGAGAAGTTGGACCTTTGCCTTTGTCCAGTTTTCCTTTGCCTTTGTCCACAGCCGACTGCTCTGCTACCTTCTCAGAAATCGCTGCTTTTGCCTGATCTTTGCTAGTACCAGTAGTGACTGTACTATGTCCTACTGACTGGTTAAGCACAGTACTCTGAGCAGGTTGTTTATCAGCTTGGCTAACTATAGCCTTTTCAGTAGTCACTGTTTTGACCTGACTCTCTATTTGCTTCAGAAAAGAACTGCTCTTCGTCAGTGTCATCTTCGGTTTCTTTGAATTGCTAGCCTAATCTTGGGTGGCCTTCCTTTTCAAACCAGTTGGAGTGGTCTAACTGTCCGTGGCTTCTTCATCTGAGGACAGATCAATGTTCTTGGATTCTTTATAACTGGCTTATCACTCCAAGCCATTTTAAATTTGGCCATGAGCATCTAGAGCAGTAGCCCAATACAAAAATTGCCAAACATACCAAGCTTTAGAAACACTCTGGGATTTTAACTTGGAAGTTTGCCGAAGCACGTTGTGTGACAGGATCTGACAAAGGTTGATAGAGACCTTTGAATCTAATGTCTTGGCCAACAGCATAGCAAAGACTTTCTCAGATACATATGTTGGATTATTTTTAAGACTTACTGCTTCAGCCACAAACCTGTAAGCAGTAGAAGCTTCCAGTCCTGCTACTGGAATCCCTTGACCACTGGCCTTACGCTTGCGCTTAGCCGCTTCATCCTCCTTTAGGACTATACTTATCTGCTGTGGGGTCGCCACAGATGGCTTGGGCTCATTGGGCATCCAGAATGCAAAAGCTATGTCTTCTGGTGTAGCGCCGACACCTTTTTACCATACACTATGGCACTCCCATCTTCAGCATCGAAAGAATCAAGTACCTGCTTTATGATGTCCGCGTCGAAAGCTATTCTTGTGGCTTGCAAAACGATTCGTAGATCCCATAATTGCAGCAAATCCATAGCTTGGTTGGTGAATACATAGCGCTGAATCTTGTTGTAAGGAATGATGGGAAGGCTTGCCTTTGCAGCACAGTGACGATGGCTTGGGTTTCCTCAAGAGATTCCTGCAGCTTGTCTGAGCACTTCTTCCTACCCATACACTGTGAAGATGACGAAAGAGGCGAAGGAGAAGAAGACTTACTTGATGCGTCAAAGCCGTACCCAAGGTGTTGCTGGCAAAGCTAGTCGACAGTCAATTTTCTCCTCAGAAGACCAGGTATGTAGCTGCAGCAAAGATACTTCAGAGCTTGGCGATGGTGAATGAATAACGGGAGGAAATCGTCATGCAGGGGATTTGTGAGGAAAAATACCGACTCTCCTAATTGTTATACGTGTTCGCGCCATAAAAGCTCCACCACTCGCCGCTCCTAGACTTGTGTGCGTCTCTGCTGTCGTGGTAGACATGCATTGGACAAGACTTCTACCCATCTTTGAAATGATTACTACTGGCGTGCCATCTAACGGTTGGGCGCTTAAAAATTGAAAAGTGTGTTCCCACTGATACTGGACTGGTTTTAGTTTGGTTTGATCACACTGGTACTGATTCTAAGATCAGTCTGGTTTGGTTCTACTGGTTTCATGAACACACCAAGTGGTTGTATTGGCGTTAAAGGAGTCATATCTGCAGTTGTTGGTCGCCCCATTCTTTGGCATATGTCACAAGTTTTACAAAAACTTCTAACATCAGCAATTAGTGTTTGCCACCACAAACCAACTTGCAAAATCTTCTTGTAGGTAACTTCATTGGAAAAATGTCCACAAGATTCGCCATTATGTGCTTCTGAAATAACTTGCATTCTTCCTTCCATAGGCACACAACGTCGAAGTATACCATCAACACCCAATCGATAGAGTGACCCTCCGATGATAGTAAACTTCAATCTTTTCATGACCAAAGCTTTCTTCTGGTTCTGCTTCCAGTCCTCTGGAAAAGCACCTTGAGAAAGAAATTGATAAACATCATACCATTCAGGATCAACTGATTCTCCTGCTTCCAGCTGAAATAAGTCAACGTCCACTAGTTCATCCCACAAGGGTAATTATGAATAACCTTCCGTACTTCTTGACAGATAATCAGCTCCACAGTGATTCTTGCCAGGCTTATGAAAAATTTTGAATTCAAAGTCTGGCTGAGCCAATATCGCCCCCATTGCCAATCTTGAAGCGTCTACATGTACATGGAAAATAACATCCCAGTTTGGTTGCCTAAGGACCGGTTTACTCATAATGGCCTTTTTTAGATTCTGGAAGCTCTCCTCACATTCAGCAATCCAAGTGAACTTACTGGTCTTCTTTGTAATCTCATATAATGGTACTGCTTGAGAAGCAAACTTATGTACAAACCTTCTATAGAAGTTAACATATCCCAGGAAAGAGCTCAACTCTGAGGCATTTCTGGGTGCTTTAGCTTGTTGAACACACTGAATTTTATCGTTGGCCATTTCTATTCCGTTTCGGGAAACTACATGTCCCAGTAACTGTCCCTTCCAGACTAGGAAAACGGATTCAAATGGATTCAAACAAATCCGCTTCTCCTAACAGTGTTTGAAAACCATTTCTAGGAATAGTAGGTGGTGTTCCTCATCTGAATATACAGTAAAGTCATCCATAAAGATAGCGAGGAACCGATGAAGGAATTCATTAAACATTTCCATCATACACCGTTGAAAGGTAGCTGGTGCATTGCACAGGCCGAAAGGCATCACTAGATACATGAAAGCTCCCCACTTGGTGATGAAAGTGGTCTTCACTCTATCTTCAGGAGCAATCTATAACTGGTTATAGCCACTGTAACCATCCATAAAGATATACATTTCATATCCTGCAATCTCATCAAGCAACATGTTAGTAAAAGGCAATGGAAATGGATCTTTGATAGTTTGGGCGTTGAGTTTCCTATAGTCAACACAAACTCTCAATTTCATGTTTTTCTTGGGAACTACGACTATAGGAAATAGCCAATCGCTACTGGCCACCTCTGTGATGAACCTAGCCTTGAGAAGATTGTGAATCTCCTCTTTGACCTTCTTAGCATAGTTGGGGTTCATTTTGTATCTTTGCAGTCATACTGGCCTAGCATCTGGTTTCAACGGTATCCGATGCTGACATACTTCAGGATCCACCCCCTTTAGGTCTGTGTGTTCCCAAGCAAATACGTCTTTGTAGTTCTGGAACATCCTCCGTGATTTTTCCTTCATTATCGGGTGGAGATGCTTGTTGACCTTGATCATCCTAGGACTATCCTCCGAGCCTAGGTTCCATTCTTCCACTTCTTGATTGTATGGAAGCAACCAATTAGGCCCGCCTCCTTTTTTCTTGGTCGATTCCTTAACATAATCCCAGGATGGACCATTCAGTTCTGAATCAGCATTCTGATCCACTGTGTGTTCTTTAGAATGTACTGGCTCCTCTACCATACCGGTATCAGCTGATTCCACCAACCTCCCAGTTAACTGAACTGATCTTTCCCCTGTGTTGATTTCAGTTTACTAATTTGGGAATTGCTTTTTCTGCTTGTTGGCCTGCTCTTTATTCAGTAAAACTGCATTCAAGTCAATCTCTGCTAAAGGAAATATGTTCAGAGCTGCTAACATTCGTTTGATCTTCTTTGCTCTGTACTTCTGGCATAACTCTTTCGGCCTCAGCTCTTTTCTCCAGCTCCTAGTATTGTTCGTCTGGATCTAAATCCTGCCGTTGGCCCCTTCTATGGTTAAGGTTTGATTTTCATAGTCATGAACAGCATGTGTCGTTCTCAACCATGGGCTCCCTAACAGCATCCCATATTCCCCTTGCACATCCAAAATTAAGAAGCTGGTTTTAAATTTTTCCCTGCCTACTCTTATATGCATATTTTCAATCATGCCCGTAGCTTGTACCACTCTGTGATCTGCCATTCGCACTTTAAATGGTGCTGGCTTTAGATTCGTGATACCCATTCTCTGCTGGAGATGAACTCCCATTATATTGACTCCTGCTCCTCCATCCAAGATAACACTTGAAAGAGGTTCCCATTGCT
The DNA here is from genome assembly GCF_014529385.1 of Adiantum capillus-veneris. Lineage (NCBI taxonomy): Eukaryota > Viridiplantae > Streptophyta > Polypodiopsida > Polypodiales > Pteridaceae > Adiantum > Adiantum capillus-veneris. The sequence continues at coordinate 124,281,103 of NC_140945.1, forward strand.
TCCTAACCTTGTAGTCCACCTGAATGAGCGGAACTTCATTATCTCGGAGGGCCGTCAGGTTCACTGTTCTGGCCTCCGCTTCAGCTTTCCTGCGCTGTCTGATGAAGTTTGCCACTTTAGGCAAGGTTTTTCTGATATCTTCCAGTTCCACAGTTAACTTCTAAATTCTATCACAAATTTTAACATGTATTTATTCTTTATCTTGGTCAGACTGGTTGTCAGAGCTCAAAGAACTGGTTGTATCTTCACACTGCCATTCCTCTCTTGTAGTGCCTCCAATCCTTCCATCAACTCTTAGTTCATCAGCCATTCCTTGTACCGCAGCCAGCATGGTCTCAGGTTTGCCCGGTATTGACTGACCTTTCTCAGTTGACTGGGCTGGTATCTCGGGCTTCATAACTTTCTAGCTGCTCCGACAGCTTCTTGGCTAAATCCACCATGATTTTAGCCGCTAGTTCTCTCTGCTCTTGCCATTCATCTACCACCTTCTCTTCACCCTTGGCCTTCCAAATTTCTCTTTGTTGAGCCCACTTGTTGTTGTTAGTAGTGACTGGTGTCCCTGAAGTATCTGGAGTTTCTTCAATTACTACGCCCTTGCTTCTTGTGACTACTCGTACTGGGACTGGCTCTAGTGCCTTAGCCTCAGTAGCAGTAGTTGCAGGTGCGTCTGGGCATTGGGCTGTGAAATGGCCGTACTTCCCACAAGTGTAGCAAGTCATACTCCGACTCTGGAAGTTTCCACGCCGTCTGCCTCAACCCATACCCGTTTGGAATTGGCCAAGCAAGTCATACTCCGACTCTGGAAGTTTCCACGCCGTCTGCCTCAACCCATACCTGTTTGGAATTGGCCACGTCCTTGACCAGTACCACTGGTACCTAGTCTCTCCTCTTGAGATACTTTGGCGGGTTCTACTTTCACTGGTTCAGTATAGGCTACCACTGACAGGTCTTTGCCCTTCTTAAAGTGATGAATCATGATACCACAATTGTTCCATAAATGACCAAAAGCCTTATAGTAAGTACATTGTGGGCACTCGTTGGAGATATGGTCCTTGGATTTTCATTTCGAACACCAAGTCTCCACCTTCCGAACTGGTTGTCTAGTGTGGCTAATCTCGGCAATCTGTCTAGCCATTTATTCAATCTTCTTGGTCCAAGATCCCTTCTTTGAATTCTCCTTGGACCATTCATTAGAGTTGCTGGACACCTCACTGGAATCAGAACTCTCAGTAGCAGAACTACTGCTACTGGACCTTCTCTTTTTGTGGCTCTTTTCCTTCTTGGCCTGCTGTTCCAGCTTCAGTGCTCGTTGTACCAGATCATTGAATTTCTTGGTTGGAGCTGGTACCTCCTGTTCCCCAAGCTTTTTGCTTCTGAAACCATTCAGAAACCATGCATGCAACCTCTTCTCGAATGGCGGTTCCTGTAACTGCCTGGTTAGCTCCTTGATTTTTTCCACATAACTTCGGATAGATTCCGCTACTTGATCTTATCCAGTTCATAGAGGATATCTTCATCACCTCTGTTGTCGGAATCCTCCAGTTTGAAGGCTTTAAGAAATTTGTTGTATGATCTGAGCTGACAGGCGGGGTAATGGTAATACCACTTTCTCGCTGCCTCCTTCAAGGTTTGCAGAAAATATTCCCCCCAATCATCTTCATCAATATTTTTTAGTTCAGCATACTGCTCACAAGCTTGTATGTGAACATCTAGATCATCCTTCTTACCTCCCTTGAATATTGGAAAAGAAATTTTCGGAGAAGATGAGTAATCATTTTGATTACCACTGATTCTGCCGCTTCTCTTCTTAGATTCAGAATGGTGCTTGGAAGTCTTCTTGCAATTGTCAGTGTCTGCATCCCAATCAATGTCTGTTTTTGTCTCCGTGTCAGTGTTCTCTTTGGCCTGTCGGCTAGAAGTGCAGTGACTGCCTTTACTTCCCTTGGTACCCTCATCCCCCTGCCTGGACCGAGAACTATTGGCTTTCCGTGCTTTTTTTTTCTGCTCGTCTGCGTCAAGAATGACTGGACTGCTATGAGTCCTGCGTCTCATCAACCTAACTATGCTCCTCCTGAGCCTCAGTGTCAGTCACCTTCTCTTGCTTAGGGTCAGACTCTCTTCCCGACTCCTCAGGAATAGGATCAACACGGATGGTGGACTTCCGGCCACGATTGGATTTGGGTGCCATTACTAAAATCTTCCAACTGGGAGAAGAGTATTTCAGTCAACGAGCTTCAGCTCGAGCCACCGTGATCGCCAAAATGGAATTGGAGCTGATCTCTTAAGATAGCTAATTCCAATGTTAGAAGATTTCAACTATACTAATGATGTGTTAGTTCAGACAGTAGACTGGACAGAGAATCAAAAACTGAACTGGAATTTATCTACTGGAATAAGAACCAAACTATCTACTGAGAATACTATTCAGATTTAGATTTAGAGTATTGAATACAGAGCCAGTGTAACTGGCTCTGTATTGAAAACTGGACTGGAATTTATCTACTGGAATAAGAACCAAACTATCTACTGAGAATACTATTCAGATTTAGATTTAGAGTATTGAATACAGAGCCACTGTAACTGGAATATCTGCCGTGATTGGAATTACAGATGAAAGATTACAGTGAGCATGGTGTGATTTACATATAGAGTACAACTGACAACAACTGCCAATGATTGACAACTCAAGTACAAATGCCGCCAAAATGCTAATCCGACTGTGCTAACCCAAATGCAAACCCGGTTACAATGTAATGGGCCCCATTTATATACCTTGGGTTTACCATGGTAATTATTGTAGTAATTACTGACTAATTCACTGCCCGTCTCATAAGAGAACGTTCCCACTTAGTGAAACTATCCCAGCTATCTACACTCCTGCAAGCCACTACGAGCTTCTCTTCCTCCTCTCTGTGCTCGCCCGTTGCCTGCCGGCTTTCTGCCTTTTTCTTCCTCCTTTCAAATTCTACTCACCCTTTAATTGGGTGGCCACCCATTCTTAGGCAATGGCCGGGCGTTTATGGGCTTATGGGCAGCCTTATTATTTTTGGCCCTTGTATGCACTAAAACTAGTGTTCTTAGGACGACCCCGACAAACCTTGGGTCCCCATTTCCACCCCAGTGCCCCTTTTCTACTTTTGTAGAAGGGTTTTGGACGTCAAAGGCTGAGAGGATTTGGATTAGACCTCACGACCCAGTCGTACCATGGATCGCTTTTACCAACCGTCCTAGCAGCCCTCGGGTAGCCATTTGAAGGGCATCACATTTGGCATACATATCGGCCAAGGCATTGCTAAGCATCATGTTAGGCATACTTATTGGCCAAATATTCATCCAAGTACCACATTTGGCCCGATTCCAGTGCCAAGCCATCCATAGCTATCCCGTCATTTCCCTATTTGATATTTCCCGTCATTAATGTACTACAAGAGATGGCGTACCAGACATGATACTCCTCAAGCACTTATTCTAATGCATTGAAAACCCTGGCTGCAACTCAAAACTTCCCAGATGGCACTTCGTACGAGCCAACCAGATTGGTACGGAACCGGCCCCCGGTGAATTTTTAACGGCCAATAACTTGGCAACCACGTAACTCCGATCACTGATCTGAAAAGACCAACGCGCTCCGCAAAGAGACCACTTCAGCCCGGTGCATTCATTCCATTTTTGTCACCTCAGCTGCAGTTGCCCAATCTGGTATAGATCTGTAATCGACTTGAACTTTAAACTGCCATAACTTCTTCACCGTAGCTCCAATTGACGAGCCGTAAAGACATGCCAATAGAGCACTTCAAGCACTACAGTTCTAGGTCATAATATCCCATCCGTGCCCACTTCAAGCATAGCACTTTTTATCATCGTGAAGGAATATTTTGGCCCTTTCAACCGCATTTGACATACATTCAGCATTAAACTTGGCATGTTACCAGGCCCTAATCACTGTTGATTAATCATGTAAGCTTCAAACAGACTTGATGTGCATTTTTTTGGCATCTTTCTTAGCATGGGAGTGGAGCTGCACGACAACAGCACAAATAGCCAAGCTCACACAAAAATTTAGTGGAGATGGGGATGCGAGAAAGCATATTGAAGTGTTTGAACAAATATGCCATTCCCTAGGAGAACACGATGACCTGCATAATAGTAATGCTTTAAGCCTGACCTTAAGTGGGAATGCTAGGGATTGGTATAGGACCTTAAGGGTGGAAGAAAAAACGATTTACCCTATTAGGAGACTGTTCTTGAAAGAATACACACGAGAGGGAGTGCTTTGGGGTGTAGCATCTCATCTCCAGAAAGCCCAACGAGAGGAAGGATATTCCATGAGAGACTTTATTAGTCGCTTGAAGCATTTACATTCTCGTTGTAATCCAAATGAGTGCTTCATTAATAACCAGTTTCTTGATAGACTTATCAGGGGATTACAACAAGAGGAAATCTACAATGGCCTAGTCATTAGAGCTATCACCACTTGGGAAGCAGTCACCACCAATGCACCAATTGGAGGATAATTTAATGATTCAAGGAGAAAGAGTGTGTGTTGAGCCTAAATCTACTATCTCGCAAGCATTGGGGCATCAGCCAATGACCCTAAAGACTATTGCTAAGGAGCCAAATATATCTGAGATGACTTTGGTAGATCTCACCAAGGCCATTCAAGAGAGTCTTAGAGACAATCGTACGTGCTTCACAAAACAATCATATGTATCCAAGAAGGGAGAACCAGTGGTGCTCAATTTGCTATGGTCCGCATAATACAAGTGAATTCCCTACTTTTAGAGTAAAATTCAATGGGAATTGTAATGCCTATGGGAGGTATGGTAATCAAGCCAAGGATTGCATAGTATTTAAGCGCGCAATGGCTAATAAACCAACCTTAGCATGGACAGACACACCTCGAGTGCCTGCATTGATGCTAATCCCACCTCTTGAACAAATGTCACAACACATGGTCCCTAGGGCACAAAATGTTGTTCAGACAACACCCTTACCACCTCTAGTCTGAGGACCACAGCCACCACATCTGAGAATCACTTCTCTGAATCAAGTGGGTTGTGAGTCATCTATTGTTGGTTTGGAAGGTTGTGAGGAAGATATAGACTCTAACATTGCCTATGGGATTGATGCACTTGAAGAAAGTCCACAATACTACATGGAGGACTATTGGGGACAAGTCAACCTGTCTATCAAGTAGCTGCTCTTGCGGCAAGAGGTGAAAAATATCAATTACACTGCCAAGAGACCACCTCTTCAATGCTACGAGTGTGGAGGTCCACATCATGTAGCCGAGTGTCCTATTAGGCTACAAAAAAATGCTACACTAATGCAAACCAATCAAGCAAGCACGTCTACAATGCCGATACTCATGTGTAATCCATGTGGCATAGATCATTTGATTATGTCTGAATAATCCAAATGCACCGAAGATCACATCATTAAACTTGATTGAGATTATCGAGGAGCCATCACCAATTACACTTATGGTACCAGTAAATGTACTCACTCGATGCTCCAAAAACAAAATCAGATTCTTGAGGAAAGAGACATGGCATCAATTGCCCAATCTTAGAAGAAGAAGAAAACATGAAGGAAGAGATTGCAAAAAGCAGCGAAGTTAGACCCCAGTTCAAAGACCAACATAGGGACTGGTAACGACCACGTATATATGAACGACGTTGAAGAGGATTCCGATTCAGGTGAAACCATGGAGATCAAAACAACCACTAAGAAAGAAACCAACAAGGAAGATGGTCATGAGCCACAATGGCCAGGACCCAAGAAGAAGATAGGAACTTGCCCAAACCCTATAGAGGAGATCGATCGAGTCAAGCAATTAAGGAGTTTGGTAGAAGAGACCCAAGGGGATCTATTGCCAGCACCTAGGTAGATCCATATTAAAGACACATTGTTTCCTACGCAACAAAAACCTCACAAAGTCCATAGACCCCTAGCCATACCTAGTGTCATCTAAGAAGAAGGTGACTTGAAGTCACAGGAAAGTGGGCGTACTCACTTCTTGTTGGAAAGAATGTTTATAGAGGGACTACCTGACCCTCTCAAAGAAATGGAGATCCCATCTTCCCCACGTCAAGGGACTGAAGCCTAAAAGATGTCGTTAAACATTGCCAAATTGATGGATTTCATGGCTCCAAACGTTAGAACTACCATCATGTCTAAACTATATGGAGACCCAACCTATTATTAGCTCTTCAAGCTTTCCTCAATGGAGAGCTGAAGGTCAGGCTACCACAATTTGCATAGATGGATGGAGCAAGGGAGATGACAATAGAGGAGGAACACTTAGATACACAACCCAACCTAGATGAGAACTCTCTTGTAGAAATGCCTGTTAACAAGTTGGGACAATACTTTGAGGGCGATGAATCCAATGCGACCATACCAATCACTACCAAGGGATTAATTGTGAAGAGAATCCTTGATGGTGGCGCTGGGATTAGCATTGTGACTAAAAGTTGTTGGGAAACTATGGGAAGGCCTCACCTTGGGACCATGGCCAATAGGTCTATTGTTAAACCTATCGGGATGCGAAAAGATCTCAAGATCAAGGTCTTTGGACATAAAATAAGAAATACCTTCATTGTTATGGATTTCTCCAAGCACACTATGGCATCTTAGATGATCTTAGGACGTCCTTTCATGAGGGAAGCAAAAATGGTGCATGACTAGTCTAAAAACCATGTCTACTTGCAGTTCCAGGACTCTGTTATTCGAGTAGATCTTGTAACTGGTTGAGCACATCCTCTAGGAAACAGATTTATGATTGATCATAGATCTGATACCACAGTTCACTCGGCCCCATTGCAGTATTGTTACACATGTAAAATGGACACTAATGTTGGGGAATATTTTCCTTCTATGGATATTCTATGTGGGATGACTGAGTCTAACAATGTGGATTGGGTCCACCTAGCAGCAACCATAGACACTTGGGGAAATAGGGGGACGACCTGGGTAACACCTGAGGGGGATGAAATTCCACAACTTGTACCCTGAAATATGATAGAAGCAATGCATAGAGCTTCTGAAGACCTACAAAATGAAGGCTTGACTGACATTGGAGCCAATAGTGTCTCACAAGACTATAGCCCACACGATTCCGAGTCAAAATCATCAATTGAAATTGACTCTAAGGATGAAGAATCTGAGTTAAATATTAGTGCAAATGTGGGAACAAAACATTCAAGGCCCAGTGGTACCCTAGATGACAATCTATCTAGGAGAGCAAAAGACACAAGTAGCGATTCATCTACTGACTCTTCGCTAGAGATCGTCGTAATTAAAAATTAGACAAGAAGAGTAAGAGATATAAATGCGACGTTATCGAGAAAATGTGCGTGCTAGAATAAATGAAAAGAAATCTACCGCAGAATGGCTTAATTAAATAGGGGCATGTAATGCTCGTCAAAAGTTGGTAGATTACTGGGGTGAATACCTTCAAAGCGTTATGTGGTGTAGTCCACAACCCATTGACATCGCACATCTAGATGCTATAGAGAAGCCAAAGTTGAGCCGTACCGTAAGGAGTCGATAAAATTGAGAGTTAGCTCATCACAACAACAAAAGGAAGTGGAAGAGAAATCACAATCCATAGAACAACAAGACCCCACAAACTTACACCCTGCACCTGAAAATTTCAAATCCTACACCATGGAGGAGCATAAAGTTGTGTATACAAAGGCTCAAGGAAAACCCATCAATGGAAGCAATGGAATTTATGACGGTCCAGTGATAGTTAAGGAGATAGAGTTAGCAAACCCAAGAGAAGAGCCCAGACCCGTTTCCATTGCCCATGATCTGACAGAGACTAAGGAGTATGTACTTAAAGAACTTCTCAAGGAAGTCAAGGATATATTTTCTTGGAAATATCATGATATGAAAGGTGTTCCACCTTCCGTGTTGCAACTTCTTAAGGAATTCAAGGATAAATTTTCTTGGACATATCATAATATGAAAGGTGTTCCACCTTCCGTGGTGCAACACACAATCCCCATGAATAGCGTGGCTAAACCAATTTAGCACGACCCTACCCAATGAATCCTAAGTATGCAAAGATTGTTCAAGAAGAGATTGAAAAGCTTGTGAAATGTGGATTCATATACCCTATTGAGCACTCAGAATGGGTGTCTATAATAGTGATTGTGCCAAAAAAGAATGGGAAACTCAGAGTGTACGTGGATCTCAAGAAGGTCAATGCCACCACAAGGAGGTACCATTACCCCTTGCCATATTCAGAACATGTGCTTGAAAGAGTTGCAGGAAAGGAAGCTTATAGATTTTTAGATGGGTACTCTGGATACAATCAAATCACAATTGCACTAGAGGACCAAGCTAAAACGGCTTTTATAAAACCGAATTTGGAGTGTTCCCATTTTGTGTTATGGCTTTTGGCTTACCCAATGCTCTTGCTACCTTCCAATGATTAATAAACACCGCTTTTAGAGAATATTTGAGGGAGTTTTGTGAAGCTGTCTTAGATGACCTTTGTGTTTATTCTTCTTGGAAATAACATCTATCATGTTTACGAAAAGTGTTTGAGAAGTGCAGATTGTGTCGCATCTCTTTAAACCCTTTCAAATGCCAATTTTGGGTTAAACATGGAGTCATTTTAGGGCATATAGTGTCCAAAAATGGGATTTCCACAGATGAAGAACAAATTAATCCATTGCTGAATTGCCACCACCTACAAACTATGAAGGAGTTCAAAGGTTCATGGGCCATGTTGGTTATTACCAGTAATTTGTTTTTAACTTTGCCGACATAGCTTGTCCATTGTACAAACTTCTTATTGAGTTCCACTAGACTGCTGAGTGTGACCATGCTTATAAGTCATTGAAAAACACCTTGACAAGCGCTCCCATTCTATGAGTGCCCGATTGGAATGTAATTTTCCATGTGCATATTGATGCATCGAACTTTGCTATTGGGTGTGTTCTAGCTCAATTAGGAGAACATAAACTGGACTACCCCATTAGCTTTGTAAGTCGTCAATTGAATGATGCTGAGAGAAACTACACCACTACAAAGGGGGAGGGTTTAGCTATGATTTACACAGTGACGAAATTTCTCTACTACCTTCTTGCCAACAAGTTTGTTTTCCATGTGGATTATCAAGCATTGTTGTATCTAGTAAATAAACCTTGTTCCACGGGAATACTTACATGACGGTTGTTAATTCTTCTTGAGTTTGATTTTATTGTTGTGGTGAGACCTAGTAAAAGACATGTCATGGGGGATCATTTGTCTTGCATACCCAATGGTGAAGCCCCTACTAGAGTCGATGATGAATTGCCTCATACTTCCTTATTTCTAGTCGAGACCATGCTTGAATGGAGTGAGAAGATTGTGAACTTTTTAGTTAATGGTTTTCCACCCAAAGAGCTTTGTATAGCTCAAAAACTGTTAAAAGAATGTGATTCTCTCATTGTAGGAACTCTCTACAAGCTAGGGAAGGACGATATTATTAGATGTTGTGCCCGTGAGGATGAGTATTTATACATACTGCAAGAAGCCCACATGGGTATAGTTGGAGGACATTTCTCAGGGAAATTAAATGCTAGAAAGACGTTGCAATCAGGCTATTGGTGGCATACCTTATTCAAGGATGCATCACTTTTTGCAAAAGGATGTGATGAATGTCAACGTTACAAGATCACACAATGAAAGGATAAGATGCCCTTACATCCTGGTAAAGTGACTCAATGAAAAATGGGGTTTAGACTTTGTAAGCCCAATTAGTCCGACAACTCGTAACACTCAATCTCGATATATTATTGTTGCCACTGACTATGTGACAAAGTGGATGGAAGCCAGGGTGACACATAAGGATGATGCAAGGTCAACTACCAAGTTTCTCTTTGAGAACATTATTACAAGATTTGTTTGTCCATTTGAGATTGTGAGGGACAATGGTACTCATTGTATAAATGGAGTGATAAAGGAACTCACGATAAACTTCATGATAGCCCACCATAAGTCCACACCTTATTATCCACAAGAAAATGGTCAAGCTAAGAGCACTAACAAGGCCTTAATTTATATCTTGACCAAAATAGTGAAAGCTCATCACACAAATTGGGATTTGAAGCTGACATCAACTCTATGGGCTTATCGTACTTCTTACAAAGTGGCTATTGATTGTACACCATTCAAAATGGTATACGGCCAAGAAGCAATTATGACATGAGAGTTTGCAATTCCTAGTCTATGCATAGCTTCACAAGAAGTTTGGGATGGTAACCCTTTAGTTGAGTGCTTATATATCCTTGAGAGATTAAATGGAGAAAGACAATTGGCTGTGCAAAATGCACTTGTGGAGAAAGATAGAAGGAAGAAATGGTTTGATCGTCATCTAAAGAACAAAGATATCAATGTTGGTGATAAAGTCCTTATGTATGGAGTGTGTAACGAAAAGAAAAAGTTGAAATATATGGGAAAAGGACCCGAAAAGGACCATATAGAGTATGTGAAATCACCCCACAAGGAACCATTCGTGTGGAGACTCTTGATGGAGTTGAACCATTGGATTCCTCAATGGAAACAAATTTAAAAGATACTATGATCCTTTAAGCCAAGAGGAGCTACGTGCCATCCATAAAAAAAAGGCAGCCAAGGCACAAACAGAATTGAAAAGATACAAGCTCAAGATGAGGCTAAGGAGCGACAACAACGCATAAGATGCCAACTAGAGGCCAACCTTGGAGTTAGACATGCATTCCACGTTGAAACAGAGGATGATTGGTTGGACTCTAACACACCTCTACGATACCCTATTGAACTAAATAGCACCTATGGGAAAGTGCTATATAATGCCTTGTTAGACACGGGTGTTAAATATGATATGTTGTCATATAGAGTGTGGTGTCAGTTGGGAAAGTCATTTCTATCTATGAGTAATATCCAAGTCAAGGGTGTCAATAAGAAAAAAACTACCATTTTTGGAATTTGGCACACTTCTATCAATTATGACAACGAGATTGTGACTCAAGACTTTTTGGTCATGCCTGTGGGAACTATGGAAGGTCTATAAACACTATTAATTGGGAGACAGGGAGTGTCACAACGCGAAAACAACCTCTTAGCCCTGTCACTCAAGCCATAGTCCCTCACATATTATCTCCTAGGGAAATAAAACAAAAAACATTGCATGTCTAGGAGGTTGAACCATATGTCCCTATAGCCCAACTCTCTAGAGCTTGAACTTTTGTAGTTAAAACAAAGCTTAAGACACACAAGATGCATCCTAATATAGCGAAGAAACATACAAGTGGGTCCCTAAAGCTTCTTTAGCGACCATGGCTGATGCTAAAATACAAGAGCCTTTTACGAAACGCCCCACTCGCTCCAAGAAAAGTAAAGAAACATTGCATTGGATTCCTTAGAAAATATTGGAATCCCAAGGCTACTATGAAGGAAATGATCAAATCTGGGTGCCAAAACATGAATTGTGCTCTTACCTATCACCTGATCCATGTGAGCCCAATACTGTAGCTCCAAATTGAATTGAAGATCGTGGAAAGGAAAAAATCACAAAATGCTACATACCTGCTCCAGAGCTAGTTTGGGTACCGAAGAAAGAAAGATTTGTTCCACCTAGCTTAGAAACAGGGAAGTCAAATGAAGCTTTTTTCTCTTCATGTAGTTCATATACAAAAATATAAGCTTTAACACAATCACCACCTACCATTGTACATATCCATACAAACAAAAAAGAATTTGCACCTCCCGTTGTAAGTTCACCACCTACAACAACGTTGCAAATAAAATCATGGGAGAGTACCTTACCACCCTTGAAACTAGATGAAATGCATAGGGTGGTCAAAAACTATTGGTTAAAGCCTTCACACATAACAACTTGGAACAATTGGTTTCAAAGGGTGATGACATCATTCCAAAACGTATGATCTACCCAAGGAAGGGGGGAGTGTTTGCTGACATTCATCATTCACTCACTCCCCTCTCAAACTTCCTCCCTGACCTCTCAATCTCCCAATCTTAGGGAATGTATATATAAAGCCTTTTACTCACAAAAATAAGATTAAAAAGTAAAAGAGCAAGAGCCACCAAAAAAAAATCTAGAAACCTACAAGTTCTATACATAACACAAAATCATAAAAACACATTATGCACAAGGACACGACCTTTTGACATGACCCTTATAATATTTGCACTCTAATCATCATCTATCTGTGTGTACAGATATGGCTAGTACTGTAGAGTCATCCACTCTTGCCTTGGGTGAGAGGTACCCTCTTTACTTTTCACAAGTGTTTCACATGGTCTTTTGGTGCTTGCTTGTGAATGGGATTTGATAGGTACACTAGAATGTGAGGGAAATTTCGAGGAGTTAGAATGGTTGATACGTCTCTTGACCACGTTTGATCCGTACTTAGTAGAGAGCGTCTCTCCCATTGCACAAGCCTACCCTTTTGACCAAGATGACTATAGATGTCTAGTGACCTTCTTAGTAAACAATGGTGCCTCTAATGATGAAGACGATTACATGATTACACGGATGGCACATATGGTCTCACAGATGATGACTTTGTTTTTCTCGATGGAAAGGATAGGGGCTTAGCCTTAGGGTTCCCCCCCAATCTCTACAATCTCCTATTCCCTTAACTCTCTAGGGGGAGTGAAAATAATTAGGTTAGGGTTCCTTATGTTGTTTGATTATTTTCAATAAGGGTTGGTACCTCTTCTCACCGATGTGCCTCCTAGAGGTATTCTTTGTGTTTCCTAGTGTGTACAGGAATGTGTTGTTGTTGTTAGGATTTAGAACTTTCTCTCATTCACTCTTCAAAATCAAGCACGATCATCAACACAAACAGGTGATTGACAAATAGCATTGCCTCTTGTCTTTGTTTTTGCATCCATAATTGTCTGCTTTAAATGTGATTGGTAGCACAATATTCCACACATTTGCTTAGATTAAACATTAAGTTCTACATAATTTTTTGTCATAGTCCCTTGTCTAGGTTTCAAAATCCAGTAGTCTGACTAAGCTAGTTTGACCAAGTTAGGAGTTAGAGATCTTCTATTAATACCATGGGGAATGCCTTCCTATAATAATCAATGGTTACTTTAGGTTCTTAATCCAATTTAGGCAGCATTGTGTGCAATGTACTAGGGCTTTCTAGTGGGCTTAGTCCCTATTGACCTTTAGGTTAAGTATTATAAAGGGAGTTTACTAGTGTGATGAGCCAGTCTGAGGAGGGTAACATTGTTATATGACCCCCCAAAGTTACAAAATTAAAATGCTAAAAATAAACAAACAAAAGTCTCACAAGTACCACAATGTAAATTCTTAAGCTGGAAGAGAAATCACAGCTTGATTTGGTACTTCACTCACATGTATTGCCTATGGTACTAGAGCCCTAGAGGTTCCCATTGTGGGCACTTTTCCTTGAAAAGCAAAAAACCCAAGGCATACAAAATAAGCACACACATCAAAATTGAGTCAATGTGAAAAGACTTTGGGGGGTCAAAGAAAAGGGAATCAATCAGGCGAGGATTTTCATGAGCAATTCCTTTTATCATAGCTTAACTACAAGGTCTTCTAGGTATAGACTCTAGTCAGCCCTCAGGCATGAAATACTTGGCTCTCATGATTAAACAGCTTAATTAATCAAAGAAAATTAAGAAGCTTGCCCAGGGTATTAATCGTTGACCTCTAGTGCCTTTCAACAATTAAATTAGCGACCCTAGACTTGTTTAATTTTTTACCTTTATAATTGTTTATGTGTTTGATTATATTACAGTTTAACGTTCATTACTGACAAATGGTTTAATATTCTGTTACCAATCAATTTGTCTGCCTACAACTGCATATGCTTTTTAATTGTATACGAGAATGCAATTATTGTGCCAATTTTGTTTGATTTTGCAGTGACTAAAGAAGACTAAGGACATTTATCTCAAATGCTCTTTCACCTTGATGAAGGAGCTTCATCTCAATAGCTTCCACGAGTACGGAATCTACCGTATAAGTTAGGGATAGGCCTCCAATAATTTATCTCCCAAGATTAAAAATAAGGGAGGGTGGTATCATATTTATTTGGGGGGGGGGGGGGGGGGGGGGGGGGGAATAAGTGAGAAAAGGGAAAATTGAGAGGAAGATTTTGTGTTTCAAAATCATAGCTTCCCAAAAGAGTCTGCCCTCAAACTTGGGAGTTAATAGCTACAAAGATACATGCAAGAACTAACATTGCTTTGTATCAATTGCCTGTTTTGTGATCATAGTTCATTTGTTGAGGGATGAAAGCTATAAAGAGTTTTTATAGATGCAAATTTAATTACACAAAGAACCTAAAACAAATTTGTAACCATGTTTTTAAAGTAATTAGATGGGTCAGAATTGGATGAGTAGCTAGAGTATAGTCTGATCACATACATAGTTTGAAATTCAAACTAAGACACATTGAGGGTATATCTAGTTATCAATAGAAGTGGTTTCTTAGTACGTTGCCAGTCACTATGCTACACACTCTTTGACTAGTTTTACTTAATTAGATCATGTGAGACCTTGATTTTATATGTAAGATAGGGGTATGATAGTTTTCTTCATTGATTGTCGTATAAGTATAGAAAGGGGGGTCATATTTTCTAATTTGATTCATATGTAGGGGTTTTATCAAAGTTGTCTTCTCTCACAAGTGGCATCCCGTTTTGTATATAGAGTGAATCCCCCGGGACCCTCACAAACACCCTATCATCTACAACGTATTCTTATTATTTATTTGGTAGAGTCATGGACCGGGCTTGTCGGTCCAATAGATGTGTAGGTGATTGCCGATGAGAGACGCACCAATTATTTTATTTTTATAGTATTTGTGCAACGACCGGCCACTATTGGTGCCCATGTGTGAATGGGTTGAACTCTTATAAAAGGTCCATTTGACCTAAAAATCCTCATTCTCTGAGGTGTAATCTAAGAAGTTCTCTTGCTCCATCTCTATCTCCTTCTCCTTTGTATATGTGTGTGTGTATGCTAGAGAGAGAGAGAGAGAGAGAGAGAGAGAGAGAGAGAGAGAGAGAGAGAGAGAGAGAGAGAGAGAGAGAGAGAGTGAGAGAGAGAGAGAGTATGTGTGTGTGTATGCTAGAGAGAGAGAGGGAGAGAGAGAGAGAGAGAGAGAGAGAGAGAGAGAGAGAGAGAGAGAGAGAGAGTATGTGTGTGTGTGAGATTAAGCATTGCGGTGACATTGGCGGAGGCATGGTGGTAGAGCGTGGAATTGGCAGCAGCTCCTTCTTCTTTGCATCATAGGATGCTTCACGATGGAAGCACTGAGAGGTAAGTGACACACCACTGTTCTTTGAGCTTGCTAGGACTCTCTAGCTGTGTGTTTGCAGCCTTTCGAGGCTCGCACACAGTGCACAGGCAAGTTCCCAACCTTCGACACGTATGCAGGGCATGTTAACTCTCACGGACACCCTATCACCTACGATGGACACCGTATTATTTATTTGGTAGAGTCATGGACCGGGCTTGTCGGTCCAATAGACGTGTAGGTGACTGCTGATGAGAGGCGCACCACTTATCTTATTTCTACAATATTTGTGCAATGACCGGCCACTGTGGGCGCCCATGTGTGAATTGGCCAAACTCTTATAAAAGGTCTATTTGACCTAAAAATCCTCATTCTCTTAGGTGTAAGCTAAGAAGTGCTCTTTGTCTATCTATGTCTCCTTCTCCTTTGTGTATGTGTGTGTGTATGCTAGAGAGAGAGAGAGAGAGAGAGAGAGAGAGAGAGAGAGAGAGAGAGAGAGAGAGAGAGAGAGAGAGAGAGAGAGAGAGTGATCAAGCATTGCGGCGACATCGGTGGCGGCGAGGCGATAGAGCGCGGCATCGGCAGCATCTCCTTCTTGTTTGCAGCACAGGATCCTTCATGATGGAAGCACTGAGAGGTGAGTGACACACCATTGTTCTTTGAGATTGTTAGGACTCTCTAGCTGTGTGTTTGCAGTCTTTCGAGGCTCGCACACTGCACAGGCAAGTTCCCAGCCTTTGACACGTACGGCAAAGCGTACATGCTCCCAATGGAAAAGGAAAGAGCACTCTCTACCTTCCATAATATTCCACAGGCCTCCGTTGTACATTGTCCTTATCGCCAACCAGTTTGCCCCTCCCTCATCTCACATGAACCCTACAAAATATGGTGGTTCTTGCCTACATTGAGCCATGGTAGCATTCAGACTTTCTTAAAACAATACTTGAGAGTCCTCATCCTCCTCTTTTGCTTCACAAATTGCAATAACTTGCAACACTCGCATGCTAGCCAAATATGATGCAAATATTAGGACAAGCCTTTTGAAAGCTAACTATTTCATATTTCCAATCACAAACAAACTTACCCCTGATCGTACACAAAACATGACATTGTTTCCCATCCGTCTATCCAATGTGTATGATCAAAGTGAACCCAAGCATTCCTCAAGTCACCTTGCCCAGTTTGTCTTATTCAAATACTTGATCCACACCTGATGCAGGACCTTTTGTAGACATCTTGAAAAGGTACATTTTTCTCTTCCATTGCCTTGACCCGAGAATCTACTGCCATGGAAAAAGGGAAATATACAGCATCGTTGCAGTTGCAAAATATTGTCATCTCCTTCACCCATCTAAACAACTTGCTTCACCTTTTCTTTGGCTATTAGACGTTTAAATCTACATGAAATATCCATATTAATGTAAATGACATAACATACCAATTATAAAAACATAAGACACATGAATAGTAACTTGCTTATATTCAATCCATGCATAGCCGTTGTTTTGCACTAGTGGCATCATCTCCTCCAAAAAACCAAGTAAATCTCGATCATTTGTGACTTTCTCACCTTCTCTCATTATAGATTCAAACAACATTTGTTGAGCCGCTAGCATTTGTATTTTCCACGGTCCACCTTTCTCTATTTTAAGAACTATGCTAACCAAATTTTTCACTTTTGCTATATTGGCTCTTGAGGTGCCTGGCTAAACAATATTCTCATGATTGCCAATATGAAGTACCAATCGATTCATACTCTCATCCAAAGTGAAAACGTAGTAGATCATAGCCTTGCATGCATCAATGCATGTCACAATTTTTTGGCAATAGTGACAGTAAATTTTTTATTTGCCTTCACCTACAAGATATCCCTTGGTTACTTGCTTGTCGAAATGACCATGGAAACAACTGCCGTTGAACTTGTTCTCATTCATGTGAAATGGACAAGACAATCGGTGACATTGTAGATTCCCAAGGCAATAACTTAGCCTCACTATACAAGATTTTGTCATGTCTGTTTGGGATGGTCGTGTCCAGAGATGACTATCATGTTTTTTCTCCATCCCTCCCATTCTATTAATTTTCCCAAAAGTTGCAGGAAACTAGAAACACAAACAACCCTCATAGGTAGGGAAGTTCAGTTACCTGTAGAGGATTTCCACACGTCTTAACAGCTTCTTAATTTGAGGTGCCCCTTCTCCATTTTGTATCCATTTAACAATGGACATAGATGGCCTATCTTCTATGTCTTCAGATTCATCACCATCAAGATCTAATACTTCCAAACACACCTCACCTTCAATGGGTCTCATATCATCAAAGATTTTTGTTGTGTCCTTGTTGCAATTTATCTCCATGCTTTTGCTATCAGATACATAAACACACTCTATGGTGTGCAATAATAGATATTTTACAAAAAACATAGTAGGTTTTTGAGCTCTCTGATCATCCGCTTGCAAGTGGATGATCAAAGAGCTCAAACACCTACTATGTTTTTTGTTATTTTAATGTAATATTTTAAAATATCCACCAATACTAATCTCTTTTTAAGACAATGGAACACTTCAAATAAATATTTCAAGGCACCATTTTTCAAGACAAGACAATGGTGCCTTGAAATAGTTATTTGAAGTGTTGCATTGTCTTGAAAAAGAGATTAGAATTGGTAGCTATTTTAAAATACTGCATTAAAATAACAAAAAACATAGTAGGTGTTTGAGCTCTCTGATCATCCGCTTTCAAGCGGATGATCAGAGAGCTCAAACACCTATTATGCACTTAACACTTATGGAAAATGGTGCCTTGAAATAGTTATTTGAAGTGTACCATTGTCTTAAAAAAGGAATTAGTATTCGTTGCTATTTTGAAATATTGCATTAAAATTACAAAAAACATAGTAGGTATTTGAGCTCTTGGATCATCCACTTGCAAGCGGATCATCAGAGAGCTCAAACACCTACTATGCACTAAATACTTATGAAAAATGATGTCGTGAAATAGTTATTTGAAGTTTACTATTGACTTGAGAAAGAGATTAGCTTTGGTGGATTTTTTAGAATATTTCATTAAAATTACAAAAAACATAGTAGGTGTTTGAGCTCTCAGATCATCCGCTTGCAAGTGGATGATTAAGAGCTCAAACACCTACTATACACTAAGTATTTATGAAAAATTATTAGAGAGCTAGAGATTTTTTAAATGTATTGTTGCTTATTGTAAAGTTTTGAATGTCCTTAATCTCATGTGGAGGCCTCATAATGAAGGTGGAGAATGTTTTTTGGAAATTTTATAAAAAAACAAAGTAGACTCTGACCAATTTTTTTGTTTTGAATATTTAGAATATTTTTTTGCTTTTGATAAATCCTTGAGCTTCCTAATTTTATCTATAGTACCACAATTATATAAAACATAGGACTTGTTAAGCTCTCCAATCATCCGCTTGCAAGTACTTGTTTAAGTACTTATAGGAAATTGTGCGTTGAAATTGTGATTTTAAACTATTTTATTAAAATTACATAAAACATAGGAGTTGTTCAGCTCTCTCATCATCCTCTTGCAAGCGGATGATTAGAGAGCTTAAATACCTACTATACACTAAGTACTTATGTAAAATGGTGCCTTGAAATAGTGATTTCAAAAGTATTATTATCTTGAAAAAGAGATTAGTTTTGGTGGCTATTTTAAACTATTGTTTAAAATTAAATAAAACATAAGAGTTTTTGAGCTGTCGGATCATCTGCTTGCAAGCGGATGATATGATAGCTCAAACACTTACTATATACTAAGCTTTGAATTTTATGGTTGCCTTAAAAGATAGAATTCTTTTGTTTTTTAAACTCTTGTGGAGGTCTTCATAATGAAGAAGGAGAGGATTTTTTTGAAATTTTGTGCAGAAACAAAATAGACTCTGCCCAATTTTTTTTAGTTTTATATACTTGGAATATTTTTTGGGTTTTGACAAACCTCTAACTTTTGAATATTTTTATTGTATGATTTCTATAGTGTCTTTAATGGCACACAAGAGAAAGAATACAAAAAGAAAGATCCATGTCTCTTAACATAATAGTTGTCAAGTGAACATGAAGTTGCATTCAAGATGTATTTCTAAAAGGATGATAGAACAAGAAGCATCTCACGTGTGCATCTTGAGACACTACCCCAAAAAGAAAAAATCCATACGTGACAGAAAATGTGTTCTCATTGGTGATGAAGCTGAAGTGGATGAGGATTCTAATCATATAGAAGATGAAGGTATGTATAATCCATTGCCATGGTTTATAACATTGACTACTTTTACTTTCATGACTTTTACGACTTTGGCTTTTTTGGTTTGTTTTTGTAGAGGATAATTTGGATGAAGAAGGTCTTGATGAAAATGAAGAGGTGAGCAATAACAGTGATCATGGGAGAGAGGATGATGGTAAGCAGAAGAAACATTCATGACATTTGGGTAAAAAATTTTCCCTTGGCTTGATGAATGATGTGTTGAGCCAGTTTTATGTGAAGAAAAGGACTATGCCTCCTCCCGTTCCTCTATGTAGATTGGTGGCTCATGAAGCAGCTATATTTGCCATCGATGATGCACAATGGCTAATACCTTCTTTTGACTCATCTGCTTATCTTGAAACTATGGTTCATTTTCTAGTTTCCACAAAGGATGCTAGAGGAAAGATAATGCCAGTGACAACATGCAACCTTGAAGAGTGGGGACCCGTATGGTGTGAAAAGAATGATGAGTTTGAGAGAGCTCTTGGAAAAGAGTGGCATGACCTAAGGGGTAAGAAATGTTTGGTTTGGGATGGTAACCACAGGTTGAAGACACGGTGGAGATGCATCAAAGAAATTATGTCATGATTTTTGTAAGGTCTCTGACCCGACCCAAAAAGAGCACCATTGTACCATGAAATGAACATAATGGAAAAAGTTACTATTTTTAGCAGTTTTTCGAATTTTGTCAGTGCCATGATGTTTAGAATGTTTTAAAGCTTCAAAATGTGAATTAAAATTATTTTTGTAAAAAATTTCCAAAAATAGAAAGTTTTTGGTCACCCGACCTGTCCAGTTTTGACCGTCTTGAAAAACTGCACCCGTATCCCAAATTTGAAAAAATGCATTTTCGAACCCCGGGGGCTGCTAAATATGGCAGGTACTCGGACTAGTACGCCTTAGTTAGAGCTTAGTATAGCAATTTTCGGCATCAAATTCCGACTCGTATGACCCGTTTTAGCCTAAAACCAAATTTTCCAAAAATTGTCCAGGGAGGCACCGGGGCTCGAGGCTGTGTGAGAGCAGGTTCCAGGCCACTCTGAGCCATCTTTAGCAGCTAGGGGGCGCCCTCTTGCCTTGTGGGAGTTGTAGGAGAGTTTCCATGCTAGAGAGTGGATGTGAGAACCAGTTAAACTGACCAACTGGACACTTGGTGGTCAGGCAACTAGACTTGCCAATGCATTAACTGAGTGCTCACTCAGCAACTGGACACTTGGTGGGTAGGCAACTAGACTTGCCAATGCATTAACTGAGTGCTCACTCAGATGCTTATAGCAACCTAGATCGATTTTCAGCATTGAGGAGCCTATTTGAAGGTGTGCTCACACACACACATGCTCACACACACACCCAATACACATACACACACACCTATACACACACCTTGGGGAGGTGCTGCCGGAACACACACAGTTTTTGAAGGAGAAGCAAGGAGGGAGGTACTGCCGAAATTCTCATCTTGAGAACTCATTTGGATCAGAAAATCAAGAGGATTCTCAGCCCCTAATCACGGTAATCATGGTTTAATTCCTACTCTTCTTAATTCTCTTCATTATTCTCCAAATTCCTCGTCTACTATGCTTAATTCTAGCTATAATTCCCAATAGCTGCTCTCTAATTTATATAGTTATATTCCATTACATAATCATCATCCAATTAGCTAATTTATGCAGCCATTCATCATTCTTAATCAATGATTAATACATGATTAGGAGAGATTCTCTCTAAGCAACATAGTTAATTAATTGTCGGCCGGTAATAATGTAGATTTGATTAAATTCATTCTTTTACCACTCAATAGTGTTGTAATTAAATTAGATTTAATTTTCCCACACATTAAGATGTGATTAAGGTAAAATTAATCCTTCATTAGGCCACTAAGAAGAAAATTTCCTAACACCTATGCATGCGGTAGCTCTACATCTTTCTTATTGCACTAGTAAAGTGATTGAGCTTGTCTAATTCATCTAAAGTGATTGAGCTTGTCTAATTCATCTCTCTTGTAATTAAATTAGTAAAATTCTGAAATTCTTAATCATCTAAGCCAAGGGATTAACTTTAGAGCCGGTTCCCATAGGATAAGTAAAGTATTACCCATAAAAATTACTAGGTCTCGAAGGAAAAATCTAACCCTCTTGCATAAGGAGGATTGATCAATGATTCTAATCTTCCATTTGGATTGTTATGATGCTTTCAGACTTTAGTTCTTTTCTTCAAGTTTAAGTAGTGAGTATAAAATGGCCCCGGTTAAGAGAACTCGCTTCGGTGGTGCCCACGACCGCGAGGCAGGAACGAGCAATGTGAATGGAAAGGGAAAAGCTCCCATGGACAAACAAGCACCGGCCATCTCATGAGCCATTGACGAAGAAATGGAAGAGGTAGGTCAAAATTTTATACAGTTGTTTTATTAACATTGCACACGTTTAGCTAGGAAAGAACATATCCCCAAACATGTTGGAGAAATCTGACGGAAATCTCGGCATTTGAATTCATTGTACATTTAAGTCTAAAGTAGGAAAGAAATGATTGATGGATATACTGTTTGCAATAGGAAAGAATGTCTGCTAGGGAAAATCTAGCTCGACATGTTCATTCTATTTCCAATGTTGAATTAGTCCTGATCCACCTACTGATCACACGGGGCAGAGTTTCTAGTTAAGGGCTCTTGAATCCACGACTTGCTTTCTATGCGGTGGATACCCACGACTTGCTTTCTATGCAGTGGGTACCCACGTCTTGCTTTCTATGCGGTGGGAATGTCCATGTTGTGCTTTCTATGCGGTGGACATACCTAGTTGTATGGGCAGCTAGGCGACAACGGGAGAAGTAAACTCTCGCTGGAGGGGGGATGTTGTACCTCCAGAACATTGGAATTTTAATGAATAAGTTGAGTAAAACTTTTACTAGAATACCGTCTTGGTGCCGCTTTGCAATACTGATTGAAGGGATGTCTTAATGAACATTGTGATTCGGAATTTAATCAAGGAATGTTTATGTTGAACAATCATTGTGGTAGTAATTAGGACACACAAGGAAGTGTGAGTGTGGGGGTGGAAAGTGGGGGCTTGGCTCAGGTTGCCAAAGCCTATGAGAAGGGTGGTCCCGATTGGTCGGGAACTCTCTGTCCCCATCGTGTTTAAATTGATACTAGTAATACTCATTGCCCCTAGAGCGGCGAAGTCTCAAGTGTACGTGCCTCTGAAACATGGGGAAAAAGGCACTCGAGGTTTCTCTCCTCTTGGAAGGTGGGTCTTAGGATCGCTAGAAGCTTAAGTATGCTTCCCCTGCGAGGTGGAGCTAGATCTCATTGCTAGTAGGCTCGAACTCGACTCACTTTGTGATGAGAGATCGTCCGCTAGTTGAACCCTGAACCACTTTGTTTTCTTCCGCTATAGATCTAGTGGCCACCAGGTTCACCATCAGATCCGTCGTTTGATACGTTAGGGTGGGGACCTCACAATTTTACATCTTCTAATTTCCATGTTGTGAATGGTGCTTCTATATGATTCTTATGCATGTTTTAGTATGTAGAGTACTCCGATAATGCTAAAATACCATGTGAGTGTAAGGTGTCAATTTATACAAGTACCAAAGGAAACAAACAATGTATAAGTCACTTAACATCATCTTTACTCCATGATGATGAACATTGTGCTTAACTATTAAATTCACTTAATTTATTGTTGTAAATAGTATGTCTAGAGCTCACATGACTCCAAACATTGCTCATGAGGTGTACATGTTTCAAAAGTTTTGTGTTGCCAGCAAAGAATCTATTCTAGATAGATTGACACCAAAAATGAGGAAGTGGGCAGAAGTTGAGATGAGTGTAGAGGCCAGTTATTATCATGGTGTCCCTCCATGGTATAACTCTCCTTGTGGATTGATTTCACAACTTGTTTGGAAGGTGGCTACTCTTCTTTTTCCTCCTGACTTTCATAAGTTTGTTATTTCTTGATGGTTACATAATTATTTATGATGTGAGATGAATTTCAATAATTCCTCTCTAAATAAAAGGCAAAGATTGAAGCATTTGGTTTAGATGAGGCCGAGAGGAATAAACATTTAGATAAAGCTACAAGAGTGGAGGAGGAGCGGCTCAAAGACAAAGGCTACAAGTACCTGTGCATTGCAAATCCCCATAATGGAGAGGATTTATTCAAAGTGCTAATTGTCATAAAGTGGGAGGATACAAGCATGTGTAAAATTACAAGAGACAAGTTGTAATGCCTTACAAGTTCTAAAATCTCTCCTGAGAGGTATTTTGGATGCATTTATTTGTCTATATTTGGTCTTGTTAAATGCTTTCTTCAAGTTTGAGTTTGTATGCATTGTAGGAAGAAAATATTGCTGCAACTCATGAGTCTGACAAAGTCCAAAGACCCCCTATGTCCTCAATTTCAATATTATACGGCATTTTGGACTTACATGAAGAAAGAGACGTATTGGGATCATGTGCACTCTGAGGCCTCTCTTTTAATCCAAAAGATACAAGTGTAAGGGCCACATTTACCGAATTCATTTGATAAATTCTTCAAGATAATCTTGAAGAGTCATGTTGTGTAGGTATACATAAAGTGAAATATAAGTTAGAATTTATGAATATGAATACATGTAGACTAATTGTGAGGTAATTGTATGCAGGCTTTTGTGTATCTTATGGATGGGGTGTAGTCTTCAGATGTTGAAGAGAAGAGCTTTTGTTTTCAATGAAATGGCTAATGTATAAGTTTGACTCTAAGATTACTTCTTTATTGATGGTGATTATTGTATTGTGATATGGATGCATGAGAAGTACTTAATTCTATACCTTCAACTCCTTGTAGAAGCTTAAAAGCGGATGGTTTTTTTATTTTGTGTCATGGAGTTACCAAAATAAAAGAGAATATATTTAAAAATTGGTGTTTTGATTCTTTTTAACATTGCTTTACCTTAAATTCCACGTGGAAGCCCAAGATAGGGTGGCTTTAATGGTTATTTTTTGAAAAATGATCTCTAAAACAAAGGAGACTCTGCTAAAAATTTTGTGGCTCCTTGCTACTTTTCTTCTCTCAATACTTCTAGTTTCCTTTGTTTTTTGATAATTTTTGGAGGTGGATTTTGCAATGTATTGAAGAGGGAAGATTGGGTAAGATTCCAGAATTAATAAGAGAGTGGGTTGATGTTGATGATGAGTGTACTATGTATTCTCCCTTGCTGCTTGAGAAAAAATTGACACCATGGGAAGCACGGTTATGTCCTTGGTGGCTAGAATATCCGATTGGTGTAATCCAAAAGCAAGAGAAGGATCTGGATCTTCATGAGAGTAAGTTCTTAAAACCATGTGAAATATTTAACTCATGAATGTATAAACGGATTTTGAAGCCATGCACATGATGATAAAAACAACGATGCTTGTAGGATTCAAGCAAGAGACCCATAGTGGTAAAGACTGGATGCACTTACTACACCCTCTTCTATGGAGCATCAAGCAAGCAAAGGAAGTGAGGACATTGAAGCTAGTAAGGATGCCACAAAATCTGCCCAAGGTACTCAGTCCAATGTGGGGACTACTCAAACAACCACTGGGGCTACTTCTTCCCCTAATGTTGGCATACGGGACAAGAAAGGTAAAGGGCTTATCAAACCTCCTAGCACCTCAAGTGATCCAAAGTGGATTAATGCGGTTGAGGTCTAGTTAGCGCCTACTGCCTCCTTTGTTGTAGAGTCCTCTCTAGGTTGAGAGAGTTGGGAGAGACGACCTATGACTTGTTCTATTGGTAAGTTGTCTCAAATGAATTTGAACTTAAAGTTTCTTGCATGTAAAGATTGTAAGAAAGTCACCATTATAAATAATGGTTGCAGGATTCTAGTACCATAATTTTGTTGATGCTCTACTTGTTGATGTGACACAAATTGATAGATTTGATGTAATTAGGAAAATGCAACGTCCATGAAACATTAAATTTAGCATTTTTTAAAATATATGATTATGAAATGTTTTTTAAATATCGTCATAACAGGATTTTATTAAAACAGCCCTTGAAAACAGTATTGAAAGCATTCTTTTAGCAAACAGACATCTTTAAACTTAAGCCAGGGTACTGTCAATCAAAACATTGTCCATAATAACCATGACCAGTACTCGTCTTGTCTCAAGACCACCCAAGGGTGAAAAAAACGGTACCCATTCCTTATTCATAATCCGGAGTGGATAAACCCCCACCCAAGGTTCCGGGTGCCCATACACCAAACCAATTGTCCATACAACCGGGCGGCTCCCTTAGGATAAAAAAACAGTATCCTAACTTATGTAGAAACATCAAGACATGACACGGAGTAGAAACTGATCGTTCATGGGGGTAACCGACTTATCTGTGGCTGGAAAGCTAATCATTATCATCAAAATATACCAAGGAGTCAGAGGTGTCTTGAGACAAGTTGTCTTAAGGATGATCAATCATATCTTTCCTAATTCAACCAATTTTAACCCAAACAATTCTTTCCTACATTATAAACAATGCACGTTGGAAGTTACCCTCTGTTTTTGGTCAATTATTTCTTTTCTTGTTTGTACTCACTCCTTACTTATGCAATGCTTGAAGGGGATCGGGGAGCACCATAGACGAAGAGTGAGAGAGAGAAGGAGACACACGACACATAGATATGGGTGGGGAGACTCAGTCAGAGTGAGAATCCCCCTATACACTTATGCTATGTATAAGATATACAAGTCAATGGGCGCCCAGACTCTGGGCGGTCGGGCAAGGCACAGGCGCCTATACCCCAACAACCTCCCACTTAAAGGTGAATGTGCCTTTAAGCAAGGGAACCTAGTCTAAAGACTACAAAAGGCGAGAGAAAATTGCTCTCAACCGATGTCCACTGGCTGGCTGTGATTGTGTGCATCCGGCTGTCCTGCTCTCGTGTAAGTCCATACACCACCAGACGTACCGCACACGTACTGCAAGTATGTACGCAATACCTGCATATCTCCCTCGTGCACTATGCCATCATCAATCAACAAACGACTGACAACCCCAACTACAAATGCTCCCACTGCAACTGTGATATTCAGTCTCAAGATCAGCATCTCATACATGAGACCACCGAATGCCGATGCAATGCTAGCGGGCCCTGCCAGCTCTACGGAGCATGCATCAACATATATATCCCTGGAAATAGGAATCTCTGATTGACAAGGCATGTCAGCCACATTCATCTCCTGACTGTTCGCAAAAGACGCATCAACCTGTCGTGCAACCTCAGAGCAAACCAACTGCTCTAGGTGTCTGCTGGAAGACATATCCTGCACAACTATATCCCCATGCTCACTATCAAGCATAGAAAGGAATGATTGCATAATCTCTGATGTCTCAGCCTCCTCTGCAATCATCCACTATAAACATGACCACTCAATCTGTTGTGACTCACTAGAGCTCTCATGCTCTAACTCCTTATACATAGACTCTTGCACAACTTCCTCCTGTCGTGACTCACTAGAGCAAGACCGCTCTACCTGTCTATCTTGCATAGAAGTATCTCACACAACTGACTCTCTACTTTGCTAAGTCACTAGCAAAGCATGCATGTCTGACTCTGTCACCTCTCTGTGTGACTGCCAAGTCGTGCCCCAACTGTGTGCACAACGATTTCACTACTCTACACTCCATGCAAAGCACCCTGCAACCCATGAGCAAAAGAGACTGTCCGGGTCTCTCGCTCTCTGTATGGCTGTAACAAGATTGAGACTCGACCATCTCGCACCAGTACTACGTGCAATGGGTACCATGTGCCAACTCTAGCACCTCTTGCAATCACTAGCGAACCCAAATGCAACGCAAAAGATCGCTCAAGCAGCGATACCCGACATCCACTATGCCTCAGCTAACCAACGGAGATCAAATGGCACATGACGCACATCCCTTAGCACGTACGATACCCGACATCCACTATGCCTGAGCTAAGCAACGGAGATCAAACTCATCGTCAAATTTGGCACATGACGCACATCCCTGAGCACGTACGATGCACCGCTCGGTAATGATAGTCTCACATCTCCTGAACCAACAATCTCATGCAGTGACCCATCTGTCAATCGCACACTACCATGCACTCAGCTAGAATAGCTACTGAACCAGTCACGATACGAAGTGACATGAAAAGTAGCGTCCCTGTCTAGCACCCAGTGCAAAACAAGTGCACTATCCTCAGACGTCAAAAAATCAGGAGTAATACAGGAAGCAAATGTGACCTCACTGTCACTAGGGTACTCAGACTCTGTATCTGATCCTGCAACTGTCAAGTCAACGGAGCCTATAGCATCTACTACATCCTTGAGACTAGCCTGTCTCCTGTGCTATCTCATACGACGAAAGCATCGCCGTCTAATGTGCCCTGCGTGACCACAATGCCAACATCTCAAGTGTCGACACAAACGAGAACGCCATCTCTCATGAGTCATTGTCCTAGACTCAAAAATCTCACACATATTGACTACTATAAGTGAATGTCAAAAATAACCAAGAGCTGTAACTCTACTCTAGGTACGGTAGCAATGAAATGCACTCAACTAATCCAAAAGAAGCAACTTGCAACGAGAAAATGCTCTCCGAAAAAGAGCTCACCAACACCTACAATGCTCATGCGAATCCATGCATAAAATCTCTCGCAGTAGTGTAACCACACTTGTGCTCCACAAATGGCAGTGATGCAAATCCCAAATGCCAAGTGTACGAGGCTCCTGTAGAGTAAACTAAGCTCCTGTATGGCTGTAAAATATGGTTGCAAATCAGCCCCAAAATTCAGCTCTTAAACAACTGCATAAACAAGTCACAAACGTGTCCCAGATCAGCCTACAACTGAGCCATACATGGACACCTGCAAAGAGGAAACAATGGCTGAAAATTCAGCGCCTAAATAAGCCCTCAAACCTGCTTGTAACTTGTAAACCTGTAGCTAAAACCTGTTGAAAAACCTCAAGCCATTAGTGCTTGAATCCAGCTACCTAGCTCGTAGCCACACAAGCATACATCACAATATTCACTCCTGTGAGTGTGCCAAGATAACTGTATGCCTGTCAAATTGTGAGCTAATCACCAAGCCCACACTGTGCGGTATCGATGCATATACACACACAAATATCCCACCTGCAGAGAACACCGCACGCAAATGCTGAGTGCAACCCGCAATCTCTACCTAGATCGCATAAATGATGTGCATAAAAATCCTGGGAAAATTTCGCCAGAGTTTCGACACACAATGGCTATCAACATAAAATAACCATTGTCCTGCAAGCTCAATACAATAAGCAATCAATGTGCATCAAACTACACTCAACATACATGCATAAGCTCTGCAAACCTGTGTCCAACAAATTCTCACAAAGAGTACCACAGGTGACCATACATGTCATCCACAACCAACCTCTGCACTTGCTCACAAGATCTACTGCTCACTACATAAGCATACATAGAGCATTACCCGCTCAAAGACCATGTACGCAAGCCACAACACTGCAGAAGAACCACTCAACTGCAACTGGCAACACCTGTGGGAGTACTAGACTCAACCTGTACTTGGGAGTCAAACCTGATCTTGTAACATCTGCAAATGCTCACAATCAAGAAAATCAAACCAATCCACCTCATATGCGCCTGCTACCTGCAGTGTGCACGGGTAAGCTGTCTGCAGCAAAGAAAACAACAGAGCCCAAAACTGTTCTGAAAACAGTCTCTGTGTTTTTAGTTTCAGACCCACCTGCACTCCGAATCAGAAAACAATTCCTTCTACAAAGTCGTAGAGCTTGAAGCCAGCTCCATTTTGAACTAAAAAGTTTTGGAATCAGAGCTTTGTAGCTCAAGCTATGAGCAAAACAGTAGACTGTTGTCAAACTGC
Source organism: Adiantum capillus-veneris (assembly GCF_014529385.1). Lineage (NCBI taxonomy): Eukaryota > Viridiplantae > Streptophyta > Polypodiopsida > Polypodiales > Pteridaceae > Adiantum > Adiantum capillus-veneris. Next base: position 124,310,532 of record NC_140945.1, read on the forward strand.
CAAAAACTGAACGACTTTCTTCTATGCTTCTTTGAGCTCATAGAAAGGCTCAAACTCACTTCCCACCTCGATGCATGAGCTGAATGCATCAATATCACAATGCTTCCATGTCTATGGAAGCTCCAAGCTCCAATATGTCGCCGATGTAGCCGCTGCAAAGCTTGCCGAGAAGAGGGAAGATGTTGTCCACAGTGGGTTGATCTGTAGAGGAACTGTGGACTGATCTGTGAGCACTAGGAAGCTCTTGAAAGCTCTCGTGCAAGCCTCTGTATGGCTGTCCACAAGCCTCCTCTATTTCTTTGCTCAGATCTATGACCTCTCCGTCATAGCCGACGAGTTCATCGAAGCCGTCCATCTACGCTCTCACACCTGTCGCTCTGATACCAATTGAAGGGGATCGGGAGCACCACAGACGGAGAGTGGGAGAGAGAAGGAGACACACGACACATAGATATGGGTGGGGAGACTCGATCAGAGTGAGCAGCCCCCTATACACTTATGCTATGTATAAGGTATACAAGTCAGCGGGCGCCCAGACTCTGGGCGGCAGGCAAGGCACAGGCGCCTATACCCCAACAATGCTAACTTAAAAATGAACTTTAAAAGATTTAATTGAAAAAAATAGAAATCCACCTGGGATTGCTCGGCCATCTGCTACTGGGCTGGAGCCTGCAAACTTTCCTCCATCGGCCTATGGCTAGGCCCAGCCTCATGGTCACTGGTGGCTTTATTTCTTTTGTTGCTAATATCCTCTTCCTCGGTAAGAGGGTTTCCTCTGGTTCTCTTTGGAGCCATATCGGTAGCCTTATAAAAAGACTTAATTGATTAGAACTTTAATTGAATAATCTCTTTTTTTTTCCTTTTTACCCCAAAAATAAGGATTTTTGGAGTAAGTAGGTATCCTTGATAGTTAATTGGATGAGATATTCCTCCTGTAACTTCTTTATACTATAAGTAATTTCCCATAATTACCATTTTATTAGGGAAGCCATTTACTAGGTTTACCCTTGATCTATATTCCATGAATATTTTACACTTAACCTTAGTAAATTATAAATTCCTATCGGCTAGTGGATTACTCACCCTAAATTGTAATTTGATATGTTCTATCTTTAGGAATTTTCATAAATTTGATTTATAACCTTTCCCTCCTATACTTATGGTCTAATTTAGGCAAAATTTTGCTGACAGTAATTTGTTATACCAACCATTTATGCTGAGGTAATTTTCCCAACCTTAGGATAAGAAAGTCTTTATTAATAATAATTACTGAAACCATCCAATTTTACTTAACTAATTTAATTCCTAGTGGAACCTTTCAAAGCCCGTAACTTCTCCAGATTTTATCGATATTCGGTTCTGAAAAATTCTAGCCTGGGGTTTCCTGTGCTTAAGATTCCAAAAATACCAATATTTGCCACGGTCAGACAATTCTACATTACTTTTTCAATAATCATATCATTTTGATTAAGATTTATACAATCTTTAAGGTTTCAGAAATTGGAAACGTTACAAATACATTCTCATCGGGTGGTTTGGTAAGGGGTTGCATGGATCTTGCTTGCAAGTATTTGGCCGATGAGGGCTTCTTGGTCACCATGTGCTTAGTTGAGCGCATAGGGGAGTTCCTTGTAGATGCATTGAGAGTGGGGCTTGTGCTTCATTGTACTTGGACGCTTATGTGTGACTCCAAGGCATATCAACATCTTGTCACTAGAGAGGCGATAAGGTCACGCGGATATTTTAGTAAATCTTTTTTTCATTTATTCTATGGCAAGCTTCTTAATCTGGTAATATCATATTTACAGTTTGTGTACTCAAATAGGTGCTTGATCTTACAATGTGTCTTTGGCATTGTGTTGGTCAACCTGTGCCAAGCTATGAAAGAGAAAGTGGGGAGAAGATTTCAGAGAGGTTGTTTCCAGCATATCATATCTATGTATTAGATGATTGTGTTTTTTCCACACAAGTTGAAGGGGAAATTGTTAGAGGTGGTGCGGAGAGAAGTAGTGTTTTTTTTTGGTAAGCCACTTATCTTGTATGACGTTGATTTAAATGGTCCTTGTATTGATTAAGTTTGGCACATTGTTTCCACCACTTTCAAGAGTAATGGTGTTTATTTTTATGTTGGTGACATGGTCAGGTGGTTGCTGGCAACATTCATAGAGCATTACGACTATGTCTTGGATGTGTTTGCAAGGTGCGGTGGTTTGGGAAGGCAAGTGCCGAAGACCTAAGACATTGCATGTATTTAGATCTAGAGGGTGTACTCTATGAGTGGTGTTTTTCTCCCATAGTGTGTGGAGCCGTGCCAAACTAAGAGGAAGGAGATTGTTGTGAGAAGATCCATACATTTGATTTTGTTACAGCTATGATCTACGGATTATGTACTTCTTTGTTACATTTTTTGGGATGGTAACAATGTGTGACTACATGATTGATGTCACTATGTTTGGCATGTCTCTATGTTGGTTTGAGAAAGACTTAAGACCACCTTGTGAGACCACTTTCCATACTTTCAATTACTTTTTAAAGAGAATACTTTTTCTCTAGGTGGTAGCTAGCAAAGGTTTTATTTGAGGGGTTTCTTGTTTGTCTTTTCATTTTTTTGTACGTCCTTAATCTCTTGCAGAGCACTTTGTGATAAAGGTGGAGAGGTACTTTTTGGAATTTTAAGCTAAAATGAAGGAAACTCTGGCAAATTTTTTAAAAAAATTGTACTTGGAAATTTGGTTTTGGATTCTTATTGTTTACTTTTGGCCTATAGTTTTTGTGCAAGTTTTGGCTTCGACAAGCTCGTTTAGGCCATGTTGCATTGCAAAGGAACAAAAAAATAGTACAAACTTATTTGAAGGGTTTTTTGTTAGTCTTTTCATTTTTTTAACGTTCTTAATCTCTTATAGAGGCCTTTGTGATAAAGGTGGAGAGATACTTTTTGAAATTTTCAAGCTAAAATGAAGGAAACTCTGGCAAACAAATTTTGGTTATTTGTACATGGAAGTTTAGTTTTAAATTCATATTTGTTTACTTTTAGCATGTAGCTGTGCAAAAATTTTATTTTGGACAAGCTCATTTAGGCTATGTTGCATTGCAAAAGAATGAAAAAATGTACTAATTGCAAAAGCACGAAACAAGAAGCTCGTAAAAAATAAATCCCCAATATACGGCCTCGTGTTGCATGCATAAATAAGGCAACCAACATCAATTTGGTAAAGAGTGACATCAGCAGGATCACCAGCATCATGAAGCCTCAATTTCAAACCTATTTCCATGGGAGTGGATATAGGTTTGCAATCCTTAAGTCCAAACATACATAGCAATGTCTCTATGAAACTTGTCTGTCACAAGGCAGTACCACCATCACACTGCTTAAATTGTATGCCCAAGTAATGATGCAACATGCCCAAATCTTTCATCTTGAAAGTAGCATTCAAATTATCCTTAAACTCAACAATATGTGCCTCATTTGAACCAGTGGTTAGCAAATCATTCCACATATAGAGCAACGATGAGAAGTACATCACCCTCATGCTTCACATAAAAAGTGCTTTGTGTTGGACGGTTACGAAAGCCTTGTTTGACCAAATGAGTGTTAGATTTCTCATACCAAGCACGAGGAGATTGCTTCAACCCATACAAAGATTTAATACATTTGCACACTTTATCCTCTTGTCCCTTTTTGACAAAACTATGAGGCTGCATTACTTTAACTTCCTTAAATATGTCACCATTCAAGAAACCAGTAACAATGTCTGACTGATGTACATCCCAACCAAAATGAGCTTCCAATTCATACGACGAGTGGGAGAAAAAGTCTCTTCATTGTCTATGTGTTTCTGTTGTGCATAATGCTTTACAACAAGTTGAGGCTTATAGCGATCAATATCACCGTATGGCTTGCGTTTCAACTTGTAAAACCACTTTGTACCAATGTCCTTTTGCCAGGAGGCAAGTCACATAAAGTCCATGTGCCATTTGCTATAAGTGCATCATATTCTGATTGCATGGTAGCCATCCAATTTTTTTAATTATGTGATTCATCAAAAGATAGAGGTTCCTCAATATCACATAAATTGGAAATGGCCAAAGAATAGCAATTTGATGCATAAGATGCATAGCAAGAACTTGAAAAAGTGTAGCTAGACAAAGGTGCATCCAATTTACTGTCATGCAAAGTATGCACCAGCCATTTTGGCGTACCTCTAACCTGCTCATTCTCAGTCCTTTCCTCATCAAGTACATCATGTACATATGCATCAAAAATTGGTTGATCTGTAGGAATTTTAGAAACCCCCATAGGCTATACATTTTCCTCATTAGAATTTACATTCAAATTTCCACCACTGAAAAGAGGTAATAAACTGTCATAAATGTCCTGTGAGTTGACATTAATGTCTTCCAGTAGGGCTGAACAAAATCTTCCACAAAACAATATCCCATTAAACTAAGATATGATTTGTTGGTGGATGGTATAACATGTAACCTTTGCTTTCAGCACTATAACCAAAAAAAATGCATTCGACATCCTTATCATCCAATTTTTTGTGCTGCATTTGTGGCACCAAAGCTTAAGCCAAACACCCAAATACGTGCATGTCATCATTAGATGGCTTTCTATCATGCCATGCTTTGTATGGAGTCATAGATTGCAAAGCTTTTCTAGGACACCTATTGAGTACATAAGTGGCACACATGATGTCCTCAAGCCAAAATGAATGTGGCAAGCTTCTCTTAACCATACATCTTGTCATCTTTGTAAGTGACCTATTCTTCCTTTCAGAAACACCATTTTGTTGAGGCGTACATGGCATTGTACATTGGTTTTTTATCCCACAGATAGCCAGAAATACATTAAATTCATGAGATATATACTCCTCCCCTCGATCGGAACAAAGGGTGCCCATAGTACATTTAGAGACATTTTAAGCCATAGCCAAAAATTGCTTGAAGCGCATAAACACTTAGACTTCACCTTAAGCAGATGTGGATGCATCCATGCATGCTTGCAGTAATTATCAATGAACATAGTTTGCATGGGCCCACAAACATCACTATGCACAAGGACAAGGACAGAGCTGCAAGGTAATTGACCAAGGACAGAGTTTTCATGGGCCCACAAACATCACTATGCACAAGCTGCAACCTGCATGTAGCCCTAACTAACCAATTCTTTGAAAACTTTGAATACTGCATCTTACCCAAAATACAACCTTCACAAACATGCTTAACAAGTGTTTCAAGAGGCAGCAAAGAAGCAACCATATTAGATTTTTGCAAACGTAGTCACGATGATAGGTAATGTGCTTTATAGCACCATTGTCAAAGTACCATACATGCATCATGGACACAAGGATCCTAAGTGCACTCTTCACTAAAATCCCATTCTGCATGAACATCAGCATCACAATCTCCTTTCACAGAAGACTCAACAATAGCTGCATTTGTAGTGGACCAGCCTCTTTCTTCTTAGCCTCTTTTGTCTTCAACTTAGGACACTGCTTGATCAAGTGATCGTTAGCTTTACAATAGTGTCAACGCATCTACTTTTTTTCCTTTTCACCAAGATTCACAAACAAATTGCTACCAGAAGAAGCATTAGGAACATGTGATTTACCACTACAAAAGAACCATGAGAAGTGGCTACATTGTTGTTACCACTTTTTCTTTGATCAACAATAAAGGCATGTTCAATCGCACGCTATTTAGCCCTTTTTTTTGGAAAGTGACTCTTGAAAAAACAATGTGCATAGTGCATCAAACTTGAAAACATCTAGATTTCCTTGGGTCATAAGTTTCCAAGTACTAGCAAAAGTCTGGTAAGAATCTGGCAAAGCATGAAGAAGAGTCTGCAAAACGAAATTTTTAGAAATGACTTCACCTGCAAAAATAACTTGCTCCTGAATATCCTTGACACCAGCAAGGAAAGTGTCCATTTCATCTTCCTCATGCATAATCTTTTACTCTAGCTCTTTATGCAACAATGCAATTTTAGCCTTATTGCACTTGCATAAAGACCAATCAAAATATCCCAAGCTTGTTTTGTATATTTAACTGAAAAAATGTGAGGAGTAATAGTGCATTCATAGATAATGCAATCAATGCATGAGCCTACCCATCTCTTACATCCCAACAAGCTTGCTTAGTCATAAGCAAAACAGCTCTGGCAGCATCAACCCTGCCACCAAAACCTGCAACATCCTCAACATCACCTGTATCCACAAATCCAAGACATACATCAACACCCTGCACAATATTTCAAATGCCTTTTGGAAAATCAAAACCTTAGTTGCTACTCCTCTTAGCCTTTGAACATCAGCACTTAAGTATCTACACCCACGGCTCGAATTGGTAAATTACAGAGAGTAGTGGAGTGGGTCTAATATTGCAGAATTGCAGAGGGCTAGCTCCTTTCGGACTTCTTATGCCTCAATAATGGTAAAGCCGTAGGAAAGTCTAAAAGACCCCATTATTCCCGAGGTGTGCACCATAGTGGGCTCAACAAAATCGATTATAGATCCTAGTCCCATTTACCCTAATATAATTAACAAAATCAAGCTACTTAACGACCTCTCTTCTTAAGCAAGAAAAGAGAAACCAAATGCTTTGATACCAATGTAATGGCAATGGTCTATGAACTTTGAGAATAGCGGAATTAAGAGAATTAGAGAGGACATTTTTGTGAGACTACTTTGAGAGCATAGAGGGTGAATTTAAAATTGATGGTAGCAACATAATCATAGTACTTAGTTAACTTGGCATGAACAATACTTTTGCAAGAGAGAGAGAGGTTTGAGAACTTGACAACAGTTGAGGACCGGATTTATGTGGAGCCGGTCCCCCCTCCAATAGGCATTTGTATTATAGATTCTCCCATTAAGAGAGACTTGGTACAATACAATCTTTGTGTTCCTTGTGACCTAGGTGATGCAATGAAGATGGAAAGCTTCATGCATCATGAGCATAATATAAACTTTGTAAAAAGCATTAACTATCCCAAGACTCGGTCCCAAGGCATCAAACACTTCAAAGGAGGTGGAGAGAGCTAGTGGGGAATGAGTGTAGGGAAGAGGAAGAAGAAACATTCCATAGGATAAATAAATATATCCTCACTTATCATCACTCTTCTTGCTAGCATACATAATATCATAGTAATGAAGATGGAGAAGATGGAAAGCTTAATCATTGAAGCATGGCTCTTGGTTGGATTTGCATTTGATAGCCAAGAGTGTTGGTGTAGGCTCTCAACTTCTCTACTAGCTTGGAGAAGGAGATGGAGCTCTTGCACTTTACACTTCACACAATGAAGGTTGTGTGAGTGTGTGTGGGAGAGTATACCTCCCAAGCATCCCCCCTTCTTGCTTTGGTCGACCCCCCCCCCCCCCCCCCCCTTCCCCCTTGTAGCTCATGCATGAAGCTAATTGGACCCTTTCACGCCTAGCCAATCACATGCAAGAGGCATATCAAGCAACAAGGGTAGCCTTGGGACAAGTGTCCCCATTTCCCCTTTGAGAGAGAGGACTTGATAAATGCAAAAACAATTAGTTAAATTAACTAATTTATCATTGGACCCCTTGGGAGACCAACCAATAGGCTTTAGGCACACCATGAGGGCAACATGGGTAGGGGCTTGACATGTGTCCTCGTTGCCTCTTGAGGCTTGGGCTTTCCTTGTGTGTGTGTGTGTGTGTGTGTTTGTTCTCTCTCTCATCCCCCTAGCTTTAGGGCTCGCCCCCTCTTGAGTAGGGATTGGATTTGACTTTTTAACACCTTACCCTCAATCACCTTAGTCAGCAAGCATGACAAAGCACCTCTAGCTTGGGTAGTGTTCCCACAAGCACCTCAAGCTCCCTAGTCGGCAAGCACGACAAGCACCTCAAGAACCTTAGTCAGCAAGCACAACAAGCACCTCAAGCTTGGGCCGGGTTCCTACCTCAAGCTCAATCCTAGCTTACCTAAGGTCAAAGGACTTTTAACACTAACCTTTGGAGGTCTTTAATGAAGCTAACCCTAAGGTCTTTTAAGCTCCATTGTCTAGCCTTGCTCTTTGATAGATCATCTCTCATTTGGACCCCTTTACCATTGGCCCCGTGTCGCCGTAGCTTACCTAAGGTCTTACCTAAGGTCAAAGGACTTTTAACACTAACATTTGGAGGTCTTTAATGAAGCTAACCCTAAGGTCTTTTAAGCTCCAGTGGCTAGCCTTGCTCTTTGACAGATTATCTCTCATTTGGACCCCTTTACCATTGGCCCCATGTCAAGCTGATAGACCTGTAAGCACATGTCTATATTCTAACCCTTGTTCCTATCTATTCTCCCACATTAAATAATAAGTTTAATATGAGAAAACCATTTGTGTTGGTTAGATATTAGATTTTATGACATGCAAAAAACGACACTTACAAAATTTTGCACAAAATGACAAAATTGCCTACGTAGCACTGTTTGTAGTGGAAATGGAGGCCAAAATGAGCCCAAATCAAAACTCTGATTAGCTAAGCTCTATGAGCCCACCCAAAGTAGTTTTTGACCTGCAGACGCTTACCAAAGCTCACTAAAATTGTAGAAAGTGAGGAGGCATGTGCTCGTGATGCTGGCGATTGTACTCAGGAGGACACAACCTGTTCTTATACCAATTGTTGGAAATAGGATTGCATGGAAATACACACATCTTGGAGAATATGAAGTAAGATTAATTCACAAAACATAGAGTAATATTACTTAGTGTGTAATGGAAAGATAAGTTAGCCCTAGAGTGATGGGTGTATATACAATGCACACGAGAAAAAACCTCCTAATGAGGAGAAAAATGTCCTTACAGTCCTACTTGTGTTCACACACATCACTACCACATGTATATGGTAGTAGTTTTTTGACACGTAAATGAGTTCAATGTAGTATTTAGTCAGTTGACATCACACATAATTGATTTTGATGAAGAGGTGCAATCTATCTGTTTGTTGTACGATCTACCTTCCTCATGGGACACTTTTAGACCCGTGCAAGCAAGACTCGCATGAAAATTGATCATAAATTCAATCACTTCTCAATGTATGCTCAAGCCCTCATAGTGGCATACACTTAAGCTTTGTCATTTTCAAAAGACGTCACAAAAATTTCATCATCAACTCTCCAAGAGAGCACAATAAACTTCCTAAAAGCCCTACATTTACACACTCAAAAATAAACTTGTCAACGGTTGTTTCTCATAACAAGGGGTGAAAGAACAATAGAGAAAAGCTCACCAGAAGAATTGTTATTCTTCTTTGCCCAAACCTGTTCACCATGCATGACTCTTCTTTTAACTCTCCATATAGAGAGAGTTTCATAAATTATCTAAGCAAGAATTCCCTTCTTAGAGAGAGAGAGCGAGAGAGAGAGAGAGAGAGAGAGAGAGAGAGAGAGAAAGAGAGACCAACAATCCCTTCCTTCCTAAGCACATAGAAGAGCCTCCTCCTCACACTGATGGCAAGAGACCCCTCTTCTCCTCTCTGCCAAGTAAAGAAAACTCATCACCACTGAGAATGGTCCCCATAACCTAAAATAACCCTCACTTTTCATTTTCTCTACTCAAGGATTCTTCCCAAAAATAGCTCCCAATATTGGGGTAACGACCAATATGGCCGATCGAACACACTCATACTAACTCATATCTTATATTAAATAAAAATAAGGAATAAATGGGTGTTATCTAGCTATAGACTCTACCATAAATTTTGTACTCCTCTTCCTCATAGCACACACATATACACACTCACACTCCAGTGGTGGTGGTGGTGCTCTTGCTTCCCGAGTGACCTCTCTCTCCAATCAGAGCTAAGGATTTCACCCTTAGGTGAAGTACACATAAAGATAACTGGAAAAAATATCTATCTTTTGTATTATGCAAAGACCGGAGGAGCATGTGAAGAGCTCACATATCAAGAAATTTATAGAGCTAAGTGACTTGTTACTTCTATGCACACACACTTGCAAGGTGGATTTTGGTTCCACCTACTATGGCAACACACTCATCATCTTGAGAGTATGCTCAACACGCATCTTGAAGTTTTACCCCCTTTTGAATATGATTCTGCTCTAGGAATCTCCATTTGTGTGGTATATTAGAAGATAGAGTTTGATAGTTGTATTGGAGCTTAGACTAACATATACATTACCCAAGAAGGAGGCGGAAATAAGTTCATTACATCGACAAATTCACATAGAGCGAAGAGAGAGACGGTGTGGACTTTTGTGACACACAAAGAGTGAGTTGTGGCCAAGGAATTTGAATCCAATCAAGAAGGAGACTTCTGGCATTGATACATAGTTGGAGTCAGTTCTTTTTGACACACGGACATGTGGTTCTTCTTGGAGAATTGGGGACTCATATTCAACATCGAAAATACGTTAATAGGTTGGTAGCATAATTTTTTCTCCGTTTAGATATTTTCACGGTGTCACCGGCAACTAATGGATTCTTTGCATTTTTTAGAGATTCTTTGATTGGTCATACATATTCTTTGGTCATATGTATAAGAGTCCTACCATGCGGCGAGTGAGTTTTTTCAAGCGAACTAAAATCCGAGGGAATGAATGAAGATGGAAGATTGTAGGCATGAATAGGGTGTTACGGAAACAAAGTTAGCAATAAGACTAATGTGCGTCTACTATGAGGGACCCAAGGTTTAGGCATGATACTTATATTTTAATATGCATAAATAACGTTAGTGACATTGTGTGCATGGATTACTCAAACTTCTCATATATCACTTACTAAATTATTAGCTAGCCAAAACACGAATAAATACTTTTTGCTTAAGAGCAACATCTCTTTTGCAAAATGTCCAAAGCTACATAAGTGATAAGTTGTTTCAACATAAATATTTTGAAGATAAGCACTCAAAAAACAAAGATTCTTGATGTGACACCATAGAGCCCCTAACTATGAGGAGTCACACTCATCGTCGATGAAAACATTACACCTACGACACTTCTCTTGATCACCATAATTGTATCTTGCACCAACAGCCATGGTTCTGGCCGTCTCCTTCGCATACATCGGCAAAACATTTTCATAAAAAAGACAACATATCAATACCAATCCTCTGTAAATGTCAAACACAATATATTTCACAGTGCAAACCACAAAAAGAGAATATACTGTCAATATCAACCCTCTACAAAGATTAGACACAAACTATTACACAATGGAAACCACATCTTTAAAAAAAAATGATACCAATATATGAATGCAAAATAAAAAATGAATCATGTGATGCTAACTCTAGTCAAATAAAAGTGCTCACTAGTCATCAAATGGGTACACACTAGATGGAATGTCAATATTATCCTCTAAATCAAACAAAAACCATGTGATGTTAACTCTAGTGAAATAGAAGTGCTCACTAGTCATCAAATGTGTAGAGACTAGATGGAATGTCTTCTTCATCCTCCAAATCAATGGTGGTAGATATCTCCTCTCGACTTTGCATTTTAGAGTGAAGTAAAGGCTGCACATATCTTGCTATGATGGCATCATCACTATCCACTGAAGCACAAACATGACCTGTAGCCAAACAAGCTACCAAAACGGGTGTAGTGCCACAACCAAGCTATATACATAAACCTCCAGGTCAACACAAAAGCTCTACAAAGAAGGAAATGAATGCATGACTCCATTGCATGGAGCCACGCCAAGTCTCCCCAAGTGAAGATCTAGCCTGCGATGTCTCACGGAGATAGTGCAACATGTAGAAGTCAAGAGACTGCAATCCCAAACCATGGAAAAGTGGAGTATTCTCTGCAACATAGCAAGGGGGTTTTGAACCAGCTCGAGGAACCATGAACAATACTGAGCAATGACACTACAACAAGAAAGATGAAAAAAAACATAATCACAACTATGTCAATTGAAAAATAATTCTTATGGTGAACTAATTGCCCAGGAATACCTCAGAGCGACCACCAACACTTTCAACAAATCCGTAAGCAAAGTGATGTAGTACTAAAATGTGGCAATCCACTATCAACTGTGAAGCCCGACACACTCTCTGGAGCCATACAATACTACCTCCTATGATCAATTTGGAAAATTTTAGAAACTCTATGAGCTTGTGATGATATGCAAAGCATTGAATATACTCACCAACTGCAGATTCCATAACAAGCAACCAACCAGAGTAGTCCAAATAGAATGTGCTAGGTGAACACCCGATCAAACATGCTTCTCATTGCAAATATCCCAAAGTGGCATAGTGCCAAAGGTGATGTGTGATCCACCAAATGGCAAGTCAAGGAAGATGAAGTTTGCATCCCATGAGACAGGCCTCCCACATGCATCCATGAATGGAACTCTTTTGTAATTTGCACCTTGTTCATGGCAAAGCCCCAAGAATATCTTGCAAATTAAAAAATATGTATAAAATCTAATAAATTATAGCACATTAGCAAGCAACGTACATCATAAAGCAACTTGCCCAAATACCGTCTAGTCAATGACCACCATGGCTCAGTCCCTTTAATGACTTCTTTCTAATCATGACAATGATTCTTTGGTCTTTATTGGAAATCACTCTATGTTTTGTGGTCAGCTTTACAAATATTATAGCAATTCACCAACTCCTCCTGAAAATGGGTTGTTACAAGTGCATGAGTATTCATACTACGAAGAAATTGAGAAAAAAATCATTATCATCACTCATCTCATGATCCAGGCATACAAGCTTAAAACCCTACCAAACTTACAAATTCATCCATTGCAATCTAAAAGAAGTGCAATCTCTGAAACCTTTGAAGGATCAATAATTGTGCATAGAACTTTACAATGCTTCTCCTTGATTGTTGATAAGCGCTCTCTAATGACAGCAATCCAAGCAACAGTTCGACGGTTGCCTTCCCATACATATAGCATCTTATTTGACATGGATTTCAAATCTGGTCTCTCAGTTAATTCCTTTTCAAACTCCTCATTGATTTCTTTCCAATGATCATCCCACTCTTTTTTGATATCATCTATATTTATTAAAAACAAGACTCCAGCAAATAGACATCAAGAACAAAAACAATCAAGCAAATCAGCACGAAGCATGCCTGTGACATTAGTCTCCTCTTTCTGACATGTGCATATGGAGACAATAACGGCCCCTTTCTCTTTCATGTAGCCCTCTCAAGGAAATGCAGATTTCAAGCCAGTGACATCATCTCGAAGACCCCTAACATGAGCATATGGAATGAGCCTACAAAGAGGTACCAAAGGACAAGAGAAATAGCTATGTATTCTAGTATTTTGAAGAATACATTGTCCTGTTTGCATATAAAGTCTGTTTTTTGCACCAACATTAATTGTTTGCTCAACCTCAGGCCTTGCAACATATGGAACAACCTCCATGGAAATATTAGCTTCATTTGGAACTAGATCACCCTCATGCAAGGACTCAAGTGTCACATCTTCTTGGATCTCCATTTCATCTTCTTCAAGGGTAATATCCTACTCTATGCTGGAAATATTAGATGCAAAGACAGAACTCACAATATCACTAGACTCCTTGTGGGACGCATGTCTAACCTCACCATCCTATTTTATTGCAGTATTAGCGAGAACCACGATTAAATTGTCAATCCATGGGACAAAGCTGACTCAACTAGTGCATAGAGGCTACAAGAGGTTGTCAATCTCTCGGAAAACAACTAACAACTGGCATCTAACTCGAGCTACACTCAAGTGATTGAAATCACCAAAAGCCAATCGCTCATCGGCAAACAAATCACATTCGTTACAGCATCAAATGATATCCAAACATAGCAAAACTTCTAGGACATGTTTATAAGACCTAATCACACATGCTTATGGTCTCAAACCCCATCTTAGGTCAAGTTCCAAAATCGCGATTATTAATAGCAGTGCATTTTTTACCTAGTCGTTTTTGACCCAAAATGCATCTAAATGCTTAGCAATGATGCCCTAATACCCCACCTATGCTTAGTTTTTTATTTGAAAGTGTAAATTCCTAGTTATGATGAAATTAGGCCGCGGGTCGGCAATGCCAAAAGCTACGAAATATTGTGAACTGCTTACATCAATGTGTAGAGCTCTTACGTGCGGTTGCAATGCAACAAACGCGATTGCAATGTGACAACTGAGAAGGGAGTAAGAAGCGCGAGAAGGAGCACCATTAGATCATGCTACGTATTTCATTATCCAAAACTTGAAAATAAATTACAAAAATTGGCTTTTTACCTTAGCCAAGGTTTTGGGTGGTCAAAACTAATAATCTGGGAGTTCTACCAAAGATGGGTAATGATAGGGTGATACAGTCTGGAAACTTGTAGCCCCGGCTCATTAATTACAAAGTTTATCTGAGAAAATAGGAGTTACAATATTCTCAATTTATCAAAATAATAAGTGTTTTACAATGCAAACTCCGAAAAAATGGTATCCGTGTTAGCTTGCTGCTAACATTCCCCCCCTCCTCGCTTGTGTCGTCCCTTGACACAGCTTTATGGGCTGAAGTAGTCTTCAGGTTGGCGGCTGACGAGGCGGTCTTTAAGCACATTCAGTGCCTTTTGGTATCTAATTTTCCTTTCTTTATCTGACACTTGCAGAAATTGCATAGTTACTCTGTTCTTTAGCTCCACCGAAACTGCATAGTTACTCTGTTCTTTAGCTCCACCGAAACTGCATAGTTACTCTGTTCTTTAGCTCCACCGCTGAGTAGCCTACAAACCTGGATGTGAGGTTGTTGATTACTGGCGCAAATATTTTCATTCGCTAAGTGAAGAATCCCGTGTAGAACACTTTCTCGAACGCCAGCATATTGTGTGAAGGTAGAAACATGCATCTGGCGTAGAAGCCATGAAGGACTTCTTCGGAAGGTTGGCCAGTGAGATCATAGCACAAACCTTTGTTACCCTCGAGGAATGACATCCAAGGGGTGCCTGCTTGCTTTGGCTCATTGAACACTCCGATGCATGTGAGTAGCATTCGGTAGATCTTATATAGCATAGCACATGAAAAATCAAGTAGACTTGTAAAGAATGACATGGCACCCTTTAGGGTTTTCACCATGTATTCTTCAGTCGTCGCTAGTCCCTTTTCTGGAGCAAGCAATCTGGGGTAGTTTAGCCAAGTTGGCTGCTTCTTGAGTAGTGCCTCATGTGCTATCCATGTCCTTACTCGTGGTACATGACAGAAAGTCGGATATTTTTGCAGGGCCACAGGTGCTCTCGTGAACAAAATTAAGTATCTTGGGTATTTGTTCAGCCAGCTCAACCTCCACTTTGGGTGGTTTTTATCAACGCCCTCACCTTACATGTCTGCGTAAAGCCGCTCTTTTACCTGTATTAACTCCACTTTTATCAGAGGGTATGGCACGACTGTTGGTTCCATTGCGCATTGATTTGATTAGAAGTGAGTTGTGTAACATTGACTCCGTGAATAACTCTCAACTCCCAATCCATCGTTGCCTTCCACTGCTCATCTACTTCTTGTGTAATCTTTTCTTTTAGTGCATCTTCTTCAGCCTTTGAGAGCTGGACCATGGGCAATGTGTCTTCTTCTGTAATAGTTACCTAAAACTCTTCCTCACCACTAAGCTCTATTGTGGACTGTGCCTCCAGTTCAGCAAATGACACTGAGGGTATATCTATTTGAGGCTCCTCCAAAGTGCATGCCTCTTGTTGCATTTCCGGCTTTCCCTCTCTCAGTAGCTGGTTGACTCTTTTGAGTTCAGCTATCTCCTTCAGCAGTTCATCTTCCCTTTGGACCCGCATCAAAGCTAGGTCTCTGCGTTGAGACAGTTCTAGCTTTAGCTCCAGCTCGAGGTATTTGTTCTTTTTCTCTAATTCTTTGTACACTTCATCTGTCCGTTTGATCGAGGCTACGGCTGTATTCTCTCGTATTTGACGCAAGAAAATTGCATGATCAATTATTCTTTGTTCTGAGTATTTTAGAGAAGCGTTCGTGACATCCAACTACACTTGAATCTTTTGGGCTGACAGGGTTGTCGTTAGAAGTTCGTTTGTAACTTCTGTTAGCTATTCATCTTTTGCTTTGCAAGCATCTGACAACTTTCTAAGCAGGTCACCTAACTCCTCCATCTCCTTCTGTTGTTTATCTCTTGCTAGCTAATGTTGTTCATCTTCAGCTTTCATTTCCTACACTTGCCTTTGAAGATCGATGATGACATTTAATCTGTCTTCTAACTCTCCTTGGAGAGCGGCAATCACCATCTCTAGTTCTTTAGCCTTTGTGATGCAGCTAAGTGTTGATCGGATTCTTTCCGTCATATCCTGCATTTGCCTTGCATATTCATTGACTTGCTGGATTACCTCATCATTTGATTGCCAGTCTTCATTTCTTGCTAGCTACCTAGATGTCTCTGTAGTCTCTTGTGTCTCTCTTGGTTGTGTGGTGGCGGCTGTTTGTTCTTGCCCTTGAGGCTGTGGCTGGCCTTCTTATGCTTTGTCATTTTGAGGCTTTGTGGATGCCTCGGCCATTTCATGTTGTGTTGCGGTAGAGGGTGGTTCCTTTGTCTTTGACTCCGTCTCTATTGGCTGCTCTTGAGTAGATCCAATTGCTTGTTGTGTAGATTCATTTTCCTTTTGTTTTTTAGGCTCCTGTGTAGCTTTGGCTGCTTTCTCTTGTTCATGCTCAGCTTATTTCTCTTTTTGTTGCGCTTGTCTAGTATTAGCCTCTTGTGTAGATTCTTCTGCTTCTTTTGATTCAAATTCTGTCTCTTTGGTGGGCTCAGCTTCTGTGGCTTTCGTTGATGGTGATGGTGGTGGGTTTGGAATAGGGTTATCCTATTGTTTCGTAGGTGGTGAACTGGGTCGGGGAGGCTCGTGACCTTGGTCATGTTGTGCCTCTTCCCTTGTCGTTTCCTCGGCTTGTCTCTGGTCTCCGTCTCTTTTGTTTTCCTTGCCTCTTCTTGGGCTTCTTTCAGTTTCAGGGCTTCTGCTTCTTCATAAATTTTTTCCAAGGATTATGCTGGATCTTCAGCCTCCTTCCTGGTGTGATGCTTGGTCCTTGGTCCCTTAAGTCCACTAGACACCCATTTTAATGGGTCCTTTCCTTGTGCTTGTCGATTGTGTTGGTATGCATGTTTTTCTCTTTCAAACCGGGCTTGCTTTTGCACGGGCTCTTCTTGGTGTGCTGCCATGGCTTTTCTTTTCATTTCCTCTCTTCACTCTCTCTTTTCTTCATTATCTGAGCTTTCACTGCTGTGCCTTTTTGCCGAGCTTTCAGCAGACTCTTCATCAGATTTGTAACATCTCTTGGCCGATCTTGTAGCTCGAGGAGATGGTTGAGCTGAAAGTATCCAAGTTTTTGGTTTGGGACAGCAGGTGGTAGGTTGTTGGCCATGCCGATGGCATGGTATGCAATCCTCCTCAATACCTCTAGTGCACCCAGGTACTTGATCTTTCCTTCTTTCGTTGTGCCTTTCAGAGTGGTCAAGACATATTGTGCGTGGTCCACCGATTGCCTGGTGGTTGACTTGAGGACTTGCATGAAAGTGGTGACAACCGCATGATTTGGTGTGGTATACCTCGGTGGCCTTTTAGCCAGGAAGTGGAATTGTTGGTGGTATAACCTGGCTGGCTCTTCCACCTGCTTGTGAATTAGGTCTGCAAAGGTGGCTATGGAGGTTTCTTTGGTGAAAGTACCTGCCGTTTTCCTGTCCCTTGCCCTCATTGTCATTCCTTCTGTGGGCAGTCTGAATGCTTCTGCCACTATTTCCTTGGTTATTACCACTTCAAATTTATTCCCCTAAGGGTCAGAAATCAGGCCAGTTCCATCTTCTTTAATCATGGATAAAAGCTCGTAAGCTTTTTGGAAATCCACACCGCACGGCTCCAATTCATAGAAATCTCTGAGTTCTAGCCTACAGTTGGCTTCTTTGGTCTCAAGCTTTGTGGCGACATCATACACTTCTTTCGATAGGAGTTGAAACTCTACCTGATGTCCGTCTTCACTCTTGAATCTGCTGGTGAACATTGTGGTGTGATGCTCTTCTAGCTGTTCTTTTGAAAGATAGGCTGCCTTGGCGTCTTTGACTGAATCTGGATCCAATTGGTATGCGGGCAGCTCCTGCAACTTTTCTTTCTAGTTGAGCTTCTTCTTGGCCCTCTCTGCTGCTTGCATAGCTCCTATTCAGTGAATAGAGTGTCAAAGTTAGCAGATTTGTTGGATTTTTCTTTGAAATGTCCTTGAGTCTAAAATGCTGACAATTTTGGTCCAATTTGCTTCAAATCAATTTTTGAACAAGCATAGATGCATAAAAACATGCAAGGAACAAAATTGTAAAGTCCAAACAAAATTTTGCAACCAAAGTAAATAATCGCGATTATTTACAGCTGAGTAATTTTTTCAACATTTTGCAAACTTGGCTTCACAGGCTTGAAGTATATACCAATACATACTATGAGTGAAATATGGGCTCATTTTGATTCATAGGATGAAAATGGTACCTGATTTTGGCTTTAGGTCTCTGAAATAGTAGATAGAATGGAAATTTGAGATTTTGAGCTCCAAATTGGTTCAAACTTGGCTAGTGGGCTTAACACATCATGTACTTTGGATGTATGATGGCAAAACATCAAAATTCCCCCATTTTGGCTAGAAAGTAAATAATCGCGGTTATTAATTTTTCTACCAAAATCAACATTCTTTGATACAAATTGGTTCTAAGCATTGTATAGACTCTGAGTATGAGATATGAGGTGATTTGGATCAAGAAATGTGGTCCATAACCCAAAAATTGGCTTGCAAAGACTTCTTTGCATTTTCTGGCAATTTTCCAAGTTATAGGTCCTCATTTTGGCTCATACTTCATGATAGGTGAGGTGATGATACAATTTCCAAGCAAAAATAGTGCAAAAGTAAATAATCGCGATTCTTTACAGCAGTCACAATTTTTTTGCAAAACTTAAAATTTTTGACATAAACATATTCTATACACCTAAAACAAGTCCTAATTTGAATTTGGTCAATTTTGGTCTTGCCGGCATCACTTTTTGCTTTGTCGACTCTGAAATCACCAATTTCTATGACTATACTGCTAGTTGAGTTGGTCAGTCGATGAGGCTTTGGACTTGTCCGCAACATAGTCATGAAGCAGCTCATCCAATTCTGTCTCATTTGGAATCAGTTTGACCCCGTGTGTCGAATTTGAGGCTTTGTAGCCTTCGAGCCATTTTCTACTTTTTGAGGGCTTTGCTTAATTGATTTCACTAAACCAATCGTATACATTGTATATGAACCTCGTAGGCAAGCTGTCTGTGGAGTCAGATCGAAATTCTGGCATCTGCCAAAACCTAGCTTTTCTACTGGGGACTCCCTCGACCCTTGCGGAATGGTCAACTGATGATATAGAAAGGTTCTATTATGTTAGGGCATGCTGCAGTTCAAATCCCCTGGTTGAGCTAACAAGCCGCTATGGTCAGTTTTTGGTCGTAGGTCTTCGTGCATTGCTCAGTTATCTAGGGTTTTTTCTAAGGGTTTAAACTAGCTACTACTGGCCATAAAAAATGGATCATTGACTAGTAAAGAACTTACCCCTCATGTCTTGTGTGAGACGGCGCTAAAAACGAGCAACTGTAGACTCCGGAAAAGACGCGCGAAAGAGGTCGAAAAGCTCTCTCTGCAAAGGCCACAAGTGGAAATGAGGTGGTTTTAGCTTACCTTGGATATCTATACCCGGACTTACCGAACCATTTTCCCCCCAGATTCCCTCGTTAGTCCTACTAGGCTGTGAAATCTACGCTTGACTCAAAAATTTCCTTGATCAGATTCCTGTGGCTCATTCTGCAAGAATTTTGCAGAAGTGCCTAATTTAGGCTTTCTGCTGCCATCTTTTGATTTCATTAAAAAATTTTGAGCATGTCCGCCTTGTCTTTATGATCACCATCGTGTCTTTCGTTTTTCCATTTGAGCTTCTTTGTTATTTATTATTAATTTTTGAATTGTTTATTGAAACAATCAAAGAAAATAACAAAATGCTCTAAAAAAGTAAAGTGTAAATCCAATAATTAAGAAAATCCATTGAAAAAAACAACTTTATTATTTTTTGTTAGATTTTTTTATTTTTAAGTCTCGTTATCAATAAAAATGATGAAAAATAACCAAAAAGAACTATTTTTTGATGATTTTCTGATAGTATGTACACTATTTACACTCATCGGGAAGATATTATCAGTAAATTTTTCCTTGATGATGACTTATAAAGAGAATTATTAGATAATTTTACAAAAAATCACATGTTAACATCGAACTTTTTCCTCCCTCTTCAAACATTGCCCTTAATTACTTAGTGCCCTTCCACCCCTCCTAGATGGCGAACTCTGGGACGATTGTGTGCATGGGTTGAACAATCGTGTCTATGCATAGCCGTGGTTGGCTCTACCATGCTTTGAAGATCATTGCAATTCAAACCACTATGTTGTGCAAGAGCTGGGTCTTGAGTAATTAGCTCAAGGGTTTCTGATGTCGAGGTTTGTTGATCATGCTGTCTTCCAAAGAGCAAATCTTGTAGCTTGTGTGCTCTCTGTTTGATTGTACCATTAGGATGCTTCAGCACACTGATTGCTTGAGCTGTTGGTCACACTTTTGACTATTGTCGAGCTTTTTCTCGCCATTAGTATCTTGGTCTGCTTGGTGCTGTATGGTGTGGTGGAGTCTTTTGAGACTTACTTGCCATTGCTTGATTGGTTTCCAGTTTGTCTAGAAGATAAGTGCTCCTTTTTCTTCCAAATCCATTTCAAGTTGGGTTCCTTGCTCAGAGATGCTCGTCTCTGTGTTTTTACCCTTGGAACCTTCTTTTGTTTTGTCGGTGAAGTTTTGGGCACCCAGATTTGAATCGGCTTATCCTTCAGCAGTGCTTTTGGTACCCAAATTTGTCTGACTCCTTGCATGCTACTTGTAGAATTTTCTTGTTGAGGGGATGGAGAAGATTGATTACTTTGTGGCTTGGTCTTCTGATTTCTTCCTTTCCATTCATCCTTGATTGGTGCAATTGGAAAAATGAGTTGCCCGCCTTTATGTGATAGCTTGAGCTGATTTGTATCCCAATCTGGTACTGCTTTGTATGTCCGCATCCAGGAAATTCGAAGAATCGTCGTCTCATTGATGTGTTCATCTGGTAAGTATACAAATGGATGAGGACATGAACATCCATGTACTATCACATTCAAGTTGACTACTCCCAATGTTGGGGTTGGGTTCTTGTTGCATCCTTTGATTGGTCACTATGCCTGCTGTCAATGCTTGACTTGTTGCTTTCTTGTACGTAGAATAATTGACTGCATTTACTCTAGCTCCAATGTCGACCAAAGCATTGGTGATATGATTGTTGAGCTGTACTTTGATACGCAAGTCCATTCCGTCTAACCAGTCATCATCTGTTGAAACTCCATCTTTAGGTAATTCCCATTGTCGATCACTATTTCCATAGTGTTGATGGGAATCAGTTATCTGTTGATTCTTGAGAGCAGCTTTCAGTTTGAGTAACTGAAGCCGAGATTCCTCTTGGGCTTCATCAATAACCTGCTGTCGTTTAATCTTCCTTTGCTTGGCTACACGCATTCTTTCTAGCAATTCATTGGTTAGCGGAAAATTGTATTTCTTTAAACAACATCCATTAATCCAATTAGCCATTGGTTCACCATCTAGGGTGGACAATTTTACAGGTCCACTTAGAGATACATCTTCAATGATAAATGGTCCGTTTCTCTTTTTCTTAAACTTGGGAATGTGTTGCTTAAGGGAATAGATTAAAACTAAGTCCCCTTTCTTGAAGATTTTTGTGATTAAGTGGGAATCAAGAAATTGTTTTTGTTTCTGCTTTTGTGCATAGATGTGAGCTACAACGGTTAGCCTTTTCTCATCTAGCTTTCCAAAATCTTCAAGTCTTTCTGACAATTCATGTCCAGTCTACTCAAGATTCCGTGCTACCCTTAATGTCGGCTATAGAAATTCTATTGGCAGTATGGCATCCAGACCATAAACAAGGTTAAAGGGTGTAGCATTTAAAGATATTTTGAATGAAACTCGATAAGCCCATAAAGAAGCATGGAGATTCATTTCCCAGTCTATCCTTCCTGAACTAGCCACTTTAGTCAGCACCGAGCTAAGAATATTGTTCGTATGCTCAGCTTGTCCGTTTGCTTGTGGGTGATAGGAGCTGATTTGTTATGGATGGCCATAAACTCATTAAGAAAATACTTGATTACCTCATTGAGGAAATGAGTTTCCTGATCACAGACAATTTCTATTGGCAGTCCATATCTCATGAATACATATATAAGAATGCAGCAGTGGTTCTGGCATCATTCTTTTGAGTTGCTTTAGCCTTGGCTCACTTGGTCAAATAGTCCATAGCTACAATGATGTATTGAGCTTGGGTTCTATAAGCAAGTGTTTGTATTGGCCCAACAAAGTCTATACCCCATTTTGAAAAATGTCTAGTCCCCCATCATTGGTCTCAAGGGCATGCTATCTACACGTGTTGGCATTTTTGCTTGTTGACAAGTATCACACCTTCGAACATATTCTTTGGCATCTGCAAAAAGTGTTGGCCACATATGCCTGCCATCAAGATTTCTCTTACGGTGGTCTCACTAGAAAAGTGACCTCCAGTTAATCTAGTATGTGCTTGTTCTATAATCGGAATATAGTTGTCTTCATTTGCACAAAGACGCAAATGTTGATCTTTACCTCTCCGATACAATTGGTTCCCTATAAGAGCATAATCTCTTGCTTTAGTTTCAATTTCTCTTTGACGACGTTTACTCATATCCTCAAGAAATGTTTGGCTTGATAAGTAGGTAAACAGATAGTTACTCCACTTAGGAACAAGTGACATTTGAAACAGTGTTACATGAGGTATGGGTATTTGTTTTTGACATTGAGGGCAATCCTTTACAAAATATCAAACATCACTCCTCATAGTCGGTCAAAATACTCCAAGTCTCAAAATTCGTTGCATAGTTTGGTCTTTCGCAAAGTGAATTCCTACTATGGTAACATATGCTTGACTCAGGTACTATTGTTTTTCTTCAGGATTAATGCATAAGAGAAATATTCTGTCTCGATTTCTTTTGTATAGCCTACCAGCTAGTAATTGCATAGTTGATTGCTTGATTAATCCAATCGTAATAGGAAGTGGTATTTGTGAATCCACTTGAGCTATTGTCATCAATGACACCATGTTTTTCGACCCATCGAGGTATCATTTCCACGAAGAACAAATAGGCATCTGGTAGATCGTCGTCTACCCCTTTAGGTGATTCTCTTGAAACAATCCTTGACAAATGATCTACTCGTTGATGTGTAGTGCCATTTTTTACAACCACAGTGAAATCAAATTCAAGAAGAATGATTAACCATCTCACTATTCTCCCTGTGCTACATGGCTTGTTTACCAAATACAACAAAGCTTGGTGGTTTACAAAGAACACAAACTTGCTAGCTAATAGGTAATGTCTATACTTTTAAACGGCATAGATCATTCCTAATCCTTCCCTTTCGGTGGTGGTGTAATTCTTTTCCGCCATGTTTAACTGTCGGCTAGCATAAAAAATAGGAAAGTCAATTTTTCCATCTCCTGGTTGAGCTAGTATACAACCGATAGCAAAATTGGAAGCATTTACATGTGTGTGGAATGTCTTATTCCAATCTAGTGCTTTTAGTATTGGAGGTGAGGTGAGAGCTTGCTTAAGCTTTATTAAGGATTCTTCACATGCCTCGGTCCACTCAAAGTGTATAATCAAGCTATACATGGATTTCAACTATAGCGTATATGTAGATGAACCGTCGGTAATATCCACAATGCCCCATGAAGACTTGTACCCCCTTGACTGTTGTTGGTCTACGCAAATTAGCAATGACATGAATTTTTTCAATATCAGCAGCTATGCCATTTTTAGACACTATATGTCCAAGAATTTTTCCTTGTCTACCCATGAATGTGCACTTCTCAGGATTTAAGCAAATCGTATATAGTCTACATTTTTTGAATACCTTTTTGAGGTGTTCAAAATGATCAACCCTGATTGATGAATGTACGCATAGATCATCCATATATGCTTCTAAGACTTTCCTAAGATATTATTTAAAAGCATGGCTCATCAACCTTTGAAATGTGGTTGGAGCATTAGTCAACCCAAACAGCATAACGGGATAGGCAAAAATACCGCATTCTGTTGCAAAAGCAGTTTCATGATGATGGTTTGGGTCAACCAAAAGTTTATTGTATCCCAAATTTCCATCTAAGAAGCTGTAAGCTTCTTTTCTTGCAACTCTTTCTAAAACATGCTCAATGATTGGAAGAGGAAAGTTGTCTCTAATGGTAGCTGCATTCACCTTTTTGAGATTAACACACACTCATAATTTTCCATTCTTCTTGGAACACTTAATCATCAAAAAATACAACAGGGCATGAGGTGTAGTTTTGATTTCCACAAAAACTCAAAAATAGCCCAAAAAACGCAAAAAATGAGTATTTAAGCTCGCAAGTTTTTTTCAAAAAAATTATGGCTGAAAAATCTTAAAATTTCTACGTCATGCTTCATTTAACAATGAATGATCTTGAAAACAATGGAGGATTGACGAATTTACAATCACATGTTTAACTCAAAAAATTTACATTTCCATAATTACATCAATTTTTGACCAATTAATAAAACATAAACTTTGTGATTTCACTATTGTGATGAAAAATGCAAATAAAACACATGTTTATTATTTACAAACCCCAAATTTTGCATCTAATTTTTCAAAAAGTTAAGTAACAAGATTATGTCTACTTTTGCAACAAAGCTTCATAAACAAAACTAAAAACTAAAATCATGAAGCAAGTTTGAAAGCATATTTCTTCTCTTTGTCATTCATAAATTTTTTTTCTTTCCCTTCTAGAAGACAATATAAGATAATGTGCGAGGTATTTTCTCTGACATCAACAAGATAACCTACCACCTTGAAAACGCTTTCCTCATTGTTGAGACGTTTATCATCAACGACCTAAAGAAATAAAAGGTTCAATAATTGTTTGATTGTGCCCAAAAACATCTACTCGAATTGACCAAGCATGACCTTAAGGCTTCTTGTGTCATGCATGCTCCCAAAGGATTTGAACATCATGGGTTGATGCTTTTTTTTGTTTATGAGAGGTAGCAAGCATACCTCTATGGGGAACAATGACTCTCCATAAAGGCACCATCGGTAAAGTCTCGTCAATACCTTGAGTTTGTTCTAGAAATTAATAAGCAGCTAACAAATGTCGTTGATGAGCACCACTTTCAAAAGCAAAAGGAGGTGGAAGCAGTTGTCTTCTAGAATCTACTCTAGTGATTGACACGACGCATCCTAAGTGCTTGAAAGTGAGGACTGATGGGAGAAAGTTTACTATGTGAGGGAGTGAGTAAACTTGTACGACCTAAATCAATTAGAGAAGATAAAGATTGATTAGCGAGATAAGATTTTTGACCTCTTCTTTGCTTCTTAAAAACATGAGCATCACCAGAAGGAGAAGGCTTTACAAAGAAGAAGCAGCAAGCCTGCAAACATCGACAAAAGAACCATAAATTCTTGCTATCAAGCATGCAAAATCCAAAATATATACTTAAAAACAACAAGAAGGATATAAATTTTGCAAAAAAATCAAACAAAGAAGATTAAAAAATCCCTCATATTTCAAGGATTTCTTAAGTAGAAAATAAGAATTTATGTGTATTTAAAGCAAAAAATCAAAGTATGTCTTTAGTTATGGCACAATAGATCTTTATATGTTAACAAAATGATACCAAAAGCAAGTGTATTATGCTAGTTACATCTCCCTTGCTCTA
The DNA here is from genome assembly GCF_014529385.1 of Adiantum capillus-veneris. Taxonomy (NCBI): domain Eukaryota; kingdom Viridiplantae; phylum Streptophyta; class Polypodiopsida; order Polypodiales; family Pteridaceae; genus Adiantum; species Adiantum capillus-veneris. Next base: position 124,336,347 of record NC_140945.1, read on the forward strand.
TTGTCTCAAAAACAATATGTGCTACAATAGTACTCACACTATCTCTTTGCGGAGTGGTTAAAGCAACACTCAACGGTTCAATCTCCAAGCCAACCACATGGTCTTACAAATTTCTTACAGAAAGTACTTGTTTGACCACGGAAAAACAAAGAGAGTAGTTTATAACATCCAACCTACACTCATTGAAAAGTACATCAAGAATAGAAGAATCACACTTACTTTCTTGTTGTGTCCTTATGCATATAACAATAAATCCGCACCATGTGTACAAAAATCTACACAACCAATGTATCAAACAACCAATGGAAACTTTCTATGCACAAGATTAACAAAACATAACTCTCTTTTTGTATCTACAATCCATCATGCATGTGTAATTCTAACCTCCACACCAATACATGTTTTTTGTAAGATACACAAGAAGTTTTTTTGTATGGCTGAAAACTATCTTCTGTTGTGATGCTCAAAACTAAATTCTGAGGAACATAAACAGCTTCAAAAGGGGGGTGAAACCCCACGACACCTGATGGAGAATTTCTCAGAATGCTGAATATGATTATGCAAGTTCTGGACCTAAAAATTGCCTTTAAACTTCGCACGCACGTGCAAAAACGCAAAAACGATTTGCACATAACCACGCAAAGTACACACGTGAAGATAAAACAAACTCACACAAAGAACAAGGAGATGGAGATGGAGATGGAAAAGACATAACTAGATACGACCTTTGGAGAGAGCAAAACCTTTTTGGTGTGTTCTGGAATACAAGATTGCAGCAAAGTTGTATTCTAGAATACACCTATGCTACAAACTTGTATTCTAGAATACACTTGTGCTAAAAACTAGTATTCTAGAATACACTTGTACTTTAAACTTGTATTCTAGAATACACTTGTGCTACAAACTTGTATTCCAAAATACACATGGGTTACAAACTTGTATTCTAGAATACACTTGTGTTGTAATTTTGTATTCTAAAATACAAAATTGTTACAATCTTGTGTTCTAAAATAGAGAAGTGTTAAAACTTGTATTCCAGAATATAAGATTGAGGTACTATTGTCTTCTAGAATTAAAAAAACTTGTATATAACAAATGAACAAAAATCTTCATACTCGCGTATTCTACAATACAAGTGTATTGCAAATTTGTATTCAATTGATATTCATTGATACAAAGCAGTTTGAGAAGATGCAAATACAAGTAAGTACTACTTGAGGTGATCATGGTGACTAAGAACAAGAAAACAAAAAATAGCGAACTACGTATCAATAAATTAAACTTGGAGGATATGAAATTCTTGTCTATGGTCTCACTTTGAAGAAGTTTGGTCATCTTTATCAACAAATCATAAAAATTTTGATGGAAAAATTTTAAAGATTGTAATTGAAAGCCTTGAGTTTTCAATTGTAAGCTTTCGAGGATGTAATTGTTTTTAGTGGAATGTTGTGTAATTTTTTAAGGAATATTTGCACGTTTTCGTCTTACAAAACCTTTTATATTGACTTTAGTTCAAAAAATTGAAGTCTTTTTGACAAGGTTCACTGTTACTTTTTTAAGTTGCTCCAAAAATTGATGTTTTTTAGTTTTTTTAGAAAAATTCAAGGTGAGCTGTATTTTTTGCGATTTAGGTGTACTTTTTGATGACCAAGTGTTTTGGATACTACCACAATTGGACACACCCAAACTGTGTGTTCAATTTCATAAATGAATATAGCTTCCTTTAGTTTTTCAATCTCTTCTTTTATCTTCCTAGAAAATGTCTCATTATACGTGTATGGCATTTGTCTACTTGGTTTCGCATCATCTCTCCAGGGTATGGTATGTTGACAGATTTCTGGATCAACACCCTTTAGATCCTTGTAAGACCAAGCAAAGATATCTCGGTATTCTTTTAGCAAGCTTAGCAAAATCTCTTCTTATTCTTTTGTTAGGTCATTTGCAATGTAAGTAGGTCTAGGCTCTTCTCCTGGTTCAGCCAAGTCTATCTTTTTAGCATTTTCAAGCCCTTCTAGGACTCGCCTTGTTTTCATAGTTCCCTAACACGTTGTTCGACTATGATTTTTCGATCTTGGAGAGTATACTTTTTGTAATGGGATGGAACACTCATTACATCCTTACCATCCTCTTCCGTGGTTTCCATTTCAATCGTATATATCTCCTTTAGAGCTTTTTTCAACTCTTGATATTTCTTTTTCCGCTCAACTCGGGTCATGAGTGGTTTCTTATCCTGTGGGTTTGCTTGAGTATCCTTCCTTGATTTTTTCGATCTTTTAGACATTTCTAGATTTTTTTTTGAAGGATATTGCCATTGATTTTGTCCTTGACACAATCATTTGCATCTATATGCATCAAGAATTGATTTCTATTGGAGACTGATGGCATACGTCGTCTTTTCACGTTTCTGGTGTCTCTTTTTCGTCTATACCATTTTTGTCTTCTTGATTTCTGGTTTGGAAAGTCAAAATTTTTTTTCTCTCCTCCTTTCAAGAGTAGTTTGGTCCTCACATGTTCTTTTTCTGACTCCGAATCTTCTGAGGTAGCTGAGTGTTCATCTAACTCATCTGTTGCATCATAGTAGAGGTCTGAAAAGATTTGTTGAGCTTTCATCAAGTCCTTGGGTTCCTCATCTTCGTCTTCAATGTTGAGGGTTGAAATCATTTGGATGGGAATTATATCGTAGCCATCCTCATTGCAAAATTGGGTAGGCATAGACGTATTCACACATACATCCATGGTCGCTAAAATTTGAGTCCACTTGAATGGCTCAAATAAATGCTCTGGAAAGGGTTCAGGTACATAGGCTTTGTTTGTGCAATCCCTTTCTAGAATACATTCTTCTCGTTTTAAACTCCCATTTTGTGAAGCTTCAGACATCCAAATAGGAGTGTCTTTGTTTAACCACGATGGAAGCTTAGTTTCAGCCGAAGAGACTGAATCAAACTCTTGTATAGGTGTTTTCAAGACATCTCTACAAGTGTGATCTTTTAGATTTACTCTTGTTATAGATCCCACTTGCTTCAATTATAGATAATTGTTTCCCCAATCTTGGATAAGCTATACCTGTCGCACGAAAGGTCTTCCCAATATGATTTCATAATTGAGTTTTTTCCCAAAGTCTAGTATGGCAAAAGTGTGTTGATATTCAATTCCACAGGAATTGACTATCACCCTTTCAAGCAGCCCTAATGGACTCTCAATGTGTCCGTCAGCCAATTGCAATTTCATTCGAGTTTGTCTAATTGCTGGTTGTCCCCAGGATTCCCATACTGCTTTTGTGGCTATGGCTATGGCTATACCTGCTCCACTATCTAGTATTGCCATGTTTTCTATGTCATTATATTTCACTGGAAGGGTGGTGTTTCCTTCTTCCCCTTCGTAATATTCTCCGACTTTGTTCATGAAAACAGATCGAATCTCTTTGTTGTCCATTTTGTTTTCTAATTTTCCCAAATTTTTTGAGATTAACCCCGTTATCCCTATCTTCTCTAGGGTTTCTTGTAGATCATTCCATAAGTATGGTCTGAGTTTTAACAGTTCTCTCAAGGTAAGAGCGCATTGGATGGGTGTAGACATGATTGAATGAATGTTGTCTACTTCTAAGGTTTGTTCAGCTCTTTTTACTTGAGTGGTCTTACACACAATGGATTCATCTTCGTTATCTCCCAAGTAAGAGGGTAATGTTTTCAAGGTCAATGGTTTCGACATTCCTGAAGCTTCAGATCCGCAATCCCCGTACAAGGATTCTACATCCATGTTCATATTCGAAGGTAGGTTATTCAACCAAACTCCTCTATATGAGCTGACTTTAGAGTTAGGCTCCCATCATTGATCTCTCTAACTTTATCCCATAAGTGTCCTGGCTAGTCTTCCTCTACGAATGAAATTCCGTCTAAGGCATCTTCGCTCTCCAGCACTATAAGTTCTGGTTCTTTTGTTTCAAGGTGGGGTTTTGCCACCACATCGGATTTTCCTTTAGTATCTCTTACCACAAGCTCCTCAGGTTTTGTGATACTTTCAAGCTTGGATTTTTGTTTTTCTAGCATTTCTTGCGTGATTCTTACCAAATTTTGATAAGCTTCCAGCTTAGCTGCTTCCATGTCTGGAGAAGGATAGTTTTTCCATTTGTTTTCCATGTTTTGGCCTGCTTTAAGGCCTGCTTGGTAGGCTTCCAAGGCGGCATTAATAGGCTCGAAAAATTTATCAACCAGAATGGATCCTCCAGATTTCACGGTTGTTTCCTTGATTTCACATCCAGTTTCTTTCACCTTTTCCTCAAATAGCTCTTTTTCTTTCTCCTCGATTTCAACCCATTGTTTTTGTTTTCTCATCTCATATCTTTTGCTTCTTCTTCTTTTGATTCGTTGAGAGGAAACTTTTGTATTTTCCGAATCATCAGAGGAGTTGTGTTTCTTTTTCTTGGCCTGGGCTCTAGTGATTACTTTGATTGGAACAATCAGTTCACTCTTTGATGAGCTACTAGGTATCACTTGGACTACGTTTACTACTGTTTTACCCTTGTTTAAAGGATTTTTAGGATATCTTCTGGAAAGTGTCCTCCCTTTCTGCAACATTGTATGCAATAAGCTTCAGCTGGCTTGAGGTTTTTGTCAGGCTCTGGACATTCATTTTTCCAATGATCATCTGTACGACAGTTGTGTCAGTTTCTCGTTCTTGGCTTAATCATGGGTCTGACCATAGGATACCTTGATTAGCTACATAATACATTGGTGCGAGCTCTGGTGGAGCATATGTCATGGTTTCTTCCATTGGTGGTGGATGTGAATTATACCAATCTCCTTCTACCATTGTAGATGGACTAGGCTGTGCATAGGGTGTAACAGGCACTAATGCTTGTTCATCTATGACTCCTTTAGAGTGCATGTACTTTACAGGCACTGCATTATGTCCTGGGTACGGAGGTTGTTGACCCAACACAGGTTGAGGTCTTTCCATATCCATTGGTGTTCTTTGAGCTTGGGCTATATTATGTTGATCTTTGTACATGGGTTGTCCTTGTGGTCTCATGGGCACGTACTGAACATTCCCATCATACTTCGCTCTGAAGTAGCACTCGTGGTTCTCATGGTTGGTTCATTTACCCTCAATTGCACACCATTTTTGTGACCTAATTGGTTGTCCCTATTGAGGTATGCCTTGTCTTGGTCCCCTCATAGGTGCTTTTTGCATGTTGCTCATCATGTCATTCATCCTTGTGAGCATGTCTTCTATGGCTGAAAATGGTGCTACAGCAGTCGTTCCCACTTGTGCTGGTTTAGTGGATGTTGTTTTCTCGCTTTGGTTATCGTTAGGGACATCTTCCTCGTTAAAAATATCACAATTGTCTCCTAAGTCAATAGCATCTGACGCACACTCTTCTAGGGTTGTATGCTTTTTACTATAGAGTATAGCATGAAGTTCTTTGTTTAGCAGTCCCTCTAGAAACAATGATACGAGTCGTTCTTCTACAAGTATCTCTAGCCATATGCATCTGGCAATGTATTGTTTCATTCGAGTTGCACAATCCCTAACAGACTCACCATGTTTCTGTTTAAAGCTGTAGATTTGAGCTACCGTATTATGTTTGATCCCCGTTTTGGAACAAGCAACTACAGATCCTTGAGCTAATGTGTTCAAGTCCATAATTGACCTTGGTGGAATGTTTTGGAACCATGTCAATGCTTTTCCTTCTAATGTAATTCCAAACCCCTCGAATTGAGTATGGAAATCGAATATACGTTCTGCTCTTAGCACTTGCTTAAAGCTTGCTAAGTGGTCGTATGGATCCCTTGATCCACTGTATTTTCTGACCCATTTTTGAAAATCAGCTGGTTTGACGCGTCTATTTGGTTCAACTTCCGGTCTCCCGGCAGTTGATCCTGTTCCGAGTCCTTCAAACCAATCTGTTGGAAATAGTGACTCATGTAGCCCTGGACTGGCTTTAGTGTCACCTAGTTTTCTACGTGATGAGGTGGTTTCTGGTTTCTTAACATTACTCTCAGATGATCTCTCACGGTGTTCATCACTTGGAATTGTTTCTGTCCTTGTCCCAATATCCAATCCCTTATGGAATACCCTTGGTATTTGGTTTGTTCTACCTCCTCAGGAGTCATCATAACAAAGTTGTTGTTATAACAATCCCTAAATAGGTAGGTTGGTAGGTCTGATGATCCCTTATCTTTGATCTTGAAGATATAGATTATCTTCATGGCCGTTAGTTGTCCTGATTTGTCATGCAAAGTCCACAGGAGATCTTTTATGTTTCTATCCTCCCAAAAATAGACTCCGATCCTAGGATTATCCGTACTAAGCCGGTTCAAAGGCTTCAAATCTACTTGATGTATCCCTTGAATTTTAAATTTGGTGGTCCTTCTTTTGCTGACATATCTGGGATTATCGTCTTTACTTCTAACCTCCATTTGTCTATCACATCAGTGTTTTTGACTTGTACATACTGAGTTCCGTTTCTGTCCATGTATATTTTTCCTTGTTTGTTTTTCCTAATCTCTTCTTCGAACTCAATACCATGGTCATCAATGCGAATAGCATACTCCTCGTTAGGGTCCAAGTCCTGAGGCGATCACTTATCAAAAGCTTCCTATATCACGTGTGTTCAAGAGGTTATTAATAATACCTCAATATACATACTATATTACACTATGTGCCTATTTAAAAAACACCAGCCCCCTCTATATGTAAATATTTTGATACATTTTGATCTTTTAATAATCCTCTCCGATTAACTCACATGATAGCATATACATTCTAAAAGTGACCGTCCTGGGGTCCAGGTAAACCTGAGCTCCATGGCGGTTAGTGTTATAAAAAGAGATTATATGGTTATAGCGCATTGTCGTTCCGGTTTTCAAGTGATTCGAGTAAGAAGACATTTCAGATGTTGAATCTGATAAAGTATCTGAGACGTCTTCAAGAATTGTGTGCAAGGAATTGCCTTGATTCACGCTTTCTTTGGTGGATACTCTACTAGAGGTTTCTCCGAGTATGCCTTGATTTCCTAGTATACGACCAGATCTAAGGTTCATATAGACTTATGAAGCACTGGATAGAGTACTTACCTTTGGATTGACCTGTCGTTGTCAATTTCCACTTGATTCGATTGCAACCTCTGTCAAGCTACTGATTCTTCATCTGCAACATGATTCCTTCACCAATTTGATCAAGTTAGCTATTCTTCTATAATGTCAGTAGAGTTTTTGTTAACTCTCGTGATTGGTCTATGTGTATCACTTCAAATCGAGCTATTTGAGTCAAACTGACTTTAAGATTCAACTTTAGCAAAAATCGAAGGATTAATCTGCAACCTGGAAACTGAGTGAACATGTACCAATTTGAATCCGATTGAACCCAAAATTGCCCGGTGGCTTTGTATTATGCTCGTCTAACACTGTATAAGTTCAAAAGTCAAAACTGATGTCCCTGGGTAGCAGTAGTAAATAATTGTGATTATTTACTTTTGCTAGTTTTTTGTACTTTTTGGAATGGTTTGGCAAGTATACAACTTGTTAAAGTCCCTAGACAAGTTTTAGCAAGTTTGGACAAAATTTGTTCAAGTTTATCAACTGTTTTGTGTCCGTAGACTCTGATTTCTATAATCTGGCTTAAGTCTCACTTTTGTGATCCAAATTTCACCAAAATTGATTTGAGAGGTCTACTTGATATGCTTGACCTTGTGGTATACTCAAATGTGCAAAATTTTCAAGTTTTGAAGCAGAAGTAAATGATCGCGATTATTTACTCCAGCTATATGTTTGTGTTTTTATCTCAACCTTGACACAGATCTGCTAAGCACCTCAAGTTAAGGTCACTAGCCAAGTTTCATCAAGTTTGGACAATTTTTGGTCAAATGGTCATCAATTTTGTCCCAGACAAACTTTGCAAATTTGGTCACAACTTTCAATCCAGTGATCCAAATCTTACCAAATTTGGTTTGTGGGCTTATTACAACATGCTAAAACTAGTGGTATGCTGACTTGGTCAAAAAAGTTAAAAAATAGGGTAGATATAAATAGTCGTGATTATTTACTACTGACAACTTTTTGCATCTTTTTGGTCAACTGAGCATGTACACATGTTTATCACATCAATACAAGCCTATGAATCAATTTTCAACAAGTTTGGATAATTATTTTTCCAATTTACACTCAAGTTTCAAAAAGTCAGTACAAACTTTAGTTTTTACCCAGTTTTTTGCCAGTTTGGTGATCCAAATCTTTTGGGCCTTTACAAAAGTCACATGCAATGAGTCAATGATATGAACCTTGGTCAAATCTGAGCTAAAATTTAATAATCACGATTATTAACTTTAGGCTTGAAATGAACACTTTTTTGCAATTTTTTCAAAGAGAGTCTTACATGAGCTATTTTAAGCCTATGAATCAAGTCAAAACTTAATTTGGCCTAAAATTTCAAGAAAAAGTAAATAATCTGAGTTTTGGCCAACTCTTGGAATTTTTGCCTCGAAGTGTCCTTGAGCTTACCAACTGGTTCAGACAACTTTTAAGCTTATTCTCCAGTCGGATTGAGTGGTTTCGAGTCTTTTTGTGCTATTTCTAGCCGTAGACCTGAAATTCTGCAACTTCCAATAACAACTCACACTTGATTCTTTGAGAGAGAGCAATGTTTTGAAATCCACCTCGGATCCTACTTACCCTACTCCTAGATTCTCATGCAATGGGGTTGTGGAAAGTGTCCATAAACACTCATTTTCTTTTCTTTTATGGTTTTTTGAGCATTGATCTTAAGACTTGTCTCGTCTACCAATCATCCTCAAAATCCTAATCTATTTCTACAATCATACAATCCTAAATACATTCAGCAAGTACGATTACTTCCAAGCTACCTCTACACAGCAAAAGACAATCTTAAGCTATGCGGTTTCTAAAAGAAATTTTTGAACTCTATGCAATCCTAGAGGAAGTTAAAGGATAACTCACAAGACGCTCGTGTTTTTCTCTAGTTTAGGTCTCTTTGATCCTCGGCAGCAGTGCCAAATGTGGGATGCATGTCTAACCTCACCTTGCTATCTTATTGCAGTATTAGCGAGAACCACGATTAAATTGTCAATCCATGGGACGAAACTCACTCGACTAGTGCATAGAGGCTACAAGAGGTTGTCAATCTCTCAAAAAAACATTAACAACTCGCATCTAACTCAAGCTACACTCAAGTGATTGGAATCACCAAAAGCCAATCGCTCTCATCGACAAACAAATCACATTCGTTATAGCATCAAATGATATCCAAACGTAACGAAACTTCTAGGACATGTTTATAAGACGTAAGCACGCATGCTTATGGTCTCAAACCCCACTTTAGATCAAGTTCCAAAATCGCGATTATTAACAGTAGTGGATTTTTGACCTAGTCGTTTTTGACCGAGAATGCATCTAAATGCTTAGCAATGATGCCCCAATACCCCGCCTATGCCTAGTTTTTTATTTGAAAGTGTAAATTCCTAGTTATGATGAAATTAGGACACCTGGTTGGCGACGCCAAAAGCTACAAAATACTATGAACTGCTTACGTCAATGCGTAGAGATCTTACCTGCGGTTGCAATGCAACAAACGTGACTGCAATGTGACAACCGAGGAGGGAGTAGGAAGCGCGAGAAGGAGAGGAGTGAGCGTCGTTAACTCACGCTGTGTATTTCATTATCCAAAACTTGAAAATAACTTACAAAAATTGGCTTTTATACCTTAGCCAAGGTTTTTGGTGGTCAAAACTAATAATCTGGGAGTTCTACCAAAGATGGGTAATGACAGGTTGATACAATCTGGAAGCTTGTAGCCCCAACTCATTAATTACAAAGTTTATCTGAGAATTTAGGAGTTACAATATTCTTGATTTATCAAAATAATAAGTATTTTACAATGAGAACTCCAAGAAATGGTATCTGTGTTAGCAGCAGCTTGCTGCTAACACTCCCCTTTATGGATGTCTATCTTTGCTTTACCTCTACTGCCAGTTGATCGTCCTCTAATAACACAAATTTCTTTAAGTTCTTAGATTTATACATTCCACTAACACAATTGAAAAAATTAGTTCAATAATTGTCCAAAATTAAATACTTGAAAAATGTCTGTGTTGACACGGGAAGTTATAGAGAGGATATCTTATTCACAAAACAAAAAAAAACCTTTTTTAACATTAAAGAGAAATATACTGCTAAATTAAATTTATTCAATCCTAATTTATTGTTTACAATGCAAACAATTTGGCATAGAAGTTGTAAAGGCTTGAAAAACAATATCAAAGCATTAAGGAATGAAATTGCCCGTGTTGACATGGGCAATTTTGAGCTGCTAGGAAGAGGACCTTACAATCACGTCTATACCATTTTCAATTACAAAGTAAAGCATACCGTGTCGACGCGGGCAGTTTCCCTGATCTTCAAGAGTTGTTGCAATTTGTTATGGTTACTAAGTGCAATGCCTTTTTTTAGAACTTCAATTTGCTTCAATAGAATTTTCTAAAGATCTTGAAGCTCATCAAAGTTGCCCGCGACAACATGGTGTGCTTAACTTAATTATTTTTTGAGGTATATAAGCTAACCAAAGATGCCTGTGTCGACATGAGGTGTTTTAATGCTAGTAATTTAAAGTCTAAATTTCCTAGTTCAAGCATCACTTTCTGTGTTGCAAGGCTATGTTTGTTTATATCACAATCCTAAAGGTAAAAAAAGGCAAATTTATTCTCTGAAAGAGACTGCGTTGACACGGCTCTGGTTTGCAAATCGACCAAGCTATAGGATTACAGGCTAGTATTTAATCAGAAACAGACCGTGTCGATGTGGCTCTCTACATGGGGTCTGACCAGGAGAATCTCTCCATTTGCGACACAAAATCTTATTCTCTTCTTGAAATGGGGGCAATATGCACTTAGTAGTATGGAGCACCACGCTCTTTTTTAGGGAATTGATTCTCTGACCCACCAAAGTACACAGTATGCATTGCAATCTAATTTTCACTGGCTTCATCAGTCATGAAACCCCTAAAATGGGCATCTCATAGCCTTCTTTTATAACAACACTATTTAGCATGTTCCAAAATTCAATTTGTGCATGCTTATTCTCAACAGTGAACTCACATGTTGCTAGTGTGAGACGCTCACGTACATATGGGTCATACACACGAGCTGACATGGTAGGCCATCCAGGCACGCAATGGACATGATCAAAATGAACCCACATTTTTTGCAAGTTTCCCCCAGACTGTATTCTATTGACAAGATCAACACCACTACCAGGGCTCTGAGTGGGACATTTTAAAGATGTGTGGTTGGCTTTCTCTTTCTAACTGTCCTGGGTATAAAACATTATGAATAAATACATAATGGCTTCTTGCCTTCAAATCAAGTACAACTTCTAGACTTTTGCAATGATCTCTTTTGTTCTCTTAGCATCTTGCAAGGAATGCTAATCTGTCGCTTGTTGGACAATGGAGTAAGTGTATCAAGAAATTATGCGAACTCTTTATCACCCGTAATACTAGCAGGACCTATATCACTAGAGACAAGTCTATCCATGATTATATCCTCAGTAGCTTTTATTTCTAGTTGTTTAGTTGTGGTAAGAAGATTCGTTGATGCATGGGTATGTAAAATTTCTTGAACCTGCTCAGAGACAACTCTACTTTGTCCTTCTGCACAACTGGGTGCTTATGATACCCCACGTGAAGAACACATTGTGTCACTCCAAATTTGTCTTGAGGAATGCAATAATAGATGACATCAGGGCATGTTCCAATACACTGTGGAATTTGTTTGTAGTGAACACACATGAGTGAGCCTGACTCTTTGGTTATCAAACCCTTCAGAATCAATCTTGATATCCTTCCACGCCACTGAGATTCATTAAACATGGATTCCCTATGATAGTAAGGACAATCAAGATTGGCACAACGAAGGTGACCAAAACGTCTACTAAACCTCACTGTTCTAGAGAAGCTGTCATTGTTGCTTGTCACATACTTCATCCATGGATAAATATCATATTTTTGCTCCATACCAGTCATGGAATATTTATTTGTTGAAGGTGGCAACTCATATGCAATAAACCCATCATAGTACTTAGGAAGTTCTTGGACAAAAGCTATTTCCTCCACTTGTGAAAGGGCAGCTTGCAGGCTGCTTTGCTGGGGTAGTGCCCTAATTAAGTCTAGCATACTTTTTGTTGACTTTCTATTTTTGGCTATTCGCCCAACGTCAAGATCTATTGGTGTTGATTGAGAGCCCAATTTTTTAGATTGCTCAATGGTATCATGCTTTTATAGAACTCATTGAAAACATGGTGAAAAACATATACATATTCGCCTTCTGCATTCTGCAATGGTTCAAGATTTGTTTGGACACCAGACAATGTAAGTGGCACAATGGAAAATTCCTTGTCAGCCAACTCAAAATGCTGTCGAACTGTTTGAACTTTTATCTCTTTTCAAGAGTTATCAAACAACAGAACAATCTTTTGACCATGGCAAGGCCCAAAAATGGTTATGTGCCAACTCATATGTACTCTGACTTTTGATAAAACTTTGCACGTGAATGACTGTTGCAACTTTTTCAGGTAAACACTCCTTTCATAAGTGATGTGAGATCTATGTTGGTTTAAAGTGTGTTCACAAACAACCCTTGAGCTTAGTGCGGCATAAAGGTTTTTTACACATAAGCATTTATGAAAGTTCCAGAAGCTTTTAGCTTAGTATGACAAAGTCTTTGTGGGACGCATGTCTTTCTCACCATCCTATCTTATTGCAGTATTAGCGAGAACCACGATTAATTTGTCAATCCATGGGATGAAGTTGACTCAACTAGTGCATAGAGGCTACAAGAGGTTGTCAATCCCTCGGAAAACAACTAACAACTCGCATCTAGCTCAAGCTACACTCAAGTGACTGAAATCACCAAAAGCCAATCACTCATCGACAAACAAATCACATCCGTTACAGCATCAAATGACATCCAAACGTAACAAAACTTCTAGGACATGTTTATAAAACCTAAGCACACATGCTTATGGTCTCAAACCCCACTTTAGGTCAAGTTCAAAAATTGTGATTATTAACAGCGGTGGATTTTTGACCTAGTCGTTTTCAACCCAAAATGCATCTAAATGCTTAGCAATGGTGCCCCAATACCCCACCTATGCTTAGTTTTTTATTTGAAAGTGTAAATTACTAGTTCTGATGAAATTAGGCTGCGATCGGTGATGCCAAAAGCTACGAAATACTGTGAACTGCTTATGTCAATGTGTAGAGCTCTTACCTGCGGTTGCAATGCAACAAACGCGACTACAATGTGACAACCGAGGAGGGAGTAGGAAGCGCGAGAAGGAGAGGAGTGAGCGCCTTTAGATCACGCTGTGTATTTCATTATCCAAAACTTATAAAAAACTTACAAAAATTGGCTTTTATACCTTAGCCAAGGTTTTTGGTGGTCAAAACTAATAATCTGGGAGTTCTACCAAAGATGTGTAGTGAAAAGCTGATACAATTTGGAAGCTTGTAGCCCCGGCTCATTAATTACAGAGTTTATCTGAGAAAATAGGAGTTACAATATTCTCGATTTATTAAAATAATAAGTGTTTTACAAAGAGAACTCCAAAAAATGGTATCCATGTTAACTTGCTGCTAACATTCCCTCCCTTCTTCCTTGTGTCGTCCCTTGAGACAGCTTTATGGGCCGAAATAGTCTTTGGGCTGGCGGCTGGCGAGGCGATCTTTAAGCGCATTCAGTGCCTTTTGGTATCTGCTTTTCCTTTCTTTATCTGGCACTTGCAAAAACTGCATGGTTACTCTGTTCTTCAGCTCCACCGCTGAGTAGCCTACAAACCTGAATGTAAGGTTACTGATCACTGGCGCAAATATCTTCGTGTGCCAAGTTTAGAATCCCATGTAGAATGCTTCCTCGAATGCCAGCATATCATGTGAAGGTAGAAACATGCATCTGGCGTAGAAGCCATAGAGGAATTCTTCGAAAGGTTGGCCACTGAGATCATAGCACAAACCTTTATTTCCCTCGAGGAAAGACATCCACGGGGTGCCTGCTTGCTCTGGCTCATGAAAAACTTCAATACAAGTGAGCAAAATTCGGAATATTTTATATAACATTGCACAAGAGAGATCCGGTAGACTTTTGAAGAACGACATGGCGCCCTTTAGGGTTTTCACCATGTACTCCTCTGTGGCCGGTCCCTTTTCTGGAGCTGGCAATCTCGGGTAGTTCAACTAGGTTGGACGCTTCTTCGTTAGTGCCTCATGCACTTGCCAAGTCCTTACTCTTGGTACATGACAGAAGGTCGGATCTCTTTGCAGGGTTGCAGGTGCTCTTGTGAACAAAATCAAGTACCTTCAGTTTTTGTTCAGCTAGCTTAACCTCCACTTCGGGTGGTCTTTATATATGCCATCTATTTGCATGTCTGCATAAAGCCTTTCTTTAACCTGTAGTAATTCCACTTTTATGAAAGGTATGGTAGGGATTGCTGATGCCATTGTGCATTGATTTGATTGGGAGGGAGTTCAGTGACGTTGACGGAGTGAAGAAATCTCATTGCCTTCCACTGCTCATCCACCTCTTGTGTCATCTTTTCTTGCAGCGCATCTTCTTCAGCCTTCAAGAGCTGGACCATGGGCACTATGTCTGCATCTGTAATGTCTACCTAGAAATCATTCTCATCACTCAGCTCTGCTGTGGACTGTGCCTCTAGTTCAGCAAATGACACTAAGGGTATATCTACTCCAAAGTGCTTGCCTCTCCTGCATTTTCGGCTTTCTTTCTCTCAGGAGCTAGTTAACTCTTTTGAGCTCAACTATTTCCTTTAGCAACTCTTCTTCTCTTTGGACCCTTATCAAGGCCAGGTCCCTGTGATGAGATTGCTCCAGCTTTAACTCCAGCTTGAGGTCTTTGTTATTTTTCTCTAAAGCTTTGTACACTTCATCTGTCCCTTTGATCGAGGCTACGGCTGGATTCTCTCTTATTTGTCGTAAGAAAATTGCATTATCATTTATTCTTTGTTCGAAGTATTGTAAAGAAGCGTCGGTGACATACAACTGCACTTGAATTTTCTGAGCTAACAGGGTGGTCGTTAGAAGTTCGTTTGTAACTTCTGTCAGCTGTTCATCTTTGGCTTTACATGCATCTGATAACTTTGTAAGCAAATCACCTAACTCTTCCATCTCCTTCTGTTGTCTATCTCTAGCTAGATGATGTTGTTCAGCTTCGTCTTTCATTTCTTGCACTTGACTTGAAGATTGGTGATGACGCTCATTCTATCTTCTAACTCTCCTTGGAGATTGTAAATCACCATCTCTAACTCCTTGGCCTTTGTGCTACGGCCAAGTGCTGCTAATCGAAGTCGTTCCATCATATCCTGCAGTTGCCTTGCATATTTGTTTACTTACAAGATTGATTCGTCATTAGACTGTCAGTCTTCCTGTCTTGCTAGCTGGGTTGATGTGCCTAGAGCCTCTTGTGTGTCTCTCGACTGTGTCGTGGCTGCTAGTTCTTCTTGCCCTTGAGGCTGTGTCTGGCCTTCTTCTGCCTTGTCTTCCTGAGGCTTTGTGGATGCCTCGGCTGTTTCTTGATGTGTGGAGGTAGAAGGAGTTGGCTCGGATTTTGTTGTGTCCTCTTTTGCAGTACTTGTTTCTTGTTGGGTAGATTTGTCTACCTTTTGCTGTTCAGACTATTGTGCAAATTTCGCTGCTTTCTCTTGCTCCGGCTCCACTTCTTTCTCTTTTTGTTGCTCTTGTGTAGCAGTAGTCTTTTGTGTAGATTCTTCTAATTCCTTTGATTCAGGTTCTGTCTCTTTGGTGGGCTCAGCTTCTATGGCTTTCTCTTTCTCAAGCTCAACTTCTTTAGTTGGCTCTTTTGCGGTTTCTTTACCTACAGGTGATGGTGGTGGGCTCGGCATAGGGTTATCCTGCTATTTCGTAGGCGGGGAAGTGGGTCGGGGAGACTCGTAACCTTGTTTGTGTTGTGTCTCTTCCCTTGCCATTTCCTCGGCTTGTCTCTGTTCCTCCGCCTCGTTTTCTTTCCTTGCCTCTTCTTGGGCTTCTTTCAACTTCAGGGCTTCTGCTCCTTGATACATTTTTTCTAAATATTCTGTGGGATCTTCAACCTCTTTTCTCATGTGATGCTTTCTCCTTGGTCCCTTAAGTCCACTAGGCACCCATTTTTCTGGGTCCTTTCCTTGTGCTTGTCGGCTGCACTGGTAAGCATGTTTTCTCTTTCAAAGCGGGCTTGCTTTTGCACGGGCTCTTCTTGGTGTGCGGCAAAAAATTTTCTCTTCATCTCCTCTCTTTGTGCTCTCTTCTCCTCATTATCTGAGTTGTCACTGCTATGTCTTTTCAGCGAGATTTCAGCCGACTCTTCATCAGATCTGTAGGATATCTTGGCTGCTCTTGTAGCTCGAGGAGATGGTTGTGCTGACAATATCCACGTGTTTTGGTTAGGGGTAGGTGGTAGGTTGTTGGCCATGCCGATGGCATGGTACATAATCCTTGTCAAGACTTCTGGCGCACCCAGGTAAGTGATCTTCCCTTCTTTCTTTGTGCCCTTCAGAGTGGTCAAGACGTTTTGGGCATGTTCCACCGGTTGCCTGGTTGTCGACTTGAGAACCTGTTGAAAGTGGTGGAACCGCGTGATTTGGCGTGGTGTACCTTGGTGGCCTTTTTTCCAGGAAGTGGAAATGCTGGTGGTATAACCGGGCTGGCTCTTCCACTTGCTTGTGAATTAAATCTGCAAAGGTGGCTGCGGCGGTTTCTTTGATGAATGTACCTGCCGTTTTCCTGTCCCTTGCCCTCATGGTCATTCCTTCTGTGGGAAATCTGAGTGCTTCTGCCACTATTTCTTTAGTTATTACCACTTCGGCTTTATTTCCCTGTGTCTCAGAAATTTGGGTAGTTCCATCTTCTTTAATAGTGGACAAAAGCTCGTAAGCTTTTTGGAAATCCACACCGCATGGTTCCTGTTCATAAAAGTCTCGGAGTCCTAGCGTGTGGTTGGCTTCTTTGGTCTCAGGCTTCGTGGCAACATCATATACTTCTTTTGGTAGGAGTTGCAACTCTACCTGATGTCCCTCCTCACTCTTGAATCTGCTTGTGAATACTGTGGTGTGATGCTCTTCTAGTTGTTCTTTGGAAAGATATGCGGGCAGTTCCTGCATCTTTTCCTTCTGGTTGAGCTTCTTCTTGGCCCTCTCTGCTGCTTGCATGGATCCTGTTCAGTGAATAGAGTGTCAAAGTTAATAGATTTGTCGGATTATTCTATGAAATATTCTTTAGTGTGAAATGCTGACAATTTTGGTCCAATTTGCTTCAAATCGATTTTTGAATAAGCATAGATGCATAAAAACATGCAAGGAACAAAACTGTTAAGTCCAAATAAATTTTTGCAACCAAAGTAAATAATCGCGTTTATTTACAGCTGAGTCATTTTTTCAACATTTTGCAAACTTGGCACCACAAGCTTGAAGTATATACCAAAGACATGCTCTGAGTGAAATATGGGCTCATTTGGATGCATAGGATGAAAATGGGAGCAGATTTTGGCTTTAGGTCTCTGAAACAGTACATACAATGGAAATTTGAGATTTTGAGCTCCAAATTGGTTTAAACTAGGCTAGTGGGCTTAACACATCATGTACTTTGGATGTATGATGGCAAAATATCAAAACTCCGCCAATTTGGCTCGAAAGTAAATAACCGCCATTATTAACTTTTCTACCAAAATCAATATTTTTGGTACAATTTGGTTCTAGGTATTGTATAGATCCTGTGTACGAGATATGAGGTGATTTGGATCAAGAAATGTTGTCCATAACCCAAAAATTGGCTTACAAAGACTTCTTTGCGTTTTCTGGCAATTTTCCAAGTTATAGGTGCTCATTTTGGCTCATACTTGATTTTTGGCATGTAATAGGTGTGTACACATGATAGGTGAGGTGATGATTCAATCTACAAGCAAAAATAGTGCAAAAGTATATAATCGCGGTTATTTACAACAGTGACAAATTTTTTGCAAAACTTACAAATTTTGACCTAAACACATTCTATACACCTAAAACAAGTCCTAAATTGAATTTGGTCAAGTTTGGTCATGCCGGAATCACTTTGTGCTTTGTCGACTCTGAAATCACCGTTTCTTGTGACTACATTGCCTGTTGAGTTGGTCAGTCAACTTTGAGGCTTTGGACTTTTTCGCAACATAGTCGTGAAGCAACTCATTCAATTCAGACTCATTTGGAGTCAGTTTGACTCCGTATGTCGAATTTGACGCTTTGTAGCCTTCGAGACGTTTTCTGATTTTCGAGGGCTTTGCTTGATTGATTCCACTAAACCAATCATATACATTGTATATGAACCTCGTAGGCAAGCAATCTGTGGAGTCAGATCGGAATTCTGGCATTTGCCGAAACCTAGCTTTTCTATTGGGGACCCCCTCGACCCCTTCCGAATGGTCAACTGATGATATAGAAGGGTTCTATTATGCTAGGGCATGCTACAGTTCAAATCCCATCTGATTTGGTCGAGCTGACAGGCCGCTATGGTCAGTTTTTGGTCGTAGGTCTTCGTGCACTGCTCGATTTCTAGGGGTTTAGACTAGCTACTGGCTGTACAAATTGGATCATTGACGAGTAAAGAACTTACCCCTCATGTCTCGTGTGAGATGGCATCAAAAACGGGCAACTGTAGACTCCGGAAAAGATGCACGAAAGAGGTCGAAAAGCTCTCTCTGCAAAGGCCACAAGTGGAAATGAGGTGGTTTTAACCTACCTCGGATATCTATACTCGGACTTTCCGAACCAATTTTCCCTAGGTTCCCCCATTAGTCCTAGTAGGCTGTGAACTCTATGCTAGACTCAAAAATTTCCTTGATCGGATTCCTGTAGCTCATTCTGCAAGAATTTTACAAAAGTAGGCCTTGCCGCCTAATTTAGGCTTCCTGCTTCCATCTTCTGATTTTATTGAGAATTTTTGTGATTGTCCACCTTGTCTTTTGGATCACCATCGTGTCTTCCATTTTTCCATCTGAGCTTTCTTGCTATTTATTATTAATTTTTGACCTATTTATTTGAAAAAATCAAAGAAAATAACAAAATGCTCTAAAACAGTAAAATGAAAATCCAATAATTAAGAAAATCCATTCAAAAACACAGCTATATTATTTTTTGTTGGATTTTTCTATTTTTAAGTCTGATTATCAATAAAAATGATTAAAAATACCCAAAAAGGACTATTTTTTGATAATATATACAATATTTACACTCATCGGGAAGATATTATCAATTAATTTTTCCTTGATGATGAGTTATAAGGGCACTATTAGGTAATGTTGCAAAAAATCACACGTTAACATCGAATTTTTTTCCTCTCTCTTCAAACATTGCCCTTAATTACTTAGTGACCTTCCATCCCTCCTAGATGGCGTACTCCGGGACGACTGTGTGCAGGCTGGATCTTGCAGGAGGACGAGTGTCCCGTTTAAGTACCCGAAGCCGAGATTATTCTTGGGCTTCATCAATAACCTGCTATCGTTTAATCTTCCTTTGCTTGGCTACATACATTCTTTCTAGCAATTCATTGGTTAGCGGCAAATTGTATTTCTTTAAACAACATCCACTAATCCAATTAGCCATTGGTTTACCATTTATGGTGGACTATTTTATGGCTCCACTTGGAGATACATCTTCAATGACAAACGGTCCATTTCCCTTTTTCTTAAACTTGGGAATGTGTTGCTTAAGGGAATAGACTAAAACTAAGTCCCCTTTCTTGAAGATTTTTGTGATTAAGTGGGAGTCAAAAAATTGTTTTTGTTTCCGCTTTTGTGCATAGATGTGAGCTACAGTAGTTAGCATTTGCTCATCTAGCTTTTCCAAATCTTCAAGTCTTCTTGACAATTCATGTCCAATCCACTCAAGATTCCGTGCTACCCTTAATGTCGGCAATAGAAATTCTATTGATAGTATGGCATCAAGAACATAAACAAGGTTAAAGGGTGTAGGATTTAAAGATGTTTTGAATGAAACTTGATAAGCCCATACAGTAGCATGGAGATTCATTTCCGAGTATGTCCTTCCTGAACTAACCACTTTAGTCAGCACCAAGCTAAGACTTTTGTTCGTATGCTCAGCTTGTCCGTTTGCTTGTGGGTGATAGGGAGCTGATTTGTTATGGATGACCATAAACTCATTAAGCAAATACTCGATTACCTCATTGAGTTCCCCGATCACTAACAATTTCTATTGGCAATCCATATCTCGTGAATACATACTCATATAAGAATGCAGCAGTGGTTCTGGCATCATTCTTTTGAGTTGCTTTAGCCTCGGTCCATTTGGTCAAATAGTTCGTAGCTACAGTGATATATTGAGCTTGGGTTCTATAAGCAGGTGGCTGTATTGGCCCAACAAAATCTATACCCCATTTTGCAAAAGCTCTAGCTACCATCATTGGTCTCAAGGGCATGCTATCTACACGTGTTGGCATTTTTGCTCGTTGACAAGCATCACACCTTTGAACATCTTTGGCATCTGCAAAAAGTGTTGGCCACCATATGCTTGCCATCAAGATTGCTCTTGCGGTGGTCTCACTAGAAAAAGTGACCTCCAGCTAATCCAGCATGTGCTTGTTCTATAATCGGAATATACTCGTCTTCATTTGCACAAAGACGCAAATGTTGATCTTTACCTCTCCGATACAATTGGTTCCCAATAAGAGCATAGTCTCTTGCTTTAGTTTCAATTGCTCTTTGACGGCGTTTACTCATATCCTCAAGAAATGTTCGGCTTGATAAGTAGGTAAACAGATAGTTACTCCACTTAGGAACATGTGACATTTGAAACAATGTTACATGAGGTATGGGTATTTGTTTTTGACATTGAGGGCAATCCTTTACAAAAGATCAAACATCACTCCTCATAGTCGGCCAAAATACTCCAAGTCTCAAAATTCGTTGCATAGTTTGGTCTTTCGCAAAGTGAAGTCCTACTATGGTAACATGTGCTTGACTCAGGTACTGTTGTTTTTCTTCAGGTACTCAGGTACTGTGCTTGACTCCGTCTCGATTTCTTTTGTATAGCCTACCAGCTAGTAATTGATACATAGCCGATTGCTTGATTAATCCGATTGTAATAGGAAGTGGTATTTGTGAATCCACTTGAGCTACTGTCATCAATAACACCATGTTTTGACGTAAATGTTGATCTTTACCTCTCCGATACAATTGGTTCCCAATAAGAGCATAGTCTCTTGCTTTAGTTTCAATTGCTCTTTGACAGCGTTTACTCATATCCTCAAGAAATGTTCGGCTTGATAAGTAGGTAAACAGATAGTTACTCCACTTAGGAACATGTGACATTTGAAACAATGTTACATGAGGTATGGGTATTTGTTTTTGACATTGAGGGCAATCCTTTACAAAAGATCAAACATCACTCCTCATAGTCGGACAAAATACTCCAAGTCTCAAAATTTGTTGCATAGTTTGGTCTTTCGCAAAGTGAAGTCCTACTATGGTAACATGTGCTTGACTCAGGTACTGTTGTTTTTCTTCAGGTACTCAGGTACTGTGCTTGACTCCGTCTCGATTTCTTTTGTATAGCCTACCAGCTAGTAATTGATACATAGCCGATTGCTTGATTAATCCGATTGTAATAGGAAGTGGTATTTGTGAATCCACTTGAGCTACTGTCATCAATAACACTATGTTTTCCGACCATCGAGGTATCATCTCCACGGAGAACAAATAGGCGTTTGGTAGATCGTCGTCTACCCCTTTAGGTGATTCTCCTGAAATAATCCTTGACAGATGATATGCTCGTTGATGTGTAGTGCCCTTCCTTACAACCACAGTGAAATAAAATTCCAGAATAATGATGAACCATCTCACTATTCTTCTTGTGCTGCATGGCTTGTTGACCAAGTACAACAAAGCTTGGTGGTCTATAAAGAACACAAACTTGTTGGCTAATAGGTAATGTTTGTACATTTTAAAGGCATAGATCATTCCTAATCCTTCCCTTTTGGTGGTGGTGTAATTCTTTTCCACCATGTTCAAGTGTCGGCTAGCATAAGAAATAGGAAAGTCAATTTTTTCGTCTCCTGGTTAAACTAGTATACGATCGAGCAAAATTGGAAGTATTTACATGTATTTGGAATATCTTATTCCGATCTGGTGCTTTTAATATTGGAGTTGAGGTGAGAGCTTGCTTAACCTTCATGAAGGATTCTTCACATGCCTCGGTCCACTCAAAGTGTGTAATCAAACTATACATGGGTTTTGCAATTATAGCGTACATGTAGATGAACCGTTATCCACAATGCCCCATGAAGGCCTGTACCCCCTTGACTGTTGTTGGTCTAGGCTGACATGAATTTTTCAATATCGGTAGCTATGCCATTTTTAGACATTGTATGTCCAAGAATTTTTCCTTGTCTACCCATGAATGTGCACTTTTCAAGATCTAAGCAAATCCTATAAAGTCTACATTTTTTGAATACCTTTTTGAGGTGCTCAAAATGATCAGCACAAATTGATGAATGTACGCATAGATCATCCATATATACTTCTAAGAATTTCCTAAGATATTCTTTAAAAGCATGGCTCATCAACCTTTGAAATATGGTTGGAGCATTAGTTAACCCAAACGGCATAACCCGATAGGCAAAAATACCCCATTCTATTGCAAAAGTAGTTTTATGCTAATCCTATAAGCTTCTTTTCTTTCAACTCATTCTAAAACATGCTCAGTGATTGGAAGAGGAAAGTTGTCTCTAATGGTAGCTGCATTCACTTTTTTGAGATTAACACACACTCGTAATTTTACATTCTTCTTGGGTACTACCACTATTGGAGACACCCAATCTGTGTGTTCAATTTCATAAATGATTTCGGCTTCCTTTAGTTTTTCAATCTCTTCTTTTATCTTCCTGGCAAATGTTTCATTATACGTGTATGGCCTTTGTCTACTTGGTTTCGCATCATCTCTCATGGGTATGGTATGTTGATAGATTGTGGATCAACACCCTTGAGATCCTTGTAAGACCAAGCGAAGATATCTCGGTACTCCTTTAGCAAGCTTAGCAAAAGCTCTTCTTCTTCTTTCGTTAAGTCATTCGCAATGTAAGTAGCTTTCGGCTCTTCTCCCGGTTCAGCCAAGTCTATCTTTTTAGCGTTTTCAAGCCCTTCGTAGGACTCACCCTGTTTACGTAGTTCCCTTACAGGTTGTTCGACTATGATTTTTCCATCTTGGAGAGTATACTTTTTGTAATGGGATGGAACACTCCTTACGTGGTTTGCATTTTGGTCGTATATATCTCTTTTAGAGCTTTTTCAACTCTTGATATTTCTTTTTCCGCTCGACTCGATCATGAGTAGTTTCTTATCCCCTGTGGGTTTTCTTGAGTATCCTTCCTTGATTTCTCGATGTTTTAGACATTTTTGAATTTTTGGTTGAAGTATATCTGCCAGTGATTTTGTCCTTGACACAATCATTTTCATCTATTTGCATCAGGAATTGTGATCTACTAGAGATTGATGGCATAGGTTGTGTTTTCACGTTTTTGATGTCTCTTTTTCACCTACACCATTTTTGTCTTCTTGATTTCTGGTTTGGAAAGTCAAAAAGTTTTTCCTCCCCTCCTTTTAAGAGTAGCTTAGCTCTTATATGTTCTTTTTCTGACCCCGAATCTTCTGAAGTAGCTGAGTGTTCATCTAGCTCATCAGTTGCATCGTACTAGAGGTCTGAAAAGACTTGTTGAGATTTCATTAAGTCCTTGGGTTCCTCATCTGTGTCTTCAATGTTGAGGGTTGAAATCATTTGGATGGGAATCATGTCGTATCCATCCTCATTGCAAAATTGAGTAGGCATAGACGTATTCACACATACATCCATTGTCGCTAAAATTTGAGTCCACTCGAATGGATCAAACAAATGCTCTAGAAAGGGTTCAAGTACCTATGCTTCGTCTGTGCAGTCCCTTTCTAGGATACATTCTTCTCGTTTTAAGCTTTCATTTTCTGATGCTCCACACATCCAAATAGGAGTGTCTTTGTTTAACCAGGATGGAAGCTTAATTTCAGCCAAAGAGACTGAATAAACTCGTGTATGGATGTTCTCAAGACATCTCTATAAGTGTGATCTTTTAGATTTACTCTTGTTATAGATCCCACTTGCTTCAAGTACAGATAATTGTTTCCCCAATCTTGGATAAGTTGTACCTGTCTCATGAAAGGTCTTCCCAATATGATTTCATAATTGAGCTTTTTCCCAAAGTCTACTATGGCAAAAGTGTGTTGATATTCAATTCCACAGGAATTGACTATCACCTTTTCAAGCAGCCCTAATGGTCTCTCAATGTGTCCGTCAACCAATTGCAATTTCATTCGAGTTTTTCTAATGGCTCGTTGTCCCCAGGATTCCCATACTGCTTTCATGGCTATGGCTATGGCTGCTCCGCTATCCAGTATTGCCATGGTTTCAATGTCATTATATTTCATAGGAAGGGTGGTGTTTCCTTCTTCCCCTTCGTAATATTCTCCGACTTTGTTCATGGGAGAAAATCGAATCTCTTTGTTGTCCATTTCAATTTTTAGTTTTTCCAAATTTTTCGAGATTAACTCTGTTATCCACACCTTTTGTAGGGTTTTCTGTAGATCATTCTATAAGTATGGTCTGAGTTTTAACAGTTCTCCCAAGGTAAGAGTACATTGGATGGGTGTAGACATGATTGAATGAAAGTTGTCTACTTCTAGGGTCTGTTCACGCTCTTTTTACTTGGGTGGTCTTACACACTATGGATTCATCTTTGTTATCTCCCAAGTAAGAAGGTAATGTTTTCAAGGTGAATGGTTTTAACATTCCTGAAGCTTCAAATCCGCAATCCCCGTACAAGGATTGTACATGCATATTCACATCAAGAGGTAGGTTATCCAACCAGACTTCCTCTATAGGACCTGACTTTAGAATCAGGCTCCCATCATTGATCTCTCTAACTTTTTTCCATAAGTGTCCTGGCCAGTCTTCCTCTACGAATGGAATTCCGTTTAAGGCATCTTCGCTGTCCGGCACTGTAAGTTCTAGTTCTTTTGTTTCAAGGTGGGTATCTGCCACCACATTGGATTTTTCTTTAATGTCTCTTACCACAAGCTCCTCAGGTTTTGCGATACTTTCAAGCTTGGGTTTTGGTTTTTCCAGCATTTCTTGTGTGATTCTTATCAAATTTTGATAAGATTCCAACTTAGCTGCTTCCATGTCTGGAGAAGGATAGGTTTTCCATTTGTTTTCCATGTTTTGGCCTGCTTTAAGTCCTGCTTAGTAGGCTTCCAAGGTTGCGTTAATAGGCTCAAAAATTTTATCAACCAGAATGGATCCTCCAGATTTCACGGTTGTTTCCTTGATTTCACTTCCAGTTTCTTTCACCTTTTCCTAGAATAGATTTTTTGCTTTCTCCTCGATTTCAATCCGTTGTTTTTGTTTTCTCATCTCATATCTTTTGCTTCTGCTTCTTTTGATTTGTTGAGGGGAAACTTTCGTATTTTTCGAATCATCAGAGGAGTTGTGTTTCTTTTTCTTGGCCTGGGCTCTAGTGATTACTTTGATTGGAACAATCGGTTCACTCTTTGATGAGCTACTAGGTATCACTTGGACTACGTTTACTACTGTTTTACCCTTGTTTAAAGGATTTTTAGGACAATCTTCCGGAAAGTGTCCTCCCTTTTTGCAATATTGTATGCAATAGGTTTCAACTAGCTTGAGGTTTTTGTTAGGCTTTGGACATTCATTTTTCTAGTGATCATCAGCACCACAATTGTGACAATTTCCCGTTCTTGGCTTAATTATGGACTTGACCATGGGAGGTCTGACACCTTGATTAGCTACATGATACATTGGTGCGAGCTTTGGTGGAGCATATGTAACGGTTTCTTCCATTAGTGGTGGATGTAAATTATACCAATCTCCTTCTACCATTACTCTAGATGGTCTAGGCTCCGCATAGGGTGTAACAGGCACTAATGCTTGTTCATGTATGACTCCTTCAGAGTGCATGTACATTACATGCACTGCATTATGTCCTAGATACGGAGGTTGTTGACCCAACACAGATTAAGGTCTTTCCATACCCATTGGTGGTCTTTGAGCTTGGGCCATATTAAGCTGATATTTGTACATGGGTTGTCCTTGCGGCCTCATGGGCACGTACTGAACATTTTCATCATACTTTGGTCTGAAGTAGCACTCATGGGTCTCATGGTTGGTCCATTTACCCTCAATTGCACACCATTTTTGTGGCCTAATTGGTTGTCCCTGTTGAGGTATAACTTGTCCTGGTCCCCTCATAGGTGCTTTTTGCATGTTGTTCATCCTTTTGAGCATGTCTTCTATGGTTGAAAGTGGTGCTGCAACAACCGTTTCCACTTGTGCTGGTTTAGTGGATGCTGTTTTCTTGATTTGGTTATCCTTAGGGACATCTTCTTTGTTGAAAATATCACAATTGTCTCCTAAGTCAGTAGCATCTGACACACTCTTCTAGGGTTGTATGCTTTTTACTATAGAGTATAGCATGAAGTTCTTTGTTAGCAGTCCCTTTAGAAACAAAGATACGAGTCGTTCTTCTGCAGGTATCTCTAGCCCTAGGCATCTGGCAATTTCTTGTTTCATTCGAGTTACACAATCCCTAACAGACTCACAAGGTTTCTGTTTAAAGCTGTAGATTTGAGCTATTGTATTATGTTTCTAGCTTGTGAAGCACACAACCACACACACTCCCCACCTCTCTCTCTCTCTCTCTCTCTCTCTCTCTCTCTCTCTCTCTCTCTCTCTCTCTCTCTCTCTCTCTCTCTCTCTCTCTCTCTCTCTCTCTGTGTTAAGCCGTAAGGCTAACAAGACTGTGTGACTACACTCTCTGCGTGTTGCGTGTTGCGTGTAAAGGTTATCAACTGGAACATTATGCCACCTACCACCTACTATCTCAAGACTTGACTTGCCAAGGGCAGCTGAGCTACTACATTTAACGTCTCCAAACTTCCTGTGAGTCGGCTCAACGATGAGATGAGGACAAACCAGGGCTATGTCTAGGTACTATATTCATCACTTGCAGCACCCCGTGTTGATGGGGGCAGTTAAAAAGGGTTTTTTTTGCGATTCCATATCTACATTCGCTTGTGAGATTATCATCCCACATATCAAGCGCAAAAACTAGCGGCCTTAGGTAGAGACCCACGTCGACTTGAACGTAGGACAATGGCAGGAAGTATGATGAATGCAACTGCTTATTTGTCGTGTATAGGGCTTGTTCTCCTTTTGGCACCTGTTAAGCCTTGCAATGGCAGACACTCTTCTTCACAAGGATTCACTGCAATCTTACCGCCGTCAGAGCCACTCAATCAGCCCAAACGACAATAATTGCACAAACGACATAAACCACTACACAAACGAGAATAGCTACACAGTCACTGTTTTGAAAGGATAGAAAAAAATATCCGCTTCATTTCTTGTTGTAGCTTCCCCTGTTGACGCGGTCGAACAACATCGCTATTTCTTGCTCTAGCTTCCAGTGTTGATGCGGGCACTTACATACATATTTTTTTGTGATTTGATTACTATGATTGCTTTTCTATATTTACTCCACACATGCCATAGATGTTTGTAAGTGTGAATTGAGAAAGTTTTGGAAAGTTGGCCATGCTATTGACAGTGAGCTCCCGTCCTTGGAAACATGGTTTTTGTGGTGGGATGTATGGGTGGCACACTGGGGAGGTAGGTTTGTTTCACAAGATGCTTCTGGTTTGTTTGTCCCAACAACAAATCCTTTTTAGACTAAGCATGCAAGCATGCATGCATCTGTGGGGTACAAGGCAAGCCTTGGTTTATATGGGGCAACATGTGCAGACATGGCTCTTATAGTCCTTCAGAGTGTGAAATACAATGCATACTTGAAAGGCATCCATATCCACAGGGCCAGGAATGGAGGACCTTGATAATCGATTCATGATGCAATCATCAGGAATTGGTCCAAAAAAGAAGCTAGTTGACATGGAACACTCCTCGATGTACAAAATGGGTATAAATAGTCATGAAATGAATCAATTCACGGTAAGAGAATAGAGTGTGCAAATAAAAGGCCTATCTTTGTAGATGTTGATGATATCCTAGATGATGATAGACATCGTCTAGAGTATGTTACGATAACAAAATCCACCAGTGCAAGAGGGAAGAGTGTAGGACCAATAGCCTTTGGAATGAGCAAGACGTGGCAAAGACTATGTGGGAAATTTGACAAACAGAACCAGGCAAGAAAGTAACATGCTTTGGGGGGAGGATTATAGGAAACAATGAAAGATGTGCTCGCATGATTAATGGTACATCAGCAAATATGCAAATTGGTGTTCCTGCACCATGTTTTGGGGACGTCGCAAATATCCCTTCGTTGGCGATACCAACTAGTGTTGTGGGAGGCTTCACTTGATTTTGCAATACAAGCAACACAAACACACATGGCAGGGTGATGACATGAATGTAGGACCACCAAGTCCAGCGCCAGGAGTGTGGCATGTGACAATCGGTGTTTGTTTGACTGCAACTAAGGTGTGTTGAGCGGAGGACCACACATATATATTTTGCTCACACTCATGTTTTTGTAAACACTTATTGTAATAAATGTCTTTCCGACATTTCATTTTTTTCATGGAGCCGATTCATTGTAATTAGCGGGACTCAATTGAGTTTCCAACTTGTATTCCCCAAGTAGTTTCACCTGCTTATGTAATTAGATTAGAGATGTTTTCACACCTCCAAGGCTGAGGTATAAGAGACAATTTTTGTAAACCTAAGGACACAATTTTGAATCATTAATCAAGGTGAGTTTTTGAGTGTCGTGACTGTGTCTGAGAGAGAGAGAGAGAGAGAGAGAGAGAGAGAGAGAGAGAGTCTATCCTCTTGCTACGCGAGCTACGGATCCGCCATTGGAGAAGCGACAATGCCATTGTGTTAGCAACGGCGAGAGCTACGCACCGATACCAAGCGTGCGTGCATTCGGCTTCTATGCGAGGTGAGCTCCCACGAGCTTCTATGTGAGTTTTCTCCCTACCTGTGTGTCGAAATTGAGCGTGCCATATAGAGCTACACAGTAGTACCATCGGAATCGAGATTCAATCACCTGTAATTTTTTGGCCTGTCTTCATACGCGTTTACAGCACGGAGTGGTTACAGGTTGAGATTGTGTTGTAGATTCATAGGGTATTGTCCTTACCTAGTGTAGAGAGCCCCGTTTGAGTTTGAGGCTGATTCGATGACTCTAGATCATGTTTCGGATAGCATTTGTTCGTAGTACGGGTTTCAGTCACTTGTGTATTTGAGAACTTAGATTTGATTTCCTTGGTAGTGATTGTCATTAGAAGGTCGAGTAGGTGATTTGACACCCACCTATTTGTTTCCATGCGCCTGCAGTCAAGCTCCGTCCTCGTCTGACATTCTTGTTTGTCGGTTGAGTTCTCGCTATCATAGCCACCGCTAGCGGCATAACTGCCACAACATTTGGCGCCGCTGCCGGGGACGAGAGCCCTAAGTAGGTGACCTTAGACTAATCCTACGAGGTGATTTGGTTTGTTACTTTATATATTTTTGTTAGAAAGGTCTAGGAGTGGTGAACTCCGAGGATCTTTGCGAGGTACTAGGAAACTTGTGGTATTCCTGGGTCTTTCGTGTTTGATAGTTTTTTAGTTTAGATTAGATGGATTTTTGTTGGTGTTGACTGGTTGTTGCGATTGAGGTATTTACTAGTCCATGTGTGGCAGTGAATCTCCTTATACTCACAATTGCAAAAACTCATTTTATGATTAGAAGTAGCTTAGGTAGGACTTGATTTGATCCTGATCTAGAGCTATTAATCAGTGATTTATTTGCTTGATGTGTTTGTTTGCATGTTAGATCACTAAACCGTTGATTTGGTAGTGAAACTTGCATAAACAAAGTTCAGACAAATTTTCTGTGAGACTGAGTGTTGCTGAGCACTTAGGAGAGCTCTTGGAAGAGTTCTGTGTTGAAAAACTAAAATTCTGCAACTTTAGACATCATACGCGTATGATGTCTTAGGGGCTAAACAGAGACCAAAACAAAACTTTTAACATTACCAGAGTGTTCAGAAGGGGGGTTTTACCCTAAGATCAACGTAAAACAAGGGCTTTAACACTTCTAGAAACTCAAAATACCAAGTCAAGAGTGTAAAAAACGCAAAGAATAGGAAAATTTGATTCAGAGCTTATTTTTGCATTCAGACTTGATAAAACACTTGAAACTCAAAGATAAACACTTGAGAAGGCTTAAAAATGAAAACTGGCAAAATCTCGGACAAAAGACATCATACGCTGTCAGGAGTTTTTTGGAGCAAGGGATTGCGCATATGTACATATACATGCATGGTGCATCAAATAAATAATTGCCCATTTTTCAGAGGCAGGTGGTCACGTGGAGCCCACGTGTGTACAGGTACGACAGGGTGTACATAGTGCAGCGATTTTCACTATTATCAGTACTAGTGTATTTTTTCTACAATAAGGAGCAGTTGGTAGTGCGTAAAACTTCTCGAGGAAGCTATCCGCGGGCCGATGACATGAGGTCAGATGGCATCTAGTGGCGTCAGGAGGGCGAACGGGGTCAATATTTGCACGTGGATGAAGACGGACACAACGTGGGTGTTTTCTTGTGAGAGTTATGCAGAAAGGTCATCATTAGGACCACTTTTTGGGGCCACTTCACATGGTGGCGAGATGCATTATTGGAAAAAAGCTGAGTGCCAGGTGTGCGAATGATGCAAAAAGGTGACAACTATGCACTGCGAGGTCAGTTTTTGGCCTGTTCGGGGTCCGTTTGAGGTCATCTAAAAGGCCAAGGGTGCCCAACTAAAAAATCTAAGTGTGGGAATTGAAAAAACAGAGAGAAGACCAGAAAAAACGTGGAGAAGAGAGGAGGAACAGCCGCAGGTGTGTTTTTTGGGTTTTTGGAGCCTGTTTTGGCCGTAAACTGCTCATCCGAGGTCGGATTTGAGCACTTTGACATTGTAGACTGGGGTTTTGGGCCGTTCCAGATGCGATGGCGCTGTCCATTTTTCCAAATTTCTCACTCTTTTTTTGTTGTTTTTGTGTGTAAGTTTCTCCTATGAGCGAAGTTTTTGCTCCAGTTTGTGATTATATCTGGCTTATTTTACCCATACTGTGTGAGCTATTTGCCCCATTGGTGTTGGCCCAAGCTCAATTGTATCTAAACATCAGAAATTATCTCCTTTGGAACTGAGTGTTTTGGGTGTGTGTGTGTGTGTATCTCTCTGTGTGGAGTGGGTAAACGGATCGTCTCTCTCCTCTCACTCCATAGGTGTGTTCCCTGTCTCGGCCAGGTGTGTTGTGTAAGCCGAGTGGTGCCCCATAGTGTGTGTGTGTGTGTGTATCTTCCCAAGAGTGTGTTTCGGGTCGTTATAGAGGCGCTGTGTGTGTTTTCATCCCGCTCACATTCTTTTGGCGCACCCACGGAGGATCTTCTTTGAGTACCTTCTACTTCGAGCTTCAAGCTTCGAGATTCGGGATTACAGGTTGCAGGTTGCAGGTTGCAGATTACAGGTTATAGGTTACAGGGACAGGTACAGGTACAAGTGATTCACACAGGTACACGTAGCTGGAGTACAGTGATATACTAGCAGTGATGTCACTTGCAGTTGTTGTGGGTATGCATCACTTGGCACCTATTTGAGCGCATTGTCTGCTGGATTGTACGTTACTTGTGGAAAATGCCATTGTACGCATTTGTGGAGCCATACTTGGTTGTATTTGGTAGTCCCAGCCATTTCTGAGACTTGGTCTGGAAGATAGTCATTTCTGAGACTTGACTATATGCGATTTGCATTAGCCTTCGTGTGAGGGTCGATAGCGTGAGGTTTTTATTGAGCTGCGGGATTCTCAAATGTGGAGATCCTTTCGGTGATACAGGTAGCTGGAGCACCCTTTTTGTGACCTCGCCATAGGCTATGTACTAGTGAGTCCTACTTGATGCTCGGGTTCTATTGTTGACAGTTTATGCATACATAGACAGTCTATATTTTGGGTTCCTACTGCTCTACTTCTGGGGAAACTCTGTCGAAATTTTCCCAAGTTATGATGGCTGGTTTTTTGGTATTTTGAGCCATTTATGCTGTTATGCTGCTGAAATTTTGGCAAAATCAGAGGTTGAGTCAGGTGTGCCTTCTTGGGACCTTCATGGTTGGCTTTAATGGATGATCAAAATGTCCCTCAGTTCACTCCTTTTCATTTAACTCAAAGAATTCAGATTAATGTTCATGTGTCCAGGAAGATCTTTTTCCAGCAGCGCATAGTCTTTATGTTTGGGCCAAGAAGATTGAGAGAGATCCTGGAATGTCCTTTGCATGTTGTCATTTCGATGATTAACTATGAAAACTCATTTGATGTGCATGTGTTTGTCCTTATCTAAAGCTGAGCTCCATTGAAGTTTCTAGGGGATTGGGTAGTGAAAAGTTTTGGGTTCTTGACGTGTGTTCGAAGGGGTTCTCAAAGCATTATAATTTGGGTAGCCATGGCTTTCTCTTATCCAGAGTTTCATGGAAGAAGTGATGAAGATGTGGAAGATTTTTTGGAAAAGATGGAGGTTGCCTGCATTAGCAACCAGATTCATGACCCTGCGCAGATGTTACGCCTTCTCCAAATTTGTTTGAAGAGTGATGCACGAGTTTGGTCTAAAGCATTTGAAGAGGAGTTGCGTGTGGCTGATCCACCTGTAAGGTTGATTTGGGACAATCTACGACATGGGTTGGAAGTGGAGTTTGTGAAGATAGAAGATCCTGACAAAGTGTGGCAAGAAGTACAGGGTTTGGTGCAAAAGGAAGGTGAGCCAGTAGATGCGTACATACGTAAGTTTTCATTGGCATGGGAGCGAATGTGCAAGGCTTTAGCACCACAGGTACCCCCGCCTGACATGATGAAGAAGGACAGGTTCTTGGCTGGCCTTTGGGAGAATATACGTTGGAGAGTGGAACTAAAGAAGCCTAGGACATATGAGGATGCACTAGAGGTAGCAAGGAACAAAGAGTGGAAGCTGAGAAAAATGAGCCAGTTAGGGGTGGAGTCTTTGCCAATGAGGTCTGAATTTCAGCCTATAGAGTCTTTACAAGGGCGCATGTCAGTGGTTCATCATGAACCAGTGGTTCCTGTTACTACTCAGGTTATGCCAACAGTGGTCACTACAGCAGTGCAAGATGATGGGCTAAGGCAAGACATGAGGCAAATGGTAGATTTGATGAAGAATCTCAGCCTAAACATGCTAGGTCAAGTGGGAAATAATCGAGGTCGAGGGAGGTATGCAAATCAGCCAGGAGGTGAAGAAAGGCCTAGGAATGGTGTTGGACAAAGCAATGGTAGGTTTTGGAGGCAGACGCCCACATGTTATAATTGTGGAGAGTTGGGTCACATCAGCCCGCAATGTGATAAACCACCAAGGATGGGGGGAGACATGTATCCATTGCCAAGACAGGTGCTAACTAGGTCAAATGATTATGGCATCGAAATTAAGGGAGACGAAGGAACCAGTGGACTGACCCAGGAGGAAAAGGGAAAGACAAAAGTGCTAAGTGTAGTCACCTTGGAGAAGGCATCAAAGCTAGAGGATACATTAGTGATGCCTATTGGGAAGAGGACCACAGAGGATAAGGAAGGAAGAAGTGCCCCAGGTCCTAGTAAGAAGAAAGGAAAGAGCCATGAAGGCGAGGATGTCAAGGCCAAGAGGAAAAGGAGAGCTCGTTGAAAGTTTCATGTTTCAGATTTTCCACTAGGGGATGGGCAATTAAGCTATGACTTGAAGGAGGATCTGACGAGCAGGAAGGCAGATGTTACTTTTGGGCAGCTTATAGAGATGGTGCCTAAGCTAAAGCGACAGTGGAAGAGGATGGTTAACCCAATGGAGAAAGAGCCAGAGAGAGGTTCAGTAAAGGTGTTGGCAATGGATGAGCTACCAGACATTTGTCCAAGAGTATATGTGTGGCATAAAAGGAAAAATTTGGGACAAGGTTATGTGGATGGCGGAGCCCAAATATGCGTCATAACACACTCATGTGTTGAGCAGATGGGTCTCACAGTGGCTGGGGTGTCAGGTTTTCGGATCAGATTGGCAAACCATCAAAAAGTAAAATGCTTGGGTGTTGTAAAGAGCTTAGAAGTGGAGGCATATGAAGCAAAAGCAGTGGTTGATTTTCATGTGATGCCAGCAGGGTTGGGAGCATATCCTATTATACTGGGAAGACCATGGTTACGTGCAGTGGGAGTTGTTCAAGATTGGCGACATGGTACGATTAGCCTCTATGGAAAGACAGGTACCAAGAAGCTTTATAATATGGACACAAGGAAACAATTAGAGGAGCTTTATGAAGATGAGGATGAGTCTTGTGATGAAGACTCTTCCATGGTGACAGATGAGGAGAGTGATAGCACTACCAGCAGTGATGAGGATGCTGATGTTGCATTTCTTTTGATGGACAAAGAAATCCAAGAGTTTGGTTTAGTTGCATTTGCGAATGAGGTTGAAGATGAAAGTGAAGGGCCTTATGAAGTGATTGAAGGGCTGATGCAAACCAAGGTTGAGTTGTCAAAGAAGCAGGAATTGATGACACAAATGATCAGTGGAGACCTCTCAGCTATGGAGAAGGATATATATTTGCACATGCTGACTAGTTTTCCTGATTTGTTCATTACTTCATATGAAGAGATCAGAGGGTTCAAGGGCAAAGAGATGCATATAGAGTTGAAAGAAGGTGCTAAGCCAGTGCGGCAAAGGCTAAGAAGGATGGGTCAAGAGCAAATGGAAGCCTTGCGAGAAGAGGTGGACAAGTTGTTGAAGGCAGGGTTCATAGTTCCAGTGGAGACCACAGAATGGGTGAGTCCAGTTGTAGTCAGTCCTAAGAAGGATGGGAAGTGGAGAATTTGTGTGGATTTTAAACCCTTAAACGCAGACACTAAGAAGAACCCATATCCTCTTCCATTCATCGATCATATCTTGGATTCAGTGGCAGGTTATGAGAGGTACAGTGTGTGTGATGGTTTTTCAGGCTATTTTCAATTGAAGATTTCTCTTAAAGACCGCACAAAGACCACTTTTATTACGCCATGGGGCTGCTATTGCTACACAGTATTGCCGTTTGGGTTGTCAAATGGACCATCTTTCTATCAAGAGAGAGCAAATTGGGTGTTGGAACCATTCATTGGTAGTGGTGTTAAAGCTTTTATGGATGACTTCTGTGTCTGCCATTTGGGTTGTCAAATGGACCATCTTTCTATCAAGAGAGAGAAAATTGGGTGTTGGAACCATTCATTGGTAGTGGTGTTAAAGCTTTTATGGATGACTTCTGTGTCTATAACAGTAGGGCTGAACACCATAAGAAGTTGCAGATGGTATTGGCTCGATATGATGAATGTGGAGGACAACTAAATCCAAAGAAATGTCATCTAGCACAGCCAAGGGTGAAGTTATTGGGCCATATGGTGTCAGAAAATGGCATTGAGGCTGATCCAGATAAGGTTAAGTCTATTATTCTTCTTCCATAACCTACGAGTACGAAGCAATTAGCAAATTTTATACACAAAGTGAAGTACATGGCACGGTTTATTCCATTGTCTTCGCAGCTTCTTTATCCATTACAGCAAGTGGCAAAGCATGATCCATTGCAATGGGATGACAAGTGTGAAGAAGTGTTTCAAGAGGTGAAAGAGGTGTTAGGGGGGTTGTCAGCCATGCAGGCTCCTGATTCGGAGAAAGTGTTTTATGTAAATCCATCAGTAGGGGATGATGCCATTGGAGCCATGCTATTGCAAAAGGGGAAGGGCAGCCATTATATGAGGCCAGTGTATTGTGCAAGCCGAATGAACTTGATAGCGGAGAGAAAGTTCTCGGAAGTAGAGCCAGTGATGACCAGTGTAATATTTGCTTGTCGACGATTTCGTCATTACTTGCTACCACGGCTTTTTGTTTTCTTGACGAGTTATGCCTTTTTGCCACAGTTAATTAATGGTACTAACATGTCAAATGTGGTGAAGAAATGGGTAATTGAGCTGCAAGAGTTTGAGTTCTCTTTTCTAGTGGAAGATAGTACAAGGGCTACCCTAGCTGATTTGTTGACCTACAAGGAGAATCCCCTTATTGTTAAGGAAGAGGTGGTGAGAAAGGTAGTTGAAGAAGTGCCACAGATCAGCAATGCACATGTGTTGTTCTTTGATGGTTCATACAGAAAGAGCCATGATGCAGCTTCAGGGGGTATAGCACTTTATGATCCAGAGGGGAAGCTAGTATGCAAGAGAGGGTTCAAATTGGATGCTCATAGTAACAATGAGGCTGAATATGCTACTCTGGAAGCCGGATTACACATTTGTTTGAAGCATGGGGTTCGAAGGTTGAGCATAAAAGGTGATGCCTTGTTAGTGGTGAAGCAAGTGCTGGGTGTGTGGAAGAGCAAGAACAGCTCATTGAAGGAAATGTGCTTCAGAATTAAAGGCCTGATAAAAAATTTTGAACCATGGAGCATCAGACGCATTGAACGTGCTCTAAATGGAGAGGCACATGAAGCAGCTCAAGGCATGATTGGGGAGCTATTTGTGTTGAGGACCACTTTACCTCTTTATCATGGCAGGGAAAGTTTGGCTCAAGAAGAGGATTTTTTGCTAACAGGAATCATTCCAAAGGAGATTCAGAAGTCTAAGAAGTATGGCTTTGTGCGTAGATCATACAGGTACAAATTGATTGGCGATGTATTATACATGAAAGGGGTTGATCTCGTGTTGAGACGTGTACCTTGGCGGGAGGAGCTTTACAGAGTGTTGGAAGAGAATCATGAAGGCGCATGTGGTGGCCATTTTGCTCTAAAGATCACCTTGCATAAGATTTTGCAAGAGGGGTATGTATGGCCTAGTTTGCACAAGGATGTTCACCATTGGTGTAGGTCTTGCAATAGGTGTCAAGCAGTTGGGAAGAGAGTGTTGAAGCCAGAGCTACGAAAAACCATTATGGCGTTTGATGTGTTTGAAAAGTGGGGGATTGATGCAATAGGCCCGTTACCTATCACAAGCAGTGGAAAAAGCTATATCTTGACGGTGTCAGGAGTTTTTTGGAGCAAGGAATTGCGTATATGTACATACACATGCATGGTGCATCGAATAAAGGATTGCCCAATTTCCATAGCCAGGTGGTTACGTGGGGCCCACATGTGTACAGGTAGGACAGGGTGTATCTACTGCATCGTTTTTCACTATTACCAATACTAGTGTGTTTTTTCTACAATAAGGAGGAGTTGGTAGCACGTAAAACTTCTCGAGGAAGCTATCTGCGGGCCGACGATGTGAGGTCAGCAGGTGCGTCAGATGGCATCTAGTGGCGTCAGGAGGGCGAACGAGGTCAATATTTGCACGCGGATGAGGACGGACACAACGTGGGTGTTTTCTTGTGAGAGTTATGCAGAAACTTCATCATTAGGACCACTTTTTGGGGCCACTTCACGTGGTGGCGAGATGCATTATTGGAAAAAAGCTGAGTGCCAGGTGTGCAAATGATGCAAAAAGGTGACAACTATGCACTGCGAGATCAGTTTTTGGCATGTTCGGGGTCCGTTTGAGGTCATCTAAAAGGCCAAGGGTGCCCAACTAACAAAGCTAAGTGTGGGAACTGAAAAAAGAGAGAGAAGACCAGAAAAAACATGGAGAAGAGAGGAGGAATAGCCGCAGGTGTGTTTTTGCTCATTTTGGAGCCTGTTTTGGCCGTAACCTGCTCATCTGAGGTCGGATTTGAGCACTTTGACATTGTAGACTGGGGTTTTGGGCCGTTCCGGACGCGATGGCGCTGTCCATTTTGCCAAATTCCTCACTCTTTTCCTGTTGTTTTTCTGTGTAAGTTTCTCCTATGAGCGAAGTTTCTGCTCTAGTTTGTGATTGTATCTGGCTTATTTTACCTATATTGTGTGAGCTATTTGCCCCATTGGTGTTGGCCCAAGCTCAATTGTATCTAAACATCAGAAATTCTCCTCTTTTGACCTGAGTTTTTTTGGGTGTGTGTGTGTGTGTGTGTGTGTGTGTGTGTGTGTGTGTGTGTGTGTCTCTGTGTGGAGTGGGCAAGTGGATAGTCTCTCTCCTCTCACTCCAGAGGTGTGTTCCCTGTCTCGGCCAGGTGTGTTGTGTAAGCCGAGTGGTGCCCCATAGTGTGTGTGTGTGTATCTTCCCAAGAGTGTGTGTCGGGTCGTTATAGAGGCGCTGTATGTGTTTTCATTCCGCTCACATTCTTTTGGTGCCCCCACGGAGGATCTTCTTCGAGTACCTTCTTCTTCGAGCCTCGAGCTTCGAGCTTCGGGATTACAAGTTACAAGTTACAGGTTACAGGTTACAGGTTACAGGTTACAGGTTACAGGTTACAGGGACAGGTACAGGTACAGGTACAGGTGATTCACACAGGTACAGGTAGCTAGAGTTCAGTGATACATTGGCAAGTGGGTGTCACTTGCAGTTGTTGTGGGTATGCATCACTTGGCGCCTGTTTCAGCGCATTTTTTATTGGATTGTACGTTACTTGTGGAAACTACCATGGTACGCCTTTGTGGAGCCATATATGGTTTTATTTGGCAGCCCCAGCCATTTCTGAGACTTGGTCTGGAAGATAGTCATTTCTGAGACTTGACTATACGCGATTTGCATTAGCCTTCGTGTGAGGGTCGATAGCATGAGGTTTTATTGAGCTGGGGGATTCTCAAATGTGGAGATCCTTTCGGTGATACAGGTAGCTGGAGCACCCTTTTTGTGACCTCGCCATAGGCTATGTATTAGTGAGTCCTACTTGATGCTCGGGTTCTATTGTTGACAGTTTATGCATACATAGACAGTCTATATTTTGGGTTCCTACTGCTCTACTTCTGGGGAAACTCTGTCGAAATTTTCCCAAGTTATGATGGCTGGTCTTTTGGTATTTTGAGCCATTTATGCTGTTATGCTGCTGAAATTTTGGCAAAATCAGAGGTTGAGTCAGGTGTGCCTTCTTGGGACCTTCATGGTTGGCTTTAATGGATGATCAAAATGGCCCTCAGTTCACTCCTTTTCATTTAACTCAAAGAATTCAGATTAATGTTCATGTGTCCAGGAAGATATTTTTCCAGCAGCGCATAGTCGTTATGTTTGGGCCAAGAAGATTGAGAGAGATCCTGGAATGTCCTTTGCCTGTTGCCATTCCGATGATTAACTATGAAAACTCATTTGATGTGCATGTGTTTGTCCTTATCTAAAGTTGAGCTCCATTGAAGTTTCTGGGCATTGGGTAGTGAAAAGTTTTGGGTTCTTGCACGTGTGTTCGAAGGGGTTCTCAAAGCATCATAATTTGGGTAGCCATGGCTTTCTCTTATCCGGAGTTTCATGGAAGAAGTGATGAAGATGTGGAGGACTTTCTGGAAGAGATGGAGGTTGCCTGCATTAGCAACCAGATTCATGACCCTGCGCAGATGTTACGCCTTCTCCAAATTTGTTTGAAGAGTAATGCACGAGTTTGTTCTAAAGCATTTGAAGAGGAGTTGCGTGTGGATGATCCACCTGTAAGGTTGGGTTGGGACAATCTATGACATGGGTTGGAAGTGGAGTTTGTGAAGATAGAAGATCCTGACAAAGTGTGGCAAGAAGTACAGGCTTTGGTGCAAAAGGAAGGTGAGCCAGTAGATGCGTACATACGTAAGTTTTCATTGGCATGGGAGCGAATGTGCAAGGCTTTAGCACCACAGGTACCCCCGCCTGACATGATGAAGAAGGACAGGTTCTTGGCTGGCCTTTGGGAGAATATACGTTGGAGAGTGGAACTAAAGAAGCCTAGGACATATGAGGATGCACTAGAGGTAGCAAGGAACAAAGAGTGGAAGCTGAGAAAAATGAGCCAGTTAGGGGTGGAGTCTTTGCCAATGAGGTCTGAATTTCAGCCTATAGAGTCTTTACAAGGGCGCATGTCAGTGGTTCATCATGAACCAGTGGTTCCTGTTACTACTCAGGTTATGCCAACAGTGGTCACTACAGCAGTGCAAGATGATGGGCTAAGGCAAGACATGAGGAAAATGGTAGATTTGATGAAGAATCTCAGCCTAAACATGCTAGGTCAAGTGGGAAATAATCGAGGTCGAGGGAGGTATGCAAATCAGCCAGGAGGTGAAGAAAAGCCTAGGAATGGTGTTGGACAAAGCAATGGTAGGTTTTGGAGGCAGACGCCCACATGTTATAATTGTGGAGAGTTGGGTCACATCAGCCCGCAATGTGATAAGCCACCAAGGATGGGGGGAGACATGTATCCATTGCCAAGACAGGTGCTAACTAGGTCAAATGATTATGGCATCGAAATTAAGGGAGACGAAGGAACCAGTGGACTGACCCAGGAGGAAAAGGGAAAGACAAAAGTGCTAAGTGTAGTCACCTTGGAGAAGGCATCAAAGCTAGAGGATACATTAGTGATGCCTATTGGGAAGAGGACCACAGAGGATAAGGAAGGAAGAAGTGCCCCAGGTCCTAGTAAGAAGAAAGGAAAGAGCCATGAAGGCGAGGATGTCAAGGCCAAGAGGAAAAGGAGAGCTCGTTGAAAGTTTCATGTTTCAGATTTTCCACTAGGGGATGGGCAATTAAGCTATGACTTGAAGGAGGATCTGACGAGCAGGAAGGCAGATGTTACTTTTGGGCAGCTTATAGAGATGGTGCCTAAGCTAAAGCGACAGTGGAAGAGGATGGTTAACCCAATGGAGAAAGAGCCAGAGAGAGGTTCAGTAAAGGTGTTGGCAATGGATGAGCTACCAGACATTTGTCCAATAGTATATGTGTGGCATAAAAGGAAAAATTTGGGACAAGGTTATGTGGATGGCGGAGCCCAAATATGCGTCATAACACACTCATGTGTTGAGCAGATGGGTCTCACAGTGGCTGGGGTGTCAGGTTTTCGGATCAGATTGGCAAACCATCAAAAAGTAAAATGCTTGGGTGTTGTAAAGAGCTTAGAAGTGGAGGCATATGAAGCAAAAGCAGTGGTTGATTTTCATGTGATGCCAGCAGGGTTGGGAGCATATCCTATTATACTGGGAAGACCATGGTTACGTGCAGTGGGAGTTGTTCAAGATTGGCGACATGGTACGATTAGCCTCTATGGAAAGACAGGTACCAAGAAGCTTTATAATATGGACACAAGGAAACGATTAGAGGAGCTTTATGAAGATGAGGATGAGTCTAGTAATGAAGACTCTTCCACGGCGACAGATGAGGACAGTGATAGCACTACCAGCAGTGTTGAGGATGCTGATGTTGCATTTCTTTTGATGGACAAAGAAATCCAGGAGATTGGTTTAGTTGCATTTGCGAATGAGGTTGAAGATGAAAGTGAAGGGCCTTATGAAGTGATTGAAGGGCTAATGCAAACCAAGGTTGAGTTGTCAAAGAAGCAGGAATTAATGACGCAAATGATTAGTGGAGACCTCTCAGCTATGGAGAAGGACATATTTTTGCATATGCTGGATAGTTTTCCTGATTTGTTCATTACTTCATATGAAGAGATCAGAGGGTTCAAGGGTGGAGACATGCATATAGAGCTGAAAGAAGGTGCTAAGCCAGTGCGGCAAAGGCTAAGAAGGATGGGTCAAGAGCAAATGGAAGCCTTGCGGGTAGAGGTGGACAAGTTATTGAAGGCAGGGTTCATAGTTCCAGTGGAGACCACAGAATGGGTGAGTCCAGTTATAGTCAGTCCAAAGAAGGGTGGGAAGTGGATAATTTGTGTGGATTTTAAACCCTTAAACGTAGCCACTAAGAAGAACCCATATCCTCTTCCATTCATCGATCAGATCTTGGATTCAGTGGCAGGTTATGAGAGGTACAGTGTGTGTGATGGTTTTTCAGGCTATTTTCAATTGAAGATTGCTCTTAAAGACCGCACAAAGACAACTTTTATTACGCCATGGGGCTGCTATTGCTACACAGTATTTCCATTTGGGTTGTCAAATGGACCTTCCTTCTATCAAGAGAGAGCAAATTGGGTGTTGGAACCATTCATTGGTAGTGGTGTTAAAGCTTTTATGGATGACTTCTGTGTCTATAGCAGTAGGGTTGATCACCATGAGAAGCTGCAGACGGTATTGGCTCGATATGATGAATGTGGAGGACAACTAAATCCAAAGAAATGTCATCTAGCACAGCCAAGGGTGAAGTTATTGGGCCATATGGTGTCAGAAAATGGCATTGAGGCTGATCCAGATAAGGTTAAGTCTATTATTCTTCTTCCATAACCTACGAGTACGAAGCAATTAGCAAATTTTATACACAAAGTGAAGTACATGGCACGGTTTATTCCATTGTCTTCGCAGCTTCTTTATCCATTACAGCAAGTGGCAAAGCATGATCCATTGCAATGGGATGACAAGTGTGAAGAAGTGTTTCAAGAGGTGAAAGAGGTGTTAGGGGGGTTGTCAGCCATGCAGGCTCCTGATTGGGAGAAAGTTTTATTTGTAAATCCATTAGTAGGGGATGATTCCATTGGAGCCATGCTATTGCAAAAGGGGAAGGGCAGCCATTATATGAAGCCAATGTATTGTGCAAGCCAAGTGAAGTTGGTAGCGGAGAGAAAGTTATCAGAAGTAGAGCTAGTGATGGCCAGTGTAATATTTGCTTGTCGACGATTTCGTCATTACTTGCTACCACGGCCTTTTGTTTTCTTGACGAGTTATGCAGTTAATTAATGGTACTAACATGTCAAATGTGGTGAAGAAATGGGTAATTGAGCTGCAAGAGTTTGAGTTCTCTTTTCTAGTGGAAGATAGTACAAGGGCTACCCTAGCTGATTTGTTGACCTACAAGGAGAATCCCCTTATTGTTAAGGAAGAGGTGGTGAGAAAGGTAGTTGAAGAAGTGCCACAGATCAGCCATGCACATGTGTTGTTCTTTGATGGTTCATACAGAAAGAGCCACGATGCAGCTTCAGGGGGTATAGCACTTTATGATCCAGAGGGGAAGCTAGTATGCAAGAGAGGGTTCAAATTGGATGCGCATAGTAACAATGAGGCTGAATATGCTACATTGGAAGCCGGATTACACATTTGTTTGAAGCATGGGGTTCGAAGGTTGAGCATAAAAGGTGATGCCTTGTTAGTGGTGAAGCAAGTGCTGGGTGTGTGGAAGAGCAAGAACAGCTCATTGAAGGAAATGTGCTTCAGAATTAAAGGCCTGTTAAAAAAGTTCGAACCATGGAGCATCAGACACATTGAACGTGCTCTAAATGGAGAGGCACATGAAGCAGCTCAAGGCATGATTGGGGAGCTATTTGTGTTGAGGACCAC
The DNA here is from genome assembly GCF_014529385.1 of Adiantum capillus-veneris. Taxonomy (NCBI): domain Eukaryota; kingdom Viridiplantae; phylum Streptophyta; class Polypodiopsida; order Polypodiales; family Pteridaceae; genus Adiantum; species Adiantum capillus-veneris. Next base: position 124,379,718 of record NC_140945.1, read on the forward strand.
TTTACCTCTTTATCATGGCAGGGAAAGTTTGGCTCAAGAAGAGGATTTTTTGCTAACAGGAATCATTCCAAAGGAGATTCAGAAGTCTAAGAAGTATGGCTTTGTGCGTAGATCATACAGGTACAAATTGATTGGCGATGTCTTATACATGAAAGGGGTTGATCTCGTGTTGAGACGTGTACCTTGGCGGGAGGAGCTTTACAGAGTGTTGGAAGAGAATCATGAAGGCGCATGTGGTGGCCATTTTGCTCTAAAGATCACCTTGCATAAGATTTTGCAAGAGGGGTATGTATGGACTAGTTTGCACAAGGATGTTCACCATTGGTGTAGGTCTTGCAATAGGTGTCAAGCATTTGGGAAGAGAGTGTTGAAGCCAGAGCTACGAAAAACCTGTATGGCGTTTGATGTGTTTGAAAAGTGGGGGATTGATGCAATAGGCCCGTTACCTATCACAAGCAGGGGCAAAAGCTATATTTTGACGGCAGTGGACTATCTTTCTAGATGGGCAGAGGCTATAGCAGTAAAACAGATCACTGCAAAGGATGTGGCAAAATTTGTGTATGATGAAATATGTTGCAAGTTTGGGGTGCCATTAGAGCTACTTTCAGATAAGGGGCCAGGATTTAGAGCTAAACTGCTAGACTTCTTATGCACAAAGATAAAGATTAGGCACCAGCATACCACTTCTTATTACCCGCAGTGTAATGGCTTAAATGAAGGATTCAATGGTGAGTTGGTACAAATTCTTTCTAAAGTGACAAAGCACCAAGGAAAGAATCGGGATTTGGAATTGCCTAGTGCATTATGGGCTTACTGTACTTCGGTGAAGACAGGTACAGGGTTTACTCCATTTCATTTGGTGTATGGAAAGGAAGCACTATTGCCTGTGGAGGTAGAGTTGCCTGCGGTCAAGATGTTAGAGAAGTTGCTTGGGTCGCCTAGTGATGCATTCAAAGAGAGGCTCTTGCAGTTACAAGAGGTCCAGTTGGATAGGATGAGCGCATTGGAGCATTATGGGCAGATGCAGGATAAGGCTTTGGCAAAGATAAATGAAAAGGTTAAAAGTAAGGGTATCAAGAAACATAACTTGGTTTTGCGCTACAATAATAAGCTGGACAACACCTTCCAAAAGAAGTTTCAAATTAAGTGGGAAGGCCCTTTCAAGGTAGTGGAGTGTTTTCCAAATGGCACATATCAGCTGCCTAACCTGGATGGTGTTCTACATAAGTCAAGGGTAAATGGGTTGCGTCTTAAATTGTATCATGCTAGATTGATGATGGTGGAGCAAGATGAGCTGTCTGTGGATCAAGCAGTGTTGGTGAGGGATGAGGAGCCCTGTGATGCGGCGAGTCTCATATCTCTCTTTGCTGCTGCTGATCATGAATGATCTAGCAGGCTAGGGGATGGGCAAATTATGTCAGGAGTTTTTTGGAGCAAGGAATTGCGCATATGTACATACACATGCATGGTGCATCGAATAAAGGATTTCCCAATTTCCATAGCCAGGTGGTTACGTGGGGCCCACATGTGTACAGGTAGGACAGGGTGTATCTACTGCATCGTTTTTCACTATTACCAATACTAGTGTGTTTTTTCTACAATAAGGAGGAGTTGGTAGCGCGTAAAACTTCTCGAGGAAGCTATCCGCGGGCCGACGACGTGAGGTCAGCAGGTGCGTCAGATGGCATCTAGTGGCGTCAGGAGGGCGAACGAGGTCAATATTTGCACGCGGATGAGGACGGACACAACGTGGGTGTTTTCTTGTGAGAGTTATGCAGAAAGGTCATCATTAGGACCACTTTTTGGGGCCACTTCACGTGGTGGCGAGATGCATTATTGGAAAAAAGCTGAGTGCCAGGTGTGCAAATGATGCAAAAAGGTGACAACTATGCACTGCGAGGTCAGTTTTTGGCCTGTTCGGGGTCCGTTTGAGGTCATCTAAAAGGCCAAGGGTGCCCAACTAACAAAGCTAAGTGTGGGAACTGAAAAAAGAGAGAGAAGACCAGAAAAAACATGGAGAAGAGAGGAGGAACAGCCGCAGGTGTGTTTTTGCTCATTTTGGAGCCTGTTTTGGCCGTAAACTGCTCATCCGAGGTCGGGTTTGAGCACTTTGACATTGTAGACTGGGGTTTTGGGCCGTTCCGGATGCGATGGCACTGTCCATTTTTCCAAATTCCTCACTCTTTTTTTGCTGTTTTTCTGTGTAAGTTTCTCTTATGAGCGAAGTTTCTGCTCCAGTTTGTGATTATATCTGGCTTATTTTACCCATACTGTGTGAGCTATTTGCCCCATTGGTGTTGGCCCAAGCTCAATTGTATCTAAACATCAGAAATTCTCCCCTTTGGAACTGAGTTTTTTGGGTGTGTGTGTGTGTGTATCTCTCTGTGTGGAGTGGGTAAACGGATCGTCTCTCTCCTCTCACTCCATAGGTGTGTTCCCTGTCTCGGCCAGGTGTGTTGTGTAAGCCGAGTGGTGCCCCATAGTGTGTGTGTGTGTGTATCTTCCCAAGAGTGTGTTTCGGGTCGTTATAGAGGCGCTGTGTGTGTTTTCATCCCGCTCACAACGGCAGTGGACTATCTCTCTAGATGGGCAGAGGCTATAGCAGTAAAACAAATCACTGCAAAGGATGTGGCAAAATTTGTGTATGATGAAATATGTTGCAAGTTTGGGGTGCCATTAGAGCTACTTTCAGATAGGGGGCCAGGATTTAGAGCTAAACTGCTAGACTTCTTATGCACAAAGCTGAAGATTAGGCACCAGCATACCACTCCTTATTACCCGCAGTGTAATGGCTTAAATGAAAGATTCAATGGTGAGTTGGTACAAATTATTTCTACAGTGACAGAGCACCAAGGAAAGAATTGGGATTTGGAATTGCCTAGTGCATTATGGGCTTACCGTACTTCGGTGAAGACAGGTATAGGGTTTACTCCATTTCACTTGGTGTATGGAAAGGAAGCACTATTGCCTGTGGAGGTAGAGTTGCCTGCGGTCAAAATGTTAGAGAAGTTGCTTGGGCCGCCTAGTGATGCATTCAAAGAGAGGCTCTTGCAGTTACAAGAGGTCCAGTTGGATATGATGAGCTCATTGGAGCATTATGGGCATATGCAGGATAAGGCTTTGGCAAAGATAAATGAAAAGGTCAAAAGTAAGGGTATCAAGAAACATGACTTGGTTTTGCGCTACAACAGTAATCTGGACAACACCTTCCAAAAGAAGTTTCAAATTAAGTGGGAAGGCCCTTTCAAGGTAGTGGAGTGTTTTCCAAATGGCACATATCAGCTGGCTAACCTGGATGGTGTTCTACATAAGTCAAGGGTAAATGGATTGCGTCTTAAATTGTATCATGTCAGATTGATGATGGTGGAGCAAGATGAGCTGTCTGTGGATCAAGCAGTGTTGGTGAGGGATGAGCAGACCTATGATGCGGCGAGTCTCATATCTCTCTTTGCTGCTGCTGATCATGAATGATCTAGCAGGCTAGGGGATGGGCAAATTATGTCAGGAGTTTTTTGGAGCAATGGATTGTGCATATGTACATATACATGCATGGTGCATCAAATAAATAATTGCCCATTTTTCAGAGGTAGGTGGTTACGTGGGGCCCACGTGTGTACAGGTAGGACAGGGTGTACATAGTGCAGCGATTTTCACTATTATCAATACTAGTGTGTTTTTTCTACAATAAGGAGGAGTTGGTAGCGCATAAAACTTCTGGAGGAAGCTATCCGCGGGCTGATGACATGAGGTCAACAGGTGCGTCAGATGGCATCTAGTGGCGTCAGGAGGGCGAACGGGGTCCATATTTGCACGTGGATGAGGACGGACACAACGTGGGTGTTTTCTTGTGAGAGTTATGCAGAAAGGTCATCATTAGGACCACTTTTTGGGGCCACTTCACATGGTGGCGAGATGCATTATTGGAAAAAAGCTGAGTGCCAGGTGTGCGAATGATGCAAAAAGGTGACAACTATGCACTGCGAGGTCAGTTTTTGGCCTGTTCGGGGTCCGTTTGAGGTCATCTAAAAGGCCAAGGGTGCCCAACTTAAAAAGCTAAGTGTGGGAACTGAAAAAACAGAGAGAAGACCCGAAAAAATGTGGAGAAGAGAGGAGGAACAGCCGTAGGTGTGTTTTTTGGATTTTTGGAGCCTGTTTTGGCCGTAAATTGCTCATCCGAGGTCGGATTTGAGCACTTTGACATTGTAGACTGGGGTTTTGGGCCGTTCCGGACGCGATGGCGCTGTCCATTTTGCCAAATTCCTCACTATTTTTCTGCTGTTTTTCTGTGTAAGTTTCTCCTATGAGCGAAGTTTCTGCTCCAGTTTGTGATTATATCTGGCTTATTTTACCCATACTGTGTGAGCTATTTGCCCCATTGGTGTTGGCCCAAGCTCAATTGTATCTAAACATCAAAAATTCTCCCCTTTGGAACTGAGTTTTTTGGGTGTGTGTGTGTGTGTGTATCTCTGTGTGGAGTGGGTAAACGGATCGTCTCTCTCCTCTCACTCCATAGGTGTGTTCCCTGTCTCGGCCAGGTGTGTTGTGTAAGCCGAGTGGTGCCCCATAGTGTGTGTGTGTGTGTGTGTGTGTGTGTGTGTGTGTGTGTGTGTGTGTGTGTGTGTGTGTGTGTATCTTCCCAAGAGTGTGTTTCGGGTCGTTATAGAGGTGCTGTGTGTGTTTTCATCCCGCTCACAACGCGTATAATGTCTTTTGGCACTTGCTGAAGTGAATTTTCAAATTTGACTTGACAAGGTTGTTACAAATACTGTGCAAAGCTCAAATATCAATTTTGGACTGAAATTGGGCAAAAAGACATCATACGCGTATAATGTCTTTTTCCTAATTCTGGGCATATTTTGATATTTTGCTATCACAGATCCTTTGTACTAGTTGTCTAGAGCTTGTATTTCAAATTTCATGTCATTTGGATCACATTTGACCTCAAGTAAGTCAAAAATCGGGAAATTGCCAAGAAAAGCCTAATCTGGCCATAACTTGCACAAACAGAGTTCAAATTGAATTTTGTGAGTGGAGAGAGTATAAGGGTGCTACTGGGAGTGAGCAAAGCAAAAATATCCAAAATCTGTGAAAAAAAGACATCATACGCATATAATGTCTTTTTGAGCAAATCTGATATAAAATTTTCACTTGAGGTAACAGAAGTCTTCCAACTGACAAAACAAACCATTTGACCAAGTATCATTCAGTTTGGATCACTTTTGATCACAGAGAATTGGGATAAACAAACTGCCGAGACTGAAAAGTTAGATTCCTCTAGGGGGATTGATGAATTTGAGATCCGGTAGATATCTCCAGAATAACCAACCGAGACAAAGAGAACAAGCAAGTGTTATATCAACCGAGGAGAGTGTAAACCAAAGTGTAGTGCGACCGTTAGAGCCGATCCTTGAAGGAAGTATTTCCGATACTTCTTCAGAGAGATCTTACGAGATTTTCATTGAACACTTAGGATACTTGAACTTAAATGAAAGAGAAAACATGGCAGAGCATGACCATCAAACCCTTCAGCCACAATGAAGCTATTGTTCATAAAGTATCAATACAACAATGAGCAAGGTGCCAAGACCTACACAGATGGTATGGACCGCTATTGTGTAAAGATAGAAGATAGACCGAGTGAGTCTAAGGACTTAGTTCCTGTGAGTTATAGCGGAGATAGGTACCTAGATGATGAAGGTATCATGTACTTGGTAGTCCTGAATCCTAACATTGTGGACAAGTGGGGATTGATGGGCACAAAAGCCAAATTAGATGAAGAACCCGAAGAGAAAGCACCAACAATGAGATTCCCTGATGCGAGGTTAAGGCGAGAAAACAAATCTTCGAAAGTCAACATTGATAACATCTATGTGGGTCTATACAAGTATAATTATGGAGAGGAAGATCGCTATTATAGATGCGAGGAACCCTACATCAGAGAGTTGACAGAGCGGAAAAGACTTTATGTCTTTACCTACACAGAGGGATCAGAAACGAAGATTGTCGCATACGACAAGTATGGAAGGCAATACTCGACAATGGATAAAAAGGAGTTGGAAGGATATACATACTTTGGGGGACCACTCCATCAGTATTATGTCACTCCTAGCTCACAAAGTCCAACACCTACAAATGTAGTGCTAGACCCTATAGCAACAAGTGGAATAGAAAGAACTCATGTGGCTGATTGTTTCAGTCAACCTCAATATTCTATGCCAAACCCAATGGGAACATTACATTCTAGAGAGTCAATGGCTACAAATCGAGGTAGTGCAGTTCCATTCCCTACACATACTACAGTAGGTCCGATGTTTGCAGGAGCACCATCACATTTGCCTCTGGGTAGTAGATTCATGGCAAGGGAGCCAACTAGAGCAGCCCATGAAGTCCATGATGCAAGAGAAAGTTTTAGTCGGGATACAGGAGCAATGAGATTGGTTGCAGACAATAGACGCATGAGACCATCTCAAGTGGCCAAGTGTATGCCGAAGAAGTATAGTGGCTCAGGAGATCCGTATGCACATGTCTCACTCTTTAAGCAAGTCAAGCAAGTCTTAGTGCTAAGCAGATAACATATTTCCACACACAATAGGAAGGATTTGATCTTACTTTAGAAGGGACGGCATTGACATGGTTTAAACCACTGAATGGTGGAGGTTTCCATGACATTGACCATTTGCTGCGAGAGTTTGCCGAGGAATTTTCAAAAAGAGGGATCAAACACAACACGGTATCCCAAATATATGCTTTCAAACAGAAGGAGCAAGAAAAGGTGAAGGAAGCTTCGCTTCACTTCAAACAATACATAGAGAGATGTCCAATATGGGAACTACCGTAAGATGATAGACTATCTGTCCTCTTTATAGAAGGGCTGAGAAATGACACTCTCAAGAAAGACTTGCACCTGAAAGCTTGTACAAGTTTTCAGCAAGTGACCAGAGAAGCATTGTACTTAGTGGATAACTGTGCGGTTTATGGAGAGGTGACAACGGATACGGATGTTGCATCCAATAGCTCATCATCCGTAGCTAGCGAGACCACCACTAAGAAGAATGTCCAAACAACAACAGTGCCGAACATGGAACAAAATGATAGAGGATGCTATAAGGAGATTAGCACCATACCCTAAACCAATGCCAAAACTAACGAAATGGTGTGCGATTGAACAAAAATGGACGAACCACTCAACAGAGGAGTGATATTACAACAAGGGTTATGTGAAGGAGCGTCAGTATGCGCCTCCAGCTCAAATAGAACCACCTCAAGTACATCCAGTACCTCGATACCCAACGGGAAACGTACCAGGACCTATGGGGATAGAAAGACCACAGCTGTTATTGGGGCAACAACCACCTTTACCAGGAGCGAGACCAGTGGGCATTAGATATGCACCCACCCTAGAGAATCAGGAAGAACAAGCTTTAGTGCCTGTTCAGACTTATTACGAAGATTCTGGTGCACTCATGGCTCCTACTGTGTATTACCTACCTGAAGAACCAAAACAACCAGAACCTTGGAGCATGATGGGAAATTTTGGACCACCAATAGCCGCACACGTCTCAGATTAAGAGAGGTATAGATTGGACGCAAGAACACTTATGTTCATAGCTCATGGAGGGTTGTCAAGCCAAAGACCATCTTATCCACAAAACGCAAATCAAGGGACACAAAGACCTGCATTAGGACCCTGTTATAAGTGTGGAGGTGACCATTTGATGAATGTTGTCCACACACAGAGATCATTAGAATAAATGCATATTGCACAGAGTGTGGTGTCACTCACTTCATTGAGGATTGTTCAAAGAATCCCAACAAAGTGCAAAAGACGACATTGAACATGCTGGACTCGATTCCTACTAGCAGTGGGTCTGAAAATGAAACTCTAATACCAACGCAAGTTGTTACTAGAGCTCAAGCAAAGAAAACCACTAGAGAACCAGAGAATAGAAAGTCAGAGACTGAATTGGATAGTCAAGGACGACAAAGCCATAGAAACACATGGAAAGGTAGGAAAGCACGCATGAAACTGAAAAAAGAACAGCAAGACGCAATTTTAGCTGAGGAATTAAAACAAACAAAAGACAGATTAGAGAAACTTGAGAGTCAAAACGGAATACGGGAAATGGACTCTGAAAAGTTGAAACTGAAGAGCGTCAAAGAGACAACGAGCGTGAGCTCAGGGGGATCAGTGTTAGTCGACAAAGTACACGAACCATTGGATGCACTGATGAGAGCTTACGAAGCGAGATTAAAGAGCAACCAAACACAAGAACAACGGTGGTTGAATTATCCAAACGCGGAATTGGAAAAGCAGAGACTCAAAATGTGTCAGAGAATGATCGAGACTACACAAGCCTTGCTAGAACCACCTAGAGAACCAATGAATTGTGGAGCGGAAAACCCAATTCATCAAGAGACTATCCTCTCACGGGTAGTTGAAAAGCCTAACAGTGCACAAAAGCCTGAAAAAATGCACGGGGATGAACGTATAGTGATGAACACAACAAATCAAGAAATGAAGAGTTTTCATCCTATGATACAGAGGTCTTACGAAAGAGATGAGGATTACAATGAGTTTTGGAAACAAGTGAGAGAGGCAAACTTTGCAAACGAGCTGAGTTGTCAAGCTAATCAGACTAATGGGGAAAAGGACATCAGGAATCCTCCCATAGAGGAATTTGAGGCAGGATCTCAAGTGGACTTAGATCTGCATTCTTATTGGGGAGATGGAGGCTATGTTAGAACAGTAGAGAGTAAACCTCATTCGCTGAATACCTTACCTTCATACTTAGGAGAATACGAAGCAAAATCTGAGATTAGAGCGCTTCCCTCACGAGGAATCTCTTCTTAAAAAGTTATGGACTCGCAAGGATTGATAGAGATTTTGTCGACACCAGTGACATGCTCTATCACCCTAGCTAAGCTTTTGAGACTACGACCAAACATGTGGGCAACTGTAGGAAAATGCTTAGAGAAATTTGGGATAAAAGACCCAACTGCAAAACTGCAAGAGGGCATACGAGAGCTGAGTAAGCCACAAAAAAACGCTAAGCCTATACCTTTGAACAAGGTCGGAGAGTATTGCGAAGACGAAGAGGGGAATACAACCTTACCAGTTGAATTCTAGGGAGTTAACACGATGGCAATACTTGACAGCGGGGCTAGGGTAGACATTGCTACGAAAGAAATATGGAAAAAATGGAGAAAATCGCCGATAAGAAAAATGAGGTTGAAACTCCAACTAGCGGACGGACATATGGAGAGACCTTTGGGACTATTAGAGAAAGTCGTAGTGACTTCTTGCGGAATTGAGTACGAGCATACTTTTGCTATTGTTGACTTTGGAAAGGAGAATAAATATGATATTATACTTGGAAGACCGTTGATGAGACAATTGAAAATGGTCCAGGATTGGGGTTACGACCACATATCCTTGAGACATATGGAAACCACTACTCATGTGAACCTAAAAGACCATAGCTACAAGGATGTGAACCGAACACCAGTTGAAGAGTTTGATTTAGCTACTTTGACAGGATCAGAGTTTCCAGCTTGGTTAGGCAAACCCAAAGAGTTATGGATGTGTGGAGCTTCAAATTGTGGAAGTCTGAAGCGCGAAGAATGTGTTTTAGAAAGAGCAATTGAAGACGAAACTTATATAGGTGAACCCTTTCCAGAGGATACACTTGAACCATTAGAATGGACACACATTCTAGCAACCCTAAATGTTTGTGCAATTCAAGAGGTCCCACAACGAAGTTCTGTGACAAAGATGGATATGATGTGGTTCCGTACTTCATGATGAGAGTTGTACTCGAAAACGAGACTGAAAAGATTGATACACCAGACAAGGAAGATGAGGAGGAGATGTTTCACGACATTCCCTATCATCCAGAATGGGGAAATGAAGCTGACAATGAGTCCACAGACAACTCAAGCGAGAACGAGGAAACCATAAAGGATGTCAGATTCCATGACTTCCCAAATTAGGCTGAAAAACACCAGAAACGCTACAGAGAAAAGAGAAAAACGAAAGGGGTTAGAAACAATCCGATGCCTAGGATAAGAGGGAAAAACCAATTCCTAATGCTAGTGAAGGCGGAAGATTGTGTCAAGAAAAAGATTTCTGGAAGAATGAGAGGAAATGTGGAAACGAGCTCATGGAAAGACAAACGAAGCTCAAGAAATCGAGTTCAACCCAATGAAACGAAAACAAAACAGATAAAGCGGAAAAGAACATGAAACAAGGAAAACAAAGTGTGAGGTCCCCACCCCAGCGTATCAAACCACGGATCTGATGGTGAACCTGGTGGCCACTAGATCTATAGCGGAAGCAAACAAAGTGGTTCAGGGTTCAACTAGCGGACGATCTCTCATCACAAAGTGAGTCGAGTTCGAGCCTACTAGCAACGAGATGTAGCTCCACCTCGCAGGGGAAGCGTACTTAACCTATCTAGCGATCCTAAGACCCACCTTCCAAGAGGAGAGAAAGCTCGAGTGCCTTTTTTCCCATGTTTCAGAGGCACGTACACTTGAGACTTCTCCGCTCTAAGGGCAATGAGTATTACTAGTATCGATTTAAACACTATGGGGACAGAGAGTTCCCAACCAATCGGGACCACCCTTCTCATAGGCATTGGCAACCTGAGCCAAGCCCCCACTTTCCACCCCCACACTCACACTTCCTTGTGTGTCCTAATTACTACCACAATGATTGTTCAACATAAACATTCCTTGATTAGATTCCGAATCACAATGTTCATTAAGACAGCCCTTCAATCAGTATTGCAAAGCGGCACCAAGACAGTATTCTAGTAAAAATTCTACTCAAACTTATTCATTAAAATTCCAATGTTCTGGAGGTACAACATCCCCCCTCCAGCGAGAGTTTACTCCTCCCATTGTCGCCTAGCTGCCCATACAACTAGGTATGTCCACCGCATAGAAAGCACGACATGGACACTCCCACCGCATAGAAAGCAAGTCGTGGGTATGTCCACCGCATAGAAAGCACGACGTGGACACTCCCACCGCATAGAAAGCAAGACGTGGGTTCCCATCGCATAGAAAGCAAGTCGTGGGTATCCACCGCATAGAAAGCAATTCATGGATTCAAGAGCCCTTAACGAGGAACTCTGCCCCCTATGATCAGTAGGGGGGTCAGGACTAATTCAACATTGGAAATAGAATGAACATGTCGAGCTAAATTTTCCCTAGCAAACATTCTTTCCTATTGCAACAGTATATCCATCAATCATTTCTTTCCTACCTTAGACTTAAATGTACAATGAATTCAAATGCCGAGATTTCCGTCAGATTTCTCCAACATATTTGGGGATATTCTCTTTCCTAGCTAAACGTGTGCAATGTTAATTAAACAACTGAATAAAATTGTGACCTACCTCTTCCATTTCTTCGTCAATGGCTCGTGAGATGGCCGGTGCCTGTTCGTCCATGGGAGCTTTTCCCTTTCCATTCACATTGCTCGTTCCCGCCTCACGGTTGTGGGTACCACCGAAGAGAGTTCTCTTAACCGGGGCCATTTTACTCACTACTTTAAATGATAAACTTGAAGATAAGAGCTAAAATCCGAGAGCATCATAACAAACCAATTGGCAGATTAGAATCATTAATGGATCCTCCTTATGCAAGAGATTATATTTTTCCTTCGAGACCTAGCAATTTTATGGGTAATTCTTTACTTGCCCTATGGGAACTGTCTTTAAAGTTAATCACTTGGCTTAGATGATTACGAAATTCAGAATTTTACTAATTGATTTACAAGAGAGATGAAGTAAGCAATCTCAATCACTTTCCTAGTGCAATTTGAAGATGCAGAATTATCGCAGGCATGTGTGATAGAAAATTCTCTTCTTATTGGCCTAATGACGGTTTAATTTTAGCCTTAATCACATCTTAATGTGAGAGAAGAACTGAATCTAATTTAATTACAACACTATTGAGAGGTAAAAGAATGAATTTCATCAAATCTACATTATTACCGGCTGTCAATTTATTAACTATGTTGCCTAGAGAGAGAAATCTCTCCTAATCATGTATTAATCATTGATTAAGAATGATGAATGACTGCATAGCTTAACTAATTGAATGATGATTATGTAATGGAGTATAGTTGTGTAAACTTAGAGAGAAGTTATTGGGAATTATAGCTAAAAGTAGGCATAGTAGACGAAGAATTTGGGAGATTAATGATGAGAATTAAGAAGAGCCGGAATTAAACCATAATTATCGTGATCAGGGGCTGAGAATCCTCTTGATTTTTTGATCCAATGAATCCTCAAGATGAGAATTTTGGCAACACCTCCCTCCTTGCTTCTCCTTCAAAAACTATGTGTGTACCGGCAGCACCTCCCCAAGGTGTGTGTAGGTGTGTGTGTGTGTGTGTGTGTGTGTGTGTGTGTGTGTGTGTGTGTGTGTGTGTGTGTGTGTGTGTGTGTGTGTGTGTGTGTACTGGGTGTGTGTGTGAGCATGTATGTATGTGTGTGTGTGTGTGAGCACACCTTTAAATAGGCCTCCGCAAGCTGAAAATCGACCATACTTGCTATTTGCATCTGGGAGCTACTCCAGTTAAGCATGGCAAGTCTAGTCTCCTACCCACCAAGTGTCCAGTTGGCTTGGTTAACTGGCTCTCACACTTAGTTGCAAGCTTGGAAACTCTCCCAAGACTCCCACAAGGACAAAAGGTGCCCCCTAGCTACTAAAGTTGACCCGGAGTGGCCTGGAGCCTGTTCCCACACAGCCTTGAGCCCCAGGTGCCTCCCCGGCCAATTTTGGGAAAATTTGGTTTTGGGTTAAAACGGGTCGTGCGAGTCAGAATTTGATGCCGAAAATTGCTATACCGAGCTCTAACTAAGGCGTACTGGCCTGAGTACCTGCCATATTTAGCAGCCCCCGGGGTCTGAAAATGCATTTTTTTTGAAATTTGGAATGCGGGTGTAGTTTTTCGAGATGGTCAAAACTGGACAGGTCGGGTGACCAAAAACTTACTATTTTTGGAAAAAAAAATTACAAAAATTATTTTAATTCACATTTCGAAGCTTTAAAGCATTCTAAACATCATGGCACTGACAGAATTCGAAAAACTGCTAAAAATAGTAACTTTTTCATTATGTTCATTTCATGGTACAATGGTGCTCTTTTTGATCGGGGTCAGAGACCTTACAACCTCCCCAACGTGAAAAATTTGAGATGTCCTCATCTCAAGAATGTGTTTGGGTAATCCTTTATGAGCGTTGGTTCGTCCTCCCAAGTTGCATCTTCTTCAGGGTAATCCTTCCACTTTACTAGATGCTCCGTGATTGTTCTGTTGCGTAACTTTCTTTCCCTCGTTTCAAGTACATAGTCAAGTTGGAGCTCAAGAACTCCTTGTGCTGGCATGACTATCTGATCTGAGTCCAAGGATTGATCAGGGTTAGGAATATAGGGTTTGAGTAAGCTGACGTGGAACACATCATGAACCTTCAAGTTTGCAGGTAACTTCAGCTTGTAGGCTTGGTCGCTTACAACTTTAACAATCTCGAATGGTCCACAATACCTTAGGCTTAGCTTCTTATATCTGCCTAGTGATAAGTTACTTTTTTTTTGTCAGACTCTCAGAAAAACCTTATCCCCTTCTTTGAAAGTTCTTTCCGAACGGTTCTTATCTGCATAGTGCTTTTGCCTATCCTGAGCTGCCTGAATGTCCTGGCGAATAGCTCTAGTCTGAGCTTCCATATCTTCTAACATCTTCCTAGAGGCTTCTACCCTGATGGTTGGATCTGAGAAGTTCAGTGGTGCTAAACAGTCCTGTCCATAAAGAGCTTTGAATGGTGACATTCCAATGCTTCTGTGTTTGGAAGAATTATAAGCATACTCCACCAAAGGTAGATATTGTAACCACTTCCTTGGTTCTTGCGAACAATAGGCTCTGAGAATGTCCTCGATGACTTGATTAACCCTTTCAGTTTTCCCATCTTTCTGTGGATGATACGCTGTACTGAAGACTAATTGTGACCCAATAGATTGGAAAAGAGAAGTCCAAAATTTTGATGTAAACTTGGTGTCTCTATCACTGGCGATGCACTTGGGTAGACCATGTAGCCTAAAAATCTCCTTGATGAATACCCGGCTAACATCTAAAGCAGTAAAGCTTGTTTTTACGGGTATCAGGTGAGCCACTTTTGTGATCATATCAACAACCACGAAAACAGAATCATAACCTCCTGTAGAAGGTAATCCTGTAACAAAATCCATACTGATGCATTCCCATTTCATCTGGGGTATGTCAAGAGGTTGAAGTTGCTTTGGTAACTTGATTCTTTCGACCTTTATCCGCTGACAAGAAAGACATTGCCTCACATAGCGAAGTATGTCTCCTTTCATTCCATACCAAAAATAACTCCTCCTGACAGCATGAAGAGTTTTAGCATAGTCTAGATGTCTAGATGTAGGGCTATCATGTGCTTCATACAGAATAGCCTTCTTTAGAGCTGGGTCTCTGGGTACACAGAGTCTATGTCTATAGTAAAGAAATCCTCCCATAAGAGAGTAATCTTTAGCTTCAGGCATCTTATTCTGTTGAACTAGTGATACTATACGTTGGTACTCTGGATCTATCAAGGATGCTTCTTTGATTCTATCCCAGATAGGGTTATTTGGAATAGAGATAGCTCCGAGAAAGGATTTTTGACTAACACCATCTGCAACTGCATTTTCCTTCCCTGGTCTATACTTTATGTCAAGGTCATATTCCTGTAATATCTCTATCCATCGCCATTGTCGCATGTTGAGAATAGGTTGAGTAAAAATCCATTTTAAGCTCTTGTGGTCTGTAACCAGCTGGAACTTGCGTCCGAGAAGATCATGTCTCCATAACTTCAGCGCATGCATAACCGCTAAAATTTCCAGATCATGAGTAGGATAATTCTTCTCATGATCCCTCAGCTTTCGTGAAGTATACGCCACTGGTCTTCCTTCTTGAGTAAGAACTCCGCCTAGAGCAAATTTTCTAGCATCGGTCGCTAATTCAAATTCTTTACTGAAGTCTGGAAGCTTTAAAATAGGAGCTGAGAACAAAAATTCTTTTAGCTTAGCAAAGCTAGACTCGTGCTCGGTCTTCCATTCGATCCTCATTCCTTTCTTCAGGAGTTCCGTCAAAGGTGCAGCAATACGTGCATAATCCTTGACAAACATCCTGTACCATCCCGTTATTCCAAGAAATTCTCTTACTTCGCTGACGGTGGATGGTTGAGACCAATCAACGATGTTCTTGACTTTGTCTGGGTCCATTGAAATCCCTTCAGCCGATATGAAAAATCCAAGATAATTGACCTTAGGTGAGCAAAAGGTGCACTTGCTCTCTTTAGCGTAAAGTTGGTGTTCCCGAAGAAGATCAAGTACCTTGCGAACATGTTCCTCGTGATCTGCCTCGTTCTTAGAATAGATCAGAATTTCATCAAAGAAAACCAAGACAAAATCATCCAGGTAAGGTCTGAAAATATCTTGCATAAGTCAATTGAAGCTTGCAGGAGCATTTGTTAGACCAAAAGACATTACTGTGAATTCGTAGTGTCCATACCTAGTGTTAAAAGCTGTCTTTGGAATATCTAGTTCCTTGATCCTGATTTGGTAATATCCTGACCTTAGATCTATCTTTGTACACATTTTGGCGCCGTGGAGCCTGTCCAAGAGTTCGTCAATCCTTGGGATTGGATACTTGTTCTTGACAATTACCTGGTTCAGTCCACGGTAGTCTATGCATAGCCTTAAGGTTCCATCCTTCTTCTTCTGAAAAAGAACTGGTGCACCCCAAGGAGAAGTACTAGGTCGAATGAATCCATGCTCAATGAGTTGCCTAAGTTGTTCCTTGAGTTTGATGGCCTCTAGAAGTGACATTTTATAAGGTCTTTTTGAGATAGGTTCACATCCAGGGATAGTCTCAATCTCATGATCTACCTCTCTATGTGGTGGAAGATTCGTAAGGTCTTCAAGGTACATCATCATACTCCCTCAACCAGTTTGGTCGAAGTGAGGTATCTGATTGGTCCACCTTGTTGAGTTTTACCGCATAAATTTGTTGTCCCTTTCTTAGTCCCTTCAGGAGTCTGTTGGCCTTAACTAGAGTAGCCCTAGGTCTCCCATTTTCCCCCTGGATTAAGGCTTCATTACCCAAGTTATCTGTAAAGGTAAATTTTTCCTGTGCACAATGGATGTGGGCCTTATTTTGCTTTAGCCAGTCCATCCCTAGTATCCCATTAAAGAATCCTAAGGGTAGGGTTCAAAATTGGGCAGAAGTTGGGTGTCCCCCTAAATCAAAGTCGATTTTTCCTGCAGAATGTTGAGATACTACTTCCTTGCCGTTTGCTAACTCTACAATCAGCTTGCTTGTTGGATACTTATCTAGCTTAAGCTTCCTCATGCATCTGGGTGAAAGAAATGAAAGAGTACTACCACAATCTATAAGGAAGTTAACTTGTTCACCTCTGAGAGATCCTGGCGTATGAATGACTGCGTATTGCTCACAACCATTGGGATTGTCAATTGCAGCATGTAGGGTTGCTCTCTCCACTGCTTCATCACCCACAGGTGGTTGTACCACTGCGGCATTCACTCTGGCGGTGGCTCCACGCCGTCGCCCTCTATTCATCCTTCCTCGTCCTCCTCTTCCGTTAGCTTGGCCGTGCCCATGGGTATTCAAGGGTATGGCATTGGCGTTGCTAGCCTGGGTGTTCCTGGGGCACTTGGATCTATAATGTCCATATTCGCCGCAACCATAGCACCAAACATCTGGGAACTCCATGGTTGTGGTGGTAGCCACAATAGGACGCTGGTCATATGCTTGATTGATTGGTCTGTTATTCCAAGAAATCATCCTTGGCCTTTTTGCCCAATGATTCCTCCTATTCTGATTAACCTTTTGTACTTCAAGAGCTAGAGGTTTGGCCCTCAACAAGGAATCTTGTAGTGTTGTCGGCCTGAGAGCTTCCAACCGAGTATTCAAAGGGTCGATCATCCCTTGGCAGAACCTCGCCACTGGTTGTTCCAAGGTCACCTTAGGAGCATATCTCCGAAGACTGACAAACTTTGCATAATATTCTTCGACAGATGAAGTCAGTTGTGCAGGTGGTAAATAACGCCCCATTATCACAGCTTTGATGTCTTCCCAGGATTGGGAAGATCCCTTAATATCCAGGTCCCTGCAATGTTGCTTCCACCATATCTTGGCATCGCCAGTCAAGCGGAACATCGCAAGCATGGTCTGATTTACGGGTTTGGTTCCCGCATCTTCAAAGTAATCCTCCATGGCTTCCATCCACACTTCCGCATCTCTCTCCGCATTTGCCCCCTGGCCCTTAAAGAGTGGAGGCTGGGCTTGCTTAAGGAGGAGCTTCTTCTCTTGCGTTGCCGAGTATAGAGCAACAGGTGGTGCCTACATGGGTTATACTAGATTCTTGATACCATTACTTGGATTTCAAAATAGACACGAGACTTTAAATAAAACTCAAGATCCCACTTTATCAAGAGATAGAGATTCAGAGACAAAAAGCACTTTATCGATGAAAATTATTACAATCGAAACCCCTCAAGGTTTAGGATAACTGATGATCAACTTATTACATGGCTTTTTGGATTGCGTATAAGATACGCCTAGGAGATTGTGTTCACATTATGCACTACTTTGTTAGTGAAGTAGTTCCTGTACTCATCCTTGAGTCGATAATAAACTAAGATATCAAGCCGGGATTCCTCTTTTGGTACTCCAAAAGTTCTGACTCTGTTCGCTGGGATCACCTCGGTGACCTTTTCCAAGAGCCAGTCGTTGATGGTTTGATTGGAGTCGCCTGAAACAGTCAGGTCCAATCGGGTAGGCAGCAAGTAGAATAACTCTACCACCCTCAACTCTTCTCCCCAATGTATCTTCTTCAAATCGGTAGCCAGGCATCCTAGCTTCTGAGCGTTGATGTAGTAAACCCCACCTGCAAGTGTCCAATCAAGTCCCCATCCTCTATCGATGCAAGTGGAGTGTGGCGTATGAGCCTTCATCAGTATCTCCATGACATCTCGCCTGAATTGGTAAACTGGGGATCGTCAAGCTTGCTCATAAAAAAGCTCAAACACTTGGAACTTCCAATATTCTAGCACGGGGTCTTTCTGCAACCCCAATGCAACGAATTCGGATCAGCTACCTATATACTTTCAGTTCCTTTTAAATATTCAAAAAATACGACTTTATTTCTCAGCCTAACCTAAGCTCTGATACCATGTGTGAGGTCCCCACCCCACCGTATCAAACGGCGGATCTGATGGTGAACCTGGTAGCCACTAGATCTATAGCGGAAGCAAACAAAGTGGTTCAGGGTTCAACTAGCGAACGATCTCTCATCACAAAGTGAGTTGAGTTCGAGCCTACTAGCAATGAGATCTAGCTCCACCTCGTAGGGGAAGCATACTTAACCTATCTAGCGATCCTAAGACCCACCTTCCAAGAGGAGAGAAAGCTCGAGTGCCTTTTTCCCCATGTTTCAGAGGCACGTACACTTGAGACTTCGCCACTCTAGGGGCAATGAGTATCACTAGTATTGATTTAAACACTATGGGGACAGAGAGTTCCCGACCAATCGGGACCACCCTTCTCATAGGCATTGGCAACCTGAGCCAAGCCCCCACTTTCCACCCCCACACTGACACTTCCTTGTGTGTCCTAATTACTACCACAATGATTGTTCAACATAAACATTCCTTGATTAAATTCCGAATCACAATGTTCATTAAGACAGCCCTTCAATCAGTATTGCAAAGCGACACCAAGACAGTATTCTAGTAAAAATTCTACTCAAACTTATTCATTAAAATTCCAATGTTCTGGAGGTACAACATCCCCCCTCTAGCGAGAGTTTACTCCTCCCGTTGTCGCCTAGATGCCCATACAACTAGGTATGTCCACCGCATAGAAAGCACGACATGGACACTCCCACCGCATAGAAAGCAAGTCCTGGGTATGTCCACAGCATAGAAAGCACGACGTGGACACTCCCACTGCATAGAAAGCAAGACGTGGGTATCCACCGCATAGAAAGCAAGTCGTGGATTCAAGAGCCCTTAACGAGGAACTCTGCCCCCTGTGATCAGTAGGGGGGTCGGGACTAATTCAACATTGGAGATATAATGAACGTGTCGAGCTAAATTTTTCCTAGTAGACATTCTTTCCTATTGCAACAGTATATCCATCAATCATTTATTTCCTACCTTAGACTTAAATGTACAATGAATTCAAATGCCGAGATTTTGTTACCATATACATGTGGTAGTGATGTGTGTGAACACACTAGGACCGCCGGGGCATTTTTTCCCTCTTTAGGAGTTTTTTTCCCCCGTGCATTGTATATACGCCCATCACTCTAGAGCTATCTATCTTTCCATTGCACACTAAGTAACACACTCTCTATTGTGTGCCTTGATCTTCCTTCGTATTCTCCAAGCTGTGTGTGTTTCTCTGCAACCCTAATTCCAACAATTGGTATCAGAGCAGGTCACGTCCTCCCGGGCTTAGTCACCAGCTGCTCCAGCACACGCTTGCTCACTTTCTCCGATTTCAGTGAGCTTTGGTGAGCGTTCACAGGTCGACAAAAATTTTGGGTAAGCTCGAAGAGCTTGGTCTGCTCAGAATTTTGATTTGGGCTCAATTCGGCCTCCGTTTCCACTATAGGCAGTACTGCACAGGCTATTTCATCATTTTGTGCAGAATTTCTGTCAGTGCCGTTTTCTGCATAACAGGTGCCTTATAGTCTTCTACGGTTTGTGCTATATAACACAGGTTGTTCCTGCTCCGTTTCTCCTATTTTCGGGCAGTTTTCACATCAGGTGCAGCATTTACCATGGCTGACAACAACAACACAGATGTGTTCAAGATGTTTGCTACTGAGGACAGGTTGGATGGGGACAACTACCCTATGTGGGCTTATATGATGCAACATGTTCTTGTGTCAAAGGGTGTCTGGAACATTGTGCAGGGCATTGATGTACGTCCTGGTTCTGAGGATGTAGGCGATGTTGAGGATGTTGCAGGTCTTGCTGCAAGGATTGCAGCTGTTAGAGTTGTTTTGCCTACGGCAGAACAAGCTCGTTGGGATGTTAAGGATGCGCAGGCTCATGCATTGATTGCGTTGTCTTTGAAGCGCACCATTGTTCCTTACATCTGTTCAGCAAAATTTGCAAAACAGGCTTGGGATATTTTAGCAGGTCTTTATGCAAGCCGCAATGAGGATAAAATTGCTTTTCTGCGTAAAGAGCTGGAGTCAAAGATTATTCATGAGGAAGATGATATGGACACTTTCCTTGCTAGTGTCAAGGATATCAATGAGCAGCTTATTTATGCAGGTGAAGTCATTTCAGACAGTTCCCTTGTGCAGACTGTTCTTGATGCCTTAATGATTCTTACCAGACTTTTGCTAGTACTTGGAGACTTATGACCCAAGGAAATCCAGAATTGTCAAGTTTGATGCATTATACACATTGTTGTTGCAAGAGTCACTGTCCAGAAAAAACAGGACTAGACAGCGTGCAGTTGAACAGGATTTTATTGCTTCTCAAAGAAAGGGTGGTAACAGCAATGCAGCCGCTTCTTATGGTTCTGCTGCGAGTGGCAAAAATTCTGTTCATAATGCTTCTGTTGGCAGCAATTCGTCTGGCAATTCTGGTGATAAGGGCAAAAAGAAGATGCGTTGCCATTATTGTAAAGCCACTGATCACTTGATCAAGTCGTGTCCTAAGTTGAAGGCCAAAGAGGCTAAGAAGAAAGAGGGTGGTTCCACTGCAAATGCTGGTTCCACTACAAATGCAGCCATTGTTGAGTCTTCTGTGAAAGGAGACTGTAATGCTGATGTTGATGCAGAATGGGCTTTTAGCGCAGAGTGCACTTACAATCCTTCTGTCCATGATGCATGCTTGTCAGTTGCTGCAGATTCACATGTGTGGTATTTTGACAGTGGTGCTACAAAGCACATTACCTCACATCGTGAATTGTTTACCTCTCTCGAGTGTGTCCCTCATGGGAATTCAGTCACTTGTGCCAACAATGCCTCTTATCCAGTTCAGGGAGTTGGAAAGATTGTGCTTACTGCTGCTAATGGCAGTTCTTTCACACTTGTTGATGCACTTTATGTCCCTAGGATCAAGAAGAATCTCTTGTCTGTATCCGCACTTGCTAGACTTGGACTTGTAGTCAAATTTGTGGATGACAGATGTACAGTTCATGATCTCAGTTTTGGTGATGAAATTGTTGCATCTGGCCTTTTGTGCCGTGGGCTGTATAAGATCACTTTGTATGAAAAGTATGGACAAAATTTTGCAAATGCTGTTGCAGATTCAAGGGCTATTTCAGATACAAAACTTTGGCATGCACGTTTTGGTCATCTGAATTTTTCCAGTTCGCTGCGTTTGCAGAAATCTGATATGGTTGCTTCTTTGCCGCCTCTTGAAGCACCTGTCAAACATGTTTGTGAAGGCTGTATTTTGGGTAAGATGCAGCGTCCTAAATTTCTAAAGGATGGTTCAGTTCGGGCCACATGCAGGTTGCAGCTTGTGCATAGTGATGTTTGTGGGCCCATGCAAACTCCGTCCTTGGGCAATTACCTATACTTCATGACTTTCATTGATGATTACTCCAGGCATGCATGGGTATTTCCGCTTAAAGCGAAGTCCGAAGTTTTTATGTGCTTCAAACAATTTCTGTCTATGGCTGAAAATGTCTCGAAATGTACTATGGGCACCCTCCATTCCGATCGAGGCGGGGAGTATATGTCTCATGAATTTAATGCATTTCTGGCTAGTCGTGGGATAAAACACCAATGTACAGTGCCTTATACACCTCATCAAAATGGTGTTGCTGAGAGGAAAAACAGGTCACTGACGGAAATGGCACGATGTATGGTCAAAAGTCAAGCTTTGCCGCATTCTTTTTGGCTTGAGGCCATTATATGTGCCACTTATGTACTTAACAGGTGTCCTACGAAAGCTTTGCAGTCTATTACTCCATATGAAGCATGGCATGATAGAAAGCCTTCTATTGAGCACATGCGTGTTTTTGGCTGTTTGGCATATGCTTTGGTGCCACGAGTGCAACACAGAAAATTGGATGATAAGGCTGTCAAATGTATTTTTGTTGGTTATAGTGCTGAAAGCAAAGTTTACAGGTTGTATCATCCGCAAACAAAACGTATTCTGGTTTCTCGGGATGTAGTGTTTGTGGAAGATTCTGTTCAGCCCTTGCTTTCATGTACTAGAGACAGTAATGTAAGCTCACAGGACATTTATGACACTTTGTTGCCTCTTTTCAGTGGTGGAAATATGAATGTAAGTTCTAATGAGGCAAATGTACAGCCTATGGGGGTTTCTGAAAATGTTACAAATCAGCCTATTACTGATGCAGATGTACATGATGTACTTGATGAGAAAAGGGTTGAAAATGAGCAGGCTAGAGGTATGCCAAAATGGTTGGTGCACACTTTGCGTGACAGTAAATTGGATGCACCTTTGTCTAGTCGTACTCGTTCAGGCTCTCGCCATGCATCTTATGCATCAGATTGTTATGCTTTGGCTGTGTCTAGCTTACATGATGTTGAGGAGCCTCTGACTTTTGATGAAGCACAAAATTCAGAAAATTGGATGGCTGCCATGCAATCAGAATATGATGCACTTATAGAAAATGACACATGGACTTTATGTGATTTGACTCCTGGCAAAAAGGCCATTGATACGAAGTGGGTTTACAAGTTGAAACGCAAGCCGGATGGTGAGATCGATCGCCATAAGGCTCGACTTGTTGCAAAGGGTTATGCATAGCCAAAAGGCATAGATTATGAAGAGACTTTTGCTCCCACTTATCGTATGACTACTGTGCGTTTTCTATGTGCATTGGCAGCTCATTTTGGTTGGGATGTACATCAATCAGACATTGTTACTGCTTTGTTGAATGGTGACATATTTGAGGAAGTTTATGTAACGCAGCCTCGCGGTTTTGTCATAAAAGGACAAGAGGACAAAGCGTGCAGATGTAAGAAGGCTTTGTATGGGTTGAAGAAATCTCCTCGTGCTTGGTATGAGAAAGCTGACACTCATTTGGTCAAACATGGCTTTCGTAACAGTCCAACAGAAAGCACATTGTATGTAAAGTGTGAGGGTGATGTACTTCTCATTGTGGTTCTTTATGTTGATGATTTGCTGATCACTGGACCAAATGAGAGACATATTGCTGAATTTAAGGCTGATTTGAATGCTATCGTCAATGGCTCGTGAGATGGCTGGTGCTTGTTTGTCCATGGGAGCTTTTCCCTTTCCATTCCCATTGCTCGTTCCCGCCTCGCGGTCGTGGGCACCACCGAAGCGCGTTCTCTTAACCGGGGCCATTTTACTCACTACTTTAAATGATGAACTTGAGAAAAAGAGCTAAAATCCGAGAGCATCATAACAAACCAATTGGCAGATTAGAATCATTAATGGATCCTCCTTATGCAAGAGATTATATTTTTCCTTCGAGACCTAGCAATTTTATGGGTAATTCTTTACTTGCCCTATGGGAACTGTCTTTAAAGTTAATCACTTGGCTTAGATGATTAAGAAATTCAGAATTTTACTACTCGATTTACAAGAGAGATGAAGTAAGCAAGCTCAATCACTTTCCTAGTGCAATTTGAAGATGCAGAATTATCGCAGGCATGTGTGATAGAAAATTCTCTTCTTATTGGCCTAATGACAGTTTAATTTTAGCCGTAATCACATCTTAATGTGAGAGAAGAACTGAATCTAATTTAATTACAACACTATTGAGTGGTAAAAGAATGAATTTCATTATTACCGGCTGTCAATTTATTAACTATGTTGCCTAGAGAGAGAAATCTCTCCTAATCATGTATTAATCATTGATTAAGAATGATGAATGACTGCATAACTTAACTAATTGAATGATGATTATGTAGTGGAGTATAGTTGTGTAAACTTAGAGAGCAGCTATTGGGAATTATAGCTAAAAGTAGGCATAGTAGACGAAGAATTTGGGAGATTAATGATGAGAATTAAGAAGAGCCGGAATTAAACCATAATTACCGTGATCAGGGGCTGAGAATCCTCTTGATTTTTTGATCCAATGAATCCTCAAGATGAGAATTTCAGCAGCACCTCCCTCCTTGCTTCTCCTTCAAAAAATGTGTGTGTACCGGCAGCACCTCCCGAAGGTGTGTGTAGGTGTGTGTGTGTGTGTACTGGGTGTGTGTGTGTGAGCATGTATGTATGTGTGTGTGTGTGTGTGTAAGCACACCTTTAAATAGGCCTCCTCAAGGTGAAAATCGACCATGCTTGCTATTTGCATATGGGAGCTACTCCAGTTAAGCATGGCAAGTCTAGTCTCCTACCCACCAAGTGTCCAATTGGCTTGGTTAACTGGCGCTCACACTTAGTTTCAAGCTTGGAAACTCTCCCAAGGACAAAAGGCACCCCCTAGCTGCTAAAGTTGACCCCCGGAGTGTCCTGGAGCCTGGCCTGGAGCTTGCTCCCACACAGCCTCGAGCCCCCGGTGCCTCCCCGGACAATTTTGGGAAAATTTGGTTTTAGGTTAAAACGGGTCGTACGAGTCGGAATTTGATACCGAAAGTTGCTATACCGAGATCTAACTAAGGCGTACTGGCCCGAGTACCTGCCATATTTAGCAACCCCCGGGGTCCGAAAATGCATTTTTTTGAAATTTGGAGTGCGGGTGCAGTTTCTCAAGACGGTCAAAACTGGACGGGTCGGGTAACCAAAAACTTACTATTTTTGGAAAATTTTTTTACAAAAATTATTTTAATTCACATTTCGAAGCTTTCGAGCATTCTAAACATTATGGCACTGACAGAATTCAGAAAACTGCTAAAAATAGTAACTTTTTTTATTATGTTCATTTCATGGTACAATGGTGCTCTTTTTTATCGGGGTAAGAGACCTTACACAAAGAGTCCAAATTAGAACGCCAAAACAAGTACAGAGAGTTAAAGAAAACTCTTAAAGAAGTTTGGATGACTGAAATCGAGAGTGGTGAGGACAAAAACGCCAATATCAAGGGAAACATGGATGTTCCCTCTCACTACTACAGGATATTTACGATAGAGGATAGGAAGGTGGTATTAACCCAACCTATCAGAGAAAGAAAGGAGAATGAATCCTATGATGGACCGGAGGACGCTAAAAAGGTTGATTTAGCAGCTCCAGGAGAGGAACCGAGACCGGTATACATAGCTACAGATTTGTCTCCGGAAGAAGAAGAGAGACTTTTTGAGTCTTCTCAGAGAATACAGGGATGTGTTTGCATGGTCGTACAATGACTTGAAAGGAGTCGATCCATCAATATGCCAACACACAATTCCTTTGAAACAAGACGCTAAGTCTAGCAGACAGAGACCATACACGTATAATGACACGTTTGCTAAGCAAATCAAAGAAGAAATAGACAAGCTAATGGAAGTTGAATTCATAAATGAGATTGAACACATGGACTAGGTATCTCCGATTGTGGTAGTGCCTAAGAAAAACGGGAAACTCCGAGTGCGTGTCAATTTGAAGAAAGTAAATGCTATGACAATCAGGGATAATTATCCCTTGCCGATAAAACTGATCATGTTCTAGAACGTGTATCGGGGAAAAGAGCATATTCCTTTCTAGATGGATCTTCAGGATATAATCAGCTTGCCATTGCGCCAAAAGATCAACACAAAATAGCTTTTGCAACGGAGTGGGAAATTTATGCGTATCGAGTTATGCCGTTTGGTTTAACTAATGCTCCCGCAACATTCCAAAGGCTGATGACGCATGCTTTCAAAGAGTACTTGAGGTTGTTTCTAGAAATATACATGGATGATTTGTGTGTACACTTTCTTCTGAGAGATGAGCATCTAGAACACCTAAGAAAGGTATTAATGTAGGACATATCGCATTTGTCTCAATCCTGAGAAGTGTGTGTTTATGGTCCAACAAGGCAGAATTCTGGGACATATTGTCTCACATAACAGAATATCCACGGATATGGAAAAGATAAAAGTAATAGTGGATATGCCTAAACCAACCAACGTGAAACAAGTGCAGAGCTTTATGGGACATTGTGGATATTATAGACGATTCATTTACATGTACGCTATAATAGGCCAACCACTTTACAGGCTAATAGTGAATTTCAAATGGACAAAGGAGTGTGAAGAATCCTTCAAGAAACTGAAAGAGAAACTCATTACTGCTCCACTCTTGAAATCACCAGATTGGGAGAAGATATTCCATGTGCATATAGATGCTTCGGCATATGCAATAGGATGCATCCTGGCTCAGCCAGAAGAAGGAAACATGGATTTTCCAATCTGTTATGCTAGTCGACAACTCAACAATGCTGAAAGGAATTACACAACAACAAAGCGAGAGGGACTAGGAATGATTTATGCTGTGAAGAAATTTCGGCATTATCTTCTAGCCAATAAGTTTGTGTTTTTCACAGATCATCAAGCCTTGCTCTACCTAGTGAACAAACCGTGCAATACAGGACGGATAGTGAGATGGTTCATCATCTTATTAGAATTCGACTTCATGGTAGTAGTAAAGAAAGGAACGACACATCTTAGAGCGGATCACCTTTCAAGGTTGACCAATGGAGAAGATCCTATAGGTGTAGATGACGACATGTCAGATGCGTACTTATTCAACATAGAAATGATACCAAAGTGGTCTCAGGATGTTGTTAGTCTATTAACCTATGGAGGAGAGTTTGATAGAAAAGAATACAACCAGAAACAAGTTGCTATTCATCAATCCAAGAATCTTCAGTTGATTGCAGGAAGGTTGTATCACTTAGGAACCGATAACATTTTAAGGTTATGCATCAATCCGGAAGAATATAACATATATCTGCGAGAAGCACACGTTCAAGAATGTGCATTTCATTGTTCATGAAGGAACACGTATAGGAATCTGTTACAACTGGGAGTCTACTGGCCAGGAATGAAAGAGAGTGTACATGAATATGTCACAGTATGTATTACATGTTCGTCAAAACCGCCAGCTGAGTATTCAAGATTGTATTATATAATGATCGCTCCTCAATGGAGTCAATATATTGTTGAATATCTCACAAATAGAACTTTTCCAAAGGGAACCTCAAAAGCGCGTCAGAGAGCTGTACAGATAGAAGCGCGAGATTACGCTTTAATAGGAAATCAACTCTATAAGAGAGGAAAGGAAAACCAGCTTAGGATATGCGCATCAGAGTCAGAGTATATGATAATCCTAGAGCAAGCTCATGGAGGAGTAAGTGGAGGCCATTTCTTAGGTGATAAGACAGCAAAAATTGTCTTAGCTGCAGGAATATGGTGGCCGACATTACACATGGATGATGAGGAATACGTAAAACGATGTGATGACTGTCAGCGGACAAAAGTACCACTTAAAAGAGATGATATGCCGCTCAGTCCAATGATGGGAGCGAGAGCCTTTGCAAAATGGGGGATTGATTATGTTGAACCTATCTCACCTCCTGCATACAAGACTCATGCACAATACATCATTGTGACGATGGACTATCTAACAAAGTGGGTTGAGGCAAAAGCAACTCAAAAAGCAGATGCCAGGACCACGGCACAATTTTTGTATGAATACGTCTTTAAACGATATGAATTACCAATACAAATTGTGAGTGATCGAGGCACACACTTCATAAATGAAGTGATAAAGATCCTTCTAGACGAATTCATGGTAATACATCGCAAATTAGCTTAGTATCATCCACAAGCCAATGGACAAGCTGAAACGACGAACAAAACCATATGCACGGTCCTTACAAAGATTGTATCTGCGTCGAGAATTGATTGGGACCAGAAATTGCATTCGACATTATGGGCGTATAAGGTAGTTATAAAACATCCATAGGAACGACCCCATATAACATGGTTTTCGGTTTGAATGCTATTTTACCAATAGAATTTTTAATTCCAACGTTGAGAGTAGCTAAGGAATTAGAGTGGACAGGACATGAGCTTTCAGATAGAATAGACGACCTTGAAAAGCTAGATGAGCTTCGCTTAAAAGCCGTGGCTTCAATCTACGCTTAGAAAAGGTGAAAAAAAGAGTTCTTTGATAAGCATGTGCGAACTAAAGAGTTTAAGATTGGGGACTTTGTCCTAATATACACTCTAAAACAGCATGCAAAAAAACTTAAAAAGCGAGGGATGGGAGCTCTTGTGATTAAAGATCTATCACCAAGTGGGGCCGTCAAGCTCGCTACATTAGACGGAGAAGAAATGCCAAACTGGATTAGTGGATGCAGATTGAAGAAGTATCATTTGCCACTAACCCAAGAGATGCTTCTCAAAATACATCAAGATAAGCTGGGACTTCAGAAAAAGAAAAATATTGTTGAGGAAGCGCAAGCGGAAGCAAAAGAAAGAATGGAGAAAAGAAGACTAATGCGTCAGAGACAGCGCAATGAAGGAGCTTTACGAATAAACGTAGTCAGTGTTTCTGAAATGGGTGAAGACAAAGTAGAACCCATCATCGAGGTCAAAGTGGGGACAAACCAGATTAAAGCCAGAGCACAATTGGATTCAGGAGCACAAGCTAACCTGCTTTCAGTCAGTTTGTACAAGCAATTGAAACATGACACTAAGCTGCAAACTGCCAAACAGGAGTTGAAGAGTTATTCAGAACACTCAATTAAAGCAATCGGATGCACAATACTGCACGTACAGATAAATCAATATGTGTATCCACATATGTTTTATGTGGTTGAAGACAAAGCTACGCAACATCCGTTGTTGCTAGGACAACCATGGAAAAAGCAGTACAATGCGATGATTAATTGGAGCTCTAATTCAGTTAACATCAAATATGAGGAGGAAAGTCAATCAATTTCGTTCTCCAAAGCAACCGTACAGGTGCAAGCCGAAGAATCCAATGACAAGGGTAAGTGACCTAAAGAGATTAAGAAGGAGCAATGGCAACCAAAAACCACTTCTACAAAACAGGAATGCTCCTCAACGAAGAACTCTCAAAAATGGGTAAAGAAGACCGAAAATAAAAGCACAGCTCAACCTTGGATAAAGGCAGACTCAAAGTTGTTATAAAGACCTAAGAAGGTTGTGCCAGAGAGAACAAAGGTGGAAAACAAATTCTTCAACACCAGACAACAGAGTGATTTCAGACAGTCAAATTCAGTGAAACAGGTCTGGATTCCAAAGAAGCTGATGACAACACAAAGCCATAGTAAGGAAATTTGGATTCCAAAGATTTGTAAGCAGAAACTCCCTTCACTACAATCAATAGAGAATCCTAAGTACTCAAGGACAGAGACATCACAACCTAAAGTCAAGCAAATTTGGGTAGCAAAAAAAAAAATGTGGCAAGCACAGGCAAATCGGAAGCAGATTTGGATTATCAAAAAGGATAACAATGTAAAGAAGAATCCAAATACTGATTCTACTACACAAGTGCTACAGACAACCCAAATATTGCCTAAAAACCTGACAATCAAACAAAGAGCAACATTATTGGAAATATTTCTATTTCATCGCTCTACAATTGAATTGACCAAGCATGACCATAACAAATACAATGCTTCGCCCTCAGACACTTCATAGTCGTCCGGGAGGACTGAGACTAGGAGGAGGGGAGGTATACAGGTATACAGAAACTACAAGCAATAAGGACAAAGAAAATGATATTACAAGGGCAGTGTCTTACATGATTTCGATTTTTTTATGTTTGATTGCGGATATTGATAATATCTATACCTTTATATACTTTGTTTTGCACTAATAAGAGATCAAATGATGAATTTGTGTTTCTAAGTTTGTAAATACGACTAAATATGCGTGTTTTTGGAGCCAAAAAGTGGAAAAAAGTGGTAATCCAAGCCGAGAAACCACAAATAAATGTATATACATATACACAGCCTTACCAGCTAATTATTGTGTATTTTTGGAAATTTTTGGCTTCAATTTGCTATTTTCCTTTATTTTTTAGGATTTTCTTAATAAAAGTAAAAGAAAAATAAAAAAGCAGGTTAAACGAGATCAGAAAAAAGAAAAGAATAGATGGTAATGATCCTAATGACAAGGGCAACCCATGGTAAAAATTGGGTACAATTCGGAAAAAGTTGCGGAAAGCCCGAAATGGCAGAATTTTGGCAGTGGACAGATTTCTCGGAAACAGGTCAAACGGAGTCCAAATTGAGAAATTTCAAATCCTAAAGTGCATTTCACAACGAGATAGGAGCACATGTCAAATTTGGTAACAAGTGAGCCGGGATGTCCAAAGTTAAGTATTTTTTACTTCACTTACAAGCTCATTTGCATTGTTACCCACTTGGAGAGAGCAAAGAGCACACACGAGCATCTGACCTTCTACAGCCTTCTACGACTGCTACGAGAGCTTAGAGGACTCCAGGTATGAGAGGTAGACTTGTTTCCATAAGCTTTTGATGCTTACCACTAACTTTTGTCGCGAAAACTAACCAAAACAAAGAAACAAGAGCAGACGGGGAAATGGGTAGAATGCTAGGTAGAGGCACAATTGCCTAACCAAACCATGCAAGAACCAATAGGTGGCTTACCCTAGTGTAGGAGATGAGTTCCTAACTCTCAAAGTACGAGAAAGACTAACTGAAAAAACCCTAGGTCAATAGAGCCTGTAAGCGGCAAACAGAAAAAAGTTGTCGAAACGACACAAAACTTCACAAGAAGCTTAAGAACATCGAGGACAATGCAACCATGGAGTATCTCTAGGTTTGGACCACCAAAAGTGGGTCGAAACAACCAATTCGGCGGCAGACACACAAAGCGTCATTTTGGCATAACGGCCAAAATGGACGACCGATTGCCATGAAACTTCACAAGCAGCTTCAAATAGCCATCAATGACACATGTGTACAAGCAAAACCCAAGAGAGCCGTTTCACTTACCAATGGTGAAAAAGACGCTTTCGGGCAACCAAATGGCTAAAGGTGGAAAAGAAGGAACCAAAGTCGAGTCCAACCACATAGACAACTTCCCAACACCTCAAATGAGCTCGGGATGCAACTCTCGAGAAGAAAGATCGAGGAAAATCAACTCCAACACCAAACGACGACTTCGGAGACTGAAATGCCTACAAAGGGGGCTTTTAACTAAATTGATGATTTTTAAGTTTGAAAACTAGTTAGCAGGGCTTAGGGCACTAGCACAAACCATGCTTTGTACAAAAAACACTTTTTATCAAGAATAGACATCATACGCGTATGATGTCTCACAATATGATTTTCACATCATCTTGAACACATGAATGCATAGGCTCTTTCTATATGCTAACAACATGAAATGTACAAAGTATCATGAGATTTGGAGTTGAAAAACCAATTGGAAACTAAAAAGACGCTGGAGAAGGGGAATGGGGGAACACGCCCGGCACAAACAAAAGGGCCTCTCTATAGCACCCCTATCCTCTCGGAAAACACCTTCAAAGAAACACTTAATACTAGCAGACCACGGCCTGCTCAATTGCCACTGCTCACACACTCTACAAACCACCACACAAGATACACCTACTACCACAGTCTGTCTCCACCCTTACACACGCACACAACCACTCAATCTCACTCTCTCACTCAAAACACCGTCGGTCCGGGGGGGCACACACTTCCACACAACCGGCACCGAGGAGAACCATGAAAGCAAGAGAAAGAGAAGGGGGGAAGGGGAAACAGTAGCAAGGGAGGCAACTGTGTCTTGATTGCGTTTCAAAAAACATATACACAGGCTTGCAATGCCATCACCATGGCCATTATCAAGCAAAAGTTACAAAGGGGCTAGCTTGCTAGAGAACTCCACTTTGCAGGCTTCAAACGGCACCTCAAAAGACCAAAAAAAGCCCCTTTCTTAATCCATTTTTGACCTTTATAGGGGGGGCTTTAATTTGGGAATTTACAATTTAATTGGTCCACTTGGCATCTTGAATGGGTATCTTTTGGGAAAGAGGGCACCACTTTGCTCTATCTTTCTCTTCTTCACTCTTTGCACTTGGGAAGGGGGCATTAGCGATGTCGCTATTGCCCCCTAGGCTCTTCATTTTTTAATTTTTAATTTTTCACATTTTACCCTCTTTGGGTTTAGCCTTATACTGCTCAATTTTTTACTTTGACTCTCTCCCTCTATCCATCCGACTCCTTCTTGGCTCCCTTTTGGCTTTGACCTCCATCTTTTGGCCCTTGGACTTGGTTTGGCTTTATCTTTGCCCTCAGCTTGGCTTTGTCCGGCCCCTACTTCACCCTTGCTCCTTTGGTCCTCCCCTTTATCCTTTCCTTGTCCGGTCCCTCTTACCTTTGCCTTTGCTTGGCCCGGACGCCCTTTGCAATGTCCACCCTTTCTCTCTCTCTCTCTCTATGCCGCCGGACTCACCTCTTACCTGAGGGGGGGAGGCAATAGCGATGTCGCTATTGCCCCCTCCCTTTTCCTTTAAAACTTTGAGGCCCCATGGGCCCGTGGGAACTTCCCCTGTCGGGCACCACGTCATCGCCACTACTCGTACGCGAGCGCACTGCTCCTCGTGCTGCCTCACCGGCCAAAACTGTCGCGGATCCACCCAAGAGGCGCCTCGCGCAGCGCCACCGCCATCACAGCAGCGCCCACGGGCATCCGGCATAGCCAGGAGCTCTTGGAGCTCTCTTGCTTCACATTCCTCAAAGGGGGCACGGCCAGCTCCTATGGTCCGCCACCCGACAAACGCACTGCACATATGGGATAATGGGGTGCCACGTGGCACCTGCCCGTGAGCTGCCCCCAAAAACTTCCTTTAAGTACTCGAAAAAAACCCTCTTTAGAACTTTCCAATGGTGTCCTTTTTAACCTGCCACATTTACCTGCTCCCATGCTCAATGCACAGTTCATCAAGCCCAGTGCGAAGATCTTCTTATGCGTTCTGAACCTCCCCGGCCTTTGTCTCCGTTTAACCCTCCTCAAACTGCGAACTAGAGCCATCGAAAGACGGGAGAGAACATCTGTGATCGGCCCTCGGGTGACTGCTTCAGATTTCATCGGACTATAACTCCGCGCTCGGGGCTGAGAATCACGAGCCGTCCATTTCTGCTTGATCTGCATGATGCATGCTACTCTCTAGAATCCTGTAGAGGCTCAAGAAGTGCCAGATAGCACAGTTCCCAATGTATTTAAGTGGGCTCAGACCTAGCCCCCGAAAAATCTTCAACTGACCATATCTTGCCAACTAGAGCTCCGATTCGCATTCCGAGAAGACACGCATGGTCCATAACTTGAGCTCTACACATGTATGCACTGATATCAGCCCGGTCCACCTGTCCCCAGCTGCCGTGTCCGTCGGGGATCTGCTACACACTCTTTCTTTAAACTGCAATATCTTTAGTACCAGAGCTTCGTTGACGAGCCGTCTGGACCGGCTTCTAGAGCACGCTGAACCCTACATTCTAGAGCTTTGACTTGACATTTTGGAAATCTTCATCTGCCATCCCATCTGGACCCTTCCATGCACTTTTGGCCTTAAAAACCGCATCAGGCATACTTTCCCGCTATCCTTTGGCTGCCTAGGGGCTTGGTACCTGCCCTTGCCTTCTGCACTGCACCCGATTGCACCCTTTGCCTGGCATAGATCACCATTTAGCTTCGACCAACTTTAGCTGCACCATCATTGCCCAACCCCCTCATGGAACATTTATGTTCGACCAAAAGCATATGTATAACACTTTAAAACTGGCGCACCAAACTGACAATAAAAAGAACTCGCAAAACTATAACCGTATGTATAGGCTATGTACAAAATCTTCATTTCCTTTCTCTCCGACACTGCATGTTTTAGGTGGGTTGCCCACCCCCCTTGACTATAATCTGCTGCACTTCAGGCACTAAATCCCTCTCAAAATACAGTTTAAGCCGCACACCATTTACTCTGTTCCTGAGAAGCTTGCCATTCACTCTTACCAGTTGATACGTCCCATTCGGAAAGGCCTTCTTCACTTTATATGGACCTGTCCACTTTTTCTTGAACTTCTTCTCGAATTTGAAATCCAGATAGCTTTCATAATTCATGACCAGGTCTCCTTCCTCTATCTTCTTGTCTGGCAGGTTTTGATTGAACTTGGCAACCCGCTTCTCCCTCTGCTTCACATAGTAGTCTGCCGCTGCCTCTCTGGCCATCTGCAAAGCCTCCAAACTGGCTATCCGATCGTGTAGAACCCGTTGTTGAGTGGCATTGACACGCCACATACCCTTTAAAGCACCTAGTTGTGCATGCACTGGCAACACCGCCTCCTTACCAGCTCGAATGAAGTGAAGTTTGTAGCCACTTTATAAGATGTTCTATATGCCCATAGACACTTCTCTAGATTTGCTTCCCACTTAGCTTCCTGCTTGTACACATACTTCGTTAACATCTTGACAATTTGACCATTAGCACTCTCGACTAGAACATTGTTGAATATATACGGAGCTACAGCGTGTGAAACCTCCCTATCTTCATATCTCCTCTTCTATGGCCAATAAGCATGCCTATGTGGCCTCCTCCCCTTCACGTAATTTATAGCCACACTTTATGCTTTCTCCATTTCCTTTATATTCTCCACTTGTAAACCTTTTGTTTTCAAGCTAATCTCATATACATATACTATTTTCTCTCTCTCTCTCTCTCTCTCTCTCTCTCTCTCTCTCTCTCTCTCTCTCTCTCTCTCTCTCTCTCTCTCTCTCTCTCCAGCTTTGGCTATGGAACATTTCCCTCCTTAGCCTTGCAATCTTTACATCCAATATGGTATCAGAGCCAAAGTGTGTTACTCCACTTGACATGAGAGATCTTCCAGAATTAAGAGTTTGCTTCTCTGAGCGGGATTTTCAATCTGCTTCTAATCAGTAGCTGTGTACGTAGGGGTTCGTTCTGCTCTGCAAGCACACACACACACACACACACACACTCATCGCAAGGTTTGTTGGCAGAAATTCACACTCATTGCAAGGTTCGTTGGCCCCTCTGCATGCATCTAGGTGCCCTCCTCTCTCTTTGGGTTTCCTGCTTCGCACCCCTTTTGCCTATCGAAGAAGAAATTCTTAGTTGCAGTTGCTAACTACCGCCCATTCCACTGCTTTATATTTCAAGGTTCTTCCCCGGACCCTTCATCCTCTGTGTATTTAGCTGCGTTGTGGCACCCTGCAACACAACCAACAGGGTAAGGAAGTACGCCTCCTAATTGTAGCAGCAAGGATTCGTGTTGCAGAGGCTGGTTTCAGTTGGCCTGCACGGGCGGCTACACCCAACCCTTGAATCCCATCAGAGAGTGGGTACGCAGCTATGGCAAAGATCGGGTCGTTGGAAACGCGCCAGTGATTGCTCTCTCACGTGCCTTGACCTCACGGGCGGTGCAATGGGCTGAGCATCTGGTGGTGGTGGCAGTCTCATGAGGCAATCTTTGCAATAGCAAATCGAGACAATAAACCACCTCTTTGTGCAGGCATCTGCAGGCGGTGATTTGAGTCTTGTGCTGGAGGACTAGCCTCGGAAGAGGACTTTGGGGACTTTGGAGGACTAGCCTCGGAAGCGGACTTTGGGGAGGCGCAGCAGGTGGTCGTCAGGCGGAATAGCGGGTAGCCCTTGGCGTAGGCGGACAAGACGATGAGGTGAGCACGCTCTTACATTTATAAGGAGCAATTTCACGCAAGAACAAGTTCACGTGCAAGCCATGGACAATCCACGCACCTCTAACCTCACTAACATTGAAAAATTTGATG
Organism: Adiantum capillus-veneris; assembly: GCF_014529385.1. NCBI lineage: Eukaryota > Viridiplantae > Streptophyta > Polypodiopsida > Polypodiales > Pteridaceae > Adiantum > Adiantum capillus-veneris. The sequence goes on from NC_140945.1 coordinate 124,415,492, forward strand.
GGGTAAATTTTACGCACTGGCAAACTAAAACGCAGCTTTTCCTCATGCATCACAAAGTGTGGCGTCTAGTTAAGGGGCGTGAGCCTAAACCCGAGGGTCATGAATCAAGTCCACAAGTAATAGCATGGAATGATAAAAACGATCACGCACTTGCAATCATAGGTCTTGGTCTTGGAGATGACTACATTCATCACCTTAACCTTGAATCAACCGCAGATGTAGTATGGACCAATTTAATTAATGAATTTGGCACTGACTTGAACAACTCAATTCTCTTTCTCAAGCAACGCTTCTACAAAATGAATGTTTCCAATGCACCATCACTCAAGGAACATTTAAATGCCATTAGCATATTAATTCAACAACTCTCAGCACAAAAATGTCCCCCTGACGACAACGACAAGAAAACTGTTCTTCTCAATAGTTTAGAAGATCATCCAGAATATGCTGAAGTTTTAGGCGGTCTTCGCACACCACGGGAAATGCGCTATGAAGAAGTAGTAGCACACATTCTTGACCATGAGCGCCGACGTTTACAATCTCAAATAGGGGAAAGGATCATGGTTGCACGGGTTCTCTCCACTAGAACCTCTTCTTCAAGAGCCTTTTCCTCAACACTCCATTGTACCTATTGCAAAAAAACAGGTCACACTGCTAACCGTTGCTTCAAACGGCTAGATGATCTTGATGCCAAAGATAGTGCCAACTTTGTCAAAGTTCACTCCGACGAAGAAGAAGATCCTCCATCCGAGGAAGCTCACATGGCTCACCTTTCCATTGAGGATTATCTTGGCCCCGACTCTTGGGCCTTCTAAATTACCCTTCCTATGTTTTGTAATAATGGGTTCTCTGCCCGGAGTAGTACTCCAAAAATGTGACTATCTATCTTTCCTTGTGTGTTCTTTGTCCTTGTGTTTATCTAGCCTTGAGAGTGTGTCTTCCACATCAGCTCTTATCCTTGTACCCCAGCTTGGCTCAAGGGGGGATGTCTTATGAGCAAGCCTTTTTTGTTTTAATGGTCAAGCCCTTGTATCATGCCTGCCATGAGAGTGTAGGTGCTTGCAGTTCCATGACATGTGAGTTCTTGGGATGCAGCTTTGGGTCCATACCAAATTACCTTATGCTTGTCTCTTAGCTTTCCACCTTCACTCCGAGGGGGGATTTGTTGAATATATACGGAGCTACAGCGTGTGAAACCTCCCTATCATCATATCTCCTCTTCTATGGCCAATAAGCATGCCTATGTGGCCTCCTCCCCTTCACGTAATTTATAGCCACACTTTATGCTTTCTCCATTTCCTTTATATTCCCCACTTGTAAACCTTTTGTTTTCAAGCTAATCAAGCTAATCTCAGATACATATACTATTTTCTCTCTCTCTCTCTCTCTCTCTCTCTCTCTCTCTCTCTCTCTCTCTCTCTCTCTCTCTCTCTCTCTCTCTCTCTCTCTCTCTCTCTCTCTCTCTCTCTCTCTCTCTCTCTCTCTCTCTCTCCAGCTTTCGCTATGGAACATTTCCCTCCTTAGCCTTGCAATCTTTACATCCAATAACCATTGCATTGGGGGTGATAGGGTGAGGAAAACCTGTGCTGAATCTTTAACATTTCCACTAATGCACTCATGAGCTTGCTTCTAAACCCCTGACCCCTATCAGAAACTAACACCCATGGAACACCAAAACGGAAACATATATTATCAAACACAAACTGAGCCACAACACTAGCATTTACTTCTTTCACTGTTTTGGCCTCGACCCACCTTGTAAGGTAGTCAATGGCTACCACCACGTATTTCTTAACACTAGTAGACCTTGGGAGAGGGCCTATTCATCCAGACCCCACTTCTCGAAAGCTCTTTGTGCAATGATGGCACCCTGTGACTCCGCTACCAGTCGTCTTTCACCTATAGTCTGACACTCGTGGCACGTCTTGCACCAGTAATGCACATCCTTCACAATGGAAGGCCACCAGAAGCCTGCTCTAAGCACTCGAAACAGAACCTGATCTTTGCCCTGGTGTCCACTCTCTTCATGGCATTGCTCCAGCACCATCCCTATCTCTTCTTTGTATAGCACCCTTCTAAGCACTCCATCACGCCCATAGTTCATGAGATCTTCACCTACCAATGTGAATTTGCGGGCCTTTTGCACCACTCTTCTCTTTTGGAGCTTGGACAAACCCTCTGAACATTGCCCTGTACTCAAAAAGCCTTCAATCTCCTTAAGAGTCTCTCTACCTGCATAAGTGGTCGTGGCCACATATAGACCTGCAACATGCACTTGTACTTTGCTGCTAGCTAGTTGATCCGCCTCTTGATTTTGCTCTCTCCTCACATGCTTGAATTGGACTTCTTCAAAAGACTTCAACATCTTCTTGATGGAAAAGAACCAATGCTTCAAAGAATCGCGCTTTACCTGCCATTGGCCTAACAGTTGTTTGATGACTAGCAATGCATCTCCCTTCACCACCAACCTTGAAATGTCGAACTCTATGCACTGCTTTAAACCCAAATGCAGAGTGAGATACTCCGCCTCGTTATTGGTGTGGACATCCTCTAAATCGTATGCCTTTGAAAATATAGTTTTGCCGTGTGGGTCATGTATCACCACACCTCCTGCTGCTTTCTACACTACCCTTCAATATGCTTCGTCGAACCACATAGTAAAAGCATCCTCCAAGCCTGGTTCCTCCTTGGCTTCATCTCGTACCACCCTTGGATAGGCCGGCAAATCGATGGCCTTGCTGACAAGAATGTCAGCCATGTGAGACCGACTCGTGTGATCTACCTTGAACTCGAACTTGAACTCCTGTAGCTCCAACACCCACTTCATAATCCTCCTTCCTGGATTCAAATAAAGCACTACCTCTGGCAATAGATCATTAGCCGTCAACACAAAAAACTTACGCACTATCAAATGGACTTTGAACTTCTTGCAAGCAAAGACTAGAGCCATAACCCACTGCTCCGCCTCGGTGTAGGTAGCCTCTCCTGGGCTAATCACCCTGCTCTCGAAGTATATCGGCTTGTAGCTTCTCCCTACCTTTTGCAATATAACCGCTCCAATAGCAACTGTACCCACCGTCATAGACACATAGAAGTCGTCCTTTTGATTGGGGGGACACACTGCTGGCAAATGGCACAAAATCTCTTTAACCCTATCAAAGGCCTCTTGAGCTTCCTCATCCCACTCATAGCTATTGCAACAGCATCCAAAAGAAACGTGACAAATACTTCAACTTATGAACAAATGAAGCCAAACCTTGAGCATCTGATGGCGGCTCCATCAACACCAATGCCTTCACCTTCTCGGGATCAGCCCCTATACTGTTTTGCGACACCACATGACCTAACTATTGTGCTCGAGGCTGTGCTAACTTGCACTTCTTGGGGTTCAGCTGACCTCCTTCTTCATCAAGCCTTTGAAAGCATAGTTGCAGCTTTGATAGGTGCTCCAATCTTGAACTGTAGCAGCCGATATCATCCATGAAGACCCTAATAAAACGGCCCAAGTATGGACCAAATACCCTATTCATCCAACCTTGAAAGGTGGCATATGCATTTACTTAGCCGAATGGCATCCTGCGCGGTAAGCGAAGCAACCCCATGGAGATATGAATGTAGTCTTCAGCTGGTATTCAAGTGAAATCCCTATTTGAAAATATCCCAAAAAGCCATCCATAATCAAATACCTCTCATGCCCAGCCACCTGGTTTAGGATTTCATCTTGAAACGTCAAGGGATAGTGATTCCTTTTGGTTGCGGCATTCAATGGCTTGTAGTCGACACACACCCTCCATTTCCCATTCTTCTTAGGGGTTATGACCACTGGAGAGACCCACTCTGACTCCTTCACAGGATATATGATGCCTGCATCCAATAGCTTATTGATCTCCTGCCAAAGGGCTTCTTTTTTAATTTCTCCTAGTCTTCTCAGCTTTTGTGCTTTAGGTTTATGCCCCTCCTTAAGAACAATCTTGTGCTCCACCCCCTTTGCACCTCGCAAATGCTTGTACTCCGTCGCAAATAGATTAGGATAGGACTCACACAGTTGAACATATCCTTCCTTTTCCCCTTTGGTTAAGTCTTCACTTATCATGCTTGAAACCTCCTCTATGCTTAAACCATGAGCTTTAGACTGCATACCTTCTTCTTTAGGTGGAGAGTCGCCGTATGGAGACCCAAATAAGTCTGCATCTATCTTCAACATGTCGTCCTCGCTCTCCTCTTCCTCTGTGCTAGTATAGCCTTCATCATAGCCCGTCTCTGTCTCGTACTCATAACTCGTCGTGTCACCTTCATCTTTAATTTCCATAGGACGAGAAGTGCTCCCCTTGGTCTTCAAATCAAGCACAATTTGTCTGCCTTTCTCTTTGTCAAGCAAAGTGAACACTTTGCTCTCCCAATCCTGCTTTGCACCTATTGCCGAAAGCCATGGCCTACCCAAAATGATAGGGTAAGCATTATCCCCTGCTTTCATCACAAAGAAGTCAATCAAGCACTCTATACCCATCACCTTGGCCTTCACATCCTGTGCCACACCCAGACACCTGGCTTTAGTATGGTTACCCATCCTCATGTGCACATTTGACCTGACTATTGCCTTGACTCCCGTCTCTTTCATGGCTGCTTCCGTCATGACACAAACCTGTGCTCCACCGTCTATGTAGGCTTGTACCTGCATCCTCTTCTCTATAATCGCATCCACAAGCGGGAGAACGTCTGTGGGGTTACCTACCCTCAAAGCCATGTTTTGCACTGCTTGCACATTTCCCTTAGCTCTTGGCAGCCTGGTGCTAACACTTGTGGACCACTGCCTTCTTAAATTTGGATTTAAAGCTAACAACTGACCAAATGTAATATTTGCCTTTTGATTTTGAACATCACTCACCAGATTGTACTCGGGATAGCCACGTCCTAGCAGGAAATCCGCTTGCTTGATCTTGCGACGCCTCCTTCTCTTGCTAGGCTCAGGTTTCTCTCTGCTTTCGTACACCTTCTCTTTGCCTTTGTGAGCTCTAGTTTCCCGCTCTGTCTCTGTCTCCCTCTCAGCTCTTGCTCTCTTATTGGCCAAAACTTCGACATCCTGCTTGTCCACTCCTATGATGTTTACTCTTGGCACCTCACCTCCGTTTTGCGGAGCTGGCTGCACAGGATTCTCCACCGCTTGCTCTCTTGGCCCATTGTATTGCCCTTGACCTCGACCTCTACCAAAAAGTGGGTACATACCTCCTCTTTCTCTCTGCGGTTGAGGACAATAAGGCGCATAATGCCCTTCTTCTCCACAATTATAACACCTACCTGGCAGTGGCCGTGCCTTGCCCCTTGCTCCTCTTGGCTGTCCTCTATCCATGACACTGAGCCGCAACTCCTGCATCTGCTCAGATAAATCTTGCACTGTGCACACCCAATTTTGCGGCACAACAGCTACACCTTGATTTCCATGATTACCTTCGTGTACAGCTTCTCTCGGACTCTGCGGTTGAACATGGGCCATCGTCTCGTAGCCTGACACGCCCTGTTCTATCTTCTTCTTTATCTTTCTGCTCTTCGACCGTGCAATGGCTACCGCACCGTTATAATTCTCTGGGATCTCGAAATCAACTTTCTCTCTCACCTTGGGATGCAGACACGCCATGAATTTGTCTAGCTTGAAGTAGTCTCCATTAGCCAACTGCATGGCTGCCGCTAGCTCTGCCCAACACTCTTCAAAATGGCCCAAAAACAAATTGAACTCTTCACTTACATCTTGCTTAAGCACCTTCACCTTTGCATCCATCTTGACTGGGGAATTATCCTTGCCAAAGTCGTCAAGAAACCTCGCCCATAGAGCCGGCCATGCTTGCTTCGGCTCACATCCAATGCGTCGTACCATGCTTTAGCTCTACCACGTCTTACCAAAGGAAAAGTCTACATTTTGCTATCCTCGTTCGGCATACGCAACGATAGCATGTACATCTTGAAATCTGACATCCACTCGTCAGGGTTCTCTTCTCCTGTGAAAATAGGTCCAGAGCTTCTAGCTGCCATGACTTCCAACGCGAAAAACCGCTTCTTTTCGATCAACTGGGAGCAATCAGTGTGCTCCTCAGCGGGGGCACCAGAAGATGGAGAGGGGGAATGGGGGAACACGCCCGGCACAAACAAAAGGGCCTCTCTATAGCTCAGGGTATTCACAGCACCCCTATCCTCTCAGAAAAAACCTTCAAAGAAACACTTAACACTAGCAGACCACCGCCTGCTCAATTGCCACTACTCACACACTCTACAAACCACCACACAAGATACACCTACTACCACTGTCTGTCTCCACCCTTACACACGCACACAACCACTCAATCTCACTCTCTCACTCAAAACACCGTCGGTCCGGGGGGGCACACACTTCCACACAACCGGCACCGAGGAGAACCATGAAAGCAAGAGAAAGAGAAGGGGGGAAGGGGAAACAGTAGCAAGGGAGGCAACTGTGTCTTGATTGCGTTTCAAAAAACATATACACAGGCTTGCAATGCCATCACCATGGCCATTATCAAGCAAAAGTTACAAAGGGGCTAGCTTGCTAGAGAACTCCACTTTGCAGGCTTCAAACGGCACCTCAAAAGACCAAAAAAAGCCCCTTTCTTAATCCATTTTTGACCTTTATAGGGGGGGGCTTTAATTTGGGAATTTACAATTTAATTGGTCCACTTGGCATCTTGAATGGGTATCTTTTGGGAAAGAGGGCACCACTTTGCTCTATCTTTCTCTTCTTCACTCTTTGCACTTGGGAAGGGGGCATTAGCGATGTCGCTATTGCCCCCTAGGCTCTTCATTTTTTAATTTTTAATTTTTCACCTTTTACCCTCTTTTGGTTTAGCCTTATACTGCTCAATTTTTTACTTTGACTCTCTCCCTCTATCCATCCGACTCCTTATTGGCTCCCTTTTGGCTTTGACCTCCATCTTTTGGCCCTTGGACTTGGTTTGGCTTTATCTTTGCCCTCAGCTTGGCTTTGTCCGGCCCCTACTTCTCCCTTGCTCCTTTGGTCCTCCCCTTTATCCTTTCCTTGTCCGGTCCCTCTTACCTTTGCCTTTGCTTGGCCCGGACGCCCTTTGCAATGTCCACCCTCTCTCTCTCTCTCTCTCTCTCTCTCTCTCTCTCTCTCTCTCTCTCTATGCCGCCGGACTCACCTCTTACCTGAGGGGGGGAGGTAATAGCGATGTCGCTATTGCCCCCTCCCGTTTCCTTTAAAACTTTGAGGCCCCATGGGCCCGTGGGAACTGCCCTTGTCGGGCGCCACATCATCGCCACTACTCGTACGCGAGCGCGCCGCTCCTCGCGCTGCCTCACCGGCCAAAACTGCCACGGATCCGCCCAAGAGGCGCCTCGCGCAGCGCCACCGCCATCACAGCAGCGCCCACGGGCATCCGGCATAGCCACGAGCTCTTGGAGCTCTCTTGCTTCACATTCCTCAAAGGGGGCACGGCCAGCTCATATGGTCCGCCACCCGACAACCGCATTGCACATATGGGATAATGGGGTGCCACGTGGCACCTGCCCGTGAGCTGCCCCCAAAAACTTCCTTTGAGTACTCGAAAAAAACCCTCTTTAGAACTTTCCAATGGTGTCCTTTTTAACCTGCCACATTTACCTGCTCCCATGCTCAATGCACAGTTCATCAAGCCCAGTGCGAAGATCTTCTTATGTGTTGTGAACCTCCCCGGCCTTTGTCTCCGTTTAACCCTCCTCAAACTACGAACTAGAGCCATCGAAAGACGGGAGAGAACATCTGTGATCGGCCCTCGGGTAACTGCTTCAGATTTCATCGGATTATAACTCGGCGCTCGGGGCTTAGAATCACGAGCCATCCATTTCTACTTGATCTGCATGATGCATGCTACTCTCTAGAATCCTGTAGAGACTGAAGAAGTGCCAGATGGCAAATTTCCCAATGTAGTCAAATGGGCTCTGACCTGGCCCCCGAAAAATCTTCAACTGACCATATCTTGCTAACTAGAGCTCCGATTCGCATTCCGAGAAGACACGCATGGTCCATAACTTGAGCTCTACACATGTATGCACTGACATCAGCCCGGGCCACTTGTCCCCAGCTGCCCTGTCCGTCGGGGATCTGCTACACACTCTTTCTTTAAACTGCAATATCTTGAGCACCATTGCTCCGTTTGACGAGCCGTCTGGACCGGCTTCTAGAGCACGCTGAACCCTACATTCTAGAGCTTTGGCTTGGCATTTCATACATCTTCATTTGCCATCCCATCTGGACCCTTCCACTGCACTTTTGGCCTAAAAAACCGCATCAGGCATACTTTCCCGCTATCCTTTGGCTGCCTAGGTCCTTGGTACTTGCCCTAGCCTTCTGCACTGCACTCAATTGCACCCTTTGCCTGGCATAGATCCCCATTTAGCTTCAACCAACTTTAGCTGCACCAACGTAAAGTAGGGCATAAAACCGACTTATGGCCCTAAATTTGCCAAAATAGCTCCAAACTCAATGAAACTTTGTAGGATTGTTGTTCAACACATGCACAAGCTATCCGGAACCAAAAAGTACAATTTTGGCCAAAAATACCTATACGTGTATGATGTCACTTTGCACATACAGAGCTAAAATTGATCATTTCTCATCATATATCCATTATATATATCAAATACATGCCACATATGAAGTTTGGTACCATTTGGTCAAGGGGATCACTCGACCAATTAGCAGAAAATCCTCTATTTAAAGCCTAATCTTTCCATAATTCATCATACTCAACTTCAAGTCAAGATTTGAGTACACACAGTCCTTTACTATCATATGAGGAGCCCATAGAATCAATCTCATGCAAAAATGACACAAAAGACATCATACGCGTATGATGTCTCCAGAGCCAATTTTGGTCCAAATTATACCCAAATTTCATAAAATCATTGTCTAAGCCTATATAAAGCCAAATCCAAGCTTACAATGCAAAATGGTTCAATTTTACGCAAAAAGACATCATACGCGTATGATGTCTCCCTACTTGATTTTTGCATTTCAGAGTTGCAACTACCACACAGAAGTGATCTACATGCCATTTGAGAGCAAACCACCAAGTTTCATCCAATTTGGATCACAAAATCCAATTCCCTCTCAATATCTTGCAAAGAGCCTGACCAGGACTAAAATGGCCATAACTTGACCAAATGGGACCCAAATTCAAACCCATACATATAGAATGGATGTATGCACTATCGGCTACAAGCACAACCAATATCAAGCCATTTTGACACAAAAGACATCATACGCGTATGATGTCTCCAGTATGATTTTGCACCCAAATTGCACATTTTTCCACATGCATTGCATCCTTAGGCCCTAAATAGCTTATGTTTCAATTTTTAAGTCATTTGGATAGTGAAAAGCTTAATTTCGTCTTTCAGTACTGAAAAAGACTCTAACTTCTGAAATTGGAGTTACAGGATCCATGGATTCGGGGAAGTCGTCAGCAAAGAGAAAGAGACCGACACTCAAGGAAGCAAGCAGAAGCCGAGCCATTTTCTATTCCCCCAGAGACTCTCAAGCCCACAAAGACTTGGGTAGAAGAAGCAGTGCTAGAAGAACAGGGGATAAAGATATACCAAGGTACTTTCAAAGACCCACGGGGACAAACAGTGGATATCCCAATGATTCCCCAAGAACTGGTGGACTACAGCAGAACATAGGAGATAAGCAGATGCCTAGAAAGGGCAGATCTCCACAGTTTTTTCACTTCCAGACCATCAGGAGTGGACACTCAAAGAGTGTATGAGTTGGCAACCACCATACAGAAAGACAGAAAGGCTACACTCACAGCCTTGGACGGGGAAAAGGTTGAAGTGGTTATAACTCCTCAGCTCATTGCAGATGCTCTGAAGCTGCAAAACAAAGAATGCTCAGTCATAGAAAGACGGGAAGCCATAGAAGTGTATGGGCCAAAGAAGCAAATTGCCACCTATGAAGACATGGCAGATCCGAGAGCAGCAAAGCTTTGTTGGCTCTACAACCAGTTTTTACACATATGCAGCAAAATGCCACAGAAGTATACCACACCACCACATGTTGTTGCCACAACAATCACTTGGGCAATAAACAGCAACATCCCGAAGGAAGTCAATTATGCTCAGCACATCCATGAGCAAGTAATTGCTTTGCAGAACGAGAATCCAAAGTACATTGGAGGAGCCGAAGTGTTGACTAAGATATCTTATGAAGCTATCGGAGCAAGGGACTAGTGGCCAAAGGCTCCCTCGCAAAACCAATGGCTAAAAGAGATAGATGAAGATGAAGACCATCCATAGGTCACAAAGAGAGTGTCAACAAGGGCAAGGCGGAAACTAGAAATTGTTTTCGAGCCAGAAGAAGAAGAAGACGAGCCCCTCAAGAAGAAGACCAAGAAGAAACCCGCTCCAAAGCAAACTAAGAGCCAGAAAGACGCCAGAATGGAGAGGCTGATTGAACAGTTTAGAGCCAAGCGAGCTTTAAAAGGATATTTTGAGGAAAAGTGGGTACCAGACCCAACAAAAGTCGGAGCCAGCTCAACAAGACCAAATATTGATCAGTACGATCACTATATCAAGGCTTATGAAGAATCAGAAGCTATCTTGGAGGAAAACCAGTAGAGCCATACACTGAAGCAGAAGTTCAGCACCTTAAAGCTAAATTAAAAAGAGGTGACAAGGGCAAGGGCAAGGTAGAGGAGCCAAGTCCTAAAGGAAAGGAAAAGATAGTGGAGGAGACGACTACTGAAGTTGAGGTGGATGTGCTAGAAAAGCCCAAAATACAGCAAGAGGAGAAGACAACGGATCCAGTTCAAGAGAAGAAAGAGCAATATGATGCTCTAATAGACACAGGATATACTCAAGAAGAGGCCCTCAAGGTTGTGTATGGCATTGCCATAGCACAAGAAGAATGGAGAGGAACGGAGAGGAACGGAGAGGATGACCAAGAATAGATTAGACAGAGAGCAAAGGTTAGTACCTGAGAAGGCAAAGGATGAGTTGAAGCTAAAGAAGACTGTAGTAGAAAGAGCACTTGAGCTTGAAGATGAGGATGAAAGAGATATCCAGAAAGTGCATCAACTATTGCAGCAGATCAAATCCCGATCAAAGACAATGAGGGACAGCAAAGAAGAAGCAGAAAATGAAAGAGATGGACTAATCCTCCAACTTGCTGATGCTTCAAGAGAGGTGGCCAATGCACAAGAAACCAAAGAAAGAATTGAAGATGAATTGGAAGCTACAAAGGACGAGCTCATTGAGCTACAAGAAAGGATGGAGCTGTAGGAGAGAACAATCCTAAGGCTTAGATCCACACCAAGAGCTAGCAAAGCAGGAATAGAGCCAGAGGGAGCAATAGTCCCCGTTCTGGAAGATCAAGTCCGGAGCTTGCAAAGAGAATTGCAGCTAGAGCAAGTGCAGAGATTCCACATTATGGAGGGCTCATTGGCTACAGAAGAACGACTTACATCAGAGAACCAAGCACTGAGAGCGGAGAATGAGGCCCTCCGAAAGTAGCTCCAAGATCTACAAGACAAAATGATAAAAGATACAGAGGTTCAGCAAGAAGAAACCGGCGGGACAGCCGTGGAGCTACCAGAGACTGGGGAAGCCACAACTATTGAAGATCCAGCCCCAGCACAAGAAGAGGCCACAACATCAAGACTTACTGAGGAGGAGGAAAACAGATTGCACGAGTAGATAGAGTAGGCAACAGAGGAGAGTGCAAAGGCGGCCATGGAGTGGGAAAGAAGACTCCTGTTCTCCATCGGACTTCAAGGGTTGGATACTAAGGTGCTGCAAGAACAGTGGATGCAACCTACATTGCCCCTTCCTCTACTAAAGTTTGAAGTGCTGAAAACAAAGAAAAGGCTAGAAGAGGAGCAGTATGTCGCGCTATACGAAGGCGACATCACAAAAGAGGAGGAATCAAAGAAGATAGTAGACTCCCAACCGAGATGGAGGAAAGGGTGGTTGACAAAGTACCCAACCTACCCAATCTATTTGGTGGAGGCACCCAAGGAAGTTAGAGAAGATGCAACATTCTGTCCAGTGCCACGAGTCAGGAGTTGGCAAGAGCATGGCAGAATCACAGCAAAGAAGCCAAATTCGCTTAATTACCCCAAGATGAAAGGACCAAAGGTGGGAGAGAGAATAAGTAAGGCCTACATGGTGAAAACCTTAACAGGCACCATTAAGCTCTTTGCTGGCTCTCCTAACCTTTCGTGTCAAATGCTCAAAAAGATTTGCAGTTAATTATTGGCTTGCATTGAAGTGTTCGCACCGGATAAAGCTACCAGCTCAACATTGTTGTCAACGGCCGACACAGTGACAGATATGATGTATGATCTAGCCTTGCAACAATCTCCAAACGTATTACACCTCTTTTATCAGAGAATCATGTTTATGATGAGCTTCCACATGCAGGCCTTTGAGGAGGCATTCTACACTGGTTTCTTTACTCATGAAAGTAAGATATTTGGCCCTACATTGACCATTGGAAACCTGAGATACGAGTCACATCTTCAGATGCTGAAATCGATGGGACTCCGCTAAAGACAAAGCAAGGATGTCATGCTGGGGACGACATGAACGCGGAAGGGGGGGAGTGTTGAGTGGAGGACCACACATATACATTTTTGCTCACACTCATGTTTTTGTAAACACTTATTGTAATAAATGTCTTTCCTACATTTCATTTTTTTCATGGAGCCGATTCATTGTAATTAGCGAGACTCAATTGAGTTTCCAGCTTGTATTCCCCAAGTAGTTTCACCTGCTTATGTAATTAGATTAGAGATGTTTTCACACCTCCAATGCTGAGGTATAAGAGCCAATTTTTGTAAACCTAAGGAAACAATTTTGAATCATTAATCAAGGTGAGTTTTTGAGTGCCGTGACTGTGTCTGAGAGAGAGTGAGAGAGAGAGAGAGAGTATATCCTCTTGCTACGCGAGCTACGGAGCCACCATTGGAGAAGCGACACCGCCATTGTGTTAGCAACGGCGAGATCTACGCACCGATACCAAGCATGCGCGCATTCGGATTCTATGCGAGGTGAGCTCCGATGAGCTTTAGGTGAGTTTTCTCCCTACCTGTGTGTCGGAATTGAGCGTGCCATATATCTATAGAACCGCAGCGAGTAGAGCTACACATTAGTACCATCAGAGTCGAGATTCGGTCACCTATATTTTTTGCCCTGTCTTCATACGCGTTCACCGTACGGAGTGGTTACAGGTTGAGATTGTGTTGTAGATTCATAGGGTATTGTCCTTACCTAGTGTAGAGACCCCCCTTTGAGTTTGAGGCTGATTCGATGACTCTAGATTATGTTTCGGATAGCATTTGTTCGTAGTACGGATTTCAGTCACTTGTGTATTTGAGAACTTAGATTTGATTTCCTTGGTAGTGATTATCATTAGAAGGTCGAGTAGGTGATTTGAAACCCACCTATTTGTTTCCATGCGGCTGTGGGTCAAGCTCTTTCCTCGTCTGACATTCTTGTTTGTCGGTTGAGTTCTCACTATCATAGCCACCGCTAGTGGCGTAAACGCCACAACAAGGTGGCAACACTACAATCCAATGGCTTTGTTTTTAGTAGACAAGGCAGCAATCCACATGTGCACATGGGTGTGACAAACAGTAGAGTACCAAGTGGATTTCGTCCTTGATATTGAGATGGTAAGATAGTAAAGTGGAATAGTAAAGTCACAAACGACTTCCAAGAAAGAATTCAGACGGGCACAACAATGGATACTAAACTAGTCAAGGAAGCAATTATACTTTTGAATGAGAGCCATGTTTTTTATGCTAGCACAAATGGGTTTGTTGCAAAGGGTGTGACTTACTCTGTTACCCTTGCTGACTTCCCAGGATGCACATGTGAAGATTTCCAATGGCGTGAGAGCAAGAGGCTCACATACGTGCCATGCAAGCATATTTTTGCAAATCCTGGGTATGTGTTGGACGGATACGCCATGACGGACGTCAGCACAACGAGAATTCACCTAACAAGATTTGTCAGCTAAGGACGAAGCTCGACCCGCACGCGCATGGAAGCAAGCATAGGGTGTCAACCTACACTCGACCGACTCCTAACTAATTCCTTCAGAGGTATCTACCCAATGTCTAAGCTACAGCCTTCAAGAGTGCATAAGAGGAAACTTCCTACAATGCTTTCTAGAGCCGAACACCCATCAAACAATCTCGAAACACCACAGAACTTAAAGGAGACCCTACTAACACCAATAGGTCGCTCTCCCTAAGGTCTATGAACCAAAACCCCAACCCAAAACACTTGGTGCAGAATCACGTAGGATGTCTGGTCGAAATTTGCAGGTCGTCGTTTCTGAAATCTAAAGTGCCTAATGTGTAGCTCTACTCAATGCGAACGCGTGGATATATTGTAATGCGAAATCGGACAACGTATGCTCACCGAATCACCAGATGAAGCTCGTAGATGGAGCTCGCAAAACTGGACCGTACGCGCGCAATGTAGGTATTGGTACGTGGCTCTCATCGAGGGCAACACGCTACACTTCTCCGCACTCGATTCCGACCACCGATGCGCGCGTAGCGTCAAGATGAAGCTCTCACTCTCTCTCGTACACAATACGCTCACTCACAGACTTCAAACTTTTTAAAAATGACAAAAGGTTTTTCATTAAGGTCAAAAAGTGGTATAAATACCTTACAATTCTCAAACCCTAATGTTCCAATTTAACCATCTACTCAATCTAAATGTCAAAACTGGGATACAATCTGGAAACTTCTGTAAGCCCCAATATTTACAAGGTGAAATGTCAGGTTTTCTCAATAAATAAATAATTACAAAAAATAATAATCTCTTGAGTAGTCCTTTTCCGTAGGGTGTGTCCAGCTTCTAACACTCCCCCCCTCCTTGCTCATGTCGTCTATGACATGGCTGTTGAGTTTCTTCTTCATCTTAGGGTTTCTCGCATCTTGAGCAGTGAGTCATATCTTGCATGTTGAGCCAGTAGTGTTGGGCCGAAAATGTCAGTGTTGATGGTGAAGAAGCCGGTGTAGAAAGCTTCTTCAAAGGCCTAGAGGTGACAGGATGGCAACAACATGATCCTTTGATACAATGCATGTATCACCTCCTTGGAAGGCTAACCAGACAGATCGTATCCACATCTGTAAGTATCTTGAAAGAAGAAGATATTGTCTGTCACCTGGCGCGGTTTGAACGTCTCGAAGACTGCCAAAAGGGTTTTGCAAATCTTCCTCATCATAATGCAAGATAGGTCAGGCAAGCCAGTGAACAATTTGATGGCGCCCAGTAGGGTTTTCACCATGTATTGAACACTTATTCTCTCGCCTGCCTTCAAGCCTGGCAGCTTCAAATAGTTTAGCCAAGTAGGTTGGCTTCTTTGCAGTAGCTCATGGGCCTTCCACGTCCGTATCCTTGGTAGAGGGCAGAAACTTAGATTATCTCTGATGACTTTTTGTGCCTCTACCAAATGGATTAGATACTGTGGATAATTCGTCAGCCACGCCTTTCTCCACCTAGGCTTGGAGTCGACTATCAACTTTACCCCTTCAGGCTTGGAGATGTCTGTTGTGTACAGTGGCACTATTGGCTCTTCTCTGATTCTTTTGTTGATTGTGGCGGCTTCGTACTTTAGCAAAGGATATGGGAGAGAGGGCTGAAGCCATTCACGCCGAAGGTTGTTGGTGTCTATCTTCTGAATAGTCATGGATTTAAAAACCCTCTGCTCCCATTCCAAGGCTTCTTTGGCCGTTTCTCTGATTTCCGCTTCTATTGCCTTTCGAAGCTTCTTTTCTTCTTCTTGTGTCAGATCTTGTGGCTCTTGAGAGGGTCCTACAAGGATTTCCTCTTGTATGGGTGTGTCCACAGGATCTACCACATTTTCTAAATCTATTCCTTCCATGGCTACTGGCCCTGTGCTTAACTACTCTTCTATCTTCTGGCCTCTCAGCTCTTCTATTTGCTTTTGGAAAGTTTGCTTTTCCGCTTCAGCTTGCTCTCCCATGTTCACGAGGAGGTCAATCAAATCGGCATTTATCTTCTCCACCTCCTCGAGCTTTCTCTTGATGTTTTCTAGCTCATCCTGCATTGCTTTGTGCTCTTCTTCCATGCGGGTTTGCATGACCACTGACCCCTCGGCCATCATGAGCCTTTGCTTCTTCTCTAAGGTCAACTCCTTCTAGAGCTCTTTCGTTTTCTCTTCATAAATCTGACTCTCCGAAGTCGTGTGAGTTGAGCTAGTAGCTCTGACTCTGGCAGGAGAAGCCCGTAGCCGTTGGATGGTTTGATCTTTAACTTTAAGCTAGTGCTTGAGCTCAATGGCCTCATCCTGGCTAGCCTCCTGCTCTATTTCTACCTTCTCTTTGGCATTCCGCATTGCTTCCACTTCCTTGGACTCTTCAGCAAGTTGTAGGGTTAGGTTATCCCTTTCCCTCTCTGCATCTGTCAATGACTTGCTGAGTTTTCTATATTCTTCTTCGGGTCCTTGCAGTCTTTGAGCTGCCGCCTGATTCTCTCTTTCCATCTCTTGGCATCTTTGCAATGCCTTTGCCATACTGGCTTGCAGCTCTGCTTCTCTCTCTACATGCCTTTGGCTTTGTTTGTGTAGAGTGTCGACTTCAAACTTGATTTGCACTTCAGTGGCTTTGAGATTAGCCATTTCACTTTCTGTGGCCAATGATTGTGCCCTCAGCCCGGTTAGCTTGGTCATCACCACATTCCAATCATTGGTGGGTGGGTGCAGGTCCACTGTATCAGTGGCCATTTCTTTTAGCTCCACTAACCGCAGGCTCTGCATCTTCTCTTTGGGCCCTGTGCTTGCCAAGTCAAATGCAATTGTGGCAGCCTCTTCTTTTGAATATCCAGCAGCAAGTAGGTCAAGAAAAGTGTTATCCTTGCTTCATTTGGCTCTGGCTGCTCACTTTTGGGCTTCGCTTCTTCATTTTGCTCTTGTTCTTGGCTCTGTTCTTGCCTTGAATCTTCCTGATCTTCAGGTTTGTCTAGCTCTTCTTTCTGTTGAGTTTGAGGAGGGCTACGAGGAGGTGGTGATGGTGGTGGGATGGATTCGGGGCTGGACAGTGGAGTTTCCGGATTTTTCTTGAAGTCCCTGTCCGCCTTTGTCGTTCTCTGTCTCTCTCTCTTGGCCTTCCTGCTCTTCTAGCAGTTGTCGTCGGACTTCCTCCACTTCTGCTTCTGTAAATGGTACATGTGGGATATTTTCCGTCGAGGCATCCAGAATCTCAAAATTCTTAATATAGTCTTCAAATCTGTCCCTGTGCACCCTTCGGGAGGATCCCGACATTGCTTCTAGTGACGGCTTCCATAGCTCGCTCAAATCTCCCTTTAGGGCTCTTTCGACTCTGAAACTTTTCATTAGCCGCTCTAGTTGTGCCGCCTTCTATGATTTCGTCTCTTTGAAAGGCACTTGGACACTCTCTTTCTTTCCTTTCTTCAATTCTGGATGCTCCTCTTGCACGGTCTCTAACCGATGTTTCAACCTAGTGGCAACCCTTGGTGCTTTGGGTTGTTCCTCTTCCTTATCTTCCTTGAGCCTTAGCTAGTCATTCTGTGATGGAGGGTCGGGCCATCTTCCCTTGGCGTGCAATGTCCCATAGACTACTTTCGTGATTAACTCACCAGGCACAATGTATGTGGGGTTCTTATTGCCCATCTTCACCAGATTGTCATGTATATAAGATGCATAGTTGATTACCTTCGGCTTGCTTTTATGCATTGCCCAGGTGAAGGTTGTGGCAATTGCTCCAGGCGGCATTCTGTACTTTTGTGGCCGCTTTGTACACATATGGAAGTACTAGTTGTACAGCTGACTCATGATTTCCACTTTAGGGTTGGCAATGTCTTCAAAGGTGTAGTTGCCTTTCTTTTCTGTGTACACCTTTACTTCGTCTCCTCTTTTGGTTACACTATCCCCTTTGTTGGAGAGGTCTAGTGCAGTTGCCACTACTTTTTCTGTGATTTCAATCACCGTGTTTGGCTTGCCTTGTAGATCCGTAACTCTGGCCACTCCATCTTATTTGATTGTAGTCACGAACTCCCATACTCTTTTTATGTCAATTCCTGCCCCCGGCACAACTTCAAAATAATTGTGGAGATCTATCTTCTCCAAGTACTCTGCCATGTTGCTTCTGACAAACTCATTGAGCTCCCACGGTAGCATGGGTAGCTCTATTACATTTCCTTCGGTGTCTTTGAACACGCCCTAGTAGATCTTCAAATCATTTGACTCTAGCAAGTCCTCTTGGATCCACGTGCTGGTTGGCTTTAGACTTCCTTCTGGGATGACAAAGGGCTCTACTTCTTCCAAATAATCTTTTATGGTCATCCTTTTCTTCTTTGCCGGTGATTTTGCGGCTGCCATAGATCCTGTTGCACTCAGTAGTCTGAAGTTAACGTTTTTTCCATATCAGCTGAGAAACTGAGTTTTAACTATCCAAATGATTTGAAAATTGAAAATAAAACTTAAAAGGAACTTGGGAAACTGTGCATGTGCTCACAGTGCAATTCTGGCCAAAAATTATCATCTACACATTCTACGCGTAGGATGTCTTTTTCATCAGATTTTGGTGATACTTGGCATGCTAGTGGTCCTTGGCCTGTGCATCCTACACGTAGGATGTCTATTTCATCAAAATTGCTCGGGATTTGTTATGTGAGTAGCTCTTGGTATGTGGAACATGTCCATGCTCTTGGATTTTGATTTGGACAAGATTTGATGTTGGTAAGACCATGTGTAGTGTTTTTGGGCTCAAAAAGTGTATCTTGGAGGTGTTGGGGGTCAAAAATGATTAGAATGGCTTTAAACTTGATATGTGAGCTCTTGAAGATGATATGAATAGATCTGGAATGGAAAAACACCCTCTGTAGGCCAAAAATGTCACATAGGATGTTTACTTCATCATTTTTTGCATGTGATCACACAGATTGGTTGGCAATGTTCTCATCAATGTATTGTGCAAGTTTCATGTGATTTGGACAAGTTTTGGTAGGTCTATGGCCCATTATTGCCTCTATGCCCTAACTTTGCATTTTTTCATGCATATGAGGTCAATTTTGGTTCAAGTGTGATGAAACTTGATGGCTAGCATGTAAGGGCTATTTAGAAACTTTGTGCAATGAAAAATGTTGGGTTTTGTGCTTAGAAATGGCCTTGAGACATCCTACGCGTAGGATGTCTCCTGATGGATTTTTTATGGAAACTGCAACTAGTGCCTTCCCTTAGTCCCCTTGAGTCCCTTTTAAACCTAATTTCAACAAAAAAGTCAAATAGATAGAAAATAACTCCCTGTGTGGATTTCAGAGCCTCCGAGCCGTTTTCTGACTTTTGGAGTGCTTTTTGGCGATGAAATTTCTTGATGTTGGTCTCCATAGCTTCCCGATCCCTTGGGGATCCTTACCGTATGGTTTTTGTCGACTTTGGCTTCACCGGAGCTCCGTTTGGCAATTTGTCGCTCTAGAAGCACCCGTGGTTGCGTTTACATGTCTTCGATGAATTGTGGTGGTCTACCATCGTAGAACTTGGTTGTTGATGGTCTAGGAAAGCCGCTCGTGAAGTTTGGTGGCAAACGGACATGCGGTTTGGCCGCGAGAGCTATTTGACGCTTTGTGTGTCTGATGCCGTTTTTCAAGTTTAGTGCCGCCTCGGGTCACCTTTTGGTAATGTGGGCTACATAGACTTGTCGAGCATGTCGAGATGCTCCTACCCATGAATTTTGGTAGCATTCGGGCGCCTCTCCGCCGATTTCCCATTTGGTGGCCTCTTGCGGGGCTCTAGGAATTAGGGTTTTTCCCGATGGTTTTCTACTGCCTTTGGACATCCAAGGCTGGTCTCCTATGCTAGGGTAAGCTGCCGATGAAGTCTCATTGCTTTTGGTTTAGCCGTTAGGTGGCCACTTCTACTTATAGGTCTCTACTGCCCGCTTTCTGTGTGAACCCTACGCTAGTTTTCGCGACAAAACGACAAACATGCATGAAAAGCTCAAGGTGGTGAGCCTACCTCTCATGCTGCTGGAAGTTCCATTCGCTCTAGGTGGCAGGAGCTCTCTCTCAAACGTCAATAGTGGAAATGAGCTAAAAATGAAGTGAAAAATTCTTATAATGGGGGTCCCCGAACCACTTTTCATGAAATTTGACATGTGCTCCCAACTTCTTGTGAGATGCAATTTAGGCTCAAAAATTTCTTGATTTGGACTTCATTTGCCCAGTTTACAAGAAATTTGACGTTTCGGTCAAAATCTGGCCAAAACACGCTTTCCGCTCCAATCTCATAATTGCACCCCCATTGTACCATAGGTTGTCCTATATTCAATGATCATCCCCATGTTTTTTTTTTTTTTTCATTACGATCGTTTTTCACCTGCTTTTTGTATTTTTGAAGTTTTTTTGCCGAAAATTAGTAAAATTAAAAGGAAAATAGCAAATCAAATCCAAAAAATCCCCAAAAATCATAATAAATCAAAAACATCACCACAAAACATTATATACACTCACATGCAATTTTTATGGCCGGATTTCTCCGTTTTACCAATATTTTATCCAAAAATGGCTATTTTTACGTATATACACACACCTAGGGGCTTGATTTGGCGTTTGGCCCCATATACTTGTAGATTCATGCTGTATAAGGACATATGTACTTGGGTTAGTCCAGAAAATTTTGCAATCAAACGACAACCCTTAAAATTAGTCGAAAAACATGCCCTTTTTGCTCTTTGTGCCATTGGGTCCGCATTTGAGAATGTCTCCCCCCCTCCTAGCCGGAGTCCTCCCAAACGACAAGGTATCGCCTCGGAGTATGTGCCGTACATGGGTTGAAAAAATTGTGCTAATGCTTGGCCGTGTAATGTGGCCCTATATTATGCATACTCGGTCAATGCATTGAAAAATTAATGATGTGCAAGAGAAGGGTATAAGCAAGATGCTTATTGGCATTTGCCGTCGAGGTTTCCTATTTTTTTTGCAAGTAAAAGCTGTAACTCTACTGCTCTCTATTTGATTTTCTTTCTTGCAAAAGTCGCTTGCTTTGCCGCTACTGTTGATATGGTCGTAGTTGTTTCCTTGGAGAGAATTGGCTTGGCCTGAATGGCCGTAGACTTTATCTCTTTTGCTTTCCATTTGTAGCTTTGTTTTTCCGGTCTTTGTAAATTTATTGCTACTTCCTTGTGTGCAATTTTTTTGTTATTGATTGGCATCCACATAAGTCGGTTTGTTGGTTTCATACGCAGCTGTCTGCCTTCCGATGGTGCTTGTACTGAAGGGAGTTCCTTTTGCTTCGGTTTTGGGATCCAGATGCGAGTCGTATTGAGTTGGTGCTGAGCATTTTCTTAGGGATCCATATCTTTTTAATTACCTTGGGTTTTGGTTGAACTATCTGTTTCGGTTGAATTCTTCTGTTGTATTGTGGTTTGTCTGCCATGTCATTTCTATCCTTCTGCACCCATATTTGGTTTTCTCGTGTTGGTAATCTTGATCTTTGCATTGCGGTTGGTGACTTCCTGTAGTGAACATGGTTGGCGGTTCCTTGTTGGTGCTTTAGTGGCACCCTTCCTTTTGGCTTTTTATCCAGTGATTGCATTGCTGGCAACGGATTATTTTGGGGTTGTTGAGCAAAGGATATTACCTGTTGTTCTTGTGCATGCTAAATATTGACTGCATTCGCATTCCAATCCATCTGCACATTGTACTCTTTTTGCCAAGGTTGTCCCAACAACATGGGGTGTTGTGTACTTTCATCGTCAACCACATAAAACTTGTGTGGGTAAATATATTGATGTACTTGTACATGCAATATAGTCCAGCCCAATGTTTCCAGTGAATGTGATGTACTACTTTCCAGCACTTGTGGAGTAGGATGAAGCTAACCTGTGGGCTTGAGATGTTTGTATAATCTGTAAGAAATCAAATTTCCTTGAGCTCCAGAATCAAACAATGCCGTCGATTCGACTCGATTGCTACCCACTTTGATTGCAATTACTGGCTCCACTGTGTCTTCATCAAAATTCGTTAGTCGAATGGCATTGATTCGCAACGGTGATCCACATTGTTGTTGTTATCGCAGAAGTCTTCTTTTTGCAATGCGTTCTTTTTCTTCTGCTTGAGCTTCTTCTCGTACCCTCTGTTTCTCCTTCATCCGTTGTTTTTCTTGATGGATTTGTTGAAGCATATCCTGTGTTAGTGGTAAATGATATTTCCTTAATCGACACCCACTAATCCAATGTGGCATTTCTTCGCCGGCTAATGTAGCAAGCTTGACAGCTCCGCTTTGTGATAAGTCACTAATCACAAAGGGTCCCATAGGGCTTTTTAAGTTTCTTGGCATGTTGCTTCAAGGTATACACAAGTACATAATCACCTGTTTTGAACTCTTTCGTGCGCACATGCTTGTCAAAAAACTCCTTTCGTCTTCTCTTTTTAGCATAGATCAAAGCTACAGCTCTCAAGCAAAGTTCATCTATCTTTTCAAGATCATCTACTCTTGAAGAGAGCTGATGCCCTGTCCATTCTAAGCGTTTCGCTACTCGTAGAGTTGGAATTAAAAACTCTATGGGTAATATAGCATTTAGGCCAAACACCATGTTGTACGGTGTCGTTCCTATCTATGTTTTGTAAGCTACCCTGTATGCCCATAATGTTGAGTGTAGCTGTTTATCCTAGTTTGTTCTTGACTTTGATACAATTTTAGTGAGAACCGTGCATAGTGTTTTATTTGTGGCCTCAGCTTGTTCATTTGCCTGTGGATGATATGGAGCAAATTTTCTATGTATGACCATGAATTCCTCTAGCAGATATTCAATGACTTCATTAAGAAAATGTCTTCCTCGATCACTGACAATTTCTATTGGTAAACTGTATCGTACAAAAACATTCTCATACAAAAATTGTGCAGTTGTTCGTGCATCTGCATTTTGTGTTGCCTTGGCTTCCGCCCATTTTGTGAGATAGTCTGTGGCCGCGATGATATATTGGGTATGGGTGCAATATGCAGGAGGTGAAATAGGTCCCACAAAATCAATGCCCCATTTTGCAAATGCCCTTGCTCCCATCATTGGCCGTAGTGGCATCTCATCTCTCTTTATCGGCACCTTGGTGCGTTGACAAGCGTCACAACGCTTTACAAACTCGTCAGCATCCATATGCAATGTAGGTCACCATATTCCTGCCAGTTAAGATAATTTTTGTCATCTTATTGCCTGAAAAATGGCCTCTACTTCTTTCGCTATGTGCGTGTTCTTAAATCAGCAGGTATTCACTTTCACTTGCACAGATTCTAAGTTGATTGTCCTTTCCTCGCTTATAGAGTTGGTTCCCAATTAACTGAAAGTCACGAGCCTCCAACTCTATAGCCCTTTTTCGTGCTTTTGTTATATTTTCAGGAAACTTCCTTGTGGTTGAGAAATCAATGATATATTGACTCCATGCAAATGCAATGTTTACCTAAAACAATGTCGCGTGATCCACTGGTCGTGTGGCACTACATATAGTACAATTGTTAACATAAGCATGTGTGTCCGCGTACATAGTTGTCCAATAAACCCCTAACTGTTTCAGTCTCTGGTGTGGTTTTCACCGTTGAACAATGAATGCACAATCCTGGACATGCGCTTCTTCAAGATAACACTCAAATTCCTCCGGATTTATACATAATCGTAGAATTTGGTCCGATCCTAGATGATACAGCCGTCCTACAATCAACTAAAAAAATTTTGTTTGTCGAATTGTTTGTTGTTTGGATCTGTCTTCCGTGTTATCAAACCTACCTCCAAAGGAAAGAATGCTAACAATTTCCTGAGACCATTTGGGTATCATTTCAATATTGAAAAGATAAGCATCTGGTATGTCATCATCTACTCCTTCAGGAGCTTCCCCGTTGTGTAGCCTTGAAAGATGATCCGCTCGTAGATGAGTTTTACCCTTTTTGACCACCACTGTGAACTCAAACTCTAGAAATATAATAAACCAGCGCACAATTCTCCCTGTATTGCATGGTTTATTTACCAGATACAAGAGAGCTTGATGATCTGTGAAGAACACAAATTTGTTTGCGAGCAAATAGTGCCGAAATTTCTTTACAGCATAAATCATTCCTAACCCCTCTCTTTTGGTGATTGTGTAGTTCTTTTCCGCACTATTTAACTGTCGGCTTGCGTAAAAAACTGGAAAATCCATTGTTCCGTCTCCAGGTTGAGCCAGAATACTCTCGATTGCATATGCAGATGTATCAATGTGAACTTGGAATATCTTTTCCCAATCCGGTGCTTTAAGTACAGGTGTTGATACAAGATTTTCCTTCAGCTTTTGGAATGAAGTTTCACACTCCTCAGTCCAATCGAAATTGACTAACAATCGATACATAGGTTGTGCGATGACTGCATACATATATATATGAATCTTTGATAATATCCACAATGTCCCATGAAGGATTGCACTTGTTTCGCATTAGTAGGCCTGGGCAGGTCTACTATGACCTTGATTTTGTCTAGGTCTGTGGTTATGCAATTTCTGGAGACAATGTGTCCTAAGATGCGGCCTTGCCTAACCATGAAAATGCACTTTTCCGGGTTAAGACATATTCAATATGTTCTGCATTTTTTAACTACCTTTTGCAAATGGTCAATATGTTCCTCTCGTAGTAGAGAGTGTACACAAAGGTCATCCATGTATATTTCTAAGAATATTCTCGGGTATTCTTTGAACGCATGCATCATTAACCTTTGAAAGGTAGCTGGGGCATTAGTTAAGCCAAACGACATAACTCTATACGCATATATTCCCCATTCTGTGGAAAACATTGTTTTGTGTTGATCTTCTATTGCAATTGCCAGTTGTTTGTATCCTGAAAACCCATCTAGAAAGGAATAAGCCCATTTCCCAGCCACCCTCTCAAGTACATGTTCTGTGATCGGCAAGGGATAATTGTCCCTTATGGTGGTTGCATTTACCTTTTTGAGGTTTACACACACTCGCAGTTTTCCGTTCTCATAGATGAATTCAGCATCCATCAGCTTGTCAATCTTCTCTTTGATTCGTTTAGCAAATGTGTCATTATATGTATAAGGACGCTATTTGCTAGGTTTCACATCTGATTTCAAAGGAATTGTATGTTGACATATCAATGGATCAACTCCTTTGAGGTCTTTTTAGGACCATGCAAACACATCTTTATACTTCTTGAGAAGTTGTGTTAGCAATTCTTCTTCTTCAGGCTCTAAATCAGTTGCTATATAGACCGACTGAGGCTCTTCACCTGGTTCAGCGAGGTCTATTCGTTTAGCATTTTTCGACCCATCGTAAGATTCCTGGTTTGTTCTTTCCCTGATTGGTAGTGTCATTATGATTTTTTTGTCCTGGATGGTGAATTTCCGATAGTGTGATGGTACATTCATGTTTTCTTTCTCTAACTCCCCTTTTCCATCACTATCTCCCTCAGTAGTCCGTTCCTCTTGTAAAGACCGTTTCAGTTCTTGGTATTTCTGTTTACGCTCCAGTTTGGTCCACTCTGGGTCTTTTGTTGTTTTTTTTTTTTTAGATTTTTGTGATTTTGTTTCTGTTTTAGCTTTTCGTACTTATCTTATTTCCTCTCACATTCCTTCTCTTCGAACTTTTGAGAATCTTCCTGATATTTGATCTTTTACACAATCCTCTGCTTTTACAAGCATTAGATAGTGAGTTTTATCTTTTATCATGGGCATCAGGTTCTCTCTTGCTTTGTTTGCTGCTCGTTTTCTTTTATAGAGTTCTTGGCGTGTAGGGTGCTAATTGGCAAAATCATAAAACTTGATATTCTCTGTTTTCTCCTCACGCTCACTTGCGCTTTCTGAATACTCATTATCTGCATCGTTATTTACCTCCAGATGTTCAGAGGAGTTATAAAACTCTTCTTGTTCTAGTGGTTCTATAATCTCATCTCCTCCTGGTATAATGCTTACCATGTAATAGGGTAACACATCATAGCCATCCTTATCGCAAAATTTTGTTGTTGGACTATCTGTAATGGTACAGATATCCAATGTTGCTAGTATGTGTTCCCATTCCAGAGGTTCCAAGGCATCTTCAGGAAAAGGTTCCGAAATATAATCCTTGTCCTTAATCGCTCTTTCTAAGACGTATTCCTCTCTTTTTAAGCTCCCACAATGTGAAGCTCCGCACATCCATAGCTCTTTTTGTTGCCCTAACCATGCTGGGAGTTCCGACCCTCCTAATGTAGCTGAATCAAACTCTTCCACTGGTGTTTGGTTCACATCCTTGTAACTATGTTCTTTTAGGTGTATTTTGGTTGTTGTCACACCATGTCTGAGGTATATGTGGTCCTAACCCCAATCCTGGACCATCTTTAATTGTCTCATGAATGGTCTTCCTAAGATGATCTCATAATTGTTCTTTTTGTCGAAATTGACTATTGCAAATGTATGCTCATACTCGATTCCGCATGAAGTGACAATCACTTTTTCTAAGAGTCCTAGAGGCTTCTCCAACCCATCAGCCAATTGAAATTTCATTCTGCTAGCTCTCAAAGCTAGTTTTCCCCATTTTTTCCAGATTTCCTTGGTGGCGATAGCAACTCCTGCTCCACTGTCAAGAATAGCCCTGGAAACTACTCCTTGGAATTCCACTGGTAGCGTGGTGTTTCCATCTTCTCCCTCACAATACTCTCCAACCTTGTTTAAAGGTACTGGCCTAGTATTTAGTTGAGGCCTGTCCAATTCTCTGATCCCTTCCTGAAGCTTCGAGGTGGAGTCTTTCACTCCAAATTTTTCTAGGCATTTGCTTACTGTGGTCCACATGTTTGGTCATAACCTTAGGAGTTTGGTAAATGTGATTGTGCATGCCACCGGGGTGGACAATAACTCAATCAACCCTCGTGAATCCATCACTTTGTTAGAAGAAAGTCTTTGAGATGGGATTGCTCTCAACTCAGACTTGGCTTCATACTCTCCTAGGTAAGAGGGTAGAGTTTTTAGCGAGTCTGGTTGGCTGTGCTCCGAACTAATTGACCACTGGTCTCCCCCTTGTGAATGTATATCAAAGTTCATTTGTGATCTTGCCTCAAATTCTTCAATAGGAGGTAAGATCTCATTTTTCTCTTTTTTCGTGCTGTTCATGTGGTAACTCACCCTGTTAGCTTCGTTGGTCTCACGGATTTGCTTCCACAGATCATCTAGACCGTTACAATCCTTGCCAATTTCTGCCAATGTTTTAGGCTGGAACCCGTTACTTGCCTCGTCTGTTGTATTTGGCGCTATGATAGGTTCTCCCCTAGACTCATAAGCATTCGCGAGTCTTTTCTTCATTTCTACTTGTTGCTCTAAAGCTGGTTTGATAGGGGTTGGAGTTGTACTTCATGCCAATTCGCAGGTTTACCAAGCGGGTTTTCTATCAAAGATTGAGTTGTTTCAATCATCTTTCTACACATTTCCAACCTTTGTTTTTCTATTTTAGCATATGGATAAATCATCCATCTTTGCTCTAGGGTTTGGTTCTTTTTGAGTCTGGCTTTGTAAGCTTTTAGAAGTGTATCTAACTGCTCATTTAACTTGTCTGCCAAAATTGATCCTGCACTTTTGGGTTCTGCTATTTCCTTGGGTGCTATGGTTGCCGCAGTGTGTGAGCTTAGGCTTGCTAGATCCTCTAACTTCTCTAATCTATCCTTTGTGTGTTTTAACTCTTCGGATAGAGCCGTTTGCTCTTGTTCTCTCCTGGCTTTCATACGCGCTTTTCTAGCTTTCCAAGTGCTTCTCTAATTTTTCGTTTCTGAACTTGGGGCATCGGTTTTTGGTTCTTCAATTATGGGTTCGTTCGTCATTCTTTGAGCTTGGGCTCGTGTCACTGCCTCAATAGGTATGATTGTTTCGTTTTCGGACCCTCCACTAGAAGATACTGCTTCCAGCATGTTCAAGGTAGTTTTTGCTCCTTTGCTCGGGTTCTTAGGGCAATCAGGAATCAAATGAGTAACTCCACACTCGGTGCAATATGCGTTGACTCTAATGATTTCGCATGTATGACCAAAAAGGGTTTGAAAGATGTTTCCATTGTCAAAGAAGATAAGTATAAACGCTACTTATGGCTGAAAATCAGCCCACCAAATGGTCAAGTCATGTTTGTGGCCGGTTGCTACATTCCTCACTATGACTACAACTTTTATACTTGCTTGAATATGGATAGAGATCATCCCTTTGTTGAACTAGAGGAAGACATTGCTCAGTACAAGGATCGAGGTGAAGTCATTGTTTTTGGAGACATGAATGCTCGCACAAATATGTTACAAGACGACACACAACAAGTAGACATGCCGCATGTCTCAAGAAGAATGGATGACTCATACATGTATAATCGAAGTTCTAATGATGCAAAAGAAGTGGATCACTATGGAAAGTCACTTCTACATATGTGCAATAGTACCGGAATGCTCATTGCAAATGGTGTATCTCTATGGCAAGGCACCAATGACTTTACATGTAGAAAGCACAACGGTGATAGCGTGATTGACTATATGTTGTTCTCGGAAGCCACTCTAGAATGCATACAAAGCTTTACACTTGGTGAATGGAATCCGGAATCGGATCATAGGATGTTATGTATTGACCTCAAGTGTGGTAAACGGCCCGAGCATGTAGCCTCCAATCATGATGTGAATCATTTGTACCTACGTCTAGACTTCAAACGAGCACTTATATATGCTGATATGGTGGACCAAATGTTAAGCATGATAGAGCATCAAGAGATCCCAACATTAGAATGCAAGTGGAAAGTTTTCAAAGAAGTAATTTTCTCTTGTGCGAAGGAATGCTTTTCGGTGAAACACATGTCTTGCAAAAGGTCTAAGAAGGGTAGCACCAAGAAGAAATGGTTTGACATGGAATGTAGTCAAGCCCGAAAACACTTGCTAAGATTGGATGTAATCAAAGACAAGGAAGTTTACTTGGAATGTTCACACACATACAAAGCACTTGTTCAAAAGAAGAGGAGAAGGTGGGAAGTCGAAAAACAACTTCTTTTAGCACAAGAGAAAGCACATGCATGTGGCAAGTTTTGGCAAAATCTAAAAGGCAAGCGCGTTGAGAGCTTTGGTGACTTGACACTTGAGGATATGTATATGCATTGTAAGAACCTCTATGAGCAACCCAATGTTGATAAGATGGATTGTTGTAGCTCCCTTCCGTTTATGTCTCCCTTCTTTACCATTGAAGATGTATGCCGCGCGCTTGAGAAACTTGCTACTCGCAAGGCAGGTGACCTTCAAGGTGTCAAGGCTGAAATGATTAAATGGACAAGCAAGAAAACACGATATTGGATATGCGATATGTTTAACCTTGCACTTCAGTATGGCATGCCTCATGATTGGAGTGCAAATTGGATCAAACCTTTGCACAAAGGAGGAGATGTAAACAATGTGTTGGGGTATAAAGCCCAATGTGGTCGCCCAGGTAAGTGGGAAGGCCGCCAGTTATGTACACATATTCTTTTGTAAAAACCTAATAAGAACTCACTATGCTCTACACATTACAGTAGAGCGAGTTCACCATATCGTCGTGCTCTTCTTCTCACACTCTCTCTCACGTCGCACTTCCGCTCGTACTCCTTCAACTGGTATCAGAGCTCAAAGGCTCGGGGCAGCACTGCAGGAGGCTAGAGTCACCAACTCAGATTGGAGTGAAATTCGACAGGTGAAGACACGGCACCAAATCTCGTGGGTAAACCCAAAGGACCCGGTGTTGTCAGAATTTCATTCTGAGGTCATCTCGACCACCGTTCGGCTTCGACAAAGGTCTGCGCAGGCCATTTTCGACTACGTGGTCTCGACGGGTGCAGATCTGACTCTGCAAATTTGGGGTTTTCGGCCTACGACTGCAGGTGCTGAGGATATCGACACTCCCAAAGTGTTGATTTGTGGCTGTCTACACATCGAAGGACGGCTCAGAGTTCTTGGAGGCGTGTCACATACGACACGGGCGCATCTACACACAGACTGTAGGCAACATCCACTAGTTCATCAGGTAGCTTGTGTTTGCTGCTTGATATTCCAGATTTCATCCTGACATTGCAGGTACTTCCACATGGGATGTATTGTCAGAGATGATGTATGTTTGTTGAGGGTTTGCTGGATGTGAGTCACGCAGCAAACAACCGCCGCAGCGGTTAGAGCATATAGTGGGAAATTTGTGGATGTATGACTTTGTGGGAAGTCTATGTACTGTCAGATTTACTACAGCCTTTGTTGAGGGTCGAGTGAGGTTATTTTGAGCTAGGGGATTCTCGAATGTTGAGATCCGTTCGGTGATACAGGTCTTGGAGCGATCCCTCGAGCACCCTTAGATAGGCAGCTAGGATGTATTGACTGTGAGTTAGACAGTTGGGATTGCATCTTTGCTTTACTGCCGTTGAGGCATTGTCACAGTCTATGCTTACAGGACAGTGACAGGGCAGTGAGAGACAGTACAGGTGCAGGACAGGTTTACCCGCAGCTTACAGTGTCAGAGAGACAGTGTTTTTTGAGCTGTTTTTGGTCTGTTTTTTGAGTACACCAGAGCCATTTTACAAAGGAGACTCTGCCAAAATTTATGCAGAATCTGAAGCTTTCTTGGTTCATTTGACAGGTTGATATTGGTTCAGAGGTCAGTTTACAGGGGAAACTCTGCCAAATATTTCCCAGGAAAGTAAACTACTATGAAGCGTAGCTATGGCTGGATCACAGGACACTGCTCTTTACAATATCAAGAAGCTGGATGGAAACAATTTCCCATTGTGGAAGAAGCAGATTTGGCACGTGTTGGTACAAAAGAAGCAGATAAAACCTATAAAGCTCAAAGGGATAAAACCAGAAGATATGGACGAAGATGAATGGAGCGAAATGGATGAATTGGCACTTTCTACCATTATGCTGACTTTGGCAGAAAGCGTTTACTTCAATGTAGCAGACGAGATGTCGGCTTATCAAGCATGGTTAAAGCTGAGTGATCTTTATGAGAAGCAAAGTGCAGATTCACAGGTATACTGGCTTAAGAAGCTTGTTGACTTGAAGATGAAAGAAGGGACACCTATGACCAATAATCTGAATGAATTCAACACCATCTACAGTCAGTTGTCAGCTCAAGGTGTCAAGTTTGATGAACCTGTTAGAGTTATGTTCCTGTTGATCACATTGCCAGAAAGTTGGGACACTTTTCGCATAGCTTTGAGTAATTTTGCACCTCCAGATGGTTTGAACATAGCAGGTGTAGAAGGAAGTCTGCTTACTGAAGAAACCAATAGAAAGACAATGAACAAAGGCAAAGGAACAGCCTTAGTTGTCAGAGGAAGGACCAAAGAAAAATACAAAGGTGGAAAGAGGAATCAGTCTCGTAGCAAGTCCCGCAGTGCTAAAGGCAAGAGTGACATAGAATGCTACCATTGTGGCAAGAAGGGTCACATCAAAAGAGACTGCAGAGAATGGAAAGCAGAAAAAGGCAAAGAGAAAGTTGAAGACCATGGTGAGAAGAACAAGTCCTCAGTGAAGATTCAAGAAATAAATGTGACAAACACTGTTGCAGAGGATGACAGTCTAGTGTCAGGAGACATCTACTTCTTGAAGAATACAATGGACTCAACTCTTCTTACAGCATCTGATGGAAATGCACTGAGTGACTGGATTATAGACTCAGGGGCATCACTTCATGTGTCTCCAAACAAGGAGTGTTTTACTTCTTATCTGACCACTAAAGATCATGTTCGGCTAGGCAATGGGCAGACATGTGAGATCTTAGGTGTTGGAGATGTTCAATTGAAGTTTCAGAATGGCTCTTCTTTCACGCTGAAGAATGTGAGACATGTTCCCGCAATTACAAAGAGCTTGATCAGCACAGGTTTACTTGATGATGCTGGCTACGTCACCACTTTTGGACAGAACATGTGGAAGATATCCAAGGGTTCTATGACAGTAGCACATGGAGTAAAGTCTGGAGGACTTTACATGATTTATGTATCAAATGTCTCTAAAAATGTAATCAATGTAACCGAGCAGCCGAACGTTTCTTTGTGGCATAGCCGGTTAGGACATATGTCCAAGAAGGGAATGGAAATCTTGTCTCGTTCTGGTTATTTGCCTGGCTTTTCATTTAATGATTTTGAATTCTGTGAACATTGTCTGTATGGTAAGCAAACACAGCAGCCACATAAGCATAGAAGCAGTAGAAGAGATACACAGTTGGCACTTGTTCATAGTGATTTGTGTGGACCTATGCCTAACCTATCTCTAGGGGGAGCTTCTTACTTTATGACATTTATAGATGATTACTCGAGGAAAGTATGAGTTTACTTTCTCAAGCACAAGGATGAAGCGTTTAGTGTTTTCAAAACGTTTGTGACACTTGTGGAGAATCAGAGTGGTAAGAAGCTTAAATGCTTACGCACTGACAATGGTGGAGAGTATGTTTCAAAGGCCTTTCAGGACTTTTGTGAGTCAAAAGGTATAAAACGTGAACTTACTGCTCCTTACAATCCTCCTCAAAATGGTGTTGCTGAGAGGATGAATAGGACCATACAAGAGAAGGTCAGAAGTATGTTGTCTAATGCACAGCTGCCAAATGGGTTTTGGGCTGAAGCTGTATCAACAGTTGTTCATCTTGTAAATAGATCTCCTAGCAAGGTTTTGCAAAAGGATTCAGTGTCAGAGATGGTATGGTCAGGCAAAATGCCCTCATACAAGCATCTCAGAGTCTTTGGCTGTGAGGCATATACTCACATTCCAAAGGAATTTAGGAACAAACTTGAGCCGAAGAGTAGAAAGTGCATCTTTCTAGGCTATGGTAATTCTGGTGAGATGGGGTACAGACTTTTGGATCCCGAATCCAGAAAGGTTGTCCGCAGCAATGATGTTCACTTTAATGAATCCAAATATCATTCTAAACCAGAGAGGGTTGAGGAGATTAGAAGAGTTGTCTTCCAAGAAGATGGACCTGCACGTGCAAGACAAAATGTCAGGGCTCAAGAGGAGCAACGACAGGATAGAGTGGAACCACAGGTTGTGGCTGAGCCTGAGCCACCTATTGTGCGTAGATCTGGACGTGTCACGCGACCTCCTGATAGGTTTGTTCCATCTATGAACTATGTCATGTTGACTGATTGCAATGAGCCTTCATGTTACAAGGAAGCAGTGCAAATGAAGGACTCTGGGAATTGGCAATTGGCCATGCAGTCAGAGATGACAGCTCTGCATAAAAACCAGACATGGAACCTAGTTAAATTACCACAGGGAAAGAAGGCTCTACCCTGTAAATGGGTTTACAGGTATAAGATCACCGCTCATGATAGTCAGCCAAAGTACAAAGCAAGGCTTGTTGCCAAGGGCTTTAAGCAAGAACAAGGCATTGACTTTGATGAAGTCTTCTCTCCGGTGGTCAAGATGACTACATTGAGATGCTTTCTTGCATTGGTTGCCATATTAGATTTGGTGTTGCACCAAATGGATGTCAAGACAGCGTTCTTGCATGGTGATTTAGATGTGGAAATTTACATGCAGCAGCCAGAAGGGTTTGTTGAGAAAGGCAAGGAAGATTGGGTATGCCAGTTGTTAAAGAGTCTTTATGGCTTAAAACAATCACCGAGGGCATGGTAACATAAATTCCACAAGTTTATGCTTTCTCAAGGCTACAAACGTAGTGAGTTCGATCACTGTCTATATACAAAGAAGGCTAAGGATGGTAGTTGGCTGATCCTTATTTTGTATGTGGATGACATGTTGATTGCTGCCAAGCACTTGGAAGAAATTTCAGCTTTGAAGTCAAAGATGGCAAAATCGTTTGACATGAAAGACATGGGTGAGGCAAGTCATATACTTAGTATGCGCATTGAGAGAGACAGATCAAAGAAGTTGATTTGGTTATCTCAAACAGAGTATATTGACAAGGTTTTGCAACGTTTCAATATGGAGAAGGGAAAGGCACTGAGTGTTCCATTGCCACCATATGTGAAACTTAGCAAACAAAATTGTCCTGTGTCTGAGGAAGAACAGGCTGAAATGGATAAGATTCCATATGCGTCTGCAGTGGGTAGTTTGATGTATGCAATGATTGCTACTCTCCCAGACATTGCATTTGCAGTGGGAGTAGTAAGTCGATACATGTCAAACCCAGGCAAGAAACATTGGGAGGCAGTGAAAGGAATATTGAGATACCCGAAAGCTACAAAGAGTATGCGTATATGCTATGGGAGTCAGGAGCTAAGTGTAAAGGGTTTTACAGACTCAGATTATGCAGGTGACTTAGACAACCGAAGGTCTACGTCAGGGTATGTCTTTACATTGGCTGGTGGAGCAGTATCATGGCGTTCTAGATTACAAGATTGTGTTACTCAGTCTACTACAGAGGCTGAATATGTTGCAGTATCAGAGGCATGCAAAGAATCAATTTGGCTTAATCGACTAGTAACAGATTTGGGAATCAAAGAAGAGATGCCTGTGTTATATTGTGATAGTCAAAGTGCTATACAATTGGCTCGCAATCCAGTTTATCACTCAAAGACAAAGCATGTGGATGTGAAGTATCATTTCATCAGGGAAATGCTCGAGGATAAGCAACTTCAGCTTGTCAAAGTTCACACCACAGAAAATCCTGCTGATCTACTTACAAAAGGACTTCCCTCAGAGAGCTTTGCGCATTTTCGCAAGCAGTTAGGTGTAGGGTAGTACATCACTTCTCTACATCTCTTGTATATTAGCTTGTATAGTAGCTTCTCTCACACTTAAAATACCACATTGGACTTTAAGTGGGAGGTTGTTGGGGTATAAAGCCCAATGTGGTCGCCCAGGTAAGTGGGCGGGCCGCCAGGTATGTACACATATTCTTTTGTAAAAACCTAATAAGAACTCACTATGCTCTACACATTACAGTAGAGCGAGTTCACCATATCGTCGTGCTCTTCTTCTCGCACTCTCTCTCACGTCGCACTTCCGCTCGTACTCCTTCACAATGTGAACAACTATCGCACTATAATGGTTGGTTCTTTAATGGCAAAGTTATTTGGATGTATCATGGAGATGAAGATAAGTGAATGGGCTGAAAAGAATGGCAAACGTGCACTTGGCCAAGCAGGTTTTTGAAAGCATCATAGCACTATTGATCACCTTGTCACTCTTTGAGTTCGTATGGAAGCGTCTCGATTGAAAGGAAAAAATTTGTATTGTTGCTTTGTGGATTTCAAGAAAGATTTTGACATGGTACCGCGAGGAAATCTTTGGAGATGTATGCAAAGCCTTCAAGTGTCGAGAGAATTTATGCATGCAGTCTTTCGCATCTACCAAAAAGTGATATGCCGATTATGTATGGGAGATGGAATTTCAGAATTTTTTGCAAGCACTATTGGTGTCAAACAAGGATGCCCACTTTCCCCAACCCTCTTTGGGCTACTCATTGATGAATTGGAATGCATGGTTCTTGACTTTATGCAGCAAGAAGTCATAGAACAGGTTAAGATTGGAAATGCGGTGATCATGCTTTTGCTTTATGCCGATGATGTAGTGCTCTTGGCACATACCTTAGAAGATGCACAAAAGCTTATGAGTGTCTTGGAACGCTTTTGCCTACATAGCGGGCTGATCGTGAATGGATCCAAAACCAAGGTTATGCTTGTAAAGACCCTCAATGATGAAAATCCATGCATTGTATATAACAATGAGAAACTTGAAGTGGTAGATCACTTCAAGTACCTTGGCGTTGAGGTTCCATCCAATCATAAATGGAAGGATTGTGCAATGCGTCGCTTGAAAGCCGGAAAGAGGGCCTATTATGCATTTGAGAACATGTGCAATGCAGGAGAGATCAAGTGTTGGGCTCTCAAAAAGTACCTCTTTGACACATTGGTGACAACGGTGCTTCTTTATGGAGTGGAGGTGTGGGGTGGAAGCATCGGGAAGTCTACTTGGAAAGAGTTTGAGAATGTCCAAAAGCGTTTTCTCACCAACTTTCTCCAAGTCAAGACACAAACACCCTACATGCTCTTACTTCTTGAGTCCGGATTGCTTCCCATTGAGGTCTTGGGCATGCAAAGGGTTGTGGAGTCCATGCGTAAAACACAACGTAGCCCTTTGCATCGACTTCCTAGAATCGCATATGAAGCAAGTCAAATGGTTCAAAAGACATGCAAGAGCAAAATACTAAGTTCGGGGTGGATGCTTGATATCAAGAAATGGTTTGAAAGATGGGATGCATGTCACTTGGTCAAGGATGCGTCGATCCACTCCCAAGTTAATGAGGCCTTCTTACAACGCCAATGTATCACGGATTGGGAGAAATCCGGAGGTTCTCCCTTCAGCCATTACACCACACACGTTGCCCCAAACTACAAATCTCTCTTCTTCTCGGAACGAGGTAACCGAACCCATTCCTACATCCTTGAGCCCATCCCGTTGAGTGCGATCCGCACCATTGCCTCCATTCGTCTTAGCTCCCATTCTCTACGTTGCGAGACAGGACGTTGGGGCACTGGCGAGGAGTGTCATCGACTTTGCACCTTATGCCCTCGTCCAGTGCGAGAGAGTGAGTACCACACACTACTTGAGTGCTCAGATTTTGACCACATTAGGTCCTCTTTTCCCCATATATTCAGCCATGATCTCTCCCTACATACCTTCCTCTCCCAACCACGATGTGGAATCTCTATTGCGACGCTCATTTCAGCCATTTTTGAGCATCGAGAGTCACTTATGAACTCCACTCACACCACGTGACATGTTCATTTGGTCCCATAGGTCATATTTGACCTCCCAGGACGATAATAGAACTATCTATCTATCTCTCTCTCTCTCTCTCTCTCTCTCTCTCTCTCTCTCTCTCTCTCTCTCTCTCTCTCAGTGCAGCCGTTTTTTGACCTAGTAGACAGCAGTCCACTCTTTTGATCATAACTTCTTCATCCGAACTCCGATTTGGGTGATCTATAGCCTCAATCGAAGAGCACAAAGTCATCTACGCATTGATGTAAAGACAGAAATTTTCAGAGTTATGGAAGGCATTTCTGTAGCAGCATTTCCAAAGTGAACAGGTTCAACAAAATTGATTCTCATCTCGTATTTTACATACAATGTCTTCCGGCACTCGCAAGGGTTCTTCTTCTTCAACAAGGTCCACAACCATTGTGAAAAATGATCCAAAATCTCCTAAGTGTGGAGATAGCAACACAACCACCCAACCAACGACATCGGAAACCATGATCATGGCGTACTTGGTATCATTGCAAGAGACCGTAAACAAACAAGGCGAAGACTTACGAGCACTTGCAATGGAGAATGGCACACTAAGAGTGCTTGTGGTTGAGAATGAGAATCTCAAGAGGACACTTGAGATGCAAACAACACGTTTGATGCAACTTGAAGAGGAAGTCAAGGAATGTAAACGCTCTCTTGTGGACTTGAATGCTTTGAAGGAGCGGATGAGCAAAGTAGAGCATGACCATGTATTGAAAGAGGAGAAATTTGACACTATGAGCCGGGATGTATGCGACATGAAAAATGTATGCACAAACAAGTCTTGGGCTGATGTATGTGGTAGCAATGTGGTTTCTAATTCCTCACTCATGCAAGCTATGGTTCAAACAAAGAATGTTGAGAATGTGGATGTGGAGGAGTTGAAGGAATGGGAGCGACGTTCCAAGAACATTGTTATTGGTGGAATTCCCGAAGAGAAGTTAGAGACACCTCCTTCTCTTGCCATTGTTATTGAAGATTTCTTCAAAACCCACTTCGGCATGTCCGGAGTTATGGTCTATGGAGCACATAGAGTGGGGAAGCAAGGAGCTCCTCGCTCGGGAGAACGGCCAATTGTATGCACCATGCCGGATGAGACCAAGCAAAATATTATCCTTGATAATAGTTGGATCTATTTGAGGGATACAAAATGTTTTGTATGTGAAGATCGCACTATTAAGCAACAAAATATGCGTCGCAAGGCATATGAGGAAAAGAATAATAAAAACAAGGAGATCTCTCATGAAGAAAATGTGCCCAAGGAGGAGGCAAGTCTCTCAAGCAAAAAGGGATGCGTGACCTATGAGACCGAGTTACAATTGAAAATATGCTTTTGGAATTGTAATGGATACCCATGGAATGCGGGGGTTGGCATTGATGAAATAACAAGCAAAGCCGATGTTGTACTTCTTGTTGAAACTTGGGAGCATGATACACAAAGGATTAACGGCTTGGAGGATTACAATGTACATTCATTGATGTGGTCAAAGAATCTCAAGCAACGAAGAGGACAAGGAGGGTTAGCATGTATGGTTAAGAAAGGATTGGAAGATTTTGTATCAATTGTGAAAGATGACAAGTACAAACGTTATGTATGGTTGAAAATTATGACACCAAAAAGAGCACCCATTTTTGTAGCCGGTTGCTATATTCCTCATCATGATTCTCCCTTTTATGCTTGCATGGATAGAAATCAACCATTTTCTGATTTGGAAGAGGACATTGCTTATTTCAAAGGTGAAGGTGATGTTATTGTATTTGGGGATATGAATGCTCGCACAAAAACATTGCAACATGATACTCAACAATTTGATATGCCATACATTTCAAGGGAGTTGGAGGAAGTTCACTTGTATGATCGTACTTCAATGGATGAGAAAGAGCCGGATCACTATGGAAAGTTACTTTTACACATGTGTAATAGCACGGGTATGCTCATTGCCAATGGTGTATCTTTGTGGAGTGGAACCAATGGATTTACATGTAGGAGACATAATGGGGATAGTGTGATTGACTATATGCTACTCTCTGAAGCCATCATCTATCGCATAAAGAGTTTTATGTTTGGTCAATGGACCCCAGGATCCGACCATCGCACCTTATGTATTGACCTTTCATGTGGAGAAGCAACTAAGCATGATAATCTCAGCCAAAGGAAAGAGAAGTTATCACTATGTATGGATTTCAAACGGGCACCAATGTACATTGAAATGGTTGAGCAAAAATTATGGTGACAAAGCTTCAATGTGATGCACCATTGGAAACTAAATGGAAAGCTTTCAAGAAAGATATTTGTTCTTGTGCGGAAGAATGCTTTTCCATAAAGCATCTCCATGGTATCAACAAAGATAGATCACGCAAAAGGTGGTTTGATAAAGAATGTCAAGATGCTCGAAAGTCCTTGATAAAGCTTGATGCAACTATGGACAAAGACAACTATCAAAGTCATTTGCATACATACAAGGCATTGATTCAAAAGAAGAGAAGAAGATGGGAAGTAAAGCAACAAGAATTTCAAGTCCAAGAAAAGGCACATGCATGTGGAAGATTTTGGAGAAACTTGAGAGGCAAGCGGGTTGAGAATTTTGGTAACTTGAGTCTAGTGGATATGTACACACATTGTAGGCAATTATATGAGCAAGCAAATACTGAAAAAATGCCATTTTATGGTTCACTCCCATGTATGCCGTCTTCTTTTACTATTGAGGATGTATGCGGTGGGCTTGAAAAGTTGGCCACTCGCAAAGCGGGAGATCTTCAAGGTATCAAGCCGGAGATGATCAAATGGACGGGAGATTTTACCCATGAGTGGATGTGTGATATGTTCAACCTTGCACTTCAACATGGTATGCCTTATGATTGGAGTACTAATTGGGTTAAGCCTTTGCATAAAGGAGGGGATGTAAAGAATGTAAGCAACTACCGGACTATAATGATTGGGTCTCTTATGGCAAAGTTGTTTGGGTGCATAATGGAGATGAAATTGAGTGATTGGGCTGAAGAGAATGACAAGTGTGCAAAGGGACAAGCGGGTTTTCGTCGATGCCATAGCACCATTGATCATCTTGTCACTCTTCGTGTTCTCATGGAGGAAAGTCGGTTGAAAGGCAAGCGATTGTATTGTTGTTTTGTGGACTTTAAGAAAGCCTTTGATATGATTCCACGTAACAATTTGTGGAGAAGGATGGAAGAACTCCAAGTGCCAAGTGAGTTTATGCTTGCGGTTTCTCGAATCTATGAGAAGGTGATTTGTCAATTGCGCATGGGAAGAGAAATTTCAGAAATTTTTGTAAGCACTAGTGGGGTTAAACAAGGATGTCCATTGTCACCAACTCTCTTTGGTCTATGCATCGATCAATTGGAACAAATGGTACTTGACTTTATGCAAGAAGAAGGCATTGAAGAGGTCACTATTTGCAATGCAGTAATCATGCTTTTGTTGTATGCCGATGATGTAGTGCTTCTAGCACACACTTTAGAAGATGTACAAAAGCTTATGGTTGTCCTTGAGAACTTTTGCTTGCATAGTGGGCTGATTGTAAATGAATCCAAAACAAAGTTTATGCTTGTGAAAGCCAACCATAAGGAGAAGCCATGCATTGTGTACAACAACGAGACACTTGAAGTTGTTGAGAGCTTTAAGTACCTTGGCCTTGAGGTTCCATCCAATCACAAGTGGCATGAATGTGCTATGTGTCGTTTGGAAGCGGGAAAGAGAGCATATTATGCATTTGAGAACATGTGTAATGCGGGAAACATCAAGTGTTGGGTTGTCAAGAAGTATCTTTTTGATGCATTGGTGACACCGGTTCTTCTTTATGGAGTTGAAGTGTGGGGCGGGAGCATCTCAAAGTCTACTTGGAAAGAGTTTGAGAATGTCCAAAATCGTTTTCTTACAAACTTTCTCCAAGTTAAGACACAAACACCATATATGCTCCTACTTCTTGAGTCGGGATCTCTTCAAACTGAGGTTATGGGCATGGAAAGGGTTGTGGAGTACATGATAAAGATGCGTCAAAACCCCTCACATCGACTTGAGCACGGGATGGATGCAAGACATAAAGAAGTGGTTTGGGAGATGGGATGCATTACACTTGCTACATGATGCTTCAATTGACTCTCAAGTGAATGAAACCTTTTCTACAACGCCAATGTATTACGGCTTGGGAGAAATCCGGTGGGTCACGCTTCATACATTACACCACCTATATTGCCCCCAACTACAAAACCATGTTCTTCGCTGAGAGAGGAAACCGTACTCACACTTACTGTAAAGAATGAGGATGCAAGAGAGCTACACAAGACAAGCACAAAGCACACAGAGATGGAAAGCTTCTTCTTCTTCTTCACAGAAAAGAGAGTACAAAATGACTAAGTGCTAAAGCTAAAAAGTAGCACATATGTACATGCGGTCACTAAGTGTAAACTCGCTAGAAGCGTACTAGGCTGGCACTATAAGTGTAGTCCAGCTGTAGAATCACTGGCAGAGATCCTCCGTGTCGGTCACCTAACGCGCCAGTGAGTAAATGCCGTAAGCGGCCAAGACCCGTAGTGGATGCCAGCTCAAGGTGTAGAGCTCGACATCTCAACACTCCCCCTCGAGCTCTGCATGTCGCAGAGTCCAAGCATAGTCTGGAAACGTCGAAGCTTCTCAGCTCCGAGGGCCTTGGTAAAGATATCCGCTATCTGCTCCTCTGTGCTGACATAGACCAAGTCGATGTCGCCCGCCAACACTCGCTCTCGAACGTAGTGGTAATGGACCTCTATGTGTTTGGTCCTGGCATGGAACACTGGGTTCCTAGCCAACTGCATGCTGCTGAGGTTGTCACAATGGATGAAAATCTGATGGTCCACCTGCACTCCCAAGTCCTCAAGTAATGTGCGTAGCCAAGCTACCTCGCACGCCGCAACTGTTGCACCTCTGTACTCGGCCTCTGTGCTCGATAAAGCAACCGTAGGCTGCTTTTTGCTGCTCCAGGTAACAGCAGCACTCCCAAA
Source organism: Adiantum capillus-veneris (assembly GCF_014529385.1). Classification (NCBI taxonomy): domain Eukaryota; kingdom Viridiplantae; phylum Streptophyta; class Polypodiopsida; order Polypodiales; family Pteridaceae; genus Adiantum; species Adiantum capillus-veneris. The sequence goes on from NC_140945.1 coordinate 124,457,220, forward strand.
AGAGAACATGAAGCCACTCGTAGATCTCCTATCAACAATGCTACCTGCCCAATCTGCATCTGTATACCCATACAATGCTAATGGTGCATCTGCTGCATAGAACAATGCGTAGTCAAGAGTACCTTGCACATACCTAAGTGTGCGTCGTACTCCATCCAAATGTGGCTTCCTCGGAAGTTGCATGAACTGACTCTCCAAGCCTACTGTGTAGCTCAAGTCTGGCCTCGTGATAGTCAAGTAGATTAGACTACCCACAATCTTCCTGTACATGTTGACATCCTCAACAACATCACCCTTCTCTGCACTCAGCTTTGCATTCACATCCAAGGGAATAGAAATTGGCTTACAATCAGCCATACCATACTTTGACAACATGTCCAAAGCATACTGTCTCTGTGATAGCCATACACCCTCTGAAGTCCTGATCACCTCAATGCCAAGAAAGTAGCGCAACTCGCCTAAATCTTTCATTTCAAACTCCTGTTTGAGAAGACCCTTCACATGGTCAATCTCCATAGCATTGTCACCAACAATAATAAGGTCATCTACATATATGGTAATGACCACAATCCCCACATCACTCTCACGTACATAGAGTGAATGATCAGCATGAGCTCTCCTAAAACCAATACTGACAAGATACTTGGCAATCCTGTCATACCATGCTCTAGAGCCCTGCTTCAAACCATACAAAGCTTTGAGAAGTCTGCATACATAATCTGGGTAACCTGGATCGACATAACCAGGTGGCTGATCCATATACACTTCCTCTTGCAACTCACCATTCAAGAAGGCATTCTTTACATCCATTTGATGCATAATCCATCCTCTAGATGCAGCCACTGCTATGACAGCTCTCACTGTCGTCATCTTTGCCACTGGAGCAAAGGTCTCCTCATAGTCTATGCCATACGTCTGTGCATAACCCTTTGCGACCAGCCTTGCCTTGTGACGCTCAATGTTACCATCAGCCTTATGCTTGGTTTTATACACCCATTTACAGCCAATAGCTTTCTTGCCACTTGGCAATGGCACCAAATCCCATGTGTCATTTGCTTCCAATGCAGCCATCTCTTCATTCATTGCATCATCCCAATGCACATTTCCAACTGCATCCTCAAAACATGTGGGCTCCACATCCTGTATCACCTTAGCCATGTAGGCTCGGTGATGCGCTAGATACCCATCATAAGTCAATTTCTGAACTGGATTTCTGACTCTATTAGATCTGCGCGGTCCTGGGTCACTCCTTTGCCCTCTAGCATCTTCTTGTACTTTCCTTACACCAGGTGTCCTGACAGCCGGAATTCCAAATTCCTCATCAAGAATTTGTTCAGAACAATCTGAATCCATGTCTACATGTGAAAAACCTGATGATGCATCAACCATAAAGGGAGGTTCATCAACCTTTTCCTTTCCTTTTCGTGATACATTCCCTGTACCTGTTGGTGGAGTAACCTGCGTACGTAGTCTACCATTCCATGGTTTCTCAACAGAGCCACGAGAAGAGGAATCTTGTGGTCCACTCAAAACCTGTGACTGTGGCCTCACATTTTGTACAACCACATCATCTTTTACATCAGCCCCAATAGTGCCATGTGCATTACTGTACCAGCTGCTCATCTCATCAAAGACTACATCTCTGCTCACTCGTAATTCTCGTGTAGTAGGATTGTAGCACCTGTACCCCTTTTGTTCAAGGGAATATCCCACAAGAATACATTTCTCTGCTTTAGGATCCAATTTCCTACGCAACTCATCTGGTACATGCACGTAAGCTATGCAGCCAAACACTTTCAAGTGTGCCAAATCAGGCTTTGTACCTGTAAACGTTTCCTCAGGTGTTACATCATGCACCGCAGCTGTAGGTGTCCTGTTCATAATGTACACAGCTGTATTTACAGCTTCAGCCCAGAAATGATGAGGCATGTTCTTCTCATTCAACAATGCACGTGCAACCTCTGCAATGTGCCTGTTTTTCCTTTCTGCGACCCCATTCTGCTGTGGAGTATATCTGCATGTAAACTGCCTGTGTATACCATGCATTCGCAGAAAATCTGAAAAATCATTGGAGAAGTACTCTCCCCCTCCATCTGACCTCAATGTCTTGATTTGCATATCTGTCTCCTTCTCAATCATGACTTTGAAGTCTTGAAAGTGACCAAACACTTCACTTTTGTTACGCATGAAGTAGACCCATACTTTCCTTGTATGGTCATCAATGAAAGAGACATAATACCTGCAACCATGTATACTTGCAGTATCGGTTGGACCCCAAAAATCTGTGTGCACCACCTCAAGTGACTTTTTACATACATTGCGCTCATGTCGAAATGAGCCCTTTGACTGTTTTCCAAACTGGCATGCTACACACACTTTATGCATACCATCCACCTTGAATTTGGGCAAACCTTTTACAATCTGTTTTGATTGCATGCTGCGCAATCTCTGCTCATTGACATGGCCAATGCGTTTGTGCCAAATGTCAACATCAGCCACAACACCTGTGCCCTGTGCAAATAATGCAGCTTTTACCTCAGGCATGTCTACATTGAGCGTAAACATTCTGCCCACACATTTGCCCTCTGTGATCAGCTTACAGCCATTCTGGAAATCTTCTACATAACAGCCATTTGGATTGAAGCGAACCTGCAAACCCTGCTCAACCATTTGTCCAACAGAAACAAGATTCTTTGTAATGTTTGGGACATGAAGTACATCTGCTAAGTACTTTGATTTCCCACTCTTCGTATTTAGAGGTATGTCCCTTACATGAGCAATGGGGTGAGCTGTGTCATCTCCTGTCTGCACATAGCCTGACACATCTGGTTTGCGCATATCTCTAAACCACTCTCCACGAGACATCATGTGATTAGAGGCACCTGAATCCACATACCAAACATCATCTTGGGTGGAATTATCTGCAGTCATTGTATTCATTACATGTTGCATAACAAACATGCGCTCGTTTTTGCTGTCATCTACATCTCTGCTAGTAGATGCATAGTTGCCATGTTCTCTCTTTCTACTTGCTTTTCCCTTTGGACAGTCACGTGACATGTGACCTCTTTCACCACAAGTCCAACATTCTCTACTATCTGGAGTATGTTGTTGCCTGCTTGATCCTGCACCACGACCTCTTTGACTCCCCCTGCCTTGAGACTGGTTTCCCCTGCCACCTGTATTGTTTTGATTTGATTGACCTTCCAGAAATTGGCCCCTGCAACCCCTTGGGCCTCGACCACGACCTCTACCTCTACCTCTGTTGGAGTTAGAATAGAAGGCCTGTTCAGAATTATTTCTGCCATGAGAAGAAGATGTGTCAAGGTTCTTCTCCTCAAGAATAAGCATAGAAATCAAATCTTGGAACACGGGGATGTCGTCTCTTGTATTCATGGAAGACCTAAAATGTACATACTCATCTCCTAGACCATCCAAGCATGCACGGACAATGTCATCGTCTTCCACTGAGACTTTAATAGATCCAAGAGCCTCAATGATACTCTTGATCTTCAAAGCATAATCATTGATGGAGAGGTTGTTCCTCTTAACCTGATTTAGCTCCGACTTTAGTTGAAGCTTCCTGGCCTTGGTGTTCACCTCGAACACTCTGCCTAAGTTTTTCCATGCAATGGCGGGGGTTTCAGCATCCTGTAGATAGCCCATCATGCCATCTGTGATGCTCATAGAAAGCCAATACATCACTTTGCTCTGGCCTTGTTGCCAGTCCCTCAAAGCTTTCCTTTGTTCTGCTGTAGCATTTGCCTCGGGAATCTCTGGTTCCTTTTCATTGTCTCCTTCTACATAGTCCCAATAACCTTTTCCTTTTAGGAAATTTGTTATTCTGAACTTCCATGCAGGGTAGTTATTTTTCTCAAGCTTCTCAGTAACAATCTGACTGAAACCGTCAGACATCTTGAAGCACTAAGACAAAATAGCTGCAATCTGCAAAAACCTGCAAATCTGTTGAACCTGCTATCGTGGTTCCTGTAACGCTTTCTACACTCAACGAGTGTCCACAATCAAGCGTACATACAACCACTGTACTTGTACAGTGAATCTCTGTATACTGCACTTTGGAGACCTGTTCAGAAACTTGGAGGCATCTGGTCGTGGATTGCGAACGAAGGGATTGTGATGCTCTTGCTCTCTTAGCCTCTCTTGCCTGCACCAGGCTCTGATACCATGTAAAGAATGAGGATGCAAGAGAGCTACACAAGACAAGCACAAAGCACACAGAGATGGAAAGCTTCTTCTTCTTCTTCACAGAAAAGAGAGTACAAAATGACTAAGTGCTAAAGCTGAAAAGTAGCACATATGTACATGCGGTCACTAAGTGTGAACTCGCTAGAAGCGTACTAGGCTGGCACTATAAGTGTAGTCCAGCTGTAGAATCACTGGCAGAGATCCTCCGTGTCAGTCACCTAACGCGCCAGTGAGTAAATGCCGTAAGCGGCCAAGACCCGTAGTGGATGCCAGCTCAAGGTGTAGAGCTCGACATCTCAACACTTACATGCTTGAGCCTATTCCCTTGTCCGCGATACGCACTATCGCAGCAATTCAGCTTAGCTCCCATTTCCTTCGATGCGAGATAGGGCGTTGGGGCAATGGAGAAGAGTCAAAGCGATTGTGCACATTATGCTCACTGCAAGTTCGAGAGTCTGAGTACCACACACTACTAGAGTGCTCAGCTTTTGATCACATCCGAACTTGCTTCTCTCACATTTTCAGCCATAACTTAGACCTACACACTTTCGTCTCCCAGCCAAAGTGTGGGCTCTCCATTGCGACTCTCATCACTACAATTTTGGAGCATCAAGAGTCACTCATCAGCCATACACATACTACATCACATGTAACTTTGGTCCCATAGGTCATATTTGACCTCCGAGGACGATAATAAAATCTATCTATCTATCTATCTCTCTCTCTCTCTCTCTCTCTCTCTCTCTCTCTCTCTCTCTCTCTCTCTCTCTCTCTCTCTCTCTCTCTCAGACACACACACACACACACACTCAAAATCTTGAGTCTGCCACCACACTTTGAAATGTAAGTGGCATGAATCAACTCCCACAAAAATTTTAGCATTTTTAGGATGGACCAAGACCAATATGGCGAAATGGTAGAAATGGCGCATGGAGCATGCAAGGTTTGGCATGGCAGTGATGGCGGGCAAGATTGCAAACAACAATGCAATGGTGTGATCACCATGCAGGATCTGGCATGACAATGATGGGGGGCAGTTAACAGTGAAGGGCAAGCTTCTCTCTCTCTCTCTCTCTCTCTCTCTCTCTCTCTCTCTCTCTCTCTCTCTCTCTCTCTCTCTCTCTCTCTCTCTCTCTCTCTCTCTCTCTCTCTCAAGATCTTAGTCTACCACCACCAACTTTGAAATATAATAGTATGAATCAACTGAGGACAGTTTTAGCATTGTTACGATGGACCAAGACCAATGTGACCAAATGGTAGAAATGACACATGGAGCATGCAGGGTTTGGCATGGCAGTGATGGTGCACAGGAGTGCACACAACAATGCAATGGTGAGAGCACCATGCAGGATCTATCATGACAATGATGGGGGGAAATTGACAGTGATGGGCATCTCTCTCTCTCTCTCTCTCTCTCTCTCTCTCTCTCTCTCTCTCTCTCTCTCTCTCTCTCTCTCTCTCTAGATCTTTGAGTACCACAACCGACTTTGAATTATAATAGTATGAATCAACTCCAAGGACAGTTTCAACATTGTTAGGATGGACCAAGACCAATATGGCCGAATGACAGGAATGTCACATGCAACAAGTAGGGTTTGGTAAGGGAGTGATGGCGGGAAAAAGTGCATACATCAATGCAATGGTGCAAGCACCATGTAGGATTTGGCATGGAAATGATGGACAGCAGTTGACAATGATGGGCAAGCTTCTCTCTCTCTCTCTCTCTCTCTCTCTCTCTCTCTCTCTCTCTCTCTCTCTCTCTCTCTCTCTCTCTCTCTCTCTCTCTCTCTCTCTCTCTCTCTCTCTCTCTCTCTCTCTCTGCTCCAAGGACAGTTCTAACATTGTTAGGATGGACCAAGACCAATATGGCCGAATGACAAAAATGTCACATGTAGCAAGCAAGGTTTGGCATGGGAGTGATGGCGGGCAAAAGTGCGACACAGCAATGCAATGGTGCAAGTACCATGTAGGATTTGGCATGGAAATGATAGGCAGTATTTGACAAAATTGATGGGCAAGCTTCTCTCTCTCTCTCTCTCTCTCTCTCTCTCTCTCTCTCTCTCTCTCTCTCTCTCTCAGGTTCTCTCGCTCCTACCATGGCACTCGTCGATGATGAGAGAGATTTATTGGAAGGCGAGTTCTGTGTGTGTGTGTGTGTGTGTGTGTGTGTGTGTGTGGTTGTTTTACTTGAATAATACAACATAAATGAACATTTTAGTTCAAGAGTCCTCACGTGCATCCATTCAAACCAGACAACAACTATGTTAGCCTTGAATGCATTTTACAAGTGTCAATGGACTATATGAGTTGTTATCCATGTCTATCTTACAACCTTCTCAACTTAAAGCATCGTCCAAAGTAATCATGAATTCCAATTTGCCAAGTAAAAGGTGTGTTTTTTGTTCCTTTTAAGTTCATTCTTGTATTCAAAAAGGTCATCCACTCCTTTAAGATACAAGTGATTTCATATAGTTTTAATAGATAAGGAAAATATACAGCCCAATTTATTAAGACCTCAAATTGCTATTTACATACATATCATTTTGATCAAAAGGCCACTACCCCTCCCGATCCAAGTGTCTTACTCCCAATTTCAAACCCAAATTGTTTCGTTCCCTTTACACTAGTCCTTCCATATGGCATTTTTGCACTTTTGGGTTCTATAAAAATGCCAAATGTTGCTATGAACTTTCAAAATGCAACACAACTAGTCTAGAAATTTATTAAGACCAAGCAGGTGATCGATGTATTAATCCTACCCCCTCCCCCCAATTTTTAAGAAGAAAGTTGAAATTAACTCAGTAGCTCTTTAGACAAAACCAAAAAATTCCTTTTACCTCCTGGTTGGTATAGGTAAAAGCATAGTTATGTGCACTAAAAAATACATAAAGAAGAGTCTATTGTTTTGCCTAAAAAGCAAAGGGTATAACATGCTTTTCTCATAACCCCCTCGGGCAGCATCTTTTTTCTTAGAAAAAAGTTATCACGATAGAAGAATTAAAAAAAAAAACTTTAAAACCCTAGTGGTCATTAGTTCAAAACACTAAAACGAAAAAAAAACACTAACTACTAGCTATCGGCCTTTTACCAAGGCACAAAACCATCTTGCGAGAGCTTCAAGAGTAAGCCCCACGTGTTTAACCCCTTAATCAAAAAAATATCAAGCCCATTGCTTGGAAAAAACACGTGCCCTATGGTAAATTTTCCTTTTATTGCATGTGAAAAAACTGAAAAACCCAGTTGTTAGTATGTAACTACAGGCGTTCGGGTTCGGCGCCTTCATATAACCATTAACACATAATGCCAACAACACTCCTTTTAATCAAAAAAGCATGTCACATAAATGAGCTAGGCGGCCTATTTGGGGGAAGAATTTTACTCATAGATTTTACAGAGGAGGCTAAGCACCCACCACTGAAGGACCCCATCACATTAAGATTTAGCAGTCAAGCTCTCTACTGATGGGATTTATCCCACCGAGATTAAGTGAATGCCCTAAGGGAAAAACATTAATTTTAATTAGAAGGGGTCCCGGATTGCTATACATACATAGTAATTGCCCATTCCAGGGTCTTGTTTTGGTGGGGAAAAAATCCCCAACTCTATCAAGCAATGACATTTAGTCTGTAAGCTAATCTAGTCCAGTGTAGAGCTATAATTGTATCAGTACTTAATGTGTGTGTGTGTGTGTATGTGTTTAAATTTAAAATCCCATCATTCAGAATCATATACTGAGAGACCTAAAAACTGTTTGCAAAAACATATTGTGTAAAGATGTAAGGTCTTTGACCCGACCCAAAAAGAGCATCTTTGTACCATGAAATGAACATAATGGAAAAAGTTACTATTTTTAGCAATTTTCTGAATTCTGTCAGTGCCATGATGTTTAGAATGTTTTAAAGCTTCAAAATGTGAATTAAATGTATTTTTGTAAAAACTTTCCAAAAATAGAAAGTTTTTGGTCACCCGACCCGTCCAGTTTTGATCGTCTCGAAAAACTACACACGTACCCCAAATTTGAAAAAATGCATTTTCGGACTCCGGGGGCTGCTAAATATGGCAGGTACTCGGACCAATACTCCTTAGTTAGAGCTTAGTATAGCAATTTTCGGCATCAAATTCCGACTCGTATGACCCGTTTTAGCCTAAAACCAAATTTTCCAAAATTTGTCAGGGGAGGCACCGGGCTCGAGGCTGTGTGGGAGCAGGTTCCAGGCCACTCTGAGCTAGCTTTAGCAGCTAGGGGGCGCCCTCTTGCCTTGTGAGAGTTGTAGCAGAGTTTCCATGTTGGAGAGTGGGTGTGAGAGCCAGTTAAACTAACCAACTGGACACTTGGTAGGTAGGCAACTAGACTTGCCAATGCATTAACTGAGTGCTCACTCAGATGCTTATAGCAACCCAGATCGATTTTCAGCCTTGAGGATCCTATTTAAAGGTGTGCTCACACACACACACACACACACACACACACATGCTCACACACACACCTAGTACACACACACACACACACCTTGGGGAGGTGCTGCCGGCACACACACAGTTTTTGAACGAGAAGCAAGGAGGGAGGTACTGCCGAAATTCTCATCTTGAGAACTCATTTGGATCAGAAAATCAAGAGGATTCTCGGCCCCTAATCACGGTAATCATGGTTTAATTCCTACTCTTCTTAATTCTCTTCATTATTCTCCAATTTCCTCGTCTACTATGCTTAATTCTAGCTATAATTCCCAATAGCTGCTCTCTAATTTATATAGTTATATTCCATTACATAATCATCATCCAATTAGCTAATTTATGCAGCCATTCATCATCCTTAATCAATGATTAATACATGATTAGGAGAGATTCTCTCTAGGCAACATAGTTAATTAATTGTCGACCGGTAATAATGTAGATTTGATGAAATTCATTCTTTTACCACTCAATAGTGTTGTAATTAAATTAGATTCAATTTTTCCACACATTAAGATGTGATTAAGGTAAAATTATACCTTCATTAGGCCATTAAGAAGAAAATTTGCTAACACCTATGCATGCGGTAACTCTACATCTTTCTTATTGCACTAGTAAAGTGATTGAGCTTGTCTAATTCATCTCTCTTGTAATTAAATTAGTAAAATTCTAAAATTCTTAATCATCTAAGCCAAGGGATTAACTTTAGAGCCGGTTCCCATAGGATAAGTAAAGTATTCCAAATAAAAATCACTAGGTCTAGAAGGAAAAATCTAACCCTCTTGCATAAGGAGGATTGATCAATGATTCTAATCTGCCATTTGGATTGTTATGATGCTCTCGGAGTTTAGTTCTTTTCTTCAAGTTTAAGTAGTGAGTATAAAATAGCCCCGGTTAAGAGAACTCGCTTCGGTGGTGCCCACGACCGCGAGGCAGGAACTAGCAATGTGAGTGGAAATGGAAAAGCTCCCATGGACAAACAAGCACCGGCCATCTCACGAGCCATTGACGAAGAAATGGAAGAGGTAGGTCACAATTTTATTCAGTTGTTTAATTAACATTGCACACGTTTAGCTAGGAAAGAACATATCCCCAAACATGTTGGAGAAATCCGACGGAAATCTCGGCATTTGAATTCATTGTACATTTAAGTCTAAAAGTAGGAAAGAAATGATTAATAGATATACTGTTTGCAATAGGAAAGAATGTTTGCTAGGGAAAATTTAGCTCAACATGTTCATTCTATTTCCAATTTTCAATTAGTCATGATCCCCCTACTGATCATAGGGGGCAGAGTTCCTGGTTAAGGGCTCTTGAATCCACGACTTGCTTTCTATGCGGTGGATACCCACGACTTGCTTTCTATGCGGTGGGAACCCACGTCTTGCTTTCTGTGCGGTGGGAATGTCCATGTCGTGCTTTCTATGCGGTGGACATACCTAGTTGTATGGGAGGCTAGGCGACAACGGGAGGAGTAAACTCTCGCTGGAGGGGGGATGTTGTACCTCCAGAACATTGGAATTTTGATGAATAAGTTGAGTAGAATTTTTACTAGAATATTATCTTGGTGCCGCTTTGCAATACTAATTGAAGGGCTGTCTTAATGAACATTGTGATTTGGAATTTAATCAAGGAATGTTTATGTTGAACAATCATTGTGGTAGTAATTAGGACACACAAGGAAGTGTGAGTGTGGGGGTGGAAAGTGGGGGCTTGGCTCAGGTTGCCAAAGCCTATGAGAAGGGTGGTTCCGATTGGTCGGGAACTCTCCGTCCCCATAGTGTTTAAATCAATACTAGTAATACTCATTGCCCCTAGAGCGGCGAAGTCTCAAGTGTACGTGCCTCTGAAACATGGGAAAAAAGGCACTCGAGGTTTCTCTCCTCTTGGAAGGTGGGTCTTAGGATCGCTAGATAGGTTAAGTACGCTTCCCCTGTGAGGTGGAGCTAGATCTCATTGCTAGTAGGCTCGAACTCGACTCACTTTGTGATGAGAGATCGTCCGCTAGTTGAACCCTGAACCACTTTGTTTGCTTCCGCTATAGATCTAGTGGCCACCAAGTTCACCATCGGATCCGCCGTTTGATACGGTGGGGTGGGGACCTCACACCTGGTATCAGAGCCTAGGTTAGGCTGAGAAATAAAGTCGTATTGTTTGAATATTTAAAAGGAACTAAAAGTATATAGGTAGCTGATCCGAATTCCTTGCATTGGTGTTGCAGGAAGACCCCGTGCTAGAATATCGGAAGTTCCAAGTGTTTGAGCTTATTTATGAGCAAGCTCGACGATCCCCAGTTTACCAATTCAGGCGAGATGTCATGGAGATATTGATGAAGGCTCATACGCCACACTCCACTCGCATCGATAGAGTATGGAGACTTGATTGGACACTTGCAGAAGGGGTTTACTACATCAACGCTCGAAAGCTAGGATGCCTGGCTACCGATTTGAAGAAGATACGTTGGGGAGAAGAGTTGAGGGTGGTGGAGTTATTCTACTTGCTGCCTACCCAATTGGACTTGACTGACTCAAGCGACACCAATCAAACCATCAACGACTGGCTCTTGGAAAAGGTCACCAATGTAATCCCATCAAACAAAGTCATAACTTTTGGAGTACCAAAAGAAGAATCTCGGCTTGATATCTTAGTTTATTATCCACTCAAGGATGAGTATAGAAACTACTTCACGAACAAAGTAGTGCATCATGTGAACACAATCTCCTAGGCGTATTTTATATGCAATCCAAAAAGCCATGTAATAAATTGATCATCAGTTATCCTAAACCTTGAGGAATTTCGATTGTAATAAATTTTCATTAATAAAATGCTTTTTGTCTCTGAATCTCCATCACTTGATAAAGTGGGATCTTGAATTTTATTTAAAGTCTCGTGTCTATTTTGAAATCCAAGTAATGGTATCAAGAATCTCGTATCACCCATGTAGGCACCGCCGGTTGCTCTATACTCGGCAGCGCAAGAGAAGAAGCTCCTCCTTAAGCAAGCCCAACCTCCACTCTTTAAGGGCGAGGGGGAAAATGTGGAGAGAGATGCGGAAGTGTGGATGGAAGCCATGGACGATTACTTTGAAGCTGCGGGAACCCAACCCGTGAATCAGACTATGCTTGCGATGTTCCACTTGTCTGGCGATGCCAAGATATGGTGTAAGCAACATTGCAAGGATTTGGATATTAAGGGATCTTCCCAATCCTGGGAAGACATCAAAGCTGCAATAATGGGACGTTATTTACCACCTGCCTATAAAACCTTGAGGATGAATGAATTCTTTTCGCTTCGGTAGTTGACTTCATCTGTCAAAGAGTATTATGCAAAGATTGTAACTCTTCGGAGATATGCTCCTAAGATGACCTTGGAACAACACGTGGCGAGGTTCTGCCAAGGGCTAATAGACCCTTTGAATACTCGGTTGGAAGCTCTCAGGCCGACAACACTACATGATGCCTTGTTGAGGGCCAAACCTCTAGCTCTTGAAGTACAAAGGGTTAATCAGATCAGGAGGAATCATTGGGCAAAAAGGGCAAGGACGACTGCTTGGAATAACAGACCAGCCAATCAGGCATATGACCAGCATCCTATTGTAACTACCACCACAACCATGGAGTTCCGAGATGTTCGATGCTATCGTTGCGGCGAATATGGACATTACATATCCAAGTGCCCCAGGAACACTCAGGCAACCAACGCCAATGCCATACCCTTGAATACCCATGGGCGTGGCCAAGTTAATGGAAGAAGAGGACGAGGAAGGATGAACAGAGGGCGAGGGCGTGGAGCCACCGCCAGAGTGAATGCTGCAGAGGTACAACCAACTCTGGGTGACGAAGCAGTGGAGAGAGCAACCTTGCATGCTGCAATTGACAACCCCAATGGTTGCGAGCAATACGTAGTCATTCATACGCCAGGATCTCTCAAAGTTCAACAAGTTAACTTCCTTATAGATTGTGGTAGTACTCTTTCATTTCTTTCACCCAGATGCATGAGAAAGCTAAAGCTAGATAAGTATCCAACAAGCAAGCTAGTTGTTGAGTTAGCAAACGGCAAGGAAGTAGTATCTCAGCATTCTGCAGGAAAAATCGACTTTAATTTAGGGGGACACCCAACTTCTGCCCAATTTCTAACCCTACCCTTAGGATTCTTTCATGGGATACTAGGGATGGACTGGTTAAAGCAAAACAAGGCCCACAATGGAACTTTACCTTTACAGATAACTTGGGTAATGAAGCCTTAATCTAGGGGGGAAATGGGAGACCTAGGGCTACTCTAGTTAAGGCCAGAAGACTTTTGAAGGGACTAAGAAAGGGGCAGCAAATTTATGCGGTAAAGCTCAACAAGGTGGACCAATCAGATACCTCACTCCGACCAAACTGGTTGAGGGAGTATGATGATGTATTCCTCGAAGACCTTACGAATCTTCCTCCACATAGGGAGGTAGATCATGAGATTGATACTATTCCTGGATGTGAACCCATCTCAAAAAGACCTTATAAAATGTTACTTCCAGAGGCCATCGAACTCAAGGAACAACTTAGGCAACTCATTGAGCAAGGATTCATTCAACCCAGTACTTCTCCTTGGGGTGCTCCAGTTCTGTTTTAGAAGAAGAAGGATGGAACCTTAAGGTTATGCATAGATTACCGTGGACTGAACCAGGTAACTGTCAAGAACAAGTATCCAATTCCAAGGATTGACGAACTCTTGGACAGGTTTCACGGTGCCAAAATGTTTACAAAGATTAATCTAAGGTCAGGATATTACCAAATCAGGATCAAGGAATCAGATATTCCAAAGACGGCTTTCATCACTAGGTATGGACACTAAGAATTCACAGTAATGTCTTTTGGTCTAACAAATGCTCCTGCAAGCTTCAATCGACTTATGCAGGATATTTTCAGACCTTATCTGGATGATTTTGTCTTGGTTTTCTTTGATGACATTATGATCTATTCTAAGAACGAGGCAGATCACGAAGATCATGTTCGCAAAGTACTTGATCTTCTTCGGGAACACCAACTTTACGCTAAAGAGAGCAAGTGCATCACCTAAGGTCAATTATCTTGGATTTGTCATATCGGCTGAAGGGATTTCAGTGGACCCAACAAAGTCAAGGACATCATTGATTGGCCTCAACCATCCACCATCAGTGAAGTAAGAGGACTTCTTGGGATAACGGGATGGTACAGGATTTTTGTCAAGGATTATGCACGTATTGCTGCACCTTTGACGGAACTCCTAAAGAAAGGAATGAGGATCGAATGGAAGACCGAGCACGAGTCTAGCTTTGTTAAGCTAAAAGAATTCTTGGTCTCAGCTCCTATCTTAAAGCTCCCAGATTTTAGTAAGAAATTTAAAATAGCAACCGATGCTAGCAAATTTGCTCTAGGCGGAGTTCTTACTCAAGAAGGAAGACCAGTGGCGTATACTTCACGAAAGCTGAAGGATCATGAGAAGAATTATCCTACTCATGATCTGGAACTTTTAGCAATTATACATGCGCTGAAGTTATGGAGACATTATCTTCTTGGGCGCAAGTTTTAGCTAGTGACAGATCACAAGAGCTTAAAATGGATTTTTATGTAACCTATTCTCAGTATGCGACAACGGCGATGGATAGAGCTATTACAGGAATATGACCTTGACATAAAGTATAGACCAGGGAAGGAAAATGCAGTTGCAGATGGTCTTAGCCGAAAATCTTTCCTCGGAGCTATCTCTATTCCAAATAACCCTATCTGGGATAGAATCAAAGAAGCCTCCTTGGTAGATCCAGAGTACCAACGTATAGTATCATTAGTTCAGCAGAATAAGATGCCTGAAGCTAAAGATTACTCTCTTATGGGAGGATGTATTTACTACAGACATAGACTCTGTGTACCCAGAGATCTAGCCTTAAAGAAGGTTATTCTATATGAAGCACACGATAGCCCTACATCTGGACATCTAGGCTATGCTAAGACTCTTCATGTTGTCAGGAGGAGTTATTTTTGGTCTGGAATGAAAGGAGACATACTTGGCTATGTGAGGCAATGTCTTTCTTGTCAGCGGATAAAGGCCGAAAGAATCAAGTTACCAGGGAAACTTCAACCTCTTGACATATCCCAGATGAAATGGGAATGCATCAGTATGGATTTTGTTACAGGATTACCTTCTACAGGAGGTTATGATTCTGTTTTCGTGGTTGTTGATATGCTCACAAAAGTGGCTCATCTAATACCCGTAAAGACAACCTTTACTGCTTCAGATATTAGCCGGGTATTCATCAAGGAGATTTTTAGGCTACATGGTCTACCCAAGCGTATCGTCAGTGATAGAGATGCCAAGTTTACATCAAAATTTTGGACTTCTCTTTTCCAATCTATTGGGTCACAATTAACCTTCAGTACAGCGTATCATCCGCAGACAGATGGGCAAACTGAAAGGGTTAATCAAGTCATTGAGGACATTCTCAGAGCCTATTGTTCGCAAGAGCCAAAGAAGTGGTTACAATATCTACCTTTGGTGGAGTATGCTTATATTTCTTCCGAACACAGAAGCATTGGAATGTCACCCTTCAAAGCTCTTTATGGACAGGACTGTTTAGCATCACTGAACTTCTCGGATCCAACCATCAGGGTAGAAACCTCTAGGAAGATGCTAGAAGATATGGAAGCTCAGACTAGAGCTATTCGCCAAGACATTCAGGCCGCTCAGGATAGACAGAAGCACTATGCAGATAAGAATCGTTCGGAAAGAACTTTCAAAGAAGGGGATAAGGTTTTTCTACGAGTGTGACCGAAGAAAAGCAACTTATCACTAGGCAGATATAAGAATCTAAGCCCAAGGTATTGTTGACCATTCAAGATCGTTAAGGTTGTAAGTGACCAGGCCTACAAGCTGAAGTTACCAGCAAACTTGAAGGTTCATGATGTATTCCACGTCAGCTTACTCAAACCCTATATTCCTAATCCTGATCAATTCTTGGACTCAGATCAGATAATCATGCCATCACAAGGAGTTCTCGAGCTCCAGCCTGACTATGTACTTGAAACAAGGGAAAGGAAGTTACGCAACAGAGCTATCAATCACAGAGCATCTAGTAAAGTGGAAGGATTACCCTGAAGAACATGCAACTTGGGAGGACGAACCAACGCTCTTAAAAGATTACCCAAACACATTCTTGAGATGAGGACATCTCAAATTCTTCACGTTGGGGAGGTTGTAAGGTCTTTGACCCGACCCAAAAAGAGCACCATTGTACCATGAAATGAACATAATGGAAAAAGTTATTATTTTTAGCAGTTTTTCGAATTCTGTCAGTGCTATGATGTTTAGAATGTTTTAAAGCTTCAAAATGTGAATTAAAATTATTTTTGTAAAAAATTTCCAAAAATAGAAAGTTTTTGGTCACCCGACCCGTCCAGTTTTGATCGTCTCGAAAAACTACACACGTACCCCAAATTTGAAAAAATGCATTTTCGGACCCCGGGGGCTGCGAAATATGGCAGGTACTCGGACCAATACGCCTTAGTTAGAGCTTAGTATAGCAATTTTTGGCATCAAATTCCGACTCGTATCACCCGTTTTAGCCTAAAACCAAATTTTCCAAAAATTGTCCAGGGAGGCACCGGGCCTCGAGGCTGTGTGGGAGCAGGTTCCAGGCCACTCAGAGCCAGCTTTAGCAGCTAGGGGACGGCCTCTTGCCTTGTGGGAGTTGTCGGAGAGTTTCCATGCTAGAGAGTGGGTGTGAGAGCCAGTTAAACTGACCAATTGGACACTTGGTAGGTAGGCAACTAGACTTGCCAATACATTAACTGAGTGCTCACTCAGATGCTTATAGCAACCCAGATCGATTTTCAGCCTTGAGGAGCCTATTTAAAGGTGTGCTCACACACACACACACACACACACACATGCTCACACACATACCCAGTACACACACACACACACACCTTGGGGAGGTGCTGCCGGCACACACACAGTTTTTGAACGAGAAGCAAGGAGGGAGGTGCTGCCGAAATTCTCATCTTGAGAATTTATTTGGATCAGAAAATCAAGAGGATTCTCGGCCCCTATTCACGGTAATCATGGTTTAATTCCTACTCTTCTTAATTCTCTTCATTATTCTCCAAATTCCTCGTCTACCATGCTTAATTCTAGCTATAATTCCCAATAGCTGCTCTCTAATTTATATAGTTATATTCCATTACATAATCATCATCCAATTAGCTAATTTATGCAGCCATTCATCATTCTTAATCAATGATTAATACATGATTAGGAGAGATTCTCTCTAGGCAGCATAGTTAATTAATTGTCGGTCGGTAATAATGTAAATTTGATAAAATTCATTCTTTTACCACTCAATAGTGTTGTAATTAAATTAGATTCAATTTTCCCACATATTAAGATGTGATGAAGGTAAAATTAATCCTTCATTAGGCCACTAAGAACAAAATTTCCTAACACCTACGCATGCGGTAACTCTACATCTTTCTTATTGCACTAGTAAAGTGATTAAGCTTGTCTAATTCATCTCACTTGTAATTAAATTAGTAAAATTCTGAAATTCTTAATCATCTAAGCCAAGGGATTAACTTTAGAGCCGGTTCCCATAGGATAAGTAAAGTATTACCCATAAAAATTACTAGGTCTCGAAGGAAAAATCTAACCCTCTTGCATAAGGAGGATTGATCAATGATTCTAATTTTCCATTTGGATAATTATGATGCTCTCGGACTTTAGTTCTTTTCTTCAAGTTTAATTAGTGAGTATAAAATGGCCCCGGTTAAGAGAACTCGCTTCGGTGGTGCCCACGACCGCAAGGCAAGAACGAGCAATGTGAATGGAAAGGGAAAAGCTCCCATGGACGAACAAGCACCGGCCATCTCACGAGCCATTGAGGAAGAAATGGAAGAGGTAGGTCACAATTTTATTCAGTTGTTTAATTAACATTGCACACGTTTAGGTAGGAAAGAACATATCCCCAAACATGTTGGAGAAATCCTACGAAAATCTCGGCATTTGAATTCATTGTACATTTAAGTCTAAAGTAGGAAAGAAATGATTGATGGATATACTGTTTGCAATAGGAAAGAATTTCTGCTAGGGAAAATTTAGCTCAACATGTTCATTCTATTTCCAATTTTCAATTAGTCCTGATCCCCCTACTGATCACAGGGGGCAGAGTTCCTGGTTAAGGGCTCTTGAATCCACGACTTGCTTTCTATGCGGTGGATACCCACGACTTGCTTTCTATGCGGTGGGAACCCACGTCTTTCTTTCTATGCGGTGGGAATGTCCATGTCGTGCTTTCTATGCGGTGGACATACCTAGTTGTATGGGCAGCTAGGCGACAACGGGAGGAGTAAACTCTCGCTCGAGGGGGGATGTTGTACCTCCAGAACATTGGAATTTTAATGAGTAAGTTGAGTAGAATTTTTACTAGAATACTGTCTTGGTGCCGCTTTGCAATACTAATTGAAGGGCTTTCTTAATGAACATTGTGATTCGGAATTTAATCAAGGAATGTTTATGTTGAACAATCATTGTGGTAGTAATTAGGACACACAAGGAAGTGTGAGTGTGGGGGTTGAAAGTGGGGGCTTGGCTCAGGTTGCCAAAGCCTATGAGAAGGGTGGTTCCGATTGGTCGGGAACTCTCCGTCCCCATAGTGTTTAAATCAATACTAGTAATACTCATTGCCCCTAGAGCGGCGAAGTCTCAAGTGTATGTGCCTCTGAAACATGGGGAAAAAGGCACTCGAGGTTTCTCTCCTCTTGGAAGGTGGGTCTTAGGATCACTAGATAGGTTAAGTACGCTTCCCCTTCGAGGTGGAGCTAGATCTCATTGCTAGTAGGCTCGAACTCTACTCACTTTGTGATGAGAGATCGTCCGCTAGTTGAACCCTGAACCACTTTTTTTGCTTCCACTATAGATCTAGTGGCCACCAGGTTCACCATCAGATACGGTGGGGTGGGGACCTCACAAAAGAACAAAACAAAGAAGAATTTCTTGATGCTTAAATTTCATTACAAGATACTTTGATACATGACAAAGTAGGAGTTTTAGCCGGAACTCCTATCAAATGAGAGCAGGGATCTTTACATGCCAACCAACCACAAGTACAATTAATTAGAAGTAATTTGTACCAAACGGGTGACAGGTACCCAAGTAATCCCCACTGCTTGTTATTGTTGTCACATCCCAGACCCCAACCATACTCCTAAATATATATTATACTTCCTTTAGCGCGCCTATGTAGGTAAAGTCTATTACTTTTTTTGAAAGATTTAATGGGTTTACATGGTTTGGAGATAGGGTCCCTAATTTCTATCGGTTTGGTTTTCTTTTGCCTACTATGTGCAACCATGAGCTTGTCCCAAATCTGTTATCGCTTAAACACGTCCCAAGTGATGCTTATCCTAGCCCTCTTCCTATACCCTTGTTTGTCAGCAATAGTTACACACATATGGTTAATATTGTTATGTACTAGGCCTAACTGTTGCTGCAAATAAATGTGTATGAATCCCTCAATTGTTACATTCTATGGTATATACAGTTTACTTTGTAAACCCATTTCTTTATAAGTGTTTTTAATTTGTAAAAATTTTGGCAACATTTTGTTTGTAATATCACTCTTTTTTCAAAAAAAAAAAAAAAGCTGTAAACATTGACTTGTGCCCTCACAGGAGGTTGTCATAACAAAGGTTTCATATCCTTATCCATATTTATACCACCTAGCAAACCTAGAGGGGATCTCGTTGAATTTAAATACTTCCAAAGGAAAATTTACAACTTAACACCTTTGTTTTAGTTCATGAAAACAAAAGGAAACTTATTTGTAAGTAGAGCTTTATGTACCACATTACCTGGTTAATGTTTGTCGTCGCCGTCTGTGTTATTTCTCTTGTAAATGCTTATTATCCAAGGTATTGCACACCAACACTGCTACGCCCTTCAAATGATGCATTTTTTTGCTGGGTATTAGCTTTATGATGCTGCTTATTATTATATCATGCATGTTTTACTTTTAATTCTATACTACACGTATACTTGTATATTCCCTGTTGTATATGCATATGTGAACCATTTCATGTGTGTTGTTTGTATATGTGCTTGTGTACATGCCTATGTGTGTGGAATCCAAAAAAGAAAAAAACATCCTGCATGTGTCTGTGTGTTTATGACTATGAACAAAATTGTTTTTTCATCTTCTTTCTGATGTGACATCACCATACCTGTGTTATCCTTGTGATGATGGCTATTAACATATTGATTTTAACCTCTTATGTGTGCGTACATGTTTCTGGAGCCACCTTCTTGTGTACCCCTAACTGTGTGTGTGGTTCTGAGAGATACAACCACTAATCATCATGTGCGTTATGCAAATGGAGATTACCTAAACCTATTGTGTGTGTAACTAGGCATAAATACGCTCTATGTGCTTCAATCATTGTGTGTGTGTGGTTATTGATGAAAGACATCAATTATCTTCTATGTTATGCCATATTCTTCTTGTTTAGTATGTACTCGGAAGTTCTCCCTGATGCCTTAGTTGGTGTATTCACCGGTTTGCAAATCGTTGGGTTGAGCGGAATGTTGCGCAGCAATACCAAGAGACCTCCTTGCAATTGTGTGCCTGGTTCAAGGCTTACCTGTATGATAAGCGATCCAAAAACCCTTGCGTGTGATACTCAGTTGCATCCCTTTTGCCATTAATTTGCATGCATTAATAATAACTAATTCTAGTGTATTGCCTAATAGCGAGTGTGTGTTTTCTTATCAGCAACCCACTCAGTGCCTATTACTTTGCCATAGAAGATAGAGTATGTGTGCACAAGCTGAGAGCAACAGGGCTCGAGATGAGTGCCAAGTTGAGGGTGAGTGGCGCAAGGTGAGCGCTAGGTGAGCACAAGAGAGCCTGCGTGCTTACTGTAGTATATAATATGCCTATGAGTTTCACAAAGCTTAGGTACTTGTTGACAGATTAGTGTTAATATTCTCTTCTCCCTCAAGTTTTCCCTCTTGTTTGAGCATTCTTGCTTCACATGTGTGCTAGATTAGAGTGTGTGTGTGTACGTGGGATGCATACATTTCTCTCATTAGGCTTCTTTGTGTATGCTTAATGTGTGATTAGATTGTGTGTGCTTGAGATTAGAGCAAAGGGATACACCATTGTCTGCATGATTCGAGAGTTAGAGTGTAGATTGAGAGTGTGTGTGCATAGATCTTGCTTCATCGGCTTTCCCTCTTCTCCTCTCTTGCTTTACCCCTCTTCCTAGAGTCCTCATTCCGTCACATTAGGTGCATCCATGCCTCCATGCACTAGCCGGGTTCCGATCCACCGGATTGACATTATGTCGGTGGGTTGTGCATTGTGCTATGACCACCAACATTGGCGCCGCTGTCAGGGATCGAGCGCCTAAGCTAGAGGATCACCCGTGTGATGGTTTGAGTTTCTAATTTTCATTAGGATTAGGTATTCGTGATTGTGAATGGTTGATTTGTGATGAGATTTTGTTCAAAAAAAGTTGTGTGTAATTTTCATGTTTTCTCTTCATTTTCACTAATTGATCACTAATTTACTATTAATCCGCTAACAATTGGAGTGTTTTACATGTTTATGTGCCTAATTAGAGGCTTATGCATCACTCTTACGGGTTGAAATTTCATCAATTTTGCATGATTTGAGTGATTAGAAAGTATGTAATTATGTGTGATTTATGCTAATTTTGATGTCTAATTACTCACTAATCTTGTGTGTTTTTGGTGCTACACATGAATGAATCTCTAATTGGATGTTTTGCCTTCATGATTATGTGTTTGATTTGAAGAAAAATGATGCTACACATGATGCTTTGTGATTGGTGCTTGTAGGTGGAGATGCAGTGAAGCGGTTGCCTACACACACACGTGTGTAATCGTCAATTGGAGTGGAGAAATCGACGCGATTCTTGTTGTAATGTGAGTGCATTAACCCACTTTAAAATTTGAAATTAAAGTGCAGGTTTGAGAATTTATTAGGTGCACTTAATCGATGCAAATCTATGTGGACTAGTGTATGCCAACGTGAGGGCAAATGTGTACAAATTGGTGCTTGTTTTTTGATTCTAATGTGTTTGATGCAAAACCATTGATTGATTATGGTCATTATGTTGATATGGTTTATGGTTTTCGACTGCCAATTTTGCATCGAACTGCTGTCCAAATTTCGATAGAATTGTGTGTGATTAATTGGTGCATCAAACATACACCCCTCTTCATTTTTCTTACTTTCTCTCTCTCGGATTCACACACACACACACGTCCAAAAAAACCAAAAAAAAAAACGTACACACAAAAACCACCCCCCTTTAAATATTCCTTGATTTTCTCTTTGTTTCTTTCACTCACACACACCACACACACACACAAAAGATCCCCCACTTAAATATTCATTGACTTTCTCTCTTTGTCTCTTTCCCTTAATCACTCCTTGATTTTCTCTTTTTGTCTCTTTGCCCTCTTTCACTCACCTACACAAAAGATCTCCATTAAACACTCCCTTGATTTTCTCTTTTTGTCTCTTTCTCTCACTCGAATTTATGCAGTATATGTTTTGACTATAGGTCTACCCTACTACCCTCAACTTAGACATGATGATTTATGTTTCCCAAGACGACCACGCTAGCTCCATAGCTACCAACAGCTCCGAGTCCTCAAGAGACACCAATAGAGAGATCACCTCCTAGGCTTCTTTTGTCATGTCGTATTCTACCACCTTGGGAGATGCCAGATGAGGATGATAGTGTGCCACAAGAGATAGCTCCAGCACCTAGCCTGCCACAGGTAGAGCCCTTGAGACTAGAGCCCAGTCAAAGTATTGTTAGGGAGCCTACACCACCTACCACACTTATCCACGAGACTTCCAACACGCAACGAGAGATCTCACAGAGTCATAGAGTGAGTGACTCCGATGGCTTTGTTATAGATGAGACCACTCCACAGATTCTAGCTGCCCTTGAGCATCCTTGTTTAGATCTGTCGACTTTACAGAGGCCCTTAGAGATAGCTATCGAGCTAGAGCCATCTACGAGAGTAGATCCCCCTATGAGAGAAGATGCAAAGCCGACAGCATCATTATCCCACTCTTTTAGCTTGCATAGCGGTGTCATAGCCAGTGAGTCACAGAGAGAGCAGCCACCACATATAGATGTTTCCCTAGTGCCATCTACGAGTGCCGACTCATGATCAAATCACCCGATTCAGCGGAGACCAGCCACGAGCCGTACTTTTATAGATTAGGTTCCTAGAGACCACATTATTGACACCACAGAGATAGAGGTTACACCACAGATACATGGACATACACGAACTAGAGTGACCTCTACTGACACCCTATGTAGGGATACGATAGAGCCTGCTAGACTTGTTTGGAGACCACGTACACAGGCATCTCAGTCATGTGTAGAGCCTTCTCTAGGCAGAGGCTCTACGACGATGAGTAGTGCCACTGACGAGCGACACACGATAGATCAGGCACGTAGCTCTCCACGTAGAGCTTACAGGACAACCCAACAGGTATTTTTTCCCCGTGACGAGATACATGCTAGATTTTTACCTTGTGATGACATGATCATATTTCTAAAAGCCATATGACCGACGACGAACTTTCACATGGTTGGCTCACATCTAGACGGTCACTTGAGGCACATGATTACTTTGAGGGACAAAGACATGTTTGGGTACCTAGGCCACAAGCGGTAGCACACCCAGTGCATACAAGATCATACCCTAGAGCGAGACCTCCACGAGCCAGATGTCGAGAGATGAGACTACCCCTAGATAGGTCAATACCTTCACAGCAGATAGTATGTCGTAGAGCTAGATGCACACGTGGACACGCTAGGAGAGCTCAGACTGACATCCCTACGAGAGCGCGAGCATTGCAAATTTGGCTACCGAAGAGCCTTCCACAGACTATTCGAGTAGAGGCTGATGCCCCCCCTACGCCCATTCCTTGTGCTGTTGAGCAGACTTTACATATGGAGCTAGGTGTTAGCCAGCCCTTGACTATTAGAGATTGAGCTAAGAGATTGCAGATCATGCTTCATGGTGAGAGCTCTCTCTTGACTCCTAGTTGCACGAGATTTGAGATTTGTACACATTGATATGTGCACTAGATTTATGTGCATATACCAGAGGCACTTTTTTGCCTTTTGGGTTTTTTCCCTCTGGATATCCAGGTTTTAGACCCTAGCTTAGATGTTTTATTTTATTATTCTGTTACTTTTGTTATTTTATCTTGCTGCTGACATACCTCTTGGAGGTACAGTTCTTTTGTTGATCTTTTGATGCAACACGTAGACAGACATTAGCTTGCCCATGGAGATTGGACGACCATGTAGACATGATGTATCTCTAGACACGAGGAGCTTCCATGATATCGACCTCTTCATTGAGCCCATGCACATGTGTACTCCTTCCTATGCTATATGGTTTTGTACATTTATATTTGTTGATTGTGGCTTCTTCTTGGTTTGATTAAGTGCATTCAATTATGTTTTGTTATCTGCCATTAAAGATGTATAAATTTGTCCTTTCTTTAGTTAATTTACTTAGAGTTTAGTTTTATTGATGAGCCTTGAGGTTAGGAGGCCGTGACTTTAGGTTAACTCATTTACTTGACTACTAGTCCTAGTTAGTAAAATTATTTGAGTGTTTGAAACCTTAGGAGTGTTTTAAGCATAGAGAGGCTTTCTCACCCAAACAACAAAGAAAACTAGTGAAAATACAAAGGAAATGGAAGAAAAACAAAAGTGCCACAAGTGTAAAAGATTAAGCTGGAAGAGAAATCCTGGCTTGATTTGGTACTTCAGCACATGTATTGCCTATGGTACTAGAGCCCTAGAGGTTCCCAGTGTGGGTGCTTTTCTTTGAAAGCAAAAAGCCCCGGGTATACAAATAAGCACACACGTCAAATGATTTTGCAAAATGTGAAAAATAAAAAATGAAAAGCAAGAAAAATGAAATGAGAAAGACTTCCATTGAGCTTCAAGTAAAAAAATTTCAAGCTTTTGTTTCGAGTTGTGAGAGTTAGTTAGCTAATCTATGACAGACATAATTAGGGAATCTTGCATTGGGATAAATTTATTAACTTAGCTAGTACTAGAGTAAATGTTTTAACCCTTAGTCGTAGCTAACTAATTGATAGACCCATTCATAAGCCCAAAACTCTTGATTAATTAATTTCAGCAAGTGCAATTTATTTTTCCTTAATGGCAGTGTAACATTTCATCATTCTTTGCATTTACTCATTACTACATGTTCTTTGCCTTTTCCTTATGCCTTATCACCATATATTTGAGCTTGCTACCTCATCCACCTTTTTCTTTTTGCAGGCACATTATTTCTCAAGCATCTACCACGACATGGCTTTGTCAGGGACGACAAAGCTTCGGAAGGGGAGAGTGTTGACGGGCGAGCGTCAACGACATGCATTATGCTTCCATTGGTGTGTACACATATGTGTATGCATATATTTTTTGTATTTACGGGCTCCACAGTGGGTTCCAAGTTGTACATTGATGATTAGATGAGCCTAGATACCTACAGCATGTTATACATTTTTTGGCCGGCCGCCCATTTTTAAAAGCCCTTGTATATAAATCAATTCACAAGATGTGAAAGGGTATTCTTAGAGAGGAGAGTGTGAGGGAGTGTGGAGAAGAAGAAGAGGAGTGGCTATGGAGCTTGGATCTTCCACATCATATGTAGTAGTCATTGGGATTAATGGAAGCTAAGTTCTCTCTACTTTCTCTTGTCTTTCAAGCTTATGTGTGTTAATGGTGTATGATTAGTGTTAATATTCTCTTCTCTCTCAAGTTTTCCCTCTTGTTTGAGCATTCTTGCTTCACATGTGTGCTAGATTAGAGTGTGTGTGTGTACGTGGGCTGCATACATTTCTCTCATTAGGCTTCTTTGTGTATGCTTAATGTGTGATTAGAGTGTGTGTGTGCTTGAGATTAGAGCAAAGGGATACACCATTGTCTGCACGATTAGAGAGTTAGAGTGTAGATTGAGAGTGTGTGTGCATAGATCTTGCTTCATTGGCTTTCCCTCTTCTCCTCTCTTGCTTTACCCCTCTTCCTAGAGTCCTCATTCCGTCACATTAGGTGCATCCATGCCTCCATGCACTAGGCGGGTTCCGATCCACCGGATTGACATTATGTCGGTGGGTTGTGCATTGTGCTATGACCACCAACAATATTGTATTTGCTGATAAGCTTATGTGCATCACGTTTTTATAGAAGGTCTTACCTGCAGTGCATTAACTGAGCATGTGCACCTATTAGTGGGAAGGTATAGCCACCCAGCAAGTGCTACTAAAAATATCCTTTTAGCCTTGTATAATTATCTCCTTCCACTTACTTATGAAAAAGATAATATTATCCTTAACACATGGTCCCATGGGCCATTCATATGGTACAAAAGCTTAATACCATATGCGATTACGACCACAGTACTCCATTGTAGTTCAGGCATTTTATCCGGGCTTATGTAATCTGGAATCTTATGCTAGTGTGTTTTTAAAAAAAATTGGGAAATAAAGTTTCGCATTTATCATTTAAAAAAACGATAACCTGTGCATTAACTCAACAAGTGTCATAAAATCTAATATCTAACCAACCCAAATGATTTTCTCATATTAAATTGATCACTTAATGTGGGAGAATAAACGGGAACAAGTGTTAAGATATAGATATGTGCTTATAGATCTATCTCAACACGGGGCCAATAGTAAAGGGGCCCAAATGGGAGATGGTCTATCAAGAGCAAGGCTAACCAATGGAGCATCAGACCTTAGGGTTAGCTTCATTGAAGACCTCCAATAATGTGTGAAAAAGTCCTTTGACCTTAGGTAAGCTAGGGCTGAGCTTGAGGTGGGAACCCGGCCCAAGCTCGAGGTGCTTGACCTGCTTGAGGTGCTTGTCGTGCTTGAGGTGTTTGTCTTGCTTGAGGTGCTTGATTAAGGTGCTTGAGGTGCTTGACTTACTCCATGCATGAGGTGCTTGACTTGCCGCTTGATTAAGGTGCTTGAGGTGCCTTGACATGCTTGCCTAAGATGCTTGTGGGAATACCCCCTAGTCCAAGTGCTTTGTCATGCTTGATGACTAAGGTGCTTGAGCTCCTGAAGTCAAAAAGATCCCTACAAGGAGGGGGGTGAGCCTACAAGGGGGGGGGATGAGAGAGAACACACACTCACACAAACAAGGGAAGCCCCAGCTTGAAGAGGCAGCAAGGACACTTGTCAAGTTCCTCCTGATGTTGCTCTCATGGTGTGCCTGAAGCCTATTGGTTGGCCACCCTAGGGGTCCAATGATAATTTAGGATATTTAATTAATTGATTTTTCATTTATCAAGTCCTCTCTCTCAAAGGGGAAAGGGGGACACTTGTCCCAAGGCTACCCCTATTGCTTGTAATGGCTCCTGCTTGTGATTGGCTAGGCCTGGAGGGGTCCAATGAGCTTCAAGCATGAGCTACAAGGGGGGGTCAACCCAAGCAAGCTAGGGGGGTGCTTAGGGGGTATACTCACCCACACACACTCACAAACACTCTCATTGTGTGCTATGCAAAGTGCAAGAGCTCCCTCTCCAAGCAAGTAGAGGTTGAGAGCCTACACCAACACTCTTGGCTATGGAGTGCAAATCCAACCAAGAGCCATGCTTCAATGCTTGAGCTTGTCTTCTCCTTCTTCTTCATTACTATGCTATTATGTATGCTAGCTCAAGAGTTATGATAAGTTAGGAACTAGCTCTTTCTCGTATGAAATGTTTCTTCTTCCTCTTCCCTACCCTCATTCCCTGCTAGCTCTCTCCACCTTCGAAGGTGTTTGAGGTCTTGGGACTGAGGCTTGGTATAGTTAAAGCTTTCTTCAAGTTTAGGTTATGCTATGATGGTGATGCATGAAGCTTTCCATCTTCATTGCTTCACCTAGGTCACAAGGAACACAAAGAATGTAATGTAACAAGTCTCTCTTTATGGGAGAAATCATAATACAAATGCCTATCGGAGGGGGGACCGGCTCCACATAAATCCGGTCCTCAACTGTTGTCATGTTCTCTAAATTCTCTCTCTTGCAAAAGTATTGTCTATGCCAAGTTAACTAATTGCTATGATTATGTTGCTATCTTCAATTATGTCTACCCGCTATGCTCACAAAATCATTTCTTGAAAGTATTCTCATTAAATTCCACTACTCTCAAATTGAATAGGCTAATTCCATTACATTGGTATCAGAGCATTTGGTTTCTCTTTTCTTGCTTAAGAAGAGAGGTCCTTAAGTAGCCTATTAATGGTTGATGTTGTTAATTATAATAGAGTAAGTGGAACTGGGATCTAATATCGATTTTGTTAAGTCCACTATGTGGGGGATGGTGCACACCTCGGGAGCTTTGGACTTAATAATGGAGTCATTTTAGACTTGCCTACGGCTTTACCATTATTGAGCCATAAGAAGTCCGAAAGGAGCTAGCCCTTGGCAACTCTGCTATGTTAGACCTACTCCTCTACTCTCTATAATTAACCACTTTGAGCCGTGGGTGTAGATACTTAAGAGCCGATTTTCAAAGGCTAAGAGGAGTGGCAACTAAGGTTTTGTATTGCCAAAGCATACACTAAGTATAAACATAAATTTTGTTAACATGGCTGACAATAATCAAGAGAGTAGAATGAACATTGATAGCTTTGATTTTGCACATGAAGGTGCTAATGCGCTCTAGACGATCGCCTACTCCTCCCAAGAGGAAAAGAGCAACCTATAGTCCTTCTCCTCATCACTCTGAAAGGCAAGAGAGGAAACAAAGGAAGAAAAGGGCTAGGAAGAGGTCACCCTCTTCTCCTTCTTCTTCACCTTCCTCCTCTTCCGATGAAAGTTATGGCTATTCTCCTAGAGAATACAAGAGGGGAGGACATCGCAAATCATTTCCTGCATGGCGAAGGTCACAAAAGCTAAAGAAGTTCAAGGAGGGAGGAAAGAGTATCTCTTTTCTCACCTACGATGGCACCTTTGGTGCTACCGACAAAGTGTTGGCCTTCATCCAGCAATTTGATGCGGCCTTTGGGGACGAGGGCTTCACAGAGTCCTCCAAGCTACGCCATGTAGCTATGCACTTCCAAAAATCAGCTCGTCAATGGTGGGCTAGCCTTCGTGGCAATGGAGAAGCCCCAAAGACATGGAAAAATCTACGAGTTTCCATCATGAAGCAATTTCTTCCAAGTGATACTAAAGATAAAGTTCTTACTGAATGGCACGGCTTGAAGCTTCTCTCTCATGAGTCTATCAACAAGTATGTAGACAAGCTTTGGGATTTACATCTCAAAGCTACTGTCTTTCAAAAGATAGACTTTGCCGAACAAAGACAACAATTCTGTGCGGGATTACCTGAAGAGATGGCCGAATACATCAACTCTCAACGGCCCGGTACTATTACCGAAGTAATCCACCACACCATGGTTGCTTCACGCATCAATTTCCATCAAGGGGCTAGACGTAATGTCAAGCCCATGGAAAACAAAGATAAAAATGATGCAAAGGGGAAATCCAATGCTCAAAATAATTCCCAAGGCACTTCCAACAACAACAATCGGTCCAAGGAGAAGGGAGTTTACAAAGGTAAAAACAAACTCTCTCCTGAAGAGCTTGAAGCTTTTTGCAAGGACCATAAGTGTTTCAAGTGTGGAGAGCAAGGACATGGCTATCGTTCTTGCCCCAAGAAGAATACTCACAATGAGACTCCTAGGGCTTCCACCATCGAAGCTCCAAAAGAGGATGGTCATTGCAAAGGATCATCACTTTCCTATGCGTGGGGAAAGGTAAGAGAGCATGATGCCTTCATCTTGTTTGACCCAGGCTCTACTCTCAACTTCATATCAATAGAGTTGGCCACCAAGTTGGGCATTCAAGCTTTTGAGATGGGAGATATAGTAACCGCCGATGCAGCTTTCAAGGGACAACAAGCCTCTGTTACTCCCTTGATTGGGAAGTTGAGGCTTCATGTCCAAAGCTATGTCGACAAAGAAGACTTCTTCATCTCTCCTCTCCAACATCAGGATGTTATCCTAGGGGCACCATGGTTTGATCGAATGGCTGCCAACATGAAGTTCCCTGAAAGGAGAATTTACTTCACCTACAGGGGAAAGAACATGTATATAGATGCTAGTGAGCGTGGTCGTACTATTCCACTTGTAAATCCTCTTTCTTTTGATAAATCAATGAAGAGCTCAGTTTCTGCGTACATGATTTATGTCAAAGAGTCTCTAAGAGCTAATAATGTTTCATCAAATGAAAATGATAGGAATCAAGAAGAGTTAGACTTGTCTACTTTTCTAAAAGGATTCCAAGATGTGTTCATCGATGATATCCCTATGGACCTACCTCCCAAACGAGGGGATGATGACCATCGTATTGAGCTCCTTCCAGGAAGCTCACCGCCTAACAAACCTCCTTATCGAGTCTCACAAGCTCAACAAGAGGAGATTATGAGGCACGTACAGGAATTGGTAGACAAAGGGATGGTGAGGTCTAGTTCCTCTCCCTTTTGTTCTCCAGTCCTTTTAGTGCAAAAGAAAGATGGTACATACCGTATGTGTGTGGACTATCGAGCACTAAACCATATCACTATCAAAAACAGATTTCCCGTGCCTCGGGTGGAAGATCTGTTTGATAAGCTACAAGGCTCTACCTACTTCAGTAGGATTGACCTTAAGAGTGGCTATCATCAAATAAGGATAGTGGACGAAGATATCCTAAAGACCGCGTTTCGCACAACATTTGGTCTTTATGAATATCTAGTCATGCCTTTTGGCTTGACTAATGCACCAGCTACTTTCAATCGTCTCATGGAGAAAATTTGTAGACCATATCGTAAATTCACTGGAGTGTCCTTTGATGATATCATCATCTACTCCAAATCTTTGGAGGAACATAAGCAACATCTCCAAGTGATTTTTCAAGCCTTGAGGGAGAACAAACTTTTTCTCAACCAAAAGAAACGTGAATTCTTCCTTCAAGAGATTCAATATCTAGGTCATATTATCTCTCACGATGGTATTCGTATGGATCCATCAAAGTTAGAGGTAATAAAATCAGGGCCTAAACCAAGGAACCTACATGAGCTAAGAAGCTTTATTGGTATGTGTGCATACTATAGACGCTTCATAGAAAAATTCTCTCAAGTAGCAGGACCACTACACGATTTAACAAAGAAGAACGTTAAGTTTGTATGGACTGCTAAGGAGCAAAATGCTTTTGAAAAATTCAAAGAGAAGCTTACTTCCCAACCAGTCCTCGTGCTTCCGGATCTCTCAAAGCCATTTGAGGTCCAATGTGATGCTTGTGGTGATTGCCTTGGAGCGGTTTTGCTTCAGGAAGGGCATGCCATAGCATATGAGAGCCGAAGGCTCAATAGTGATGAACGAGTTTTGGGCATTTATGAGAAAGAGCTTTTAGTTGTTCTACATGCCCTAGACACATGGAAGCACTACCTATTAGGGACTCCATTTATCCTACGAACCGACCACCAAAGTCTCAAGTATTTCATGACGCAAACCAAGCTTTCCGACAAACAAATGAGGTGGGCAAATTTTCTTTTGCAATTTAATTTCCATATTGCTCACATAGCTGGTAAGCACAATCAAGTTTCCGATGCACTTTCACGACGACCAAAAGTTAATGCGGTGTCTATAGCTACTCACAATGATCTATCCTCTATGATAGATGAGTATGCTACTGACCCTGACTTTAGAGACATAATGTCAGCCCTTGCTTTGGGGAAGAAAGAGGAACCATTCACCTTGCAGGATGGTTATCTTCTCCACGGCAATAGGCTATGTGTTACCCATTCCCTTCGTGAGAAGGTTATGTATGAATCCCATGCTCCTCCATATGCAGGGCATAGAGGTATTCAACCTACTCTCCGAGGAGTAGAGACGTATTTCTATTGGCCTACCATGAAAGTGGACATACAAGAGTATGTTTCAAAATGTGTAGTATTCCAAAAGACCAAGTATGATAGAGGGAAGCAACCTGGATTACTCCATCCATTGCCTATTCCAAATTCACCATGGGAGAGTATATCCATGGATTTCATCTTTGGATTGCCCAAGTCTATCCATGGGAATACAGGAATATGGACAATAGTCGACAGGTTTAGCAAGCAAGCACATTTTATTCCTGTCAAAAAGACTATTAAGGCACATCAAATGGCAACTCTCTTCATATCTCAGATTTTCAAGCACCATGGATTACCCACATCCATCGTGTCAGATAGAGATCCTAGAATGACCAGTAATTTTTGGAAAGGTCTCTTTGAAAATCTAGGAACAAGATTGAATTTCTCTTCGGCCTATCACCCACAAACGGATGGCCAAAGTGAGATAGCCAATCTTACGATACTCGATCTACTCAAAACTTATGTTACCAAAGTAGATCAACGCTCACAATGGGAAAAGTATTTACCGCTAGTAGAGTATGCCTACAATAATACTGTACATACTTCTACGGGGAAAGCACCTTTCGAGATCATAGAGGGAAGACCTAAAAGTCCCTTGCTACTGAAAGTACATGGGAAGATCTTCGCCGCCGATGAGTATAGCCATGACCTACAAGAATCTTTTGCTTAATTTCCTCGTCCGAGCAATGAAACAACTCTCTATATTACGTAATTAATGGGAGGCAGGGAAACGTAATTTCAAAAGAGGGAGGCTATAGCCATCCCTCAACAAAGGCAAAAAGCTGCTGCTGATAAGCACAGAAGAGCCTTAATGTTCAAAGAAAATGATTGGGTCTTACTCAAGTTTCCTAAGGCTCGATTAAGGCAAACGACGGGCAAAAATCCTACGGGCCATCAAAAGTATTATGCTAAACTAGCAAAAAGATACTATGGTCCTTTCCAAATCTTGAAGCCTATCAATGAGACGGCTTATCAACTCAAGTTGCCCAACCATTGGCTTATACACAATGCCTTTCATGTAAGCCTACTTAAGCCCTACAAAGGAGAGCCACCAATTGAACCAATTATTGAAGACTCTCCCGAAGTCGAAGACCAAGAAGAGGTGCTACAACCCGAAGCTGTCCTTCGGCATGAAGACAAGGTACTACGACATGGTAAGATAATCCGACGGTATCTTATTAAGTTCAAAAATTATCCTTTTGAAGATGCTAAATGGATGCAAGGAGTACATCTTAAGGATAGTATGAACCTTGTCAATGCTTACAATGCTACATTAGAGTAAGCAAATGTACAAATTTCTTTTAAATGACTCATGTTTTTTTCTTATATGACTAGTCCTCTTTTTAATTGTGCACAAATTTAACTAGTATGCATGCTTAGAATCATGTTTGTGATGACGAAGTCTCTCAAACACCAAGTAGAATTTGTCACTCTACTTTGGGAGAATGAAATGGACTAAAGAGTAGACATGCTTGCTGCAGCTATGTCTCCCAAGCACCAAATGGATTAGTCATCCATCTTGGAAAGATGTCGTAGGGTAAAAAAAGGATCCTCTACCCGCTAAGTACAATTGACTAATGACTAATCCTTTATCTCTTCTACCTCATAGTCGAGGACGACTATGATTTCAAGAGAGAGGTAATGTCATAGAATCTAATATCTAACCAACCCAAATGATTTTCTCATATTAAATTGATCACTTAATGTGGGAGAATAAACGGGAACAAGTATTAAGATATAGATATGTGCTTATAGATCTATCTCAACACGGGGCCCAAATGGGAGATGGTCTATCAAGAGCAAGGCTAACCAATGGAGCATAAGACCTTAGGGTTAGCTTCATTGAAGACCTCCAATAATGTGTGAAAAAGTCCTTTGACCTTAGGTAAGCTAGGGCTGAGCTTGAGGTGGGAAACCGGCCCAAGCTCGAGGTGCTTGACCTACTTGAGGTGCTTGTCGTGCTTGAGGTGTTTGTCCTGCTTGAGGTGCTTGATTAAGGTGCTTGAGGTGCATGACTTACTCCATGCTTGAGGTGCTTGACTTGCCGCTTGATTAAGGTGCTTGAGGTGCCTTGACATGCTTGCCTGAGATGCTTGTGGGAATACCCTCTAGTCCAACTGCTTTGTCATGCTTGATGACTAAGGTGCTTGAGCTCCTAAAGTCAAAAAGATCCCTACAAGGAGGGGGGAGAGCCTACAAGGGGGGGGGATGAGAGAGAACACACACTTACACACACAAGGGAAGCCCCAGCTTGAAGAGGCAGCAAGGACACTTGTCAAGTTCCTCCTCATGTTGCTCTCATGGTGTGCCTGAAGCCTATTGGTTGGCCACCCAAGGGGTCCAATGATAATTTAGGATATTTAATTAATTAATTTTTCATTTATCAAGTCCTCTCTCTCAAAGGGGAAAGGGGGACACTTGTCCCAAGGCTACCCCTATTGCTTGTAATGGCTCCTGCTTGTGATTGGCTAGGCCTGGAGGGGTCCAATGACCTTCAAGCATGAGCTACAAGGGGGGGTCTACCCAAGCAAGCTAGGGGGGTGCTTAGGGGGTATACTCACCCACACACACTCACAAACACTCTCATTGTGTGCTATGCAAAGTGCAAGAGCTCCCTCTCCAAGCAAGTAGAGGTTGAGAGCCTACACCAACACTCTTGGCTATGGAGTGCAAATCCAACCAAGAGCCATGCTTCAATGCTTGAGCTTGTCTTCTCCTTCTTCTTCATTACTATGCTATTATGTATGCTAGCTCAAGAGTTATGATAAGTGAGGAACTAGCTCTTTCTCGTATGAAATGTTTCTTCTTCCTCTTCCCTACCCTCATTCCCTGCTAGCTCTCTCCACCTTCGAAGGTGTTTGAGGTCTTGGGATTGAGGCTTGGTATATTTAAAGCTTTCTTCAAGTTTAGGTTATGCTATGATGGTGATGCATGAAGCTTTCCATCTTCATTGCTTCACCTAGGTCACAAGGAACACAAAGAATGTATTGTAACAAGTCTCTCTTTATGGGAGAAATCATAATACAAATGCCTATTGGAGGGGGGACCGGCTCCACATAAATCCGGTCGTCAACTGTTGTCATGTTCTCTAAATTCTCTCTCTTGCAAAAGTATTGTCTATGCCAAGTTAACTAATTGCTATGATTATGTTGTTATCTTCAATTATGTCTACCCGCTATGCTCACAAAATCATTTCTTGAAAGTATTCTCATTAAATTCCGCTACTCTCAAATTGAATAGGCAAATTCCATTAGAACAAGTACAAGTATTTTGCATGGACTGGTGTATCCACTGCTCGAGGGTTGTCAAAAAATACCTTGCTATTTAGGCTTTCCAAAAAATAATGATAATGGGGATTTGTTTATTCAAGGGTTTGTACATTTTTGTGGTGACTTCCACAAAATTAAAAAACCGTTCCATGCCAAAAATGTTCACAAAAGGATCCATTCGGCTTGTTTTTTCAAAGAAAACCTTCAATTGTGTCCAGCTTGGAGCCATGCTCTGTCTCCAATTCCGTCCATCACTCTTCTGCTAACGAAGTAGTTGCATGTGCCATGTTAAAGGATTAGTAAATTTCTAGTGGCCTATCATCAACACATGTGTCCTTTTATTTTTTATTAAAAAAACCAAATGGTGCTATATTTTGTGTGTGTGTGTGTGTGTGTGCGTGCGCGCGCGATATCACAGAGTGTTATCTATATGTGGTATATGTCCAATATACTATGTGTGTGTGTGTGTGTGTGTGTGTGTGTGTGTGTGTGTGTGTGTGTGTGTGTGTGTGTGTGTGTGGCCCTCCCCCATCCCTGAGAAAAGGTACACTTGATGGAGGATAGGCCACCAAGTGGACCTATCCTCTACCAATTCTATGTTTTAAGATATTAATGGTAAATCTAATGCCAGGAAATTTGTTTTCTTCAATGAAAACAAGTTGGTAATACATGTAACAATCCTCTCTTTTTTGAAACCTCTCTATAAACATAGAAACAAGTTTATTTAAGTCTGTAACAGCATATGATTCTTGGGATGCATTGTACAATATGGGAAGTACTTGTGATATGCACACATTATATGCCATTATTTTTTGCCGATTATTGGCTGCATGAACAAATGAAACATTAGGACATGGTAATTTGTCTTTTTTCCATGTGGTGTATGTAGCATACCCCCCTTCTATTGGTTTAGATAATTGGATATATGTATTTAGATATGTGACTTGGTTTGATCCCAATAATGTCGAAAGGGTAAATTGTAAAGGGATCCTCATGGAACAAGGATTTTTTGTGGTCAAGACATTGCGAAATAAAAGGATTATTAGCAAACAATAGATCATCCATACATCTCCATGAATATAAAAAGGCTTTCATTATATCA
Organism: Adiantum capillus-veneris; assembly: GCF_014529385.1. Lineage (NCBI taxonomy): Eukaryota > Viridiplantae > Streptophyta > Polypodiopsida > Polypodiales > Pteridaceae > Adiantum > Adiantum capillus-veneris. Next base: position 124,493,235 of record NC_140945.1, read on the forward strand.
TACCGTGTAAGACAGGATAATTGTTTATGTATTCAATTTCAAACCATGCTAAGTATAAATTACACCATAATGGAAAGCAATTATATCCCATTGGTATACCTTTTTCTTGGCGATAAATATGTTTGCCTAATTTTGTAAAGCAATTGTCAAGCACAAATTCATTAATATTCTGTAAGTATTCAAATGTCCATACCACTTCGCTTTTCTTTTTTGTAAGCACAATTTTCTTGCGGTTTTTCTCAAAGTCATGATATTTCATAGTTTTTATGAGTTTAATAATGTTGTCAAGTACTTCAAGTAATCCATGTGTGCCTTTATGAGGGATAGCTTCATCACATGATGTTATGTCAAATGAATGAATGTTTGTAATTTGTTTTGGTAGATTAATCAAAAAATTATAATGATTATTGATCATCCAATACCCATTTGTTTGTGTCCCAGAAAAAGTATGTAGCTTCTTATGTACAATTTCGGTGTACTCTATAAATCCTTGCATTAATCCTTTTCGTAATATAGTGATTATAGTTGTAGCACGAGTATATACATGTGCATTAGTGATCCATCTAAAGTCCATTTTGTGAATATTAAAATTTTCCATAAGAAACGGGAGAGAGTACTCTGATGGTGTTTCTAACCCAATTTCTTAGGTATAAGACCCTATGGCTTGACAAATTTCTTCTTCATTGGAAGAGAGAAGACGGAACTCAGGGGTTTCTAACGTCTTCTTGCTGCTAGTTGAATGAGTTTTTTACATATGAATAACGGAGTTTGTGCTCATTTATCTAATCCACGGATAAATAAATATTGTAAAATATACTGAATTTCATCCATCAAGTCTGTGTTTTTATACCATGAAGTTTGGTTTTGCCTGTGAAAAGGAAAGTTTTGGGAAAAGGTCTCATTAACTGAACTATGGATGTAATTGTGATGAGATTTACTATCCTCACATCCTAAAAGGGTACATAAAGTCTTCCATGCTTTTCCAAGTTCTTTTACTATTGAGGTAGGGTTTACAGGTACTAATGGAATGTGATTTAATCCTTTCCTAATAAATTCTTGAAAATTTTATGTCTAGCTATGTTACGGTATGTGGTGATTACATGTTTTTCGAAGGTTTCTAAGTAGACTAAAAATTTGGAGAATCATTTATGAGTTAAGCATCTACATGATTGTGTTTCATCAAACTCTTTGGCAAACACCAAAGTTTGTTTGTAAAGAGTATGGTTCAGGTTTCTTGTATATTTCCAACCGAAACAAATCCATATTTTAGACAAATCCTTGTTGATGTGAAAATAATTTATCATTGTTTGAAAAAATACTTTAGGGTTGATAAAGTCCATATATTTGCTACAAAACAAAATGTGATTGAATCTCCCATGCATCATAGTATTGCGTTCAAAATGTAGCAAACCATTATTTCTTGTAGTAAGTATTCATGTGCCTTGGGAGTATCTCCGTAGTCCTCAAATCCTCTAAACTGCCTTGGTTTCTTACTTGTTGATGCCATGCTGCTTGGTGAGTGTGTAATCTTCTTAATTGTTCCTTACCTTTTGGAGGTTTGAGTAAGGTTTCAATTGTGTTAGATACTAGTGTGTTGTGCAGCCTTTAGAGAAGTGGAGTCCCTGGTGTGTATAGGACTAGTCCCTTGGCTGCTTCTAGCATGTGTTTACAGCATGCCTTAATTCTATTGGAAATGAGGCTATCCAAGCTATAAAGGCATATACTTGTGTTGGCCCTGCTGAAAATTGAAAGAACCTTGGTAAAATCTGGAACACGTACCACAGAAATTTCTCAAACAAAATGATTGAAGGGGAACAATTGGAATTTGGATCAACTCTTTGGCATTGGGCTTTGAGGAAGGGTCTATAAGAATTCCAACGGTTTCTTAAAAGCTGTTTTTTATCCTTTGTCTTGTCCATAAGAGAGAGTCCTTTGGTGCGAGCAATAATTGAAGAACTTGGACATTTTGTACCATCCACATCGGATAATTTGATATGCTTAAGCTCGAAGAGAACATCTTGTGATAATAGATGTTTGGAATGTAAGGCAAGGGTTTTACATTGCTCTACAATGTCCGTGGGAATGCTACAAAGCAAACCTAGAGAAGAAATTGTAAATGGTGAGCGATGGTTTAATATTTCATAATCCCAGAGCTTGTGCTCAAGTCAAATAGCATCCAATTCAACTTGCCTGGGTGGTAGTAGTGGGATCACTTCTGAAAAAAGTTTAGAAATGGCTCTTTCTGGGGATATATTGTTAGCATCTGCTAAAAAGTTGAGAGCTTCTTTCTCTTCCTCTTCAAGAAGGTCTAGATCTGGAAGGGGATTGATAACCTTTTTTGAATGCTTAATTTCTATAGGGACAATAGGGAGGTTATTGATGAAATACAACTTGTTCACAATAGTGGATAGAGAAATAAAATAAAAATCAAGATCTGAGCTATCTTATGCATCAATAATGGGTAATTTGGCTAGGAAGGTACCAAATGCCTCTAAAGCTTTTCCTTCTCTTTCCTAGAAAGAAGTTTGTAATCAGAGCCAGTCATTGATAGAGGCTGTGTTTAAGACAGATACATAGTGGGTGATTATAGCTTGTTTCTCAAAATCAAGCAACTTTTTGTGGAATTCCACACCTTTGAAACAAGAAATTATACATTGGATACCAATTGGTGGAACCAGAATGTCTTCTTCTATTCCATAACCCAAACGGGTAAGAGATGGAATCCAAAAAGCCTGAATCAATCACCATATAAATATTAAATAAACCATTAGCTATTAAATTATTGTCTTACCAGTATTGAATTTTCTCAGTATATGATGGATACCCGACCAAAGGTATCCCAAGAAATTTTGTGTGTGTTTGAATTTAAAATCCCATCATTCAGAATCATATATTGAGAGACTTAAATGTTGTTTGCAAAAAAATATTGTGTAAAGAACAAAACAAAGAAGAATTTCTTGATGCATAAAATTCATTACAAGATACTTTGATACATGACAAAGTACGAGTTTTAGCCAAAACTCCTATCAGATGAGAGTAGGGATCTTTACCTACCAACCAACCACAAGTACAATCAAATTTATACCAAATGGGTGACACGTTGTCGAGAAATTTGCGGTCTTGCCAGGAAAGCACCGGGCTTATGGCTGTGAGAGTTTGTGAGAGAACTCGACAAAAACTATATGAAGGATTTAAACCATAGATGCCATGAAGACTAGGGTTTGGAAAGAAGTACAATCAAAGAAGCCCACCCATTCTCTCTTGCACTCACACGCACAAAGAAAGAACACAAAAGAAAATGTCAAAATAACACAAAGATGAAAACATCAAGGCTATGGTCATATCGTATCATGGGTAATATGAAAGGGTTAACAGATCAGTTAATGGCATTCAATCTTGGCTGCCCAAATAGGCTACGAATTGTTCTTTGGAATTGTAGTTTTGTGCTTACCATAATATATATATTTTGTCTAGTGATTGGGATTAATTGTGTGTATAAATCCTCTTGGTTCATAGCAAGATAACTACGCTTACGTCAAAAGAAAAGTTATAGTCAATGAGAGGTAGTATGATGGGATCCGGTGATAGAAGTATTTCATTGAGCCTTTCTGGGCCAAAGAGAAACACTATACGTTGTTGAAAGTGTATTTTACGGCTAATCCATACGTTAATTCTAATAGATCGTACAGAGTGAAAGCGATAGAAATTATCATCATGTGGGTTATTCATTTAGGATAGTATGTGAGAAATGTAGATATGAGAGAAGTGAAGAGATGAGAAGTTTCCCTCCCAAGCCCTATTCTTGCCCATAAGCAATAAGGATACTGCGGGGAGAGATGTACATGTAGCAAAGAGAACCTAGAGAGGATGAATTACTAAGAATGAGAGAGATAGGTTTGGTTAAGGAGATGAGATTAGATACATATATATATGTTGGATTAGAGATGAAAATGAAAACAACAAGAAATCAAGAAAACATCAATGTAGAACACATCTTACTTGAAACCCTTCGGCACCATTATTGATGGGAGAGAGAAGAAGAGGGGAGAATTCAACGTTGATTGATACGCCAAGTACAACACCTTCTTTGATTAGAGTTGATCCTCCAAGGATGGCGTACAAGAATGGCTAGTTTTCCTCTAGGAGAAAGTGTAGGCTTGGGCTTATGTTAATGGGGCTAAGTACAATTAGGCATTACTACTCACTCCCTCAAGAATTCCTCTCATCAATGGCTTGAATGCTTGAGTTCCTTCCAAGGAAGAAGAGGTTCCCTTTTTTAGGTGAAGGGAACCCACAAGGGTTTACACAAGAAGAGAGGAGCCAGTGTGAACAGGAATTGGAAAAGTTGGAAATGAGCTGTCCCTGCATGATGTGGGCAGACTGGGGTCCAGTATTTTGATCATATCTCCTCAACCGTAGCTCCAAATAAAAAAGTAAAAATATGGGCAGAAACTTCAGCGCATTAGCTACGATTTTCATTTTAAAATCATTTTCCAATTCGGATTGGAACCTTGTGTAAAAAATTCATCAAAATAGGGTCCATTTCTAGCAGCAAAAGTCTTCATGTGGTCCCCTTAGCGTAGACTTTCATTTGATTCCAAAGGACACCTCATGCCATATGAAAGCATGACATTGCTCCTTGACAAAGTTTTGTAATCATGCTTGCAATAATGCATTAAAATAAGTGTATCTTTGAAATCATGCCACCTAGTGTCCCACTAGGATTTGATTCCCTCCTAGTAGCTATTTAAAAAGAAATATAAGAAAAATATGAAAAATACATAGAATATATATAGATTGGAAATTACTCTAGATATAGGATCTAGATAGGGTGTGAGATAATAATGAGATGGTAGAAAGAAAGAATCAATGCTTTTTGCCCCAAGTTAAAGAGGTGGAGCTATTGACACTTTTCCCATAGTATTTTTTTTAATGGTAAAGTAAGAATACATTACCCTTGAGATAATAAGATGAGATAGAAAGCTTATTTTTATACTTACATATGCATATGTACATTATAGGAAATATAATTATGTATCTAAAAAGTTACAAGATAACTCTTGTAGCATGTGTTCCCACTATGTACATGTCACAGCACGACATCCACCCCCTCTAAACCTGCACATCCTCCGGTATGTGCCAAATTATTTCTTTGTAAGATCAACCCTCTTGTACATCTTCCTTGCTTTCATCTTCACTGGATGATTCCAGAGCTGCATTTTCACTTTGATCTTCACCTGTGTTTTGCTCTTCTTCCTCATCAAGATTTTCTGGATCATTGTCTCCTCTTCTCTTAAACATTTTGATCCTTTTTCCTGCAATGGGAATCTTTACCTCTGTGCCATCTAGTTCAGACAAGCTATAAGTAGCATTTTCATGCACATGTTTTACAACATATGGTCCAAACCATCTTTTTGAAAACTTACGCATGACTGTGTGTTGGTTATCAAGGCTACTATCATACACTAAAACCCAGTCACCTTTGTCAATTGCTTTGCTCCTGAGCCGATGTCGCTTATCAAAGTAGTCCTTGTTTTTCAATCTTGCATTTTTGAGTCATTCTTTTGCAGCCTCAATGTCTCCAGGTCTTTTCTCTAGTTGCCTTATGCGCAATGCAAGGAGATCTTCCCTACTAAGCCCCTCTTGCCAAGGTAGTACATTCCATGTGGGAATTGTATCCTCAATCGGCATCACTGGCTTTTGACCATGCATTAGCTCCGCAGGCATGTAGCCAGTTACTGAGCTATGTGTTGTACGATCAGCCCATAAAGCGTATGGTAACAGTTTTGGCCACTCACCAACTCTTCCTTCGCAAGCCTTGGCCAAAGCTTTGATGATAGGAGAGTGCCCTCTTTCACTCTTTCCATTGCCTTCAGGGTTGTAAGCTGTAGTAAGAGAAAGCTTGATTCCTAATCTAGAAAAGAACTCCCTTGCTTCTTCGGCATCCAGTTCACCTCTGTCTGCAGTGATCTTTCCCACACAACCATAACGGCAAATCACCTCATCAAGAAGGAATTTGCACACAGCTTCTATGGTTTTAGCTCTTAATGCTCTTCCTTCAACCTGATTAGTTAGGTCCTCTCGTGCAAGAACCAAGTACCTCATCTGCCAGAGTCCTAAAGGCATCGTGACTAGATCCACAACCCATTTATAGTGCATGGCTAGTGGATATGTAGGGTGCAATCCATCACGATGTCGAACATTTGAATACATTTGACAAGTTACACATGACTCTACAAACTGAGATACATCTTTATACATACCCTTCCACCAGTATTTTTCTTTCAACTTGGAGAAGGTTGCCCACACACCCCTGTGTCCAACCCATAGACTCTCATGAAACTCTTGCATGAGCTTTACTTGAGTCTCTTTTTTACATATAACCCTTTGTGGTGTAGCACCCTTTTGTTTAGGATACTTCCACAAGTAACCATCCCTCAAAAAGTAACCATATGCTTTCCTGCGTATCCTCTTGAATTCATGTTCAGACCAATCATCCTGTTTTGTTAGAGTACTCAAGTAGCTTCCAATAAGAAGCCAATCACCTTGATAAAGATCTTTCAAGAACAATTCAAGTGGATTAGTCATGTTGACATTGTTACCTTTGACATGAGAGATGGAATAGAACTTTGTGCCCACATCATCTCCCTCATCAATCATATGTGACTCATCTTCATACCTTGCCCTTGATAGCATATCTGCCACTTTATTGACTTTACCTACAATGTGCTTAAACTCGGGATTTAAGGACTTAATGTAGGCAATCCACCGCAACATAGCAATGTCTGGTGTTGAGCAGCTTGTAATCATCCCAAGAAGTGGTAGACAATCTGTTTCTACAACCACACATGCACCAATTAGGTACTCTTTCCCATTTTTCAAGGCTGTAACCATACCCCATAGCTCTCTCTTTATTTGTGGATAGTTTCTTTGGCGAGCACTTAGTACCTTTGCTCCAAATCTTACCACATACCTGTGTCCTTCTTTGTCATCTTGCCCTATTGCCCATCCAATCCCTGTAGGACTGGTATCTACTGTCACAATCACTGGCCTTTGACACTCATAGTCTACCTTTCTCAAAGTTGGTGCTGACTGGAGCAACTCCTTTAGCTTTTTCATGGTTTTTACATGTGCTTCTGTCCATTTAAACTTTTGATTCTTTCTAAGAAACTGATAAAGAGGATCAGCTACATGTGCATAATGTGGAATCCAAATAACATAGAAGACACATGCTCCTAGAAACCTTCTAACCTCAGTGATGCTAGTGCATGTTTCTTTCATTCTTTGGATGGCATCTACCTTTGTTGGACAAGGTTTCCTACCATATGGCCCACACATGTGCCCCACAATGAGCACTTCATTGACACCAAACATAGACTTTTTCCCTGACAATGTAAGATTCACTTCTTCCAACCTAGACAAAATTTTATCACAATCATTTATGTGATTTACCACAAACCTGCGACATCCCTTAAGATCCAAAGCTTCATCTTTGTCACTTTCTTCACATCCTTTGATAGGCAAATCATCAATGAAAGGCATTGTGATTTGAGGAATAAAGTCACGTAAGACCTTATTCATCCCATTCATCATATGTGCAACCGAGTTGGTTGCTCCCTGTGGCAAGGTACACATCCTTACCAAACCCAAAGGTGTCCTCATGGTTGTCAAGTCTCTGCTTTTGATTGCAAGCTGAAATTGATCATACCCTGAGTAGAGATCCCCCATTGAGTAGATTGCCCTCCCTGCAAACGCCTCTGCAAATTCATCCACAATTGGACCTGTACCTACATTTCTAATTGTCACCTTGTTCACTGGTTGCATATCTTGGATGAAGCGTAGAGAACCATTCTTCTTTGGAACTGTGAACCACCTATTTGAGTATGGAGCACAAGAAGGCTCCAAGATTCCTATTTTGATTTTCTCATTCAGTAGCTCTACTAACTTTGGCAAATGAGCCTTTGGAACCGGAATAGGCCGCAGATTCCAAGGCACATGAGGTATTGTGAAAATTACCATAGGAGCTACAATATAAGGATCAACACATCCTATCTCATGTGGCTCAAATGCAAAATCCTTACCATGCTTTGAAAGCATTTCTTTGAAGCACTTTGTCTCCTCCTGTGTTAGAAACTCCTCGCAACCAATCTGCAACTCTTGAAAAGACTCCTTTGTGAAGGTATGCCCGATCTTTTTAGGATTCCGCAAACTTGGTTGTAAAGAAGCCTGTTCAATCTTTTCCCTGTTGTTGGGTGGTAAGGGTGAAGCTACTGGTTTCACCTTCTTTGCTACACTCTTGTATTTAGTTTCAACATGGACTTCTGGGCCTACTGTTTGGCTTTCTTTAAAAGCTTCTATTACTTGATACATTTCCATAGAGCAAACTTCCACAACTTCATTTTCAAGATGCAAACTAGACCTCATTATAGCATCAAGCTCACCCATAGTATCTACAAAAGAAACTTGTTCACACAAACCCAAAACATTTTCAGTAGGCTCTAGCAACCCACTCTTTTTCATGCCTATTTGTACATTATGCACATATTGCTTCTCACATCTCTTCAAATCTTCAAGTTTTGTAAAACATATTGATCCATTCTTTGTTACCAAGGAGCTCGTTGAAAATTCTTCACCTATTTTTGGATCAGGCGAGACCCTTTTTCTTTCTGTACCACTGCAATCCCGCTTTACAATGGTACTTGGCCAAAACCCATCATTTCTCTATGATCATGAAACTCTTTGCTCACCTTTGGTAGAGGATGTTCTCTGAGGTTGTCACGATTTCTTTCATGGTTTTCACAAACTGTGAGAAATTGGACAGCACGTTTACCATCTTTGCTACGTATCCTAGCATATGCTGAACCATCGTCCATTACCTTTGTTTCCATTCGAACTCCCACAATGTAGGGTTGTCCAAGGATGAGATGATATGAAGATGTATCCTGTACAAAGAAGTTTTGGTCAATCTTTACATCACCTATTGTTACCTTCACACCTGGACATGCTGCATACAATTCACCGGATGAATTGTTTGCCACTTTTACCATCCAGCCATGATCTGTGTCCATCGGCCATTTGCACTTGTTATAGAGACTCTTTGACATTATGTTTATTTCTGAACCATGGTCAATCAAGGCAACAAATGGCTCTTCAAGATCACCGACCTTGACCAAAGTTTCTGTAGTAGCCCTTGCCCAATGACTACGTGAATAGTAACTCCTAGGAATATCTTCAACTTCTTCATCATCATTTGAGAAATACACTTGCTTCACTCTCCCACTAGATTGGTAGCATCCTACCACAGCTCCATCATTCTCCTTATTTTGCAGTTGCATCCCTTGTGTCTTTGAGGTTTTCCCTTCAACTTGTGGACGAGAAACTTCAGCAAGGGTTTGCCTCTTTCTCTTGATGATGTCAATGATCTCCTCATGGAATTCACGCTTTGCAATGCCAAGAACTTCTCCCAGAGTAAACTCAATCTTGCTATTCAAGATCCTTTCCTCCAAGACTTTCTTTAAATCTGTAGCAACCTCAATATCAGATTGTAGTTTATAAGTTGGGCCTTTTGTCTTACCTTTCGTTGGCTCTTTCTTCTTTCCTGTTGTAGACTCCTCCATGAGTACTTCAGGTGGAGATGCTCCTTGTGTTGAGGGTGTTTGAGAAGGCATTGAGTCGCTTCTTCCCCCACTTCTAGAAGCTCTTTTTGATGATCCTTCATCAGCATTCTCACGTCTGCGCTTCTCTTCTACAATTGCCTCATTTTGTTGGCATTTTGTAATGTAGGCATGCACTGACAATGAGTCCACTGGATCATTCCATCCTGTTTCTAGACGTATGTAATCACCTGCTTCATGTAGAATCTCTTTTGTAAGCTTTCCCTTTTTAGCTAATTGCATGACATTTGGCCAAATTTGACCATGATGGTCACTCACTTCTTCATCACAAAAATGTTCAATTTTTACTCCATAAGTAGCTGCCTCAACTGAAGAGGTGGCATGCTTGGTTGCCATATCTTCAACTAAGGTTTGCATTCCCCCCTTCCCAAAGTTAGTTCTCAAGGGTAAACCTGTCTCTCTTAAGTGGATTTTACCATCCTTAAAAAAGACAACATCTTTTGACAAAGCATCACTAAAATCATCACAATCCCTTCTTACATGGTTTGTACTATCACACCAAATACATCTATTAACAAACCCTTCTTTGGGCTGTTGTCTTTGCCTAGGAAGTGGCCCTGATGGTTGGCCTTTTTCTTCAAGCTTTGCAAACTTCACCTTCAAGTCACGCATTCCCTTCACAAGCTCATCTAGCATGGACTCATCAAACTTAGGAGTGATAAAAGTAGGCTTTACCATTTTTTCAGAAGTTGAGGTGGAAGGACTTGTAGTGTTTACTACCATCTTGTCCCTTCTTCTTTGTCGTTTGGCAAGCAGTGAGACAGCACCTTCAACCTCATTCCAGTCGGTCTTTAGTCCTTGATCAGCATCTTTATCTTCAAGAAGAAGCTCCAAATTTTCTTGAAACTCTTTACCTGCAGCTTGTAAGAAAAGATCTGTCTTCTCTGCATCTAGTGTGGCCCTTTCTGTCCTAGTGAGTTGTGCATAGCGCCGCTCAAATTCCCTAAGTAGCTCTGTTATTGATAGTCCTTGCTTTGGCTTGACTACCCATTCTAAGAATGTCCTTTTGGTCACTCTCTCAGAGTCCTCCATGAAATATTCCTCCTTTAAAGCTACTTTGAGTTCTTCCCAATTTCTCCCATGCCCATCTTTAATTGCCCTAACATGCTCCCTAATTTCTGGAGCAACAACTAGCTCAAAGCTTTGAATCATCTCACCTTCTGACACGCGATGCAGCTCCATCTCCTTCACATACTCGCGTAAGTACTTGGTTACATCTTTGCCATTGAACTGATCCATTCTGTTGACGACCGCTTGTATGGCCTTCGTTGCTGAAATCTCCCTTCTTTCAGTAGCATGTTGTTGTTGCATGAACATTGCAAATGCTTGAAACATTTGCATTGTTGCTGGGTCAAAATGCATACCCTGTTGCTCAACATGATCACCCATGGTTACCCACAAACTCTCACCCTAGCAGATTCGCGTCGGGTTCACCAAAAATATGTCGAGAAATTTGCGGTCTTGCCAGAAAAGCACCGGGCTTATGGCTGTGAGAGTTTGTGGGAGAACTCGACAAAAACTATATGAAGGAGTTAAACCATAGATGCCATGCAGACTAGGGTTTGGAAAGAAGTACAATCAAAGAAGCCCACCCATTCTCTCTTGCACTCACACGCACAAAGAAAGAACACAAAAGAAAATGTCAAAATAACACAAAGATGAAAACATCAAGGCTATGGTCATATCGTATCATGGGTAATATGAAAGGGTTAACAGATGAGTTAATGGCATTCAATCTTGGCTGCCCAAATAGGCTACGAATTGTTCTTTGGAATTGTAGTTTTGTGCTTACCATAATATATATATTTTGTCTAGTGATTGGGATTAATTGTGTGTACAAATCCTCTTGGTTCATAGCAAGATAACTACGCTTACGTCAAAAGAAAAGTTATAGTCAATGAGAGGTAGTATGATGGGATCCGGTGATAGAAGTATTTCATTGAGCCTTTCTGGGCCAAAGAGAAACACTATACGTTGTTGAAAGTGTATTTTACGGCTAATCCATACGTTAATTCTAATAGATCGTACAGAGTGAAAGCGATAGAAATTATCATCATGTGGGTTATTCATCTATGATAGTATGTGAGAAATGTAGATATGAGAGAAGTGAAGAGATGAGAAGTTTCCCTCCCAAGCCCTATTCTTGCCCGTAAGCAATAAGGATACTGCGGGGAGAGATGTACCTGTAGCAAAGAGAACCTAGAGAGGATGAATTACTAAGAATGAGAGAGATAGGTTTGGTTAAGGAGATGAGATTAGATACATATATATATGTTGGATTAGAGATGAAAATGAAAACAACAAGAAATCAAGAAAACATCAATGTAGAACACATCTTACTTGAAACCCTTCGGCACCATTATTGATGGGAGAGAGAAGAAGAGGGGAGAATTCAACGTTGATTGATACGCCAAGTACAACACCTTCTTTGATTAGAGTTGATCCTCCAAGGATGGCATACAAGAATGGCTAGTTTTCCTCTAGGAGAAAGTGTAGGCTTGGGCTTATGTTAATGGGGCTAAGTACAATTAGGCATTACTACTCACTCCCTCAAGAATTCCTCTCATCAATGGCTTGAATGCTTGAGTTCCTTCCAAGGAAGAAGAGGTCCCCTTTTATAGGTGAAGGGAATCCACAAGGGTTTACACAAGAAGAGAGGAGCCAGTGTGAACAGGAATTGGAAAAGTTGGAAATGAGCTGTCCCTGCATGATGTGGGCAGACTGGGGTCCAGTATTTTGATCATATCTCCTCAACCGTAGCTCCAAATAAAAAAGTAAAAATATGGGCAGAAACTTCAGCTCATTAGCTACGATTTTCATTTTAAAATCATTTTCCAATTCGGATTGGAACCTTGTGTAAAAAATTCATCAAAATAGGATCCATTTCTAGCAACAAAAGTCTTCATGTGGTCCCCTTAGCGTAGACTTTCATTTGATTCCAAAGGACACCTCATGCCATATGAAAGCATGACATTGGTCCTTGACAAAGTTTTGTAATCATGCTTGCAATAATGCATTAAAATAAGTGTATCTTTGAAATCATACCACCTAGTGTCCCACTAGGATTTGATTCCCTCCTAGTAGCTATTTAAAAAGAAATATAAGAAAAATATGAAAATACATAGAATATATATAGATTGGAAATTACTCTAGATATAGGATCTAGATAGGGTGTGAGATAATAATGAGATGGTAGAAAGAAAGAATCAATGCTTTTTGCCCCAAGTTAAAGAGGTGGAGCTATTGACACTTTTCCCATAGTATTTTTTTTAATGGTAAAGTAAGAATACATTACCCTTGAGATAATAAGATGAGATAGAAAGCTTCTTTTTATACTTACATATGCATATGTATATTATAGGAAATATAATTATGTATCTAAAAAGTTACAAGATAACTCTTGTAGCATGTGTTCCCACTATGTACATGTCACAGCACGACAACGTATCCAAACAATCCCCACTGCTTGTTATTGTTGTCACATCCCAGACCCCAACCATACTCCTAAATGTATATTATGTTTTCTTTATCTCGCCTATGTAGGTAAAGTCTATTACGGTTTTTGAAATATTTAATGGGTTTACATGGTTTGGAGATAGGATCCCTAATTGCTATTGGTTTGGTTTTCTTTTGCCTACTATGTGCAGCCATGAGCTTGTACCGAATCTATTGTAGCTTAAACACGTCCCGAGTATTGCTCATCCTAGGCGTCTGCCTGTAGCCCTGTTTGTCAGTAATAGTTACACACATATGGTTAATATTCTTATGTACTAGACCTAACTGTTGTCACAAATACATGTGTATGAATCCCTCAATTGTTACATTCTATGGTATATACAGTTTACCTTGTAAACCCATTTTTTTATAAGTGTCTTTACTTTGTAAAAATTTTGGTAGCATTTTGTTTGTAATATCACTCTTTTTTTTTAAAAAAAAGCTGTAAACATTGACTTGTGCCCTCACAAGAGGTTTTCATAACAAATGTTTCATATCTTTATCCATATTTATACCACCTAGCAAACCTAGAGGGGATTTCTTTGAATTCAAATACTTCCAAAGGAAAACTTACAACTTAACACCTTTGTTTTAGTTCATGAAAACAAAAGGAAACTAATTTGTAAGTAGAGCTTTATGTACCACATTACCTGGTTACTGTTTGCTATCGCCATCTGTGTTATTTCTCTTGTATATGCTTATTATCCAAGGTACTGCACAGCGTCATCGCTATGCCCTTCAAATGATGCATTTTTTTGTTGGGTATTAGATTTATGATGTTGCTTATTATTATATCATGCACGTTTTACTTTTAATGCTATACTACTCGTATACTTGTATATTCCATGTTGTATGTATATATGTGAACCATTTCATGTGTGTTGTTTGTATATGTGCTTGTGTAAATGCCTATGTGTGTGGAATCCAAAAAATAAAATGATTTTTTTCATCCTACATGTGTCTGTGTGTATATGACTATGAAATGCTCGAGGATAAGCAACTTCAGCTTGTCAAAGTTCACACCACAGAAAATCCTGCTGATCTACTTACAAAAGGACTTCCCTCAGAGAGCTTTGCGCATTTTCGCAAGCAGTTAGGTGTAGGGTAGTACATCACTTCTCTACATCTCTTGTATATTAGCTTGTATAGTAGCTTCTCTCACACTTAAAGTACCACATTGGACTTTAAGTGGGAGGTTGTTTGGGTATAAAGCCCAATGTGGTCGCCCAGGTAAGTGGGCGGGCCGCCAGGTATGTACACATATTTTTTTGTAAAAACCTAACAAGAACTCACTATGCTCTACACATTACAGTAGAGCGAGTTCACCATATCGTCGTGCTCTTCTTCTCGCACTCTCTCTCGCGTCGCACTTCGGCTCGTACTCCTTCAGAACACGGAGTTATGGAGGAGGCTTCAGTGGGATGGGAGTCTCGGCGATCAAGTGCAGTCTCGAATGTGTGAAACGAAGCTAAACAAGGAATTCTTATTATAAGGCAAAGCTGGAGTTATTTTTTATATAAAAAAATGAGTTGCATTGCAGTGCGGGCTGATTGCATGGAGCTGGTGGAGCGCCATCTGTATAGAAGTCCGAGAGCCAGAAGAGACGTGTGGAGTGCGGGGAGCTGGCCAAGTGAAACACGGCGTGTAGGGGAGAGCGACTCTTAGAGAGCGCTCCATAGAAGGCAATGAAAAAAGAGGGCTGGACAGTAGTTCAGGGGGGCCTGTAGCAACTCAGAGCAGGGCCGAGGGCCACCTGTAGCTTTCTGGAAGGAGGAGCCGGTTTCGGGGAGGGTGAGGCTCTCTGCTCAAGGAGAGTGATGCCGGGTTTGTGACGGGCCATGCAGAGGAGCATTGAGCTCTGGATAGGAGAGGAGACTGAGTGTTGCAAAGGCGATGACCAGCAAGTTGGCAAAGGTCTGAAGGAGCCGATTGTGAGAAGGTTTGGGGGCATTTTCGCATGCAAAGCAGCCAGGGGGGAGCCCGCGAGTTGGTTGCACAGGAAGGGGCGAGCAGGACCGAGAAACGGCAAAAAAGCATCATTCTAGACCTCTCTAAAGCATAGCCAATTGCATCGATATTGGTATGACTTCTATATTCTCTATGTTTAAGTGGATATTTTTCCTTCTCTCTTTCTCTCGTGTTTTATGGTGTATCGAGTGTGTGAGTGTGTCCAAAGTGAAAATAGTGTGTGAAAAATAGATGTCGGATTAGAATCAAAGGGAATGCTCTTTTGTATGGTTGTGGTTGGTATCTTGATCATGATAGCTAGCAGGAAAGTTTGAGTCTGTCGATGATCTTGGATGTCTGTGAATATCAGGTCTATTTATATGTGAGTGTATGGTGCTATCAAGGATCAGAGGTCGAGATAATTTATTGCATGCTTTGTGCTTGAGTGTATACAGTCAAGGTTGGTCAGGTTCGGGCTTGCGCATTGATTGTTTGCAAATTGTGTATCGAGGTGTGTGTTTACTAGGGGATAGGGGTGTTGTGAGATCATTGGGCTATAGAGAGGCATTCCCTGAGTGTGCTGGTGGTTTTCTCGTTTCCCCCTTTCCATCTTGTGGTGCCCCCACTGAGGATCCACTGATTGCTTCCTAACAAGGTCTTCGTGAGTGAAGATGCAGCAGGAATTTGGTCCAGTGTTCAAAGGAGATGAAGATGCAGACGATTGGATAGCCAATTTTGAGCTATTTATGCTGACAGTATTGCAGATGTCAGGTGATGAAGCAAAGCTCCATACTCTACCTTTGGTGCTGCAAGGTAAACAAAAGTTTGGTTCGATGGCTTAGAAGATGTGCACAAGGAGAATTGGATCGGATTTCGAGAGCACTTTCTACAAAGGTATCGAAAAGTGGTGTCAGCTTCGGAAGCAAATGCAAAAATCAAAGGATTGCAGTAGGACGTAAGTGCAAATTTTGATGCTTTTGTTGATAAATTTGAAGCTTATCGAGGGGATTTTGCAGCTACTACCCAAGTAACCAATGTGGGGTATTTTAAGCTGGAAAATTTTATATCTTGCTTGCATCCCTATGTTCGTGAGAGAGTGGATTATGAAGATCCAAGTACCTTTGATGAAGCTGTCAGAGTTGCCAGAGCAAAGAGTCGAAAGATGAAGAAGAAGATGGAGGCAGGATTGTTGCAGTCAATAATCATGACAGCCAGTGGACCTAGGCTCAAACAGATTGATGAGCATCAAGAGGTAAAAGCTCCTTTTTTTATTGATATAATGTGATCAAAGCACGTGAAGCTGATGCCAGGGTAGAAGAGGTAGAACAAGTGCCAACCAGGTCTCAAAGGATACAGAGGGGTATATTCAGAGTGCCACTTAGTTTGCTTCCTCAAGAGGACGAGGTGATAGAAGATCTTAAAGAAGAGGTGTCAGTTCTAGAGCTAGCAGACAGCAAAGGTGCAAGAACCAGCAAGATCAGAAGAGGAGTCCGACAGCTCTCATAGCTCCAGCAGCAGTTTGGACACAGATAGCATGTGGGAGACAGAATCCTCTCTTCTAGGTATGAAAGTTATGATGTTTTTCATGTAGATGAAGTGGAGCAAGATGTATACGAGTTGCCTGCCAGTCATTTGAAGGCAAAAGAGGAGTAGAGTGCAAGTGTAGAGTGCAAGTGTGGAGATGCCTTGTGTGAACAGGCCAATCGAGCAGCCATCTCTTGTGTCTTATGATGGTGATTCCTTGCTAGCAGAAGAGATATGGTTTGATTGTGCATCAAACCTAGTTGAAGAGCAGGTTTTTGAGGATGACTTGCAGAAGCTAGGAACAAAAGCAGTGGTAGGTCAAGTTGATCTATCTATGCAGGGGGTGGGGCAACCTTGCCTTGATGGGCATGTCGAGGTGTACTTTGAAGTTTCAGAGTTTGTGTGTAGCCGTGGAGAGTTAGATCCGGCAAATGACTCTATGGAAACTGATATAGGTGCAGCCTATAAGAGTGAGGCTCCATGCAACGAGGAAGGTGCCGCCAACCTTGCAAGTGATGAGGTATTTGAACAGGTTGAAGCTCTAGCAAGTCATACTCTTGAGTATGAAAACGTGGCCTTGGAGCCGTTTTCAGAGGGTTTGGATACAGGTTTGCAAAGGGATCAGGTTTGCTTGGCTATGCAACAGGTGGAGGCAAATGGTAGGGTTTTGCTATTTTATGTGATGCTATGGATACATGTGTTATTGGAGGTTTCTTTACAGGTATCTTTGTATCAGTTGCAAGGCTTTTTTGAAGTGGACTATACCATGGAGGGTTCTGTAGCAGATGGAAGGATAGCTGCTTATGATTCAGGTTTCTCAAGTGATGGCAAGTGTGCATATAGCGGACACGAAGACTTATGGATACAGAGTAACAAAGCTCCAAGTTATGAAGAGCTGGAAGGGTGGTGTGTCTTTTGGCTTACAAGTGCAAAGGAAGGCTTGCAGATGCATGCTTTACAGGTGGTTGGCCACGGCCATTGTTTTTTTTTTAATCCAGGTGGACTTTACACCATGCTTGGGGAGGCTTTGAGCTTTCCATTTGACCCTGGAGGGTGATGCAATAGCAGATGCTTTTCTCTCTATCTCTATCCTATCTATAGAGCCACTATATTACCTATTTTACATCATTCTATCATATACAGACTTCTTTTACTTAAATAATGCTATCGTTGAGCATGAATGCTCAACGAGGGGGTGGGCAACGATGGTGCAACCAAACACCATCGACCCAGGGGTATGCAAGAAGCAGGTACATAAAGCTTACGAAGTGACTGGCACGGTATTCGAGGCCATGTTAAATGCAGGGTATATTGGGTCCAGTTAGGAAGTGTATGTCAAAGACGGCAATCAACAAGTTTATGGATTTTCAAGATTCTCTAATAAAGGGAACTTATAAGCGCTACCATCCGTGGAGATCTTGAGAAGCATTGTTTAAAGTGCAGGTTATGTTCAACTATGGTCGGTTGCAGCCATGGGCTCATCGACGTCCCGGCAAATGCTATGTCTCTCCGGGCCTTGCTCAATCTAAAAGGGAGAGAGGAGTTACTACACAGGAACACGGAATTCTGGCGGAGGATTGAGTGGGATGGGAGTGTCGGCGATCAAGTGCAGTGTCGGATGTGTGAAACGAAGCTAAACAAGGAATTCTTATTATAAGGCAAAGCTGGAGTTATTTTTTCTATAAAAAAAACGAGTTGCACTGCAGTGCAGGCTGATTGCATGGAGCTGGTGGAGCGCCATCTGTGTAGAAGTCCGAGAGCCCAGAAGAGACGTGTGGAGTGCGGGGAGCTGGCCAAGTGAAACACGGCATGCAGGGGAGAGCGACTCTTAGAGAGCGCTCCATAGAAGGCAATGAAAAAAGAGGGGTGGACAGTAGTTCAGGGGGGGCTATAGCAACTCGGAGCAGGGCCGAGGGCTGCCTGCAGCTTTTTGGAAGGAGGAGCCGGCTTCAGGGAGGGTGAGGCTGTCTGCTCAAGCAGAGTGATGCCAGGTTTGTGACAGCTCTGTGACGGGCCATGCAGAGGAGCACTGAGCTCTGGATAGGAGAGGAGACTGAGTGTTGCAAAGGCGATGAGCAGCAAGTTGGCAAAGGTCTGAAGGAGCCGATTGTGAGAAGGTTTGGGGGCATTTTCGCATGCAAAGCAGCCAGGGGGGAGCCCGCCAGTTGGTTGCACAAGAAGGGGCGAGCAGGGCCGAGCAACGGCAAAAAAGCATCATTCTAGACCTCTCTAAAGCATAGCCAATTGCATCGATATTGGCATAACTTCTATATTCTCTATTTTTAAGTGGATAATTTTCCTTCTCTCTTTCTCTCGTGTTTTATGGTGTATCGAGTGTGTGAGTGTCTCCAAAGTGAAAATAGTGTGTGCAAAATAGATGTCGGATTAGAATCAGAGGGGATGCTCTTTTGTATGGTTGTGGTGGGTATCTTGATCATGATAGCTAGCGGGAAAGTTTGAGTCTGTCGATGATCTTGGGTGTCTGTGAATATCAGGTCTATTTATATGTGAGTGTATGGTGCTATCAAGGATCAGAGGTTGAGATAATTTATTGTATGCTTTGCGACTGAGTGTATACAGTCAGGGTTGGTCGGGTTCGGGCTTGGGCATTGATTGTTTGCAGATTGTGTATCGAGGTGTGTGTTTACTAGGAGATAGGGGTGTTGTGAGATCATTGGGCTATAGAGAGGCATTCACTGAGTGTGCTGGTGGTTTTCTCGTTTCCCCCTTCCAATGTATATACAATGCTAAGGGGCAAAAACCTTCTAAAGAGGGAAAAAATGCCCCGGCGGTCCTAGTGTGTTTACACACATCACTACCACATGTATATGGTAACATAAATGACTATGATAGTGATGAGCACGTATCCAAAATTATAGTCTAAGAAGAACCACCTAGCACCAGCCAAGCCTAAACAGGAATTATAGACAGTGGGTCCAACTTAGCACTATAATTCAAGCAAAATTCTAAAGCTAGCGTCCTGGTTTCTCAAGGAACTTGGAAATCCTTATGTATAGGACGTGTGTGTAGTTGTTTTACTTAAATAATACAACATAAATGATCGAACATTTCAGTTCAAAAGATAGTTGGCTTTAGACAAGTGACAATGATTAGTACAAAAATAACTCAATATTAGAACTATTTTTGTACATTGCTATAAGAAAGGATAGAGTCCTCACGTGCATCCATTCAAACAAGACAACAACTACGTTAGCTTTGAATGTGTTTTACAAGTGTCAATGGACTATATGAGTTGTTATCTATGTCCATCTTACAACCTTCTCAACTTAAAACATCGTCCAAAGTAATCATGAATTCTAGTTTGCCAAGTAAAAGGTGTGTTTTTTGTTCCTTTTAAGTTCATTCTTGTATTCAAAAAGGTCATCACTCCTTTAAGATACAAGTGATTTCATGTAGTTTTAATAGATAAGGAAACTATACAGCCCAATTTATTAAGACCTCAAATTGCTATTTGCATAGATATCATTTTGATCAAAAGGCCACCACCCCTCCCGATCCAAGTGTCTTACTCCCAATTTCAAACCCAAATTGTTTTGTTCCCTTTATACAAGTCCTTCCATATGGCCTTTTTGCACGTTTGGGTTCTATGAAAAAGCCAAATGTTGTCATGAACTTTCCCAATTTCAAACCCAAATTGTTTTGTTCCCTTTATACAAGTCCTTCCATATGGCCTTTTTGCACGTTTGGGTTCTATGAAAAAGCCAAATGTTGTCATGAACTTTCAAAACGCAACACAACCAGTCTAAAAATTTCTTAAGACCAGGCAGGTGATCGATGTATCAATCCTACCCCCTCCCCCCATTTTTTAAGGAGCAAACTGAAATTAACTCAGTAGCTCTTTAGACAAAACCAAAAATTTATTTTTACCTCTTGTTCGGCATAGGTAAAAGCATAGATATGTGCACAAAAACATACAAAGAGAAGAGTCCATTGTTTTGCCTAAAAACAAAGGGTATAACATGCTTTTCTCATAACCCGCTTGGCCAGCATCGTTTTTCTTAGACAAAAAGTTATCAATCACGATAGAAGTACTGCAAATGAAATAGTTTAAAACCTTAGTGGTCATTAGTTCAAAATACCTAAAACCAAAAAAACCATCAACTACCAGCTATCATCCTTTTACCAAGGAACAACAACCATCTTGCACAAATTTCAAGAGTAAGCCCTAGGTGTTTAACCCCTTAATCAAAAAATATCAAGCCATGTGCAGTATGGTAAAGTTGCAATATATCGCATGTGAAAGACCACAAAAAAAACCCAATTGTTAGTATGTAACTACAGTTGTCCGGGTTGGGTGCCTTCATATAACCATTAACACATAATGCCAACCTCTATTAATCAAAAAAGCGTCACATAAATGAGCCAGGCGCCCTATTTGGGGGAAGAATTTTACTCGTAGATTTTACCAGAGGAGGCTAAGTGCCCAGTGAAGGGCCCCATCACATGGGGATTTAGCGGTCAAGCTCTCTAGTGAAGGGATTTATCCCACCGAGATTAAGTGGATGCCATAAGGGGAGAACTTTAATTTTTGTCAGAAGGGGTCCTAGATTGCTATGCATACAAAGTAATTTCCCATTCCAGGGTCTGTCAGGCAGTGAGATTTAGTTTGTAAGTTGATCTGGTTCGGTGTAGAGCTATAATTGTATCAATACTTAAATGTGTATGTGAGTGTGTGTGTGTGTGTGTGTGTGTGTGTGTGTGTGTACCTGCACTTTCCCAGATACCATACACAATGGGTCGATAGTAAACCCATTGTGCATAGGCATACTGCCTAATTAAAGAGATGAGATTAGAGCGGTTGAATTGCAAGCTAGGCAAGTCAGTCTGGAAAATAGTTTTGATGATTGTAGTAATTAGGTCATTCCTCCTAAATCCATTCAATGACCCTCCTAAATCCATTAAGACAAAATTTGTGTATAAGAAGCCTGATGTCTTCCCAAGCTAAAAAGTAGTTAGAGGATGAATATAAGAGCAAGTAAAGGAGGTTGATGCATGTATTTAAGAGTTTCTTCATGAGGTCGTTTACTTTTCTTTTTGATGAACTCAGTGGAAGAGATATTCAAAAGATCTCTTTTCCAAGTGAAACGATAGTCATAGCCACCATTACAGGTGTTATGTAGTATAATGCTAAAGTTGAAGAATTGAGCAGAGGTGAAAAAGAAACCAGAGGATGTAGTGAAACCTTTACCGTAAGTTGGTTCAATTTTAAGGCAGTTAGGATAAATGAAGTTAATCTCCTCTGGAAAAGATCTATTGTTGAGGGTTAGAATGTCATCCATGTATCTATAAGTATGCTTAAATAGGGAGAGTTTATGACAATTATCCTTATCTTTAATGGTTTTGAGAAACCATTTGTATTCAAAAAAACTAAATATAAATTACACATAAGGGGTGAGCATGAAAAACCCATAGGGATGCCTTGGCTTTGGTTAAAACGTTGGCCTTCAAAGATGATAGAACAATTGTCAAGAATCTAAATAATGCAATATACCAGTGTTTCCTCGTTAGAGTGGAAGTTGTGAGATGAGTGGGATTTCTTAATCCATCTTGGTTTATTAGTGAGGGAGACGTTAACAAATCCTTTTTCCTTAGCGTGCTTAAATGCTATAGTGTACTCGTAATATTACCAGCCATCCAAACGGGCAAGTGCATGTCAATCAAAAAACCAAGTTAATCCCAGTAGGGTACCAACCTAAGAATTACCCCCATGTTCCACCAACTCCATAGCCACATAGTATGCAGTCGAGCAGAGAAAGCCCTCAAGCACCTCTCTCTCACAAACACACACTATACGCAAAGACAAGGCTAAGTGAGCAGCATAGAGCATAGTGAAGCACCTTCCATAGATGCACCCAGTAGCGCTAGCAAGGAGAATCCATTCCATGTTTGTTCATCAACACGTCAAAATCCCGAGGCTTATGATACAAGCGGTAATTGCCATGGTAACTTCAATGGGAGAGAGATGGAGCCCTATACAAGTCGGTGCGGATGCATAGCAGAGAGAGCTTCTCGAGAGCGAGGCCGCAGGAGTGGGGCGTGAAGTGTGCACACATGCGAGTAGGTAATAATGTGTCACATAAATGAACCAGGTGCCGTATTTGGGGGAAGAATTTTACTCGTAGATTTTACCAGAGGAGGCTAAGCGCCCAGTGAAGAGCCGCATCACATGGGGATTTAGAGGTCAAGCTCTTTGGTGAAGGGATTTATCCCATGGAGATTAAGTGGATGCCCTAAGGGGAGAACTTTAATTTTTGTTAGAAGTAGTCCTGGATTGCTATGCATACATAGTAATTGCCCATTCCAGGGTCTTTTTGTGGTGGGGAAAATATCCCAACTCTTAGGGTGTGCACATGCACCTAGAATTGGTCGACGGTCGTCGGTGAAGATTCTAGGCTGCCCCACCACATATTTGGACCTTAGCGCATCGCCCTTTCAACATGATCATGCCGCTATCATCGGAAAGCCGTGCTTCTCCCCTAGCCGTTTGCGAGTGCGCTGAAGCGGTGGAAAGCTATTTTTAGTGTTGCCTGCATGTCCGACCTCCTAAGCACTGAAAATCCTTTACGTTGCATGCCTCGCCATAGGCTTCTGTACTTAAACGGCCTCCTCGTCCCGCTCTAATGGACTGCAAAATCACACAGGGCCGTAACAATATCCCGATTGCATATCCTTCAATATGCAAAACGCTGTGACTCTCCACGCTTTCACTCGGCACCGCATGTAGGAGTCTTCCACGATGCCACATTCTGTAGTTTAGCAACTGATATTACAATTGCAAACACTAAGGTAAGGGCTCACTTTATCAACTACCTTCTCAAATTGCAAGGCAGCAGTATGGGCTCCATGTACTGCACTTAACGTCTGCGAAAATCTCAACATATGGTCTACCTGCGTACTCTGTAGGTTTCTGTGCTTCCCCCAGGAGTCGCCCCAAGGTAACTGCATAAGCAAGGCGGCCCTAACTGGCAGCACTTCTTGTTCATCAATGATATATGGCCACTGATACAAAAGGCTTCTGCTGTATTTCTCGTCTTATCATCTCATGTTGTCAGTTTATTGGGCGTTAACAAATTAACGTACGACATTCAATGTCAGTCAATCTCTCTCTGTGACATATGTACACTACAATAATTTACAATCCTCTTATTTTGTTTTTGTTGAGCCCGACAACATTGATGGAAATCTGCGTGTGAACCACAATACTGGAGTTCTAATAAATCATTGTAAAAGAGTTAACCTCCTCGCATGCACTGATCGCTTAAAACCTCCTCGCATGCGATGTGGTGGATGCGTATTCCACATGAAACAGGCACTCCATGCGCTGCAGAACCCACGTAGGTTGACGCTGTAGAACCCGCCAAGCTTGACAAGCGTTGCACAAGCCGCTAAGGTTGACAATCTTGTCGCCGGTTCTAGGCCAATCGGTTGGCATGTGTGCAGGTTGTCGGCCCGTGTTGTCCGTTTGTGTTGTTGCCGCCTACGCATGTGCTCAAACAGGGCTAAATCGATCGATGGAGATTCCTCGAGATGTGAACGATCGGCACCCCGCATGTTCGCAAGCTATCTGTCAAAACATGAGATTTAATTTGTAAGATAATCTCGTCTGGTGTAGAGCTATAACTATATCAGTACTTAAATGTGTGTGTGTGGCTCTCTCGCTCCTACTATGGCACTCATCGATGACGAGAGATTTTTTGGAAAGCGAATTTTCCTCTCTCTCTCTCTCACACACACACACACACACACACACTCGCATTTCTCTCCACTTGTAAAGAGCACTCGGTTTGCCATTATACATAGCATAGATAGTATAGATGGAGACACCACAAGAGGGTAGGCAATGCGTATGTGTGTGAAGGGGAGAATGAGTTGGTTGACAACGATGTATGTGTGACCTAATGTCCAGGAAAAACCAAATGCAGGAGTGCCCACCTAACGCTCTAAATTCTAAATAGGTCCGGGAATGGGGGACTATTATGCGTCATTCAATGACCCAGTTGAAACTTTGATAGAGAGAGAGAGAGAAGAGAGAGAGAGAATGAGTACTAGTTTTTCAATCTCCAGCCTCAAAGGCGGAGAAAAGGAAAGTGACGTGGCAATAGAAAAGGCGCGCCTTGGCGTGGAAGGGTGGGTTGCGTGTACACTCTCTCCTCTCGGCTCTCTCACACACACACTCTCTTTCTACCACAAAGCCTTTTTTGCACTCTCTCTCTACCGCAAGCGCACACACACACTGCTATTTCACTCCGTGCCTCTCTCTCTGCTGGAGCCAGCAGTGCATCACTATCTCTCACTTCGCCCAAGATCTTTTGCATGTGAGAAGGTGCACGCTTGCATTTGGAGATACATCGCAGAAGCACCCGCCCTCGCCTCAGAAGAAGAGAGAGAGAGAGATCGTGTGTGCGCACCGCGCAGTCGACTGCGAGAGAGCACCCACCTCATAAGAAGGGTCTGTGTGTGTGTGTCTGTGTGTGTGTGTGTGTGTGTGAGAGAGAGAGAGAGAGCGATGCCAACTTGCTCTTATTTTTTTTAGCTAGGCTAACCTTGCATTGGCAGGAAGCTCCCTCACAGCTTCTCCGCCTCTCCTTGCCTTGTTTCACACACACACAGGATCACCTCCAGAGTACATCTCCTGCCTCCCTCCACTACTAGTTGACCTCCCACAACTTGAGAGATATTCTGGCTCAACACCTCTATCGCTCTTCATCTGAGAAGTGCGACATAGCAGCAGTATTCTCCTTCCTTCCTTAAGTTGTCGCTGCAGCTGCAGCGATGCATGCGAAATCTGACTCCGAGGTCACCAGCCTGCCAGGTTCCTCCCCGCCTCGCTCGCCCCGCCACCATGGCATATTGCTCAGGCCGCCCGCATACTATGTGCAGAGCCCGTCGCGCGACTCGCACGATGGTGGTGATTCAAAGCTCTCATTCCAATCCACGCCTCTCTTGAGCCCAGTGGGGTCGCCTCTCCACCCTTTAGCCACTGCATCTGCGACGTCTGATACCCGCTCCTCGACCTCGTCGCTACCGCCCGTCGCTGTCACACGCAAGCATCAACATCACTCGCGTGCCCGTGTCCAACCGCAGCCCGCCGGTGGCACAAGTCCTACATCAGTGACCACTTCATCCAACCATAGTCACAGCATGAGTGATGCCTACAACAAGAAGTTGCTGCCATCCACCATATATGAAGATGAGGAGGAATATGGCAGGACCGCATCAAAATCCAGCTCGACGGCGGCGCAGATCTACACCATCCTCTTTGTGATTCTTTCCTGTGTTGCATTCCTCTTCCTCTTCATTTTAATGTTCTGGCTCATTTGCCGGCCATCAAGCCCGGTCCTCTCCATCAAGGTAGTTACGACGCCCCTAAACTACAATAGATTGGCTCTTAACATTTTTTGACAGAGGCTTAGTGGGCTTGGATTGTTGCAGAACATTGTCTTTCACAATTTGTATGTGGGGCAAGGAACAGATGCTTCAGGGGTTCCATCGATGCTCCTTACCGTCAACTCGACAGTGCACCTTGACTATGAGAATCGCTCGCGCTATTTCGTAGCTCATCTTGATCCTCTTTCAGTAGACTTCCGCTACTCGGTGCTCTCAGTAGCATCAACAAAGGCAAGCATAGTGCCATAATGCTGCTGTGTGTAGAACTTTGCAATATGGGCATGAAAAGTATGTTTTTAGTTGATGTGCTTTTAGTCTCATGAATTGCTATTGTGCAATACTGTGCAGATGGATGGGTATGTCCAAGGGAAAAGCAGCAGGAAGGTGATACCCATAGGTGTGAGAGCTCTCAAGGTGCCATTGTATGGGGCAAGCACAATATCGAGTGCGACAAAGCCGAGTGTACCGGTGACGGCGATGGTGTCAGTGTGTTCGCGATACTACATTGTGGGCCAAATGGTGAAGTCGAAATTCTGCACATCCATAGTGTGCAATCTGGATGTGAGCTCATCTTCCATGGCTCTACTGACTTCAGTGAAGAAAGCATGCATATATGATCCTCCCCTCTTGTAAGTAATAAAGGGCTGTATTAATGGAGGGGGTGTCAGCAGCCCAAGCACAATGCATTTAATGCAGTACAATTGATTTGACTCTTGCCATTATTGCTCGATCAAATCAACAGAAAGAGTCAAGTGTACTTTGCCATGCAACTGCCTTTATTTTGCCTTGTGAATTTGGTGTGAGCCTAGACTTTTGACTTTATTTGTATTTTGGACCTTTGGTGCAATCAACCAGTGTGAATGTGGTCAAAAATGGGAGATCTTAAAAGGTCACCGACGACGATTGGGTTTAGATGGCCTTCGCATTGGGTTTAGATGGCCTTCGCATAGGCCTTCGAAAATGGAGGGCCGTCCAAGGCTTGTGTTACACGTTCGGCCGGACGTGGGTGCAAATGAGATTGCAAAACCTCATTGGTTGGCACTAGAGCATGAAGCTATCTAGCCTCAAGGGCCTAGGCCCTCTTCAATAGTTGAGGAGTCCCATAGGCTATCCTTTAGCATGTTAAGGGTGGGCCAAACATTTAATTTCCCGATAAAGACGAAAGGTAAACATGTGATTGTAGGTCAAAACGTAAAATTGATGTGCACTAGTGGATCACTCCTTATTTGGAGGGCTTGCTAAAATCTAGCGGGTGGTATCAAATGTCCTACATACGAGATGTTTTTCGAAGGTTATTGACCGATGAAAAATTTGAGCGACCCTTTTAAAAAAAGCAGCAAATTCAAAAATTTGAAGGCCAAGGGAAATCCATTTGTGGCATAGCTCTCACATTTGTGGTTAAGAAAGAAGTAGGTGTGTGCACGAACATAGGGTTTTATACTTGCTTTTACAGACAACCACACTATTAATAATCCAATAATCTAGCCAACTAATCACATGGTACATCATTCTATTTAGTGCACTCTTGGAGCAATCCTTGGGATGATTACATAGTTAGTGATGTATTGATTAGAGAAATGTTTACAAGACACTTGCATCATTAGGTTGTGTGTTAATCTTCACAATTTGTGTATTTGTTCACATAGTCTTACTGTGCGACTCTAGAGTCAAGTCATTTTGGGTGAGATATGGACAAGTAACTATGTGAGGAGATGGAAAACAAGAAACTCAATTATAAAAGACTTAAATGAGCAAAATGGTGTTCATGTATAGTCAATTGATGGTCACTCAAATTGGTATCTCCTACACTTTAAAACCAATCATGCTAGAATATATAAATGATTGTGTCAGAATCTCAACACGTACAGATTCCACACCACCTAATACCTACCTACCTTTCAGGGGATTTATTGACAACGGGCATACAGACATCCCCTCTATTATAAATTGTACTTCAAAAGTTATTGACCCAACTAACTCAAGAAACTAAAGTTATCCTTGTGTCCATATGTGTGCCTTCCCTAGCCTAAAGTCTTTGTGATTTATTGATTCCCAAATTAAAAATGTAAACAATTATGTGATTGAGCTAGACACAATGGGGTTAAATGCTTCTAAATTGTATTAATGAATTTTGAGGCAATTGAATAAAGCTAGCTATCATCCCATGTTTGACCCAAAACCTTTGGTTAAGGTACAAAAGCTAACTTTGTAAAATTAAGAAGAGTCTTTACACTTAATAAGTGTAGCGGCCTTTTACAAAGCATTGTGTATCCTTTTTCTTTTTCAAGCTCATAACTCCCTCGTGAAGTGTTTGTTTAAAGTATTGTTTGCTTCATCGCATTCACAAGTGAAAGATCTTTACGACATTGCGCTTCTCTTGTGGTAAATTTGTGCGCTTCTCAAAATTTCTAGAGCGCAACGAAGCAAGCAACAAATTGAGGGAGAGCTTACTATAGGTATGCACACCTGATCAACTGTCCTTGCTCATAATAAAAGCTATACACTATAAGTGAGAAACAGAGAGTGAGATAGAGCACAAAAAATCGTGCAAGTGCACCTCTTAGAGTGTAGTGCTACATAGGCACAATGAAAGAGGAGAAGAAAGATACAAACACTATGTGCAATCTTTCGTGATGCAAGAGTGAGCATTTTTTTCGTACATGTATTTATTTATAGATTTTTTCACTACTTAAAATGAATACAGAATGTCCGCTCGGACATATCAATGAACATAGCTCATAAAGATCAGTTAAATAATTAAATGTCCATAAATGTGTTATCCTTTCGCATGGTCTATAGTTCACTTATGTTTTTGCCACCTGTTAGCTGCAATAAATAAATATTTTTTCATTTCCATTACAGACTCAACTAGTGCATGGAGGTTACAAGAAGTTTCTAGAATCGTGGAAACACACTCAACCTGTCATTATAACTAATATATAATTCTCCTAAATGAATTTCTCATGTTAAACTGATCATTTAGTATGGGAAAGTGCCACAGAAAAAAAAGTTAGAATATTGGTTAAGTTAGCAGATCGACCACAGTAGGGATCCAAAGGAGGGAAAATAGGGATCCAAAGAGAGGGGGGCCATCTACAAAAGAGCAATGGGCAACAATGGGCTTTAAAGACCCTAAGGTTGGGATCCAAAGGAGGGAAAATAGGGATCCAAAGAGAGGGGGGCCATCTACAAAAGAGCAATGGGCAACAATGGGCTTTAAAGACCCTAAGGTTCAGTCCATTAACACTTCCAAAATGCTAAGGTTCCAAAATTCAAAGGCTATGTCCAAATTTCAAACACTAGGGAAATTGGATGCTTTGTGTGTGTACCAAAAAGTCTTCAAAGCTCCTACAAAGGAGGGGGCGAGCCTTGCAAGTAGGGGATGAGAGAGAAACGCGCACACACACTCACAAGGTTCCATTACACAAACGGAATGAGGGACACATGTCAACTCCCTAGCCCAGATGCCCACAAGGTGCACTCAAATCCTATTGGATGGCCATGGAGGTGGACCAATGAGAATTAGGCTAGAGCAAATCTAGTTTAATTAATTTAAAAACACTTAATAAAATAAACAATAAGAATTAAGCTCTCGAGAAGACTATTGGACAGTCTCCCAAGGGGTTCAATAAGCATTCAACAGCCCAATGGCTTGCTTGATTCTTATTGGCCAGGAGACGAAGGGGTCCAATGAGAGTTTAGTTGCATTAATTAATTACCTAAAGCTCTCACGAAAGGGAAAAGGGGGACACATGTCAGAAAGCTACCACTTATGCCTCTCAATTTTTATTGGCTAAGCCTGGCATGGGCCAATGGGGTGCTTGCATGAGTAAAATGGAAGAGGGGTCGACCAAGAGTGAGAGAGGGGGCTGAATTTCTGAAGGCATTATTCCACACACACTCACACTAGATCATGTGTGAAGCAAGAAGACTCTTTCTCTCCTTCTCAAGCTTTAATGGAAAGCTTATCACCTACTTCAAGCTTGTGAGAAGGGAGACCTACACAAACAACTCTTTGCTTTATGATGCAAATCCAACCAAGAGCTAAGCTTCAATGCATGCTCATCTCCTCTACCATGCTAATTACTAAGCTATGCTATGCTAATATGAGTGATTATGTGAGAAGATGTATATCTTTTTCGTAAGACTACTCCTTGCTCTCAATCTACTCTCATACCCCGCTAGCTCTCACCATCTTTGAAGGTGTGAGGTCTTGGGTCTGAGACCGTGAAGGAATTGATGTTGTGTTTTAAAGTGTTTGCTAGTGCTTGAAGCTTCCATCTTCTTTGCACTAGCTAGTTATTGAAGGAACGCAAAGAATTGTATTGTAAAATATTTCCCTTGATGAAGGAAACCTATAATACGAAGCCTTTTGGAGGGGGGACCGGCTCCATATAAATCCGGTCCTCAACTGTTGTCAATAGCTTAATTTCTATCTCTTTTGAAGTATTGTTCATGCCTATCTAACTAGGTATTATGCTTTAATTTGTTGCTCTCTCCACCCAAGCACTCTTGTTATGCTCATTAGGAATCTATTCTAATGAAGTGCTCACTATGTTCATGCTATTTTTCCGCTACACACAAGTTACTAGGCCATTAAATGTTACATTGGTATCAGAGCACAAGGTTTCTCTTTTCTTGCTCAAGAAGGGAGGTCCTCAAGCTAGCTACAAATGGTTGGTATTATTACTTGAAATTGAGTAAGTAGAAAAGGGATTTTTTCAGCCGTACAGTGCGCCTGCCTTTGTGCAGATAATAGGGCATTACCGTCGAGAGCTATGGTCTTAATAGTGGGAGTCCTATGGGGCTTGCCTACGGCTTAACCACTATTGAGCTATTAGAAGCTTGACAAGAGCCAGTGTTGTTTTGGTTTTGAAAGACCCTCTCTTCTATTCCTTGCAATTAATGGTATTCGAGCCATGGGTATAGTAGCTTGAGTGCTTTTCTAAAGGGGTAAAGAGAAGTAGCAACTAGGGCTTGAAGTGCCAAAGTACATCTAAAAAATAGTTTACACTTAAAAGTTCTTAGAATGGCTGACAATAGTAAAGAGAGTGAAATTAATGTTGATAGCTTTGATTTTGCTAAGCAGGCTACTAATGATGCCTCTATGCTTGTTAACTACCTTGTTTCTAGGCTGCAACAAGCCATGGGCAATCCATCCCTCCAAAGTGAAGTAGCTTCGTGCTCATGGGATTCTCCAAACTCCCCGTTATGACGAGAGAGTACCTAGGAAACTTCCTTGTGAGACTTCCAAAAGAGGCCTCTCTGCGATTCGGGAAGAAGAAGAGGATCCATACGAAGGGCTCAAAAATTTGCTTCTTGATGACGCATCTCCTTCCCAAAGGAGAACTCAAGAGCCCCCACCAAAGGAACGAGAAAGAAGTGAGTCTCTTGCCACCTTGACAGAGATGGCTCCACGAAGACGGCGGGCAAAACGCTCTCCATCAACTCCTAAACGGAGAAGACCATCGCACACTTCTCCACACCATAATTCAAAGAGGGATGACAAAAACCAAGAGAAGAAAAATGGAGAAAGAGGTCACCCTCTTCTCCATCTTCTGCATCCTCTTCCTCTTATGAAGAAAGCGATGGTGCAGGCAAAGAGAACCAAGGCAAGAAAAAGGCGAGAAAGACGTCACCCTCTTCTCCATCTTCCTCAAATTGTTCATCTTCTAAAGAAAGCAATGGTGCAACTTTTGAACCATAAAAAATAAGAGGCCATAGGAAATCCTATGCCACGTGGAAGAGGTCATCCAAGCTCAAGAAGTTCAAAGATGGAGGAAAGAGCATCTCTTTCCTTACCTACGATGGCACCTTTGGTGCTACGGACAAAGTCTTGGCCTTTATCCAACAATTCGATGCGGCGTTTGGAGATGAGGGCTTCACGGAGTCCTCTAAGCTACGCCATGTAGCTATGTACTTTCAAAAGTCCGCCAAGCAATGGTGGTCTAGCCTACAGGCCAACGGTGAAGCTCCACGAACATAGAAAGCTTTAAGAGCTTCCATCATGAAGCAGTTTTTGGCCACCAATGCCAAAGACAAAGTACTCACCAAATGGCGAAGCTTGAAGCATGGAAACCGCTTATGCCTCTTGAGAGTTTATCTTTGAGTTAAACACTTCAAGAACCTTAGTCATTTGAGCATGAGAATCACCTCAAGCTTGGGCAAGGTTCTCACAAATACTTTAAGCACTTTAGTTAGCAAGCCGAAAAGCACCTCATGCTTGGGTAGGATTCCCACCTCAAGGTCATCCCTAGCTTGCCTAAGGTCAAAGGACTTTTTAACACTAACTTTTGGAGGTCTTTAATGAAGCTAACCCTAAGGTATTTTAAGCTCCATTAGATGCACATTGCTCTTTGATAGACTACCTCCTTTTGGACCCCTATTGAGATGTAACCATCTCTCCTCTTGGTCCCTTGCTAAGGTAAATCTAGAAGCACTTATTGCACATTGCTCTTTGGTAAACCTTTTCCTTTTGGACCCCTATTGAGATGCAATCATTTTTTCGTTTTGGTCCCTTATTCAGATATGTCTAGAAGCACATATCTATATCTTAGAAAGGATAGAGTCCTCACCTGCATCCATCCAAACAAAACAACAAATACGTTAGTCTTGGATGTGTTTTACAGGTGTCAAAGGACTATATGAGTTGTTATTTATGTCCAACTTACAACTTTTTTATAAAAAAGAACTTAAAACCACTGTCCAAGGTGTTCATGTATTTTAGTAAGTTTGGTTTTTGTTACCCCAAAGATTTTAAGAAGTACTTAGAAGTATGGTATTTATTTATCCCCTTTTTTAATTAGACCTTAAGTAGATTTAGCATATATATCATTTTGATCAAAAAGGCCACCTCCCCTTCTGAACCAAGTGTCTTAATCCCCATATCATCTCATAGATCAGTCTTTCAATACCAAAATTACTTTGCCAGTTTTGTCAAGCTCCAATTTCTCTAGCTTTTTTAAGTACCATGAAGCCATAAAGTATCTAAAATTATGACTATAGATACCTCTCAAAAAAATAATCCATTTAAAGGTTTCAAAACTCGGCTATGTTATCAAGCCAACTCGGCTATGTTATCAAGTCAACTCAAATTTCTCATGCCCATTTTGGCTTACGGAATTCATCTTACCTCAGTTTGTATGCCAAATGAGAAGAAAACACACTACATGAGCCAAAGCCAAGAGGTTTAGTAAAAAGAACCTATTCACAGCTTGTCTATCAAAAAAGAAAAAACCCATATTTGTATATGGTTATGTCAGTGTCATCCTATATAAGACAATAAGCGAGATCATCAGCAAGTATAGCGATCCCAAAAATGGCATAAGGGAAAAAAAAACCCATTACACCATGCAATAGTATGCAGAATTTTCCTCTCGTCGCGCTGTGTATTATCATGACAGACCAAACAAACGTCAATACCAAGTACCAAAAGATCCCCCATTTTTTTACTATCCAAATACTGCAATATCAAGCAACACTACTTTGATTATGCATGGGTTTCTAGAATCCTCAACCACAATGTATTTAAGGCACTATACAAGTTATCAATTGCTTTTATTTTTTGGTTCGAAAACCCTTTGTATAAAAAACCAACATCCTACCAAAAAACTAAAAAGACCAACAGTAATCAGCGTGATTAGTATTGGTTAGAAAACCTTTAATCCCCTTAATATTCATCCCCAGTTTTATTAAAAAAACAGGTATCACAAACCAAAGTGTTTCATATCCCTCCCTTAAACTATTAGTTTATGCACAGTATGCAATCACAGCAGAATTCCCAACAAGAAAACCAGGTAAAGCCAAGCAGTACCTGTGCAATATGTGTAATAGTAATAAGATGTTTTCATGCAGTATGTACAACCAATTTAATTCATTAAGGTACCCTTACCAAGGATAATACCAACCTGTGATGGTAGTTCAACCACCTCCATAGCTGCACAGTGTTAAAGTCCTCACACATTGCTTTGAAATACACACACAAAGAGAGATACACCCACAGACTACATGAGGGGCCAAAGCACCCTCACCTTTTATAGCGCATCCTATATGCTCAAGGTGAGAAGATGCCCCACGATCGATTATTCAGTGGCTACAGTTTCCCAAGCCGCCTCTATGGCCACTCCTACTCGCATATGGGGAGTTGAGCATACGGGAGAGAGAGCATGTGTAGGAGTTAGCATAGGCTACTGCGTGTTGTAGTATAGTCAAGGGGGACAGAGAGAGCCTGCGGGTGTGAAGTTTAGGGTAATGAAAGCCACGATCTTTAAAAAATCTCCTTAGGGGTGGGTTCTCATGAGATGATAGAAGGAGGAGGGTTATCCCCCATTTTCTTTTTAAGAAAACACCGACCTGTGCGGTAGTTTAGGTTTCAACTTAGTAATAATAAACAAGGTAAATATAGGGATCCTTGCAAAAAAGGAAAAAATATATCTTTTGTTCTATTTATATAGTCTAACTGTTGTTTAGGTATACGTGTGTGTGTGTGTGTGTGTGTGTGTGTGTGTGTGTGTGTGTGTGTGTTTTTAAGTATGAAAAATCTCCTCATAATTGAACCATACTTAAACAATTGTATTAAGTAATATATTGAATAACAAATATTTTAAAACAAGATGTCATAAACCTCAATTATCATTTCATATACACCAATACAACATTCTGTATCTAATGGATAATACAATCATTTAGATCAAAAATTTGATCTTTGATCACTACAATATAATATCTTCATGTTGTATCTTATGTGCCCATCCTTTGGGATGAGCTTCCACTACATCTACATGTAGAAGGATCCAGTTGGTACATTGCACAATTTCCATTACTGCTGCAGTTTTCGTTGTAATCCCAAGGAAAGAATCTCTTACCTGTCACCATCCAAGAAACACAAGCCTATCAGAACTAGCATTACTTGGGAAGACAGGTGTCAACGACTCCCTCCCCTTGTTATTGGTCTCAAAAATTAGAACAGACACTACCACCATAACAAAGATCTAATATTAAGTTTGAGCCATTTCTTTATGCTAATGTTTACATCATTTAATTCTAGAAAAAATTGGACAGCATCTCCTTTGTAAATTGGATCAATTCTAAAAAGTTCAGTCTACTACCATCTCATCCGAGACCCCCACTTGAGGATTAAGGCTCTTTTAACATTCATTGAACTAATTTCAAAGTAAACATTTGTGTTAAAAATTATGCATTTATCCAAGAGCATCAAAAAGTACTTTGTAATTGTGAATTCACCACTATATACACCTCCATCAGAAGTGATTTCCTGCATACAAAGATAGAAGTACATGTCTTCAAGACCATTTTGCTAGGTGGATGTTTAAGTTGGACAGCATATTATTTACATACAGATTGTATTTTCAAACATTCCAGTCATTACCACTTCTTCCAAGATCTTTACCAAAGGCATAAGCATATTTATATAATTCGATTGAGCTCGAAAGATCGATAATATCTTAAGCTAGTAAGTAAAAATACAAAAATAACCCAATCTATGTAAATTAGATCTGAGTGTCGAGCTACAATCCATGGAGGTAGCATAATGGAATCTGTATGCCGACCATGTATGTAATAAGTTACGAGCCATACTCAGAGTAATAAGTCAAAATGTAAAAATTTCCGCAATATTTTGCTTGTATCTACTTATTATGCTGAAAAAATCCCGTACCTACATATTGTATGAAAATCTCACATGAGTTTGTTGTCAAACACAGTGATCATATCCACCTATCCTCCACTAAGAGTAAAAATACAAAAATAACCCAATCTATGTAAACTAGATCAGGGTGTCGAGCTACAATCCATGGAGGTAACACCATGGAAGCAAATATGCCAACCATGTATGTAATAAGTTACGAGCCATACTCAGAGTAATAAGTCAAAATGTAAAAATTTCTGCAATATTTCGCTTGTATCTACTTATTATGCTAAAAAAATCCAGTACCTACATATTGTATGAAAATCTCACATGAGTTTGTTGGTGATCATATCCGCCTATCCTCCACTGAGAGTTAACGTTAAAGAAACTGATGTATGTTCAACTCGAAACACATATGAATTTCAATCATGATGCAATGATGATTCACAATGATGATTCAATGTATTCCCACCTCATAGTATAATATCCAATCTAAAACTGCTTCTAGAAGATATATACTATATAATGTCATTTATATTTATATATACCTACAAATGAGATCCCAAAGGATATGTACCATATAAGGCGGATGTTTAATTTCTTTTCTAAAGTCAGCCTATAAAGTCTACAATTATTATTAAAATAGAAGAGAGGTAGCATCACTCCAACCTTTGGTATTAAAGATCTCTATAAAGAAAAAATTGGGCAGCATCTCCTTTGTAAAACGGACAATATTTCAAATTTCCAATCAATGCCATCTCTGTTGAGACCCTCACATGAGGTTTAAGGCTCTAGCAACCAATACATATGTGTTATTTTCAAGTCAAAAAATCCATCATGCCAAATTTTGAAGTCTGCAAACAATTCTCTTTATGCTACAGTAAACTAGCTATGTATGTCAATCATCAGTTAGACCAGTCTTGAATAGTCAACAAAGCCCAATGTTCATACCTATTATGCTACAACCATACATTTATTATCACTTTTGCCAAGTCCCAAGAGCAAGCAAATATCTCTGTTTTAAGATAAGAAATATACATTAAAAAATAGCCAATGCTTAGGATTGATTATCTCCAAGTCTAAGGGTAATTTAGACCACTCAGATCACCCCATTTTTGTATTGCAACTCTGAGTGCAAAACCCCAAACATAATCAGATACATCAATTTTTTTGTCGACTTTGGACATGAAGCATGTCACTATGAAGAACAGTTGAAATAACCATTGAACACTCACTTACTAATCATCATAGAGATTATTTTTACAGGATACAAACATGTATAATACATACAATCCAAAAATATGACTCAATGAGCCAATGAACAAATCGACAATGTAATTGTGCTGAGTAGGTGCAGATGCACCTACCTGTGCTGAGGTGCTCCCCTTTGTATATTTGTCCATGCACATGAAATGGAAGGCATCCTACGCCAATGATCATATTCCATCTGCTTCTGTGCAACAGGTGTTGTATTGTAGATTAGAAAGGTCAGGTTCCTGCTCAGCATCGAGTCCAATCTTTGAATCCACGATGTCACTGTTTTGTGTGAGGGGGGGAATGGAAGGATATCTGCACGTACACTGCCTTGTAGCCCTGCTAAATCGTCACATTTGAGGAACACAAGAGCATGACTTGTATGCACCTGTGTGTGTGTGTGTGTGAGTGAGTGATAGAGAGAGAGAGAGAGAGAGAGAGAGAGTGAAAGCAAAAGCATGTACAGCAATAAGAACATGCACAGGGAGTATCGCATGGTGATCTGGAAGAGGAGAAGCTCCTTATGCGCAAAAAGAATCAGAAAAAGGCTGACGAGTTTTGGGGGGCGAGCGAGTAAGCTTTATGTGGGAGGGTGAGATAGCATCAAAAACTACAAGGATGCCAACAATGAAAGAGAAAGGTGGGGTAGCACCAAAAACTGCTTGGAGAAATAGAGAATAGTATATGGGCTGCACATGCATGACCAAATAAAGAGAAGAACTGCTCATATAGTTAACTCACTAGGTTGGTGTGCATGTGTACCCACCTCCAACCGGTACCCCGATTATGGACATAAATATATAGTGATTTCGTGAGAAGGGAAAAGTCTCCAAGAAGGGAAAGGTCCATTCTCTAAAGATAGAGACAATCAGAGAGTGGGAGAGACTCTGCACATATTTGTACAAATCTTTCCTCGAGTGAGTGGGTGCTCGGAAATTTACCGACTTTGTGTGTGTACTACACACCATTGAGAAGGGCGGGCAACACCAAGATGTATCACCAAGCCAAGGGATCCCACAAGGACTTCCAGAATGCGGTCATGGCATAGATATAGGAATCGACACTGTCAGCTCGTAGAGTGAGACAAAGGTCGTGAGTGGAGAAGGGCCAAAATAGAGAATAGTAGCTATATTTAATAAGCAAGGGTGTGTGTGGGTGTGGTATGCATCTGGTAGAGATTTGGTACCATGAGCAATTACATGTGGTCTTCTCTAGAGACTCGGTGAAACTTTTCTAGAGAGTAGCAGCTCTAGGTTAGCACACCACAAAGGGAAACTGTCAGCCAAGGGTTAGCCAACGACTTGTCAGCTAGATAAGTGTGTGTGTGTGGCCCTCCCCCATTCCAGAGGAGAGATCCACTTGGTGGAGGATGGTCCACCAAGTGGACCAATCCCCCACCAATTGTAGTAATTGCTTCCTAAAAAATTTCCATGTTTTATAGCTCAATCACTTGTACGGTGTTAAAAAGGTTTAGATGCGAGATTACTCATTTGTAATGTGTTTGAATAGAACTTAGATGTAAGTACACCCAATTGTTGTATGATAAAGGGGTCCTCCAGGGAGGAGAGTAAGGTATTATGAAATCTACATACCTGATATCTCATGATTTGGATGATGTCACTCCAAATTTGTGGATTATGTCATGATGTTGGTTACTATACAATACTCCGATCCTGCAAGATACCTTGAAAATCTACACCTGCTCGAGGGTGGTCAATGATTACAGTATATGGATTTTATTTAAACATGTAGATGCTTGACCAATTTAGGAGCTGAGAGCCCCGACCCATCCCTTTGGATTGGGTGGATCAAGATACTAATAATGTAGCTTGTATTAAAGAGTAGGCAATCCATTTCTTAGGGTATAAATACACATATCCTGACAAAAACCGTTTGATTGAAGTCTGGATATATTGGAGTAGCTATATTATTATCTGATATATTATCTAATTCCAATTGCTAAGTATGGAACTAGTCCGACCAAAGACCAGTAGGGAAAATGTGTGTATGTGTTTAAGTATGAAAAATCCCCTCATAATTGAACCATACTTAGACAATTGTATTAAATAATATACTAAATAACAATATTTTAAAACAAGATGTCATAAACCTCAATTATCATTTCATATACACCAATACAACATTCTGTATCTAATGGATAATACAATCATTTAAATCAAAAATTTGATCTTTGATCACTACAACATAATATCTTCATGTTGTATCTTATGTGCCCATCCTTTGGGATGAGCTCCCACTACATCTACATGTAGAAGGATCCAGCTGGTACATTAGTTGGTACATTGGACAATCTTCCGTTTACTGCTACAGTTTTCGTTGTAATCCCAAAGAAAGAATCTCTTACCTGTCACCATCCAAGAAACACAAGCCTGTCAAAACTAGCATTACTTGGGAAGACAGGTATCAATGACTCCCTCCCCTTGTTATTGGTGTCAAAAATTACAGCAAAAATTACAACAAAAACTACCACCATAACAAAGATCTAATATTAAGTTTGAGCCATTTATTTATGCTAATGTTTACATCATTTAATTCTAGAAAAAATTTGACAACATCTCCTTTGTAAATTGGATCAATTCTCAAAAGTCCAGTCTACTACCATCTCATCCGAGACCCCCACTTGAGGATTAAGGCTCTTTTAACATTCATTGAACTAATTTCAAAGTAAACATTTGTGTTAAAAATTATGCATTTATCCAAGAGCATCAAAAAGTACTTTGTAATTGTGAATTCATGTGAATTCACCACTATATACTTACCTCCATCAGAAGTGATTTTCTGCATACAAAGATAGAAGTACATGTCTATAACACCATTTTGCTAGGTGGATGTTTAAGTTGGACAGCATATTATTTACATGCAGATTGTATTTTCAAACATTCCAGTCATTACCACTTCTTCCAAGATCTTTACTAGAGGTTTAAGCATATTTATATAATTTGATTGAGCTCGAAAGATCGATAATATCTTAAGCTAGTAAGTAAAAATACAAAAATAAAAACTAGATCTGAGTGTCGAGCTACAATCCATGGAGGTAGCACAATGGAAGTTGTATGCCAACCATGAATGTAATAAGTTACGAGCCATACTCAGAGTAATAAGTCAAAATGTAAAAATTTCTGCAATATTTTGCTTGTATCTACTTATTATGCTGAAAAAATCCAGTACCTACATATTGTATGAAAATCTCACATGAATTTGTTGTCAAACACAGTGATCATATCCACCTATTCTCCACTGAGAGTTAACGTTAAAGAAACTGATGTATGTTCAACTTGAAACACATATGAATTTCAATCATGATGAATGATTCACAATGATGATTCAATGCATTCCCACCTCATAGTATAATATCCAATCTAAAACTGCTTCCAGAAGATATATACTATATAATGTCATTTATATTTATATATACCTACAAATGAGATACCAAAGGATATGTACCATATAAGACGGATGTTTAATTTCTTATGTAAAGTCAGCGTATAAAGTCTACAATTATTATTGAAACAGAAGAGAGGTAGCATCACTCCAGCTTCTGGTATTAAAGATCTCTAAAAAGAAAAGATTGGGCAGCATCTCCTTTGTAAAACGGACAATATTCCAAATTTCCAATCAATGCCATCTCTGTTGAGACCCTCACATGAGGTTTAAGGCTCTAGCAACCAATACATATGTGTTATTTTCAAGTC
The DNA here is from genome assembly GCF_014529385.1 of Adiantum capillus-veneris. Classification (NCBI taxonomy): domain Eukaryota; kingdom Viridiplantae; phylum Streptophyta; class Polypodiopsida; order Polypodiales; family Pteridaceae; genus Adiantum; species Adiantum capillus-veneris. Next base: position 124,533,896 of record NC_140945.1, read on the forward strand.
AAAAAATCCATCATGCCAAACTTGGTCATGCCAAATTCTGAAGTCTACAAACAATTCTCTTTATGCTGCAGGAAACTAGCTATATATGTTCAATCATCAGTTAGACCAGTCTTGAACAGTCAACAAAGCCCAATGTTCATACCTATTATTTTAATGATAATCATTGCACATCCATACATTCATTATTACTTTTGCCAAGTCTTAAGAGCAAGCAAATATCTTTGTTTTAAGATAAGAAATATACATTAAAAAAATAGCCAATGCTTAGGATTGATTAACTCCAAGTCTAAAGGGTAATTTACACCACTCATATCACCCCATTTTTTATTGCAACTCTGAGTGCAAAACCCCAAACATAATCTGATACATAATTTTTTGTGTCGACTTTGGACGTGAAGCATGTCAGTATGAAGAACAATTGAAATAACCATTGAACACACAATTACTAATCATCATAGAGATTATTTGTACAGGAGACAAACATGTATAATACATACAATCCAAAAATATGACTCAATGAGCCAATGAACAAATCGAGTAGATGCAGATGCACCTACCTGTGTTGAGGTGCTGTCCTTTGTATATTTGTCCATGCACATGAAATGGAAGGCAGCCTACACCAATGATCATATTGTGTATGCTTCTACGCAACAGGTGTTGTATTGTAGATGAGCAAAGGTTAGGTTCCTGCTCAGCATCGGGTCCAATCTTTGAATCCATGCGGTCACTGTTTTGTGTGAGGGGGGAGATGGAAGGAGATCTGTGCGTACACTGGCTTGTAGCCCTGCTAAATCGTCACATTTGAGGAACGCAAGAGCATGACTTGTATGCACGTGTGTGTGTGTGTGTGTGTGTGTGTGTGTGTGTGTGTGTGTGTGTGTGAGAGAGAGAGAGAGAGAGAGAGAGAGTGAGTGATAGAGAGAGAGAGAGAGTGAGTGATAGAGAGAGAGAGAGAGAGAGAGTGAAAGCAAAAGCGTGTACAGCAATAAGAGCATGCACAGGGAGTATCGCATGGTGATCTGGGAGAGGAGAAGCTCCTTATGCACAAAAAGTATCAAAAAAAGGCCTGACGAGTTTTGGGGGGCAAGCGAGTAAGCTTTATGTGGGAGGGTGAGATAGCATCAAAAACTACAAGGATGCCAACAATGAAAGAGAAAGGTGGGGTAGCACCAAAAACTGCTAGGAGAAATAGAGAATAGTATATGGGCTGCACATGCATGACCAAATAAAGAGAAGAACTGCTCATATAGTTAACTCACTAGGTTGGTGTGCATGTGTACCCACCTCCAACCGGTACCCCGATTATGGACATAAATATATAGTGATTTCGTGAGAAGGGAAAAGTCTCCAAGAAGGGAAAGGTCCATTCTCTAAAGATAGAGACAATCAGAGAGTGGGAGAGACTCTGCACATATTTGTACAAATCTTTCCTCGAGTGAGTGGGTGCTCGGAAATTTACCGACTTTGTGTGTGTACTACACACCATTGAGAAGGGCGGGCAACACCAAGATGTATCACCAAGCCAAGGGATCCCACAAGGACTTCCAGAATGCGGTCATGGCATAGATATAGGAATCGACACTGTCAGCTCGTAGAGTGAGACAAAGGTCGTGAGTGGAGAAGGGCCAAAATAGAGAATAGTAGCTATATTTAATAAGCAAGGGTGTGTGTGGGTGTGGTATGCATCTGGTAGAGATTTGGTACCATGAGCAATTACATGTGGTCTTCTCTAGAGACTCGGTGAAACTTTTCTAGAGAGTAGAAGCTCTAGGTTAGCACACCACAAAGGGAAACTGTCAGCCAAGGGTTAGCCAACGGCTTGTCAGCTAGATACGTGTGTGTGTGTGTGTGTGTGTGTGTGTGTGTGTGTGTGTGTGTGTGTGTGTGTGTGTGTGTGTGTGTGTGTGTGTGTGTGTGTGTGTGTGTGAGTGAGTGAGAGAGAGAGAGAGAGAGAGAGAGAGTGAGAGAGAGAGAGAGATGTCTATAAAAGTATTAATTTGGCTTCTTTTTGGGTTGATTGGCACCCAGATAGGTCTAAACTAACATTGAATGCTTGAGTTCATCCTAAGGTGCCTAGCACCCCAAACTCGTGTTAGAGAGAGAGAGAGAGAGAGAGAGAGAGAGAGAGAGAGATGTGTAAGTAAAGGTAATTATTTTGCTACTTCTTGGGTTGCCTAGTGCCAAGGAAATTTCTAAACTAATCAATTGAATGCATTGAATTGAAGCCCATGAAGCCCAACTGCAAATTTTTTTGCTACTTGGGTTGACTGGCACCTGAGTGCATTATATTTGCAAACTTTTCATTTCATGTTTTTAAAAATAGAGATCAATTTTTGAGCTTTTTAGAGACAAGTTTGGAGAGAGAGAGAGAGAGAGAGAGAGAGAGAGAGAGAGAGAGAGATGAAATGAAATGAAATGATATACTAAAGTCTTCAAAAGGCCAAAGTGACCTATGAGACAAAAGAGTTTACAAATGGTGAATCCGATACGATGTCTTTGTAAAAGGCTGAAAATTTGAAAACTGAAAATGAAATTGAATTGGGCTAAAGTGAAATGGAACAAAAATGGGATGAAATGAAATAAAATGAAAGATTGAGATGTTGCAATCAAGATCCTATCCTATGATATCGAGCATCAATCTTTGGCAGAGCTCATCAATGTCCTCTTCAGTGAGTACTCTAAATGGGCATCTCTCATGTCGTGCCAGAATAGTATGAACCCTCTAATGGAACTTCCACCAATGTCTTGATGACCCTCAAAGTCAAGGCCATCTGGATCTCCCAAGCTTAGTGGTCATGTCAGTTAGTGTACCTCTGGCACAAGTGGACTCTAAAGTCTGATGTGATGCCTGCTCATCTGAATGTCGTGCATGTGGTCTGATAAAATCGATGATTTCCCTCTATGAGTGTCTCCTACTATCTAGTCTCCTCAATAGGCTCTCCTTATGTCTGCACAGCTCCAATAAAAATAGCCCAAGGCATCTCTGATCTTGATATCGCATAACTTTGGCCAGTGGTCCAAAACCCTCTCTGAATAGGCAGTGGAAATGGCCTCGTATCTCATAGTAGACTGGGCAGTGAGACAGATGTGATGTAACTCTATCTCTGGCTCTATATGGCATAGATGACAAATCATGGCCTCTTCTCGTACTCCTATAACTCTACCAGTCTCAGTCTCTAACTGATGTGACGATGTGTGCATCTGCCAATAGCACATCGTAATCCCTACAATAAGAAAACTATCGGATTTGAAGACCAACAATATATCTCTTTTCCTAAAACATTCAATTAACCAACATCTAAAAGCAAAGTGTAACCAAGGAAACATACAATAGTGTTGCTTTAGCTTCCCAAAGAAATTTGACAATAATAAATCCACAACAATCACTACTTTCCATGTGTCATCTTTGGCCAGTGTAATGTACCCAATATTTTTCAATAGAAAATTATTTCATTTACTTTACAAACGTGTTTAAGGTTCGAATTTTGTTCAAACGGAATGATTGGATCAAAAATCAGACTCTGAAACTATTAATTATGGCCTTTATTCACTTGGAAACAATAGGTTGACATGAAAACTTAAGCCTCAAGTCTATTTCTAAAGATAAGAGTTGACCCTTATAAAAGGAGGAGTATTTTTAGAAGAGAAAGAGTAGAAGGAGTATTTTTAGAAAAGGAGGAGTATTTTTAAAAGAGAAGAGTAGAAGAAGTATTTTTAGGAAAGAGGGAGTATTTTTAGAGAAGTGAGAGTCTCTTTTCTTGGAAGTCAAGCTTCGCATAAACTTAGAGACTCAAAATCGCGCATCCGGATAAGTGACCCAAAAAAAAATAGAGCCGCGAACGTACGCGAACTTATCTTTGTGTTTTTTGCTATTCTTAGCTTGTGCTTTTGGCTCTTGAGAGCCTATATAAAGGCCCTCTTTCCTCACTTTCAAACACACATATAGAAGTTCTTAGAAGCAGAAGCTCTCTTGCCATAACGCTGGAGTTACCCTCTCTCTCTCAACCTCTCACCCTCAACCAATCTCCATCTCTACCATCGTCGTGTCGCCCTTCGGATTCTTGAGTTCTCTTTCTCTCTTTCCCTTTTCTCTACCTCGATACGATGGCCCCAAAACAAGTGACTCGAAGCTCGAAGGATGCTCATGTCGTTCCACCTCCAAGGAAGGTGTAAAACAAGGTATCATCTACTCCAATCATAACTCAAGCGAAGGTATTGACTTTGAAAGAAGGTGAAATCGTCCAATCGCAAACAAGGAAGGTAATCGAACATGTCGCTAATCTGGTAAGACAAATATATAATTGTGCATTGTTATTCATGTTGACCAGGGAAGCTAAGCATAGGGATTTCCTTAAACCATCCAAGAAACGTGTTTCTATCATAAGTAACAAGCATATGTTTTCATAGATTAGTGAAAGAACTGTTTGACAAATTGTTATTGCTTGATAAATTGTTATTGTTTGATAAGTTGTTATTGATTATCAAGAGTTGGTTGATCATGTTTGAAGAATCATTTAAAGAGAAGAATTACTGGAAGAATATCTTTTGTGCCTTGCGGTTAGCGAGATGATTCCGCGGTACAAGGAATTATAGTTATCCAATTTTCTCAAGGGATTTCAAGATGTTTTTATTGACGACATCCCTTGTGAACTACCTCCTAAACAAGGCAATGATGACCATGCAATTGAACTTCTTCCAAGAAGTTCACCGCCAAATAAACCTCTTTATAGAGTTTCCCAAGCTCAACAAGAGGAGATTATGCGGCAAGTGCATGAGTTAGTTGGAGAAGGGCATGGTTAGGCCTAGCTCATCTCCATATTGTTCACCCGTGTTATAAGTGCAAAAGAAAGACGCACATATCGTATGTGTATCAACTATAAAGCACTAAATAGGATCACTATCAAGAATAGGTTTCCCGTTCCATGGGTAGAAGACCTATTTGATAAGCTACAAGGGTCGACCTACTTCAGTAGGATTGACCTAAAAAGTGGCTACCATCAAATAAGGATAGTTGATCAAGACATTGTAAAGATCGCATTTTGCACTCTATTTGGTCTTTACGAATACATTGTCATGCCTTTTGGCTTGACCGATGCACCAGCCACATTTAACCGCTTGATGGAGAAGCTATTTAGGCCTCACTAAACCTTTACTGAAGCGTTCTTTGATGATATAATCATCTACTCTAATTCACTAGACAAACACAAGCAACACCTCCAGGTAATATTTCAAATCTTACAAGAGAATAAACTTTATATTAATCGAGAGAAAAGTGAGTTTTTCTTATAAGAGATTCAGTATTTAGGTCACATTATCTCTCAAGATGGCATCCAAATGGATCCATCAAAATTAGAGGTAATAAAAGGATGGCCTAATCCAAGGAATCTACGTAAACTAAGAAGGTTTATAGGTATGTGTGCATACTATAGACGCTTCATAGAAAAGTTCTCACAAATTGTGGGACCATTATATGACCTAACAAAGAAAAACGCTAGGTATACATGGTCTGCCAAGGAGAACATTGCTTTTGAAAAGCTTAAAGAAAAGTTTATCTCTCAACCTTTGCTTACACCGGCGGATCTCTCAAAACTATTTGAGGTCCAATGGGACGCTTGTGGTGATTGCCTTGGAGCTGTTTTACTCAGAGAAGGGCATGCCATAGCGTACAAAAGTCAAAGGCTCGACCTTGTTGAGCAAGCTCTAGGTATATATGAAAAGGAACTCCTCACAGTTCTACTTGCCTTAGACTTGTGGAAGCACTATTTATTGGGGACTCCTTTCATTCTGCGGACGGATCACCAAAGCCTTAAGTACTTCAAGACACAGACCAAGATCTCCGACAAACAAATGAGGTGGGTAAATTTCCTTTCGCAATTTCATTTTCATATTGCTCATATTGTTGGCAAGCATAATCATGTAGCCGATGCACTCTCAAGATGGCTGAGAGTGAATGTGGTTTCCATAGCAACTCACAATGATCTATCTTCTATGATAGATGAGTACGCTATTGATCTCGATTTTAGAGATGTGATTTTAGCCCTTGCACTAGGGAAGAAAGAAGAACCATTTACCTTACAAGATGGTTGTCTTCTCTATGGCAATAGACTATGTGTTACTAACTCACTACGTGAGAAATTAATGTATGAATTTCATGCTCCTCCTTATGCGGCACATAAAGGGATTCATTCTACCCTAAAAGGGATAGAAACATATATTTATTGGCCTGCCATGAAAGCAAACATACAAGAGTATGTTTCTAAATGTGTGGTATGCCAAAAGAGGAAGTTTGATAGAGGGAAGCAACCTTGATTGCTTCAACCTTTGCCAATCCCTAATTCACCATGGGAGAGCATATCCATGGATTTCATCTTTGGATTGCCTAAGTCTATCCATGGGAATATGGGAATATGGACGATAGTGGACAAGTTCAGCAAACAAGCTCATTTTATACCTATCAAAAAGACTATCAAAGCCCATCAAATGGCAACCCTCTTCATATCACAAATCTTCAAGTACCATGGCTTGCCAATGTTCATAGTGTTGGATAGAGATCCTAGAATAACCAGTAATTTCTGGAAGGGTCTCTTTGAGAATTTAGGGACAAGGCTAAACTTCTCTTTGGCCTATCACCCGCAAACGGATGGCCAAATTGAAATATCTAACCTAACAATTCTTGATCTACTAAAAGCCTATGTAACGGAAGTAGATCAAAGGTCCCAATGGGAGAAGTACTTACCGTTAGTGGAGTATGCCTATAATAACACTATACATACCTCCACCGAAAAAGCACCTTTTGAGGTAATTGAGGGAAGATCTAAAAGTCCCCTACTACTTAAGGTACACGGGAAGATCTTCACTACAGATGAGTATAGCCGAGACCCACAAGAATCTTTGCAAAAAATTAAGGATGCTATCTCTATCGCACAGCAAAGGCAAAAGGCTGCTGCTACTGATAAGCACAGAAGAGCTCAAGCCTTTAAACAAAATGATTGGGTCTTACTTAAATTTCCCAAGGCTCGATTAAGGCACACAGCAGGCAAGAATCCTACAAGACACCAAAAGTACTATTCTAAATTAGCAAAAAGGTACTATGGTCCCTTCCAGATTCTTAGACCTATCAATGAGATGGCCTATCAACTCAAGTTGCACAATCATTGGCTCATACACAATGCTTTCCATGTGAGCCTACTAAAGCTTTACAAAGGAGAGCCACCTCAAGAACCAACTATTGAAGACGGGTTGAAGACCCACCGGAGATCGAGGACCAAGAAGAGGTGTTCCAGCCCGAGTCCATTCTCCGACATAAAGACAAGGTATTGAGAGGCAGTAAGATTATCCGACGGTATCTTATTAAGTTTAAGAACTATCTTTTTGAAGATGCTAGATGGATGCAAGGCATACAATTAAAGGATAACCTAAACCTTGTCAATGCTTACAATGCTTCCCTAGAGGAAGAAAATGTAAAAATGTTTAAATGAACAAAGTTTTTGTCTTATAAGACTCTCTCTTTCTTTATAGTGCACACATGTTAATGAGTATGCATGCTTAGGATCATGTTTGCGGAGACGACATCTCCCAAACACCAAGTAGAGCTTGTCACTCTACTATGGAAGATTGATACGGACTAACCTACAGAGATGTTTGTGGCAACTAACACTCTCAAGCACCAAATGGACTAGTCATCCATTCTGGAATGATGTTGTAGGGTAAAATAGGGATTCTCTACCCGCTAGCAAACGGACTAATAACTAGGCTTTATCTTCTCTATCTCATAGTTGAGGACAACAATGAATTCAAGAGAGAGGAAATGTCATAATAACTAATATCTAATTCTCCTAAATGATTTTCTCATGTTAAACTGATCATTTAATATGGGGAAGTACCAAGGGAAAAAAAGCTAGAATATTGGTTAGGCTGGCAGACCGGTCAGAGTAGGCATCCAAAGGAGGGAAAATAGGGATCCAAAGGGGGGGCCATCTGCAAAAGAGCAATGTGCATCAATGGGCTTCAAAGATCCTAAGGTTCAGCCCATTAAGACTTCCTAAATGCTAAGGTTCCAAAATTAAATCAAATACTCAATGATCAAGCCTTAGGGAAAAGTTGGATGCTTGTCGGAAGACTCAAAAGTCTTCCCACATCCCTAAGAGGAGGGGGCGAGCCATATTTATAGGGGATGAGAGAGAAACACACACACACTCTTCCAAGCTCCCTTTACACAAAGGGCATAATGGACACATGTCAGCTTCCTAGCCCAGCTGCCCCCAAGGTGCATTCAAATCCTATCGGATGGCCGTAGAGGTGGACCAATGAGAATTAGGCTAGAGTACATTTAGTTTAATTCAAAAACACTTGATAAAAGAACCAATAGAAATTAAGCTCTCTAGAAGACTACTGGACAGCAATCTCCCAAGGGGTCCAATGACGATTCAGTAGCCCAATGGCTTGCCTGATTTCGATTGGCCATAAGACTAAGAGGTCCAATGAGAGTTTAATTGCATTACTTAAATACCTAAAGCTCTCACAAAAGGAGGACACATGTCACAAGGCTATCACTTATGCTTCTTAATCGACATTGGCTAAGCTTTGTAGGGGCCAATAGGATGCCAACATGAGCAAATAGCAAGAGCGGCCGACCAAGAGAGAGATGCGCAGCATGAGGAGACAATCAGTGGATAACTACCCCACCTACGTCCTCCACAACGGGCAATGAAGGCGGACAACCAAGGCAAACTTGACTGGCAACTCTACGACACCGAGGCTTCGATGGCACCGTTGATTGCGTGCATATGAAGGCCCTCTAAACCCTTGCATGAAGGAGGGTTGAACCCAGCCCATGGGGATAAGAGGCCAACACTTAACTATCCAAGCTATTGATCCTTGTTGTGTATAACAAGGAAAGATAGCATACTTGAGTTGACAAGAAAAGCTAGAAGGAAAAGAAAGCTACAAATTTTAAAGAAGTAGTTTCACCCTTCCTTTTCAATTCTTAGAGAAAGGCAAGTTTTCCTCCAAAAAAAAAATCCTCAAGGAGTAAGCTTCAAAGTGAACAAAAGCCTTCAAAAAAACGACGAGTTTTTGTGAAGAATCCGCTACAATTTCCACAAGGCGAGGTTTGCATGTGTCTTCTTTTTGTTGCACATTGTGGGGGCATCGTTGTGCGCTCTGTGACCTAGATGGGTCTCAAGTGTGTGTCAAACACCAAAAGCTAACCTTTATTGCCAACTTGGTCCTTCAATAATCCGCTCTTTGAGGATTCAAGCTTACTTTTCCCATAAGAAATGTTGTAGTAAGCACAAGAATCTAAAAATTCAAGTCGCCAAGGGTGCAAAAAAACACTCTTTGGCATTGTCAAAGTCAGGCTATCGAGCCACAAAATGAGCACAACATTAGTCCAAAAGCTTCAAGACGTAATAATCTATGTGCTAAGAATCGTAGTTATTAGGCTTACGCTCAAGCTGGAAGAGTTGAGCATATCTAAGTCGTGCTGCTCATGTTGAATGAGATGAGCATAAGAGTCGAAGTCTAGTAACCTAATCATGGTGGAGTGACACATAGTCCAACAATCACGCATAGTGCTGACAAGCCCGTGGGCACTGTCCTCTATAGCATGCAGGTTAGCCTCAGTTAGAGTTGAGTTTTTTTGCATGGCAAGTATGCCTTATATGTAAAAGTCTTTACTCAATAATATAGCATGTGCCATAACATTTGGTATCAAAGCCACAGGCGTGGTGCTATTGGCGCTAGCAAGGCAAGGCAGCAAGGCATCGACAGGCTCCCAAGGCGTGCATATCAAAAGGCAATGCAACAAGAGGTTGGTGGTGATGTTGCAAACCCAGTCAATGCCTCTACAGTATATCAAAACGTTGTGGCAAAGGCAGCATTTCAACATGCTCAAGGCATTGTAGGTAGGGCTGCATTTCACTAGTATCTCAAAACGCCATCAAGGCCTGCTTTTCGAAATGCTGCCTACATCAAAGGCTTGTTGGCAACTTTGTATGAGCATCTTGAAACTCCTACTGCTACATAGTTTTGTGTTTTTTGGTTAGGAAACTCGTAAAACCTGTCCTGTCTTGACCTGTATTTTCTATTTGTCTCTGATCCACTTGATCTTTTGTCATCAGCATCTATCATTTGGATTTCATCACCCAGTGATGGAAGGTCACCGCTTAGTGAATCTGTGAATTTCTCCTCTGTTGGATTCCTATCGTTCACTACAGATATCTCATCAATTATTCTTTTACACTCAGTCTCACGTGGTGGTTCTTCTTGTTCCTCACTCTCTGATCCTGACTCAAGGATGAAGCTAGACATTTGCAACGTTACTAGGTCGTATCCTTCATCGTCACAAAATTTTGTAGGCGTGCATTCGTTAACACATACATCCAAGGTTGACAATATTTGAGTCCACCCAAATGGCTCAAATAAATGTTCAGGAAAAGGTTCTGGGAGATAAGCCTAGTCTTCTACGGATCTTTCCAATATGCATTCCTCTTTGATTATGTCTCCACAATCAGATGCTCCACACATCCAGACATGTGCTTTCATTTGTATCCATGCAAGTATTTTTTTCATTTACTGTGGTTGAATTAAATTCTTGCACTGGTGTTTTTGCAATGTCTCTATAGCTGTGATCCTTCATGTTGATTTTCGTTATTAGCTCTTCGTGCCTTAGGTAAATTTGGTCGTACCCCCAATCTTGTATCATTTTGAGTTGACGCATAAAAGGTCGCCCCAAAATAATGTCGAAGTTGTTCGTTTTCCCGAAATCCACCACAGCAAAGGTGTGCTCATAGTTAATTCCACACGAACTTACAACTATTTGGTCCAGGATTCCCAATGGTCTCTCTACATACCCATCTGCGAGTTGCAGTTTCATTCTCGTCTTTCTGAGAGCTGGACGGCCCCATTTCTCCCAGATTTGCTTTGTAGCAATCGCCACTCCCGCTCCACTGTCTATGATAGCTATGGTCTTTATATCCCGATACTTGACAGGTAAGATTGTATTACCTTCCTCACCTTCACAGTAATCTCCGACCTTGTTTATGGGCATTGGTTGGGCTTTGGGTTGACCTTCCCGTTTGTTTTCTTCTTCCGTAGGGTTTGTCTAAAGAGGAATCTTTACTCCTTTGTTCTCCAAATGTTTCCCCATGTCTTTCCATAAGTGTGGTCTGACTCTCATGAGTTCTGACAGTGTGATTGTGCATGTTATAGGTGTCGACAGCATCTCTTGAAGACTTTTTGAGTCAATCATTTGTGGAATAGTTCTCATCTAGGATGGAACTAACCTTATCTCCGATTGTGCCTTGTGTTTACCTATAAATGAAGGCAGGGTTTTCAAGGATTGATATTTGCTTTCCATTGAAACCTCCGTTCCTGCATCTCCATACAGCGATTGTATATCTCCTGGATAAAATTCGTTGTCCAAGTTAATCTCTGGGATTGGAGCAGACTGTAACGTCGCGCTTCCGTTCTTTCTATTTCTAATGGTTTCCCATAAGTGTTGTGGCCATGGTTCTTCAACTTCTGGAATTGGCATTATAGTCATTGACTTAGCGTCATCAATGGTGTTCGGCACCACTCGGTGATCCAATGACAATATCGTTTCAGGCTTGGGTCCGTTTACTTGTTCTGGTTCATCGATTTTTAGTTTTTCTCGCTCTTCGTGGATTGGCACTTCTTGTTCTGGGGTTCTAACCGCCTTAGGTTCCATCATTGCCTAGGCTGTTTCAATGAGGTGTTTACACATTTCCAAACGCTTCGTTTCCACTTCTGGTTGAGGATAAGTCAACCATCTCTGCTCTAAGGTTTGGTTTGTTTTTAGCCTTGCTTTGTACGCTTGTAATAGAGCATCTAAAGGCTCTAGCACTTTCTCAACCAAGACTGATCCTCCTGAGGATGCTTTCCTCGGCTTGTTGTTATCCTCAGCAGCTTTACTATCTCTCTCTTGTTTCAGTTGCTATTTCGTTTCATGTAATTCGTTTTGCATGGCAATTTGGATTTTCAACCTTCTTGTTTTCATTCTGTCTCGTTTCACCTTCCAGGGTTTTCGTTGGGTTCTCACAGATAAACTCTCATTTTCTGTGGGTATTGGCAACTCGACTTTCTCTTCCAATGGCTTGTTTTTCTCCAAGTCCTTGGCTTGGGCTATGGTTATCGCATTGATTTGGATCATGGGATCGGTTTCGGATCCACTGCTTGCACTTGGTAACACCCCCACAATATTTATAGTTGCTTTTCCCTTGTTGTTCGGATTCCTTGGGCAATCTGGCAATATGTGATTCACACCACATCCGTCACAAAACCCAAAAATTTTCACTCTTTCGCCTTTGAAAGGGCAGCTACGCTCCCAATGATCCGTACTCCACAGTTATAGCATTGTCCAATTGGTGGTTGATTTTGAGGAGGTGGTCCCATAGGTTGTCCTGCCCTATTAGTATATCCTCTTGGTTTGTAGTTCTGGTTTGCAATGAATATTAGCATTCTTTCGTCCACCAAATATTGATCTCTCGAAGGTTGTGCTACATACGTTGGTGATGCCATACCCTAGCTATTTCCCCACGGTTGATAGGCTTCGTCTGCGTACATTTGTGATTCAGGTTCTGTTACGTAAAGCTCATTCGGTTCCTCATAATAAGAAACTTGAAGTGTACTATTTGTTCCCGGTGATGCTTCACAAGGTTGAGCATACCTAATCATGGCTCTATTTTCCTGTGGTAATGGAGGTTGTTGACCCAACACAGGTTGAGGTCTGTCTGCTCCTGCTACCATATTCATATTTGATCCAACTTGATATCTTGGAGGAGGTGGCTGGGGTGGTCCTGCTGGAGGTCCATACAGCCTTTCCCTCACATAGTTTTTGTTGTTGTAAAAACACTCTTCTGTGCCATGATTTGTCCATTTTTGCTCTATGGCACACCATTTCAATACTCGTCCATTCGCAACTGGGGCTTTTGGCTGTTGTGTGCACCACGGCGTCGGGTGATCCCCCCCACATATGTCACATTTCCTTGTCTGAGACTGTCTCATCACCGGATTTGATCTCATATGTTGCTGCATTCTCTTCATTATCTCCTCTATCATTTGGTCAGTTGTCGACATCAAGGAAGCCTGAGAATCTTTCTTGGTAGAAGATTCGCTCTTAATAGATGAAGAGACACTGGTTATTGAATCAGTATCCTGTGACACTTCCCCATATGCTTTGCAGTTATCAACAAGATATAACGTTTCCCTTGTAACCTGTTCAAATGTGCTACAGTGAAGGTCCTTTTTCAAGGTTTCGTTCATAAGTCCTTCAATGAAGAGCACATACAATCTCTCGTCCTGCGGTAATTCTCTCCTCGGGCACCTCTCAATGTATTGCTTAAATCTCAAGGATGCTTCCTTCACTTTTTTGTTCTCCCTTTGTTTAAAAGCATATATCTGTGATACTGTATTATGCTTTATACCCCGTTTTGAGAATTCTTCCGCGGACTCTCGCAATACATGTTCAATATTCGGACAAGTTTCAGGGTTCAAAGGTTGAAACCATGTTAAGGCCGTCTCTTCCAAGGTCAGCCCGAATCCCTCGTATTGAGTATGGAAATCAGTGATCTGCTCTGCTCTTAAGATTTTCTTGAAGAGCGATACATGGGCATATGGATCCCCTGATCCGCTATACTTCTTCGGCATGCACTTCGCTACTTGGGATGGCCTAATCCGTCTATGGTCTGCAACCAGTCTCATTGCTCCCGTGTCTTGACTTAATCGTTCTCGTGCATCATGGATGTCGTAGGTTGCTCTTGTTGGCTCCCCTGCCTCGAATCTACTACTAGGAGGCAAATGTGATGGTGTGGCTGTAAATGTCGGACCTACTGTTGTATGTGTAGAGATAGGAACTGCACTACCTCGATTCGTAGCCATTGATTCTCTGGAATGTAACGTTCCCATGGGGCTTGGCATAGAATGCTGAGGTCGACTGAAAGAATCAGCTACATGAGTCCTCTCTCCACCTGTTGCCATAGGGTCTGGCACGACATTTGTAGGTGCTGGTCTTAGTGGGCTTGGAGTGACATAATATTGGTGGGAGTGGTCCCCCAAAGTACATATATCCTTCCAACTCCTTTTTATCGATTGTTGCGTATCGTCTACCATACTTGTCATATGCAGCGATTTTCGTTTTTGCTCCCTCGGTGTAGGTGAAGACATAAAGTCTTTTCCGCTCAATCATCTCTCCAACGTAGGGTTCCTCGCATCTATGATAGAGATTTGCTCTCCATTATTTTACTTGTATAACCCCAAGTAGACATTATCCGTGTTGACTCTCAAAGTTTTGTTTTCTCGCCTTAACCTCCCATTAGGGAAGCTCATTGTTGGTGCCTTCTACTCATGTTCCTCATCTATTTTGGCTTTCGTGCCCATCAATCCCCACTTGTCTACAATGTTAGGATTCAGGACTACCAAGTACATGATACCCTCGTCATCTAGGTATCTATCTCCTCTAGCTCACAGGCACTAAGTCCCTGAACTCACTTGGTCTATCTTCTATTTTCACACAATAGCGGTCCATACCATCTTTGTATATCTTGGCACCTTACTTGTTGTCATATTGATACTTGATGAACAATAGCTTCATTGTGGTCGAAGGGTCTGATGGTCCTGCTGCCATGTTTTCTCTTCTGTTTAGTTTTAAACGTCCCAGGTGTTCCGTGAAATACTCGTAAGATCTCTCTGAAGAAGTATCGGAGATGCCTTCTTCAAGGATCGGCTCTAACGGTCATACTACACCTTGGTTTACACTCTCTGTTAAGGCGGTTACGCCGCTAGCGGAAGCTAAATAGTGAGAACTCAACCAACAACAGAATTTGTCAGACGAGGACGGAGCTTGACCCGCAGGCGCATGGAAACAACTAGGTGGGTGTCAAATCACCTACTCGACCTTCTAATGACAATCACTACTAAGGAAATCAAATCTAAGTTCTAAAATACGCAAGTGACTGAAATCCATACTACGAACGAATGCTATACGAAACAAGATCTAGAATCATTGAATCGATCTCAAACTCAAGGGGAAGTCTATACACTAGGTAAGAACAACACCCTAAAGACTTGAACTGCAAAATCAACCTATAACCACTCCGTGCGGTAAACGCGTATGAAGATAGGCCGAAAAATACAGATGATCGAAACTTGACCTCGACGGTACTAATGTGTAGCTCTACTCGTTGTGGTTCTATAGATATGCTGCACGCTCCATTCCGACACACGAGTTGGAAGAAAACTCACACCGAAGCTCGTAGGAACTTACCACACATAGAAGCCGATAGCGCGCACTCTTGGTATCTGTGCGTAGCTCTTGCCGTTGCTAACACAATGGCGATGTCGCTTCTCCAATGGCGGCTCCGTAGCTCGCGTAGCAAGTAGATAAGACTCTCTCTCACTCACTCTCTCTCAGACACAGTCACGGCGCTCAAAAACCCACTTTGATTAATAATCTGAATCCTTTAGGTTACAAAAACTTTGGCTTATATACCTCAGCCTTGGAGGTGAGAACATCTCTAACTAATTACATCAGCAAGTGAAATTACTTCGGGATTACAAGCTGGAAACTCAATTGAGTCCCGTTACTTAATGAATGGCTCAAATCAAAATTAATGTCGGAAAGACATTTATTACAATCAATGGTTACAAAATGATGAGTGTGAGCAAAAATGTGGGTGTGATCCTCTGTTGGCTCAACACTCCCCCCCTCCGCGTTCATGTCGTCCCTGACATGACTTTTATGCTTGGTCAATAAAGTCCTCTCATCTTGAGCATCTGCAAATGTGATTCGTATCGTAGGTTGCCAATGGTCAAGGTTGGGCCGAATATTTTGCTTTCGTGGGTGAAAAAGCCGGTGTAGAAAGCTTTTTTGAATGTTTGCATGTGGAAGCTAGGCAAAAACATAATCCTTTGGTATAGGAGGTGTAACACTTTTGGAGAAGGCTGCAATGAAAGATCGTACATCATATCAGTCACTGTGTCGGCCGTCGATAGTAGACTCGAGGTCGTGGCTTTATCTGGCGCGAACACTTTAATGCAAGCTAAGAGAGTTCTGCAGATTTTCTTGAGATCTGACACGAAAGGTCAGGAGAGCCAGTAAAGAGCTTGATGGTGCCCGTTAGGGTTTTCACCATGTAGGCTTTACCTATTCTCTCTCCTGCCTTTGGTCCTGGCATCCTGGGATAATTAAGCCAATTTGGCTTCTTTTCTGCAATCCTGCCATGCTCTTTCCAGTTTCTGACTCTTGGCACCGGGCAGAAGGTTGCATCCTCCCGAATCTCCTTTGGTGCCTCCACCAAGTAGATGAGGTAGGCTGGGTATTTGTTCAGCCAACCTTTCCTCCATCTAGGTTGTGAATCTACTATCTGCTTTGATTGTTCCTCCTTTGTGATGTCGCCTTCGTAAAGAGCGACATACTGCTCCTCCTCTATTCTCTTTTTCGTCTTTAGCACTTCAAATTTCATCAAAGGGAAAGGCAGGCTGGGTTGCATCCACTGTTCATGGAGCACTTTTGTGTCTAGTCCCTGAAGTCTAATGGAGATTAGGAGTCTCCTCTCCCATTCCATTTCCGCCTTGGCACTCTCCTCTGCTGACTTTTCTATTTGGTCATGGAGCCTTTGTTCTTCTTCTTCAGAGATTCTTGAAGTCGAGGCCACCTCTTGAGCTGGGGCTGGATCTTCAATTGTGGTTGCCTCTCCAGTTTCTGGTAGCTCTATGGTTGTTCCACCTGATTCTTCTTGTGGTGTCTGTGTCTCTCTTCTTTGTTGCTCTTGTAGATCTTGGAGCTGTTTGCGGAGGGCCTCATTCTCTGTTCGTAGTGTTTGATTTTCTAATGTGAGCCTCTCCTCTGCGGCCAATGATCCCTCCGCAATGTGCAACCTTTGCACTTGCTCTAATCTCAGCTCTCTTTGTAAGCTTCGGACCTGGTCTTCCAAAGATGGTATGATAACTCCCTCTTGTTCGGTTCCTGCTCTGCTAGCTCTAGGGGTAGTCCTGAGTCTAGTGATTGTTCTTTCTTGGAGCTCGACTCTTTCCCGTAGCTCAATGAGCTCATCCTTGGCCGCCTCCAACTCATCCTCTATTCGCTCCCTTGCTTCCTGTGCACCTGTTACTTCTCTTGAAGCCTCGGCTAGCTGGAGTATCAAGCCGTCTCTCTCGTTTTCCACGTCATAGAGTGATGCTTTACGACTTTCAGATTCAGTCATAGCATTCTCTAATTTTCTCTGCAACTCCGCTTCCCTTTGTTTGGTTGTCTCAATCCCTACTTCCTTTGCCTTGGACCTTTCTTTTATCTTGCTGAGCAGTTCATGCACCATGTGCATGTCTTTTTCATCATCATCTGTCAACTCTAAAGCTCTTTCTGCCACCACCTCCACTGGCTTTGGCTCTTCTAGTACTTTCGGTTCGTCCAGTTTCTCTTCACTTTGTTTTTTCCTCCGTTCCTCTCCGTTCATCTTGTTTTTGTAGGGTGATCCCATAAACTGCCTCAAGGGCCTCTTCTTCGGTGTATCCTATCTCTACCAGATCCTCATAATCATTTCTCTTTTGCTGAACTGGATCTATCTTCTTTTCTTTGGTCTCGGCCTCTGGATTTTCCAAATCATCTGTGTCCACCTCTACTGTGGTCTCCTCCACAATTTTTTCCGTCTTCTTAGGGCTTGGTACATCAGTCATAGAGGGATATCTGTCCTCAGCTTCCTTGGCTTTCCCTTTGTCGGGTTGCCCATCTTTCTCTTGAGGTTTAGTAGACTCATCTACTTTCCTTTTCCCCTTGTCGTCTTTTTTCAGCTCAGCTTTTAATTGTTGTACCTCCTCTTCAGTGTATGGCTCGACAGGTTGCTGCTCCAGAATAGCCTTCAACTCCTCATAAGCTTTAATATATTGATCGTATTGATCAATATGTGGCCTAGCTGAGCTAGTTCCGACTTTAGTGGGGTCTGGCACCCACTTTTCTTCAAAGTCACCCTTTAGAGCTCTTTCCGCTCTAAATTGCTCCACTAGTCTTTCCATTCTTGCCGCTTTCTGACTTTTGGTTTGCTTGGGAGCAACCTTCTTCTTTACTTTCTTCTTAAGCGGCTCGTCCACATCCTCTGCAGGTTCTAAAACTACTTCTAGTTTCCGGCGTGCTCTTGTGGATGCCCTCTTGGATACTTCGGGCTGTTCTTCCTCCTCGTCGGCTTCTCTAAGCCACTCATTCTGGGAGGGAACCTTTGGCCACTGATCTCTAGCTCCAATAGCTTCATAAGCTATTCTTGTCAGAATTTCCGCTCCTCCTATGTACTTTGGCTTCTCATTGTGCATGGAAATTACTTGCTCGTGGATGTGTTGAGCGTAATTCACCTCTTTTGGCATATTGCTCTTTAATGCCCATGTGATGGTGGTCGCAATGGCATGGGGTGGTGTCGTATACTTTTGCGGTCTTTTACTGCAAACATGAAGAAATTGGTTGTACAGTCGGCAAATGGTTGCCGCTCTTGGGTCCGCCATATCTCGATAGGTTGCATTTTGCTTCTTTGGCCCATAGACCTCTATGCCTCCCTTCTTTCCCTGACCGAGCTCCCTTTGTTATGCAGCTTCAATGCGTCTACAATGAGTTGTGGAGTGATCTGTACTTCTACTTTCTCTCCATCCATGGCTGTCAATGTGGCTTTTCCATCCTTCTGAATGGATGTTGCCAACTCGTACACTCTTCTTGTATCCACACCTGATGGTCTCGAGGTGAAGAAACTGTGCAAGTCTGCCCTTTCCAGGTACCTGCTGATGTCTTCTGACCTGCTATAATCTACCAATTCCTGTGGGATCATCGGTACATCCACCGCTTGCCCTTGAGGATCTCTGAAAGTCCCCTGGTAGATCTTTATTCCCTCTTTCTCCAATACTGCTTCCTCCACCCAAGTTTTGGTTGGCTTGAGGGTTTCTGCTGGAATGTCAAAGGGTTCCGCTTCTACAAGAGCATCTTTAATTGTCGGTCTTTTTCTCTTCGTTGCCGATGACTTGGCGGAATCCATGGATCCTGTAACTCCAATTTCAGAAAGTTAGCGTCTTTTTAGTACTGAAAGCCGAAATGAAGCTTTTAACTATTCAAATGACTTGAAAATTGAAACATGAGCTATTCAGGGCCTAAGGATGCAAGGTAGGTGAGAAAATATGCAAAATGGGCTCAAAATCATGTTGGAGACATCATACGCGTATGATGTCTTTTGTGTCAAAATGAATTCAGATTGGTTGTGCTTGTAGCTGATAGTGTATACATGAGTATCATATGCTTGGATTTGAGTTTGGATCCCATTTGGTCAAGTTTTGGGTAGTTTAGTCCAGTTCCAGCTCTTGGCAAAATTTTGAAAGGGATTTGGATTTTATGATCCAAATTGGATAAAACTTGGTGGTTCACTTTCAAATAGCATGTAGATCACTTCTGTTTGGTGGTTGAAGCCCTGAGGTGCCAAAATCACATAGTGAGACATTATACGCGTATGATGTCTTTTAGTGTATTTTTGGATCAAATTTCTCTATAAGCTTGGATTTGGCTTTAGATAGGCTTATTCAGTGGATTTATGAATTTTGGATAGATTTTGGGTTAAAAATGGCTCTGGAGACATCATACGCGTATGATGTCTTTTTCATCAATTTTGCATGGGATTGGTTCTGTGGACTCCCCATGTACTAGTGAAGGACTGTCCCTACTCAAATCTTGGTTTGGACTAATGGGGTGATCCTCTTGACCAAATGGTTCCATATTTCATATGTAGCATGTATTAGATATATATAATGGATGTATGATGACAAATGAGCAGTTTTGGCTCTGTAAGTGCAAATAGACATCATACGCGTATGATGTCTTTTGTGTCAAAATGGTGCTTTTTGGTTCCAGATAGCTTGTAGATGTGTTAATCAACAATCCTACAAAGTTTCAATGAGTTTGGAGTTATTTTGACAAAATTAGGAACAAAAATCGATTATATGGCCTACTTTGCGTCTTTTTGGTTTTCCTTGGGTTTTCTAACTCCAATTCTCATGATACTTGGTTCATAGGATGTGATTAACATATGGAATGAGGTTATGCACTCAAATGTTGAAATGGATGTGAAATTCATGCTTTGAGACATCATACGCATATGATGTCTTTTCTTGAAATGTTGGTCTTTTTGTGCAAAGAATGCTTTGTGCTAGTGCCCTAAGCCCTGCTAACTAGTTTTCAACTTAAAAAGTCATCAGTTTAGCTAAAAAGCCCCCTTATAGGCATTTTAGTCTCCGAAGTCGTCTTTTTGCCTTGGAGTTGAATTTCTTCAACTTTTCTTCTCGAGAGTTGCATTTCCAGCTCATTGGATATGTTGTGAAGCCATCTATTTGGTTGAACTTGACTTTGGCTCCCCGTTCTCCATCTTTCTCCTTTTGGTTGCCCGAAAGCGTCTTTTTCACCATCGGTAAGTGAATCAGCTTTCTTTTGGGTTTTGCTTGCAAACATAAGTCATCCATGTATATTTGAAGCTGCTTGTGAAGTTTCATTTCATTCGGTCGTCAATTTCAGCCGTTATGCCAAAATAACGCTTTGTGTGTCTGTCGTCGAATCGGTTGTTTTGACCCACTTTTGGTGGTCCAAACCTGGAGATACTCCATGGTTGCATTGCCCTCGATGTTGTTAAGCTTCCTGAGGAGTTTTGTGTCGTTTCGACAACTTTTTCCTGTTTGCCTCTTGCAGGCTCTGTTGACCTAGGGTTTTTCCAGTCGTTCTTTCTCGAGCTTTGAGTGTTAGAAACCCATCTTCTATACTAGGGTAACCCACCTATAAGTTCTTGCAAGGTTTGGTTAGGCGGTTGTGCCACTACCTAGCATTCTACCGCATTCCCCGTCTGCTCTTGTTTCTTGGTTTTGGTCAGTTTTCGCGACAAAAGTTAAGGATAAGCATCAAAAGCTTATGGCAACGAGTCTACCTCTCATGTCTAGTGTCCTCTGAGCTCTCGTAGCAGTCGTAGAAGGCTGTAGAAGGTTGGATGCTCCTGTGTGCTCTTTGCTCTCTCCAAGAAGGTAATAGTGGAAATGAGCTTGAAAGTGATGTGAAAAATACTTAACTTCGGACTTCCCGGATCACTTGTTACCAAATTTGACATGTGCTCCTATCTCGTCGTGAAATGCACTTTAGGATTTGAAATTTCTCAATTTGGACTCCGTTTGACCTGTTTCTGAGAAATCTATCTACTTTGCCAAAATTCTGTCATTTCGGGCTTTCCGCAACTTTTCCCGAATTGTACTCAATTTTTACCATGGGTTGCCCTTGTCATTAGGATCATCACCATCTATTTTTTTCTTTTTTCTGATCTCGTTTCACCTGCTTTTTTATTTTTCTTTTACTTTTATCAAGAAAATCATAAAAATTAAAGGAAAATAGCAAATTGAAGCCAAAAAATTCCAAACATACACAATAAATAGCTGGTAACCCTGTGTATATAAATATACACTTATTTGTGATTTCTGGACTTGGATTACCACTTTTTCCACTTTTTAGCTCCAAAAACACTCTTATTTAGTGATATTTACACGTCTAGAGACCCAAATTCATCATTTGATCTCTTCTTGTTGCAAAACAAGGTATATAAGGGCATAAATATTATCAATATCCGCAATCAAACATAAAAATTGCAAAATCATGTAAGACACTGCCCTTGTAATATAATTTTTTTGTTTTTCTTTGTTTTTGTCGCTTGTAGCTGCTTTGTAGCTCCTGTATACCTATATACCTCCCTCCCGCCTAGTCGGAGTCCTCCTGGACGACTATGAAGTGTCTGTGGGCGAAGCATTGTAGTTGTTTTGGTCATAAGTTCCCAATGCAATTGTAGAGCGATGAAACAACAGTCTTTCCAATAAAGCTGCTCTTTGTTTGATTGAAGGATTGGTGGTCGGGTTTTGGGTTGGTTTTGGCACTTCGGTAGTAGAATCAGTAGATGGATTCTTCTTTACCTTGTTGTTATTTTTCACAATCCAAATCTGCTTCCGCTTCGCTTGTGCTTGCCACAAACTCTTTGCGACCCAAACCTGCTTTGTTCTTTGTGTTGATTTCCTCGCCTTGAAATACCTAGGAGTTTCCGTGGATTGTACTGAAGGGAGTTCCTGTTTACAAATCCTTGGGATCCAAATTTGCTTGCTATAGCTTTGTGCCATCATGAACTTCTTTGGAATCCAGATCTGTTTCACTGTCCTTGATTGTCTGGAATCACTCTGTTGTCTGGTATTGAAGACTCTGTTTTCCACCTTTGTGTTCTCTGGCACAACCTTTTTTGGTCTCCATACCAACTTTGACTCCGTTTTTTTCCAAGGTTGAGCTGTTATATTATTACTTGTCTTCCTTATCCAATGTTGAGAGTTCCTCGTCGAAGAGCAATCCAGTTGTATAGAAATTTTTGGTTGCCATTGCTTCTTCTTTTTCTCTGGTTGTTGTTTACCTTTGTTCTTGGATTCTTCCTTTGGAGTTGTCTCTGATCCTTTGGTGAACTTAACTGATTGACTTTCACCTTCGTATTTGATAAGCACTGATTTAGAACTCCAGTCAATCATTGCATTGTATTGCTTCTGCCATGGTTGTCCTAGCAATAATGGATGTTGTGTAGCTTGATCTTCAACCACGTAAAACATATGAGGATACACATACTGGTTAATCTGTATATGTAAAACTGTGCATCCGACAGTTTTGATTGAATTCTCAGAGTAACTCTTTAACTCTTCCTTGGTAGTTTGTAATTTAGTGTCATTTGTCAATTGTCTGTACAAACTGAGTGAAAGTAGGTTAGTTTGAGCTCCTGAATCCAATAGTGCGCTGGCTTTGATTTGGTTGGTTCCTACTTTGCATTCAATGATGGGTTCTTCTTTGTCATTATCCATTTCTGTTATACTGACTGCGTTTATTCGTATTGATCCTTCATTGCGCTGTTTCTGACGTAGTAGTCTTCTTTTCTCCATTCTTTCCTTCGCCTCGGCTTGCGCTTCCTCCACAATCTTTTTCTTTTTTTGGACACGCAGCTTTTCTTGATGTATTTTGAGAAGCATGTCTTGGGTTAGCGGCAAAAGATAATTTTTCACTCTGCATCCACTAATCCAATTGGGCATTTCTTCTCCGTCTAATGTAGCAAGCTTGACGGCTCCACTTGGTGATAGATCTTTAATCACCAGAGGTCCCATCCCTTGCTTTTTAAGCTTCTTAGCATGCTGTTTCAGAGTGTAAACTAAGACATAGTCCCCAACCTTAAACTCTTTAGTCCGCACATGCTTATCAAAAAATTCCTTTTGTCGCCTTTTTTGAGCGTAGATAGAAGCTACTGCTTTTAGGCGAAGCTCGTCTAGCTTTTCCAGGTCATCTATTCTATCAGAAAGCTCGTGCCCTGTCCACTTTAGATCCTTAGCCACCCTTAAGGTTGAAATCAAGAATTCTATTGGTAAGATAGCATTTAGCCCAAAAACCATGTTATATGGGGTCGTTCCTATTGATGTTTTATATGCTACCCTATATGTCCATAATGTTGAATGCAACTTCTGGTCCCAGTCTGTTCTCGACTCAGATACAATCTTCGTAAGGACCGTGCATATGGTTTTGTTTGTTGCTTCAGCTTGTCCGTTTGCTTGTGGATGATACAGGGCTGATTTCCTATGGATTACCATGAATTTATCTAGAAGGATCTCTATCACTTCATTTATAAAATGTGTGCCTCGATCACTCACAATTTCTATTGGCAATCCATATCGTACAAAGACGTATTCATATAGAAATTGTGCCGTGGTCCTGGCATCTGCTTTTTGAGTTGCCTTTGCTTCGACCCACTTTGTTAGATAGTCTGTAGCCACAACGATGTATTGTGCATGAGTCTTATATGCAGGAGGTGAAATGGGTCCGACATAATCAATCCCCCATTTTGCAAAAGCTCTTGCCCCCATCATTGGTCTAAGAGGCATATCATCTCTTTTAAGTGGTACTTTGGTCCGTTGACAGTCATCACATCGTTTAACGTATTCCTCGGCGTCCATATGTAATGTTGGCCACCATATTCCTGCGGCTAAGACAAGTTTTGTTGTCTTATCACCTAAGAAATGGCCTCCACCTACTCCTCCATGAGCTTGCTCCAGGATTATCACATACTCAGACTCTGATGCGCAAATCCTAAGCTGGTTGTCTTTACCTCTCTTATAGAGTTGATCTCCTATTAAAGCGTAATCTCTAGCTTCTGTCTCTACAGATTTCTAACGAGCTTTTGACGTTCCTTCTGGGAAAGTTCTATTCGTGAGATATTCAACAATATACTGACTCCATTCCGGAGCTATCATTATCTTATATAATGTCGAATACTCTGCTAGCGGTTTTGATGAACATACAATACATATAGTGACATATTCATGTACGCTTTCTTTCATTCCTGGCCAATAGACTCCCAATTGTAACAAATTCCTATATGTGTTCCTTCTTGAACAATGAAATGCACATTCCTGAACATGTGCTTCGCGCAGATATATATTATATTCCTCAGGATTGATGCATAGTGTTAAAACATGATCATTTCCCAATTGATACAACCTTCCTGCAACCAATTGAAGATTCTTGGATTGCTGAATAGCAATATGTTTCTAGTTGTATTCTCTTCTATCAAACTCTCCTCCATAGGTTAATAAGCTAACGACATTTTGAGACCACTTCGGTATCATTTCTATGTTGAACAAGTACGCGTCTGGCATGTCGTCATATACTCCTATAGGGTCTTCTCCATTCGTCAATCGCGAAAGATGATCAGCTCTAAGATGTGTTTTTCCTTTCTTTACTACTACCGTGAAGTCGAATTCCAGTAAGATAATGAACCATCTCACTATTCTCCCGGTATTGCATGGTTTATTCACTAGGTAGAGCAAGGCTTGGTGATCCGTAAAAAACACAAACTTGTTGGCTAGAAGATAATGCCGAAATTTCTTCACAGCATATATCATTCCTAATCCTTCTCGCTCTGTTGTGGTGTAATTCTTCTCTGCATTGTTGAGCTGTCGACTGGCGTAACAAATAGGAAAATCCATGTTTCCTTCTTCTGGCTGAGCCAGAATGCATCCTATTGCATATGCCAAAGCATCTATATGCACATGGAATATCTTCTCCCAATCTGGTGATTTCAAGACTGGAGCAGTAATGAGTGCCTCTTTCAATTTCTCGTATGATTCCTCACACTCCTCTGTCCATTCAAAGTTCACTATTAGCCTGTAAAGTGGTTGGCCTATTATAGCGTACATGTAAATGAATCGTCTATAATATTCGCAATGTCCCATAAAGCTCTGTACTTGTTTCGCATTTGTTGGTCTAGGCATATCCACTATAACTTTTATCTTCTCTAAATCCGTGGATATTCCGTTTTGTGAGACAATATGTCTCAGAATTCTGCCCTGTCGGACCATAAACACACATTTCTCAGGATTGAGACAAATGCGATATGTCCTACATTTCTCAAATACTTTTCTTAGGTGTTCTAGATGCTCATCTCTCAGAAGAGAATGTACACATAAGTCATCCATATATATTTCTAGAAACAACCTTAAGTATTCTTTGAAAGCATGCGTCATCAGCCTCTGGAAGGTTGCGGGAGCATTGGTTAGACCAAAAGGCATAACTCGATAAGCATAAATTCCCCACTCCATTGCAAAAGTTGTTTTATGTTGATCTGTCGGTGCTATGGCTAGCTGGTTATATCCTGAAAAACCATCAAGAAAGGAGTATGATGTTTTCCCTGATACACGCTCTAGAACATGATCAGTTATCGGCAGGGGATAATTGTCCCTGATTGTTGCAGCATTCACTTTCTTTAATTTGACACACACTCGGAGTTTTCCGTTCTTCTTGGGTACCACCACAATTGGAGATACCCAATCGGTGTGTTCAATCTCGTATATGAATTCAGCTTCCATTAGCTTATCTATCTCTTCTTTGATTCGCTTAGCAAACGTATCATTATATGTGTATGGTCTCTGTCTGCTAGGCTTTGCATCTTGTTTTAGTGGGATTGTGTGTTGGCATATCGATGGGTCAACTCCCTTTAAGTCCTTATAAGACCATGCAAACACATCCCTGTACTCTCTGAGAAGACTCAAAAGTCTCTCTTCCTCCCGTGGAGACAAATCTGTGGCTATGTACACCGGTCTAGGTGTCTCACCTGGAGCTGCTAAATCCACTTTTTTTGCATCCTCCGGTCCATCATAAGATTCGTTCTCCCTTCTCTCTCGAATAGGTTGGGTTAATACCACCTTCCTATCCTCAATTGTGAATTTCCTGTAGTGAGAGGGAACATCCATGTTTTCCTTGATTTTGGCGTTTTCGTCCTCTCCACTCTCAATTTCTGTCGTCCAAACTTCTTTCAGAGTTTTCTTGAGCTCTCTGTACTTGTTTCTACGTTCTAACTTGGACTCCGTGTGTTCTCTATTGCGCTTGTTCTTTTCTGATTTTTCTGTTCCAGTTTTTGTTTCATTCCTTTGAACTTGATTTCTTGAGCTTCTTTTGTCTTTGCGTAAGCTCTTTTGATCATTGCCTCTCATTCTTCCAGAAATCTTGTCCTTAACACAATCTTCCGCCTTTACTAGCATTAGGAATTGATTTTTTCCTCTTATTCTAGGCATCGGATTGGTTCTAACCCCCTTTGTTTTTCTCTTTGCTCTATAGCGTTTCTGGCGTTGTTTAGTTTGGTTCGGAAAATCATAAAATCTGACATCCGTTATAGTTTCTTCGTTTCCGCTTGAATTGTCCGTTGACTCTTTGTCTGCTTCATTTCCCCACTCTGGATGATCGGGAATGTCGTGAAACACCTCTTCTTCATCTTCCTTTTCCAGTGTATCGTTCTTTTCAGTTTCTTTTTCGAGTGTAGTTCTCAGCATGAAGTACAGAACCACGTCGTACCCGTGCTTGTCGCAAAATTTTGTTGTGGGACCATCCGGAATTGCACAAACATCTAGGGTTGCTAGAATGTGTGTCCATTCTAATGGTTCAAGTGTGTCCTCTGGAAAGGGTTCTCCTATATAAGTTTCGTCTTCGATAGCCCTTTCTAAAACATATTCTTCTCGCCTCAGACTTCCACATTTCGAGGCTCCACACATCCATAACTCCTTGGGCTTACCTAACCAAGCTGGAAATTCGGATCCCGCCAAAGTAGCTGAATCAAACTCCTCTACCGGTGTTCGGTTCACATCTTTGTAGCTATGGTCTCTCAGGTTCACACGTGTAGCGGTTTCCATATTTCTCAGGTATATGTGATCGTAGCCCCAATCCTGGACCATTTTCAATTGTCTCATGAATGGTCTTCCCAGTATGATATCATAGTTATTCTCCTTGCCAAAATCGACAATAGCAAAAGTATGTTCGTATTCAATGCCGCAAGACGTCACTACAACTTTCTCTAATAATCCCATAGGTTTCTCCATGTGTCCATCTGCTAATTGGAGCTTCAACCTAGTCTTCCTTATTGCTGGTTTCCCCCATTTTTTCCAGATTTCTTTTGTAGCAATGGCTACCCCAGCTCTACTGTCTAGTATTGCCATCGTGTTCACTCCTTGGAATTCAACTGGTAAGGTTGTATTCCTCTCTTCACCTTCGCAATACTCTCCGACCTTGTTTAAGGGTACAGGCTTAGCGTTCTTTTGTGGTTTGCTCAGCTCTTGTATACCCTCTTGCAGTCTCGATGTTGGGTCTTTTATCCCAAATTTCTCTAAGCATTTTCCTACAGTGGTCCACATATGTGGTCTTAGCCTCAAAAGCTCAGCTAGAGTGATAGTGCATGTCACTGGTGTTGACAAGATCTCTATCAATCCTTGTGAGTCCATGACTTTTTCTGATGAGATTCTTCGTGAGGGAAGTGCTGTAATCTCAGATTTTGCTTCATACTCTCCTAAGTATGAAGGTAAGGTATCCAGTGAATGAGGTTTGCTCTCCATTGTTCTAACAGAGCCCCCATCTCCCCAGTAAGATTGCAGATCCAAGTCCACTTGAGATCCTGCCTCAAATTCCACTATGGGAGGATTCTTGATGTCCTTTTTCCAATTTGTCTGATTAGCTTGGCAACTTAGCTCGTTTGCAAAGTTTGCCTCTCTCACTTGTTTCCAAAATTCATTGTAATCCTCATCTCTTCCGTAAGACCTCTGTATGACCGGATGAAAACTCTCTATCTCCTGATCGGTTGTGTTCAATACTATGGGGTCATCCTTGTGTGTATTTTCAGGCTTTTGTGCACTGGGAGTCTTTTCAACTACCCGTGAAATGATAGTCTCTTGCTGAATTGGGTTTTCCGTTCCACAATTCATTGTTTCTCTTGGTGGTTCTAATAAGGCTTGTGCAGTCTCGATCATTCTCTGGCACATTTCAAGTCTCTGCTTTTCCAATTCCGCGTTTGGGTATGTCATCCACCTCTGTTCTTGTGTTTGGTTGTTCTTTAACCTAGCTTCGTAAGCTCTCATCAGTGCGTCCAATGGTTCGTATACTTTGTCGACTAGCACTGATCCCCCTGAGCTTAAGCTCGTTGTTTCTTTGATACTCTTTTGTTTCGTTCTTTCCGGGCTCATCTCTCGTTTCCCGTTTTGACTCTCAAGTTTTTCTAATCTATCTTTAGTTCGCTTTAGTTCCTCAGCTAGAATAGCGTCTTCACGTTCTTTTCTCAACTTCATGCGTGCTTTTCTAGCTTTCCATGTGTTTCTCTGACTCCGCGTCCTTGACTAACCACTTCAGTCGCTAACTTTCCATTCTCAGGTTCTCTAGTGGTTTTCTTAGCTTGAGCTCTAGTAACAACTTGCGTTGGTATCAGAGTTTCATTTTCAGACCCACTGCTGGTAGGAATAGTTTCTAGCATATTCAATGTCGTCTTTTGCACTTTGTTTGGATTCTTTGAACAATCCTCAATGAAGTGAGTAACCCACACTCAGTGCAATAAGCGTTAATTCTAATGATTTCCGTATGTGGACAAACATTCATCAGATGGTCACCTCCACACTTGTAACAGGGTCCTAGTGCTGGTCTTGGTCCCATTTGATTCGTCCTTTGTGGATAGGATGGTCTTTGTCCTGTTAACCCTCCATGAGCTATGAACATCAATGTTCTTGCGTCCAAATTGTATCTCTCTTCACCGGAAGCACTTGTAACTGTTGGTATTCCAACATTCCCAATCATGCCCCATGGTTCTGGTTGTTTGGGTTCTTCTGGTGGGTAATACACAGTTGGAGACATGTGTGCACCAGATTCTTCATAATAGGCTTGAACAGGCACTAAGGCTTGTTCTTCCTGATTCTCTAAGGTTGGTGCATATCTAATGCCCACTAGTCTTGCTCCTGGTAAAGGCGGTTGTTGTCCCAATACCGGTTGCGGCCTTTCTATCCCCATAGGTCCTGGTACATTTCCCGTTGGGTATCGAGGTACTGGATGTACCTGAGGTGGTGCTAATTGAGCAAGAGGTGCATACTGACGCTCCCTTACATACCCTTTGTTGTAATAGCACTCCTCTGTTGGATGGTTTGTCCATTTTTGTTCAATAGCACACCATTTCAGTGGTTTTGGCAATGGTTTTTGGTATGGTGCCATCCTTTTTAGAGCCTCTTCTATCATTTGCTCTACAGTTCGCATGGTTGTTGTTTGAACATTCTTTTTAGTGGTAGTCTCGCTCGCTACGGAGGAAGAGCTACTGGATGCAAAATCTGTATCCGCTGACACCTCTCCATAAACCGTATAGTTATCCACTAAGTACAATGCTTCTCTCGTTACTTGCTCGAAACTTGTACAAGCTTTCAAGTGCAAGTCCTTCTTGAGAGTGTCGTTTCTCAATCCCTCAATAAAGAGAACAGATAGTCTGTCATCTTGTGGTCGTTCACGTACTGGACATCTCTCAATGTATTGTTTGAAGCGAAGTGAAGCTTCCTTCACTTTTTTGTATTCTCTCTGTTTAAAAGCATATATTTGTGAGACCGTATTGTGCTTAATCCCTCATTTTGAGAATTCCTCAGCAAACTCTCTTAGCAAATGGTCAATGTCATGGAATCCCCCTATGTTCAGTGGTTGAAACCATGTCAATGCCGTACCTTCTAGAGTAAGACCAAATCCCTCGTATTGTGTATGGAAATTGGTTATCTGCTCAGCTCTTAAGACTTGCTTAAAGAGTGACACATGTGCATACGGATCTCCTGAACCACCATACTTCTTTGGCATACACTTGGCTACTTGAGATGGTCTCATACGTCTATGGTCTGCTACCAATCTCATTGCTCCTGTGTCCCAGCTAAAGCTTTCTCTAACATCATGGACTTCATGGGTTACCCTTGTCGGTTCCCCTGCCCTGAATCTACTACTAGGAGGTAAATGTGATGGTTCCGCTTCGAACCTTGGACCTGGAGTGGTATACGTGGGGATTGGAATTGCACTACCTCGATTCGTATCCATTGACTCTCTGGAATGTAATGATCCCATTGGTCC
Source organism: Adiantum capillus-veneris (assembly GCF_014529385.1). Taxonomy (NCBI): domain Eukaryota; kingdom Viridiplantae; phylum Streptophyta; class Polypodiopsida; order Polypodiales; family Pteridaceae; genus Adiantum; species Adiantum capillus-veneris. The sequence goes on from NC_140945.1 coordinate 124,564,365, forward strand.
GGGCTTCGAGTACTGAGGTTGACTAAAAGAGTCAGCAGCATGGGTTCTTTGTCCTCCTGTCGTCATTGGGTTTTGCACTCCATTTGTTTTTGCTGGTCTTTGTGAGCTAGAAGTAACATAATACTGATGTAGTGGTCCCCCAAAGTATGTATATCCTTCTAATTCTTTCTTGCCCATTGTTGAGTATTGCCTCCCATACTTGTCGTAAGCGGCAATTTTCACTTCCAATCCCTCTGTGTAGGTAAAGACATAAAGTCTTTTTTGGTCTGTCAACTCTCCGGTGTAGGGTTCTTCACATCTATAATAGAGATCTTGCTCCCCATTATTATATTTGTATAGCCCCACATAGATGTTATCAGTGTTGATCCTTGTAGTTTCATTCTCTCTTCTTAACCTCGCATGAGGGAAGTTCATTATTGGTGCTTTCTCCTCAAGTTCTTCATCTACTTTGGCTTTGGTGCCCATCAATCCCCACTTGTCCACAATGTTAGGGTTTAGGACTACCAAGTACATGGTACCCTCGTCATCTAGATATCTATCTCCGCTATAGCTCACAGGCACTAAGTCCTTGAACTCATTAGGTCTCTCTTCTATCTTTACACAATAGCGGTCCATTCCATCTTTGTAGATCTTGGCACCTTGCTCATTGTCGTACTGGTATTTTATGAACAATAGCTTCATTGTGGCGGAAGGGTTTGATGATCGTGCTGCCATATTTTCTCTGTTGTTCAGGTTCAAGTGTTCCAAGTGTTCGGTGAAAATCTCGTAAGATCTCTCCAAAGAAGTATCAGAAACACTTCCTTCAAAGATCGGCTCTAATGGTTGCACCCAACTTTGGTTTACACTTCCCTCGGTTAATATGACACTTGCTTGTTCCCCTTGTTTTGGTTGGTTATTCTGGAGATTCCTGCCCGATCTCAAATTCATCAATTCCCCTAAAGGACTTTAACTTTTCCGTCTCGACAATTTGTTTTCCCAAGTTTTTGTGGTCGGAATTGATCCAAGCTGATTGATACTTGGTCAATTGTTTAATCTTGTCAGTTGGACAACTTCTGTTTCATCAAGTGAGAATTTTGTTGTAGTTATGCTGAAAAAGACATTATACGCATATGATGTCTTTTTTCACAGATTTGGACTATTTTGGTTATGCTCACTCTCAGTAGCCCCCTTATGCTCAGTCCACTCACAAAATTCAGTTTGAACTCTGTTTGAGCAAGTTATGGCTAGTTTAGGCTTTTCTTGGCAATTTTCCGCTTTTGACTTGTTTTGGGTCAATTGTGATCCAAATGGGATGAAACTTGAAATATAACCTCTAGACAACTATTACAATGGATTTGTGTTGGCAAAGTATCAAAATATGTCCAAAATTAGGTAAAAGAAATCATACGCATATGATGTCTTTTTCATCAATTTGGGTCAAGACTTGATATTTATGCTTTCTACAGTGTTTGTAACAATTTTTTCAAGTCAGATATCAAAAATAAGCAGTGGATGTGCTAAAAGACATTATACGCATATGATGTCTTTTGTCCCAGATTTTGACTATTTTTGGTTTTAAGCCTTCTCCAATGTTTATAATTGAGTTTCAAGTGTTTTTGTCAGGTTTGAATGTAAAAACAAGATCTGAATCCAAAATTTCCTATTCTTTGCGTTTCTTGGACTCCTGGTTGTCTTTTTGGGTTTCTTTGAGTGTTAATGCTCTTGTTTTAAGTTGAAATTAGGGTATAACCCCCCTTTTGAACACTCTGGTAAAGTCAAAATTTTTGTTTTGGTCTCTGTTTGGTCATTTAGACATCATACGCGTATGATGTTTAAAGTTGCAGATTTCCAGTTTTTTGGCACAGAATCCTAAAGCTTTCTCAAGTGCTCAGCAGCTCCCCGATACACAGAAAATTTCTCTGACTTTTGTTTATTGCAAGTTTCACTACTAACTCGACGGTTTAGTGATCTAACATGCAATCAACCATATCAAGCAAATACTCCAATGATTACTAGCTCTAGATCAGGATCAAATGAAGTCCTACCTAAGCTATTCCTAATCATAAAATGGGTTTGGTAATTGTGATTTTAAAAAGATCCACTGTCACTCACGGACTAGCAAATTCTTCTTCTATCAACAACTACTCAACACCAACAAAACAACAAACAAATCTAAGCTAAACTAAAAATACTGTCAACACGGAAGACCCAGGAATACCCCACTTCCTAGTATCTCTCAAGATCTTCGGAGTCCACCACTCCTAGATCTTTTCTAACTAAAGCATACAAAGTAGTTTATACGACTCACCTCGTAGGATTAGTCTAAGGTCACCTACTTAGGGCTCTCGTCCCCGGCAACGGCGCCAAATGTTAAGGCGGTTACGCCACTAGCGGAAGCTAAATAGCGAGAACTCAACCAACAATAGAATTTGTCAGACGAGGACGGAGCTTGACCCGCAGGCGCATGGAAACAACTAGGTGGGTGTCAAATCACCTACTCGACCTTCTAATGACAATCACTACTAAGGAAATCAAATCTAAGTTCTAAAATACGCAAGTGACTGAAATCCGTACTACGAACGAATGCTATACGAAACAAGATCTAGAATCATTGAATCGATCTCAAACTCAAGGGGAAGTCTATACACTAGGTAAGAACAACACCCTAAAGACTTGAACTGCAAAATCAACCTATAACCACTCCGTGCGGTAAACGCGTATGAAGACAGGCCGAAAAATACAGGTGATCGAAACTTGACCCCGATGGCACTAATGTGTAGCTCTACTCGTTGTGGTTCTATAGATATGTTGCACGCTCCATTCCGACACACGAGTTGGAAGAAAACTCACACCGAAGCTCGTAGGAACTTACCACACATAGAAGCCGATAGCGCGCACTCTTGGTATCTGTGCGTAGCTCTCGCCGTTGCTAACACAATGGCGGTGTCGCTTCTCCAATGGCGGCTCCGTAGCTCGCGTAGCAAGTAGATAAGACTCTCTCTCTCACACTCTCTCTCAGACACAGTCACGGCGCTCAAAAACCCACTTTGATTAATAATCTGAATCCTTTAGGTTACAAAAACTTTGGCTTATATACCTCAGCCTTGGAGGTGAGAACATCTCTAACTAATTACATCAGCAAGTGAAATTACTTCGCGATTACAAGCTGGAAACTCAATTGAGTCCGGTTACTTAATGAATGGCTCAAATCAAAATTAATGTCGGAAAGACATTTATTACAATCAATGGTTACAAAATGATGAGTGTGAGCAAAAATGTGGGTGTGATCCTCTGCTGGCTCAACACTCTCCTCCGTTGATAAAACACTTGCTTGATCCGCTAAATTTCGGTGTTGGATGTTGATTTGTTTTCCCGATCTCAAAAACATGAAGAAAGTGGGATTTACTAACTGAATCCAAACCTCTTACCTGGAGATGGAGTGATCTTCTAACTCCCGCGACTACATGGATTGTTACTTGATTGGTCTCTGCAAATGAATACACTTGATGGCTATGAGATCACTGTATCATTCCAACTATCAGCAGATTCAACAACTTCACAATGACTTCAACACAATTTTGCTTGCAGATTATTGAAAGTATGTCCAATTTGGGTTTTGACAACTCCTGATATCTTAAATAGTATAGGTCTATGAACATGTCAAAAATGAGTTAGATCTGGGCCAAAGGTACACCGATCGCGATCGTAGTTCTGAGCCCAAATTAGATCAAACTTCACCAGCTTGTTCACTAGGCTATTTTAAGGCTACCTCTATGATACTTTTGTTATTCAGACTCTAAAAAGTCAAGCTTTTACCAGTTCTTGGTTGGAAGTGTCTGTTTTCCAGAATCTGTCAGCTTGATCTGATTTTGGTGCTTGATTTGGGATTTGGAATCTATCTGGGGTTGTCTTGTGTACAGGCTATCCCTCTGTATGGTTTCTTCCTAGTTTTGATGTGTTTTGGTCTATTGAAAGTCAATTTCTATGCCAGTTTAGTAGTTTGACTGGGATCTGTATTCAGATGGTTTGACAGGTACTTTGAGGTTTCTGGCTCTAGGTCCTTTAGAATTTTATGTTTGTATACACCTGAGGATCCCACATATGAAATCTGGTCAAAATCTGGCACTTAGGTACACCGATCGCAATCGTAGTTCTGAGCCCAAATTAGACCAAATTTGGCATGCTTGTAGACAATGATGTTTTAGAGCTATGCCTCAAGTCTTTTTGCATTTGGATCATCAAAAGCCAAGATTTTGCACTTTCTGGGTCTGTCAAGATAGTTTTACCCAAGTGGCCTGATTTCCTTGAATTTTGATGTTTTTGGGTGTTGTTGCTTTAGACAAACTTGTTTAGAATCTTATTAGGAAGGCACACAACAAATCTGGTCAAAATCTGGCACTTAGGTACACCGATCGCGATCGTAGTACCTAGGCCAAATCTGATGAAATTTGGTCTGCTCCCTCTGACAAGTATTTCCCAGTGTTTGGTGCTACCACTTTGTGATTTGAATCAATTTCAGCTCTGCTTGGTCAGATTTTCAAAATTTCAGAGTCTTATGGCCTTTTTGCCAAAGTTATGGTTTTCTGGTTTCTCGACTCTAACTTTTACCCCAAATCTGATTGGAATGTGATTTGCTTATCCTACTCCTAAGTACAGAAATGAAAGAACATAAGGAAACAAAACAAACACGACGGATTTTAGGTGAGATTTCAGTACTCAATCGAATTAGAGAAATTGAAGAGCAAAAATGCTTTGAACACTCTCACTCACAGCTCCCTAAATCTCCTAAGAGAGGATCTAACCGGTCCACTGACTCTAGACTCCACTAAGCTCTAAACCACTGTTTAGCAGCCTAACTGAGGTGTAAAATGGATTTGTGGATTGATTTTCTTTTTAAAGAATCTAATTGCGCACTCAGTCACTCATCACCTAAGGTGCATTCCCCGGCAACGGAGCCAATGTTTGCGGGTCGCCGCGACGGACGTCCATAGCATAGCTCTCAAGCATCAACATATTTATCAATACAAGGAAAGCGATCAGGATGACGCATGGAAACTCACTAGGGTGTCAATCCTAATGAAGTGAACTCGATGAGATGCATCTACTAACTCTACAAGCAAATCAAATGCACTATCGCCAAGTAATCTGACTATGTCCTTCTACATAGCTCTACAGTCGTCACGTCCGTTTACCATGCAAATCTATTCTGAATCGCACGAAACTTGAAGGGAAGCTACAGGGGACTATCAAGATCATATCTTATCACTGTCACAGCATTCTGGAGAGGTACAAAGATCGCAATCGTTCATCCCAAAGTCAGCAAAAACAGCGAATAGGTGATCCTAATGGGTCGTTCTAGGGTCCCTAAAGCCTCTCCTTGGGTCAAAACAACATAAAATACGCATATAGACACTCAAAACAGCGATTTAAGATCTCAAACTCGTAGTTAAAAACCTACACCAAATCTTGAATGAATACACTTGAATGGAAGAGCAAAGTAAGAGGAACACAATGCAATAAACGAATCTGAATTTGGATTACCGTAGCCACAGTGGAGAATATTACAAGTTGGAACAAGAAGGAGCTCTCAAACGTACGCTGTCTTCTCCGTTTTTCATCAAAAAGATAATGTTCAAACTTACAAAAAATGACCTTTATATTTTAGGTCTTTACAAATGGCTTGTCCGGCCAAAAGCTCCTAAACTTCTACTTGGCTATCTAATATACAATTGCTCCCAGAAGAATAATCATAAATCCTTTGACAAGTTCTCGGCTTAGAGATGCTCTCTTACAAAACAATTTTACAAAGGTTTCTCATAAAAATATGACCCTTCTCTGGAAATGGCCGCTTGTCGCTTCGTCCGCCAAACAAGATCAGCCATTTTTTGATTTAGAAGAGGACGTTGCTTATTTCAAAGGTGAAGGTCATGTTATTGTATTTGGGGATATGAATGCTTGCACAAAAACATGATACTCAACAATTTGATATGCCATACATTTCAAAGGAGTTGGAGGAAGTTCACTTGTATGATCGTTCTTCAATGGATGAGAAAGAGCCGAATCACTATGGAAAGCTACTTTTACACATGTGTAATAGCACGGGTATACTCATTTCCAATGGTGTATCTTTGTGGAGTAGAACCAATGGATTTACATGTAGGAGACATAATGGGGATAGTGTGATTGACTATATGCTACTCTCCGATGCCATCATATATCACATAAAGAGTTTTATGTTTGGCCAATGGACCCCAGAATCCGACCATCGCACCTTATGTATTGACCTTTCATGTGGAGAAGCAACTAAGCATGATAATCTCAGCCAAAGGAAAGAGAAATTATCACTATGTATGGATTTCAAATGGGCACCAATGTACATCGAAATGGTTGAGCAAAAATTATGGATGAAGAAGCTTCAATATGATGCACCATTGGAAACTAAATGGGAAGCTTTCAAGAAAGTTATTTACTCTTGTGCCGAAGAATGCTTTGCTATAAAGAATCTCCATGGTATCAACAAAGATAGATCATGTAAAAGGTGGTTTGATAAAGAATGTCAAGATGCTCGAAAGTCCTTGATAAAGCTTGATGCAACTATGGACAAAGACAACTATCAAAGTCATTTGCATACATACAAGCCATTGATTCAAAAGAAGAGAAAGAAGATGGGAAGTAAAGCAACAACTTTTTCAAGTCCAAGAAAAGGCCCATGCATGTGGAAGATTTTGGAGAAACTTGAGGGGGAAGCTTGTTAAGAATTTTGGTAAAGAGTCTTGTGGATATGTACACACATTGTAGGCAATTATATGAGCAAGCAAATGCTGAAAAAATACCATTTTATGGTTCACTCCCATGTATGCCCTCTTTTTTTACTGTTGAGGATGTATGCGGTGGACTTGAAAAGTTGGCCACACGCAAAGCGGGAGATCTTCAAGGTATCAAGCCGGAGATGATCAAATGGACGAGATATTTCATCCATGAATGGATGTGTGATATGTTCAACCTTGCACTTCAACATGGTATGCCTTATGATTGGAGTACTAATTGGGTTATGCTTTTGCACAAAGGAGGAGATGTAAAGAATGTAAACAAGTATCGGACTATAATGATTGGGTCTCTTATGGCAAAGTTGTTTGGGTGCATAATGGAGATGAAATTGAGTGATTGGACTGAAGATAATGACAAGCGTGCAAAGGGACAAGCGGGTTTTTGTCGATGTCACAACACCATTGATCATCTTGTCACTATTCGTGTTCTCATGGAGGAAAGTCGGTTGAAAGGCAAGCGATTGTATTGTTGTTTTATGGACTTTAAGAAATCCTTTGATATGATTCCACATAACAATTTGTGGAGAAGGATGGAAGAACTCCAAGTGCCAAGTGAGTTTATGCTTGCGGTTTCTCGAATCTATGAGAAGGTGGTTTGTCAATTGCGCATGGGAAGAGAAATTTCAGAAATTTTTGTAAGCACTATTGGGGTTAAACAAGAATGTCCTTTGTCTCCAACTCTTTTTGATCTATGCATCGATCAATTGGAACAAATGGTACTTGACTTTATGCAAGAAGAAGTCATTGAAGAGGTCACTATTTGCAATGCGGTAATCATGCTTTTGTTGTATGCAGATGATGTAGTGCTTCTAGCATACACTTTAGAAGATGCACAAAAGCTTATGGTTGTCCTTGAGAACTTTTGCTTGCATAGTGGGCTAATTGTGAACGAATCCAAGACAAAGGTTATGCTTGTGAAAACCAACCATAAGGAGAAGCCATGCATTGTGTACAACAATGAGACACTTGAAGTGGTTGAGAGCTTTAAGTACCTTGGCCTTGAGGTTCCGTCCAATCACAAGTGACATGGATGTGCTATGCGTCATTTGGAAGCGAGAAAGAGAGCATTTTATGCATTTGAGAACATGTGTAATGCGGGAAACATCAAGTGTTGGGTTCTCAAGAAGTATCTTTTTTATGCATTGGTGATACCTGTTCTTCTTTATGGAGTTGAAGTGTGGGGCGGGAGCATCTCAAAATCTACTTGGAAAGAGTTTGAGAATGTCCAAAAGCGTTTTCTTACAAACTTTCTCCAAGTGAAGACACAAACACCATATATGCTCCTACTTCTTGAGTCAGGATGTCTTCCAATTGAGGTTATGGGCATGGAAAGGATTGTGGAGTACATGATAAAGATGCGTCAAAACCCCTCACGTCGACTTCCTACAATTTCATGGGAAGCAAGCAAAAAAGTTCAAAAGATGCATAAAAGCAAGATCTTGAGCACGGGATGGATGCAAGACATAAAGAAGTGGTTTGGGAGATGGGATGCATCACACTTGCTATATGATGCTTCAATTGACTCCCAAGTGAATGAAGCTTTTCTACAACGCCAATGTATTACGGCTTGGGAGAAATCTAGTGGGTCATGCTTCATACATTACACCACCCATATTGCCCCCAACTACAAAACCATGTTCTTCACTGAACGAGGAAACCGTACTCACACTTACATGCTTGAGCCTATCCCCTTGTCGATGATACGCACTATCACAGCCATTCGGCTTAGCTCCCATTTCCTTCGATGTGAGATAGGGCGTTGGGGCAATGGAGAAGAGTCAAATCGACTATGCACATTATGCTCACTGCAAGTTCAAGAGTCTGAGTACCACACACTACTAGAGTGCTCAACGTTTGGTCACATCCGAACTTGCTTCTCTCACATTTTCAGCTATAACTTAGACCTAAACACTTTCCTCTCCCAGCCAAAGTGTGGGAGGAATCCCAAACTCCGAGAAAGTGTTTCCGAGCTAATACAAAATCGAGCGACATCTAGCAAAGCACCTTGAACATATCCATGTTGTAAAATTGATGCAACTCATGATCAAGCAAGAAAGCATATTCAAAAGTACATTTTTACAATTTTTAACTTCACATATGCATCTTCTCCATCATCTATGTTACGGCCTCCAAACATCACTTGTGTTTCCAAAATGTCAATGGACGGAAATATACATGGTCTCCCATAGGCCATCTATGGTCAACTTTCCAAAAACCAAAAGTCACGTAATGGTTTTGAAGAGTCAATTGTCCAAAAACTAGATAACTCTTTCGGTGTGTCAATTGATTAATATCCATGTCTCTCTCTCTCTCTCTCTCTCTCTCTCTCTCTCTCTCTCTCTCCCCCCCCCCCACCCATAGTCAAAGACTCAAATGTCATTTGCATTGATGATAGACACATGCGAGTATGAATGTTAAATCCATAAAAAATTCAATTCCTAAAAAATATCGCTTAGTTCTTGGATATCTTTGTGGTCTTGCTAAATGCGACTATAACTAGAACAACTTCAACACCAATAGCTCTTCCCTTCTTGCACCCTTCCTCTAACAAATAGCCTTTCCTTGGGCTCTCTGATATTCAAATTGATTTGAAAATGTATTCTTGCGTGCCTTTTTAGCCTTTGACGTGTGGATACTCTCCACAAAGAAGTCAACGTAGAACACGCATGCATCTCAGCCACAAGACCTTGGATGGAACCACACTTCATCCTTGGCTTATAGTAAATATTGGCTAGATTCCAAATTACAAAACCATCTTTGATGATCTTGGTGATGTCCTGCCATACTGAAAGTGAATTTGCCAAGGAAATCTCATTGACCTCATTGGGATTGGGCCATTACACATTTGAGAATGCTGGCTACAGGCACTTCTACAGCTTGAGAGAAACCATAGACTTCATTGGGATTGGGCCATTACACATTTGAGAATGCTGGTTACAGGCACTTCTGCAGCTTGAGAGAAACCATGGACTTCACGCGAGGTGACACTCACTATTCGCCTCTCTCTCTCTCTCTCTCTCTCTCTCTCTCTCTCTCTCTCTCTCTCTCTCTCTCTCTCTAAATGGACACATACTTAGGCCCTGGCCCTAATTCTATCGATAGAGAGTACGTGGAATGCAGCTTGACAATGGGGACCACTAGAATGGTATAACCTCTCTATCACACAAGTGTGGTAGATTCGTTATGCCATTTCCCTCTTGAATAACAGGTCTTGAGTTCAACTCTCCTCGTCAGATAGATCTTTAAGGTCACTCGGGATAGTTTCCTACGACGTTAAAATTCTTGTGTGTGTGGGTGTGCTAATAAAGAGTAAAATGGTATAATCTTTTTATCACCGAAGTGTGGTAGATTGGTTATGCCATTTCCCTCTTGAATAAGAGGTCTTGAGTTCACTCTCCTCGCCGGATAGATCTTTAAGGGCTCTTGGGATAGTTTCCTACAAAGTTAAAATTCTCTCCTTCTTCTTCTTCTTCTTCTTCTTCTCCCTCTCTCCCTCTGTGTGTGTGTGTGTGTGTGTGTGTGTGTGTGTGTGTGTGTGTGTGTGTGTGTGTGTGTGTGTGTGAGAGAGAGAGAGAGAAAGAGAGAGAGAGAGAGAAAATATACCGACTATAGTATCTTCTCAATGAGCAAGGAGAGGATCCCCGCTGTAGGTTGCAAGCCTGCAGGCAAGCTACATAAGCTCTTGCTCACCTACTGGCTCTCTCTTTAAATAAATACCGCTAATACTTTAAAGATGTCAGATTCCTCACGCAGGTTGCACCATCCTCCTCAGCCTTCGCATGCACCTCTTGCTCCTTCTCCTTACCATCCTACTCAGCCTTGTAAGCAGGCTACACCTCCCCCAAGCCCAAGGGCTTCCTCCTCAGCATGACGCACACAGAGAGCCGTAAAACATCTTGCAAAATATTGGCTAGGCAAGTGATGAATGAGTTTGGCAGTTTCCTCAAGAATCCCATAACTTGGAAGAAACACCCCAGCTCGAGCTTCGCCATTCTCGTTGTCCTCATTGTCATCATCCAAACCTAAAAGATACGATCGGTTTTGCTCAGAGCTGCTCGGACCGCGGCAAAGCTGGCCCATGCTCTCCCCGGTGTTTTTGGGCTATTAGTCGCCATCTTTTCACTCGCTGGAGGGGGCTTTGGTGAGAACATTAGTTTACTTACTGTCGCAAACCAGAGCAAAAATGCTCACTGTCGCAAAACAGAGCAATCAATGCGCGAACCGGGGCTCTATTTGCTTGCTTAATATTGCTCAATATTGCACAGAATCAACCTTCTTACTGTTGTATCAATGTGGGAACAAAGGCTATTGCTCACAAAATCAAGCTTCTTATGTCGTGTGTGAGGTCGCAAACCAGAACTCGGCGGCAAGAAACCAAGTTCTGCTTGGCTTCCTTCTTGTACTTGGAGAGCGTTTCTTGAGGGGCAGGAGAAAACTGAAAATCGCTGGGCCGGCTTGGTTGTCGCAGCAGGTCGAACCAGTAAAACGAGTCTTAACTCACCGGCTGTGAATCGATAGGAGGAGCAGGGCTGCCCCCCCTCCCCCCCCCCCTCCCAAAAGGGCTGCCCCTTGCCCAGGGGGGACTATGGAAAACGCGAGAGAGAAGGGAAAACTAGGGCACGAGCTTTGAGAGAGAGAGAGAGAGAGAAGCAGCCTTTCATCTTTGCGCTGTAGCATGGATTTGTAGCATGGAATTAGACAAGAAAAAATAGTAACGTGAAACTACCTGTAGCCATCCACGCCGGCGTGGATGGCTACAGGCAATTCATTTTTGGGATAATTACCAAAATACCCCTTTAGTTTGTGGAAATTCCTAATGCATAGTTGCTCGTCTTTTAAAAAATTCAATAGATAGGTATATTCCGCGTTTTACCTCCCCCTCGCCCCGCCCCCCTCCTCTGCTCAATCTGAACCCGCCTCCCTTCTTCCTCCGCTTTCTCCCTCCTCCCCTACCTCCCTTCCCCTCCTCTCCTCTTGGTGCACAATTTCTTCCCCACTCTACTTCCAAGACACCTTGCCTATAGAGAGTGCTTTCGCTATGCACGCACATACAGAATTGAGAGAGAGAGAGAGTACGGCCTTCACTACCACGACAACGTCGAGGGAAGGAAAGAGAGAATGGCCTTCGCAGGCTTCTGTGCATGCGACAGAGAGGGAAAAATGCGGTTTGCAAAAATTGTGTTGCGCATGCGACAAAGAGAGAACGAGAGAATTCACACCACACATGTCTGCAATGAGTCGCCTCCCGAAATAGAAAGGGAGGGAGAGAGAGAGAGAGAGAGAGAGAGAGAGAGAGAGAGAGAGAGAGAGAGAGTCGCTACGACTAGAAAGAGGAAATCTGTAAAAGATTATGCATATTTTTATAAAAAAATTTGAACCACCTACTACCTTTCAAATTAAAAAAACTCCCAATGCCACAATGGTACATACTGGCTCCGCTGATATTATATTCATCGGATACTCATCAGATTCCAGTTCTGAGTTGAGATCTCTCTCAAGAGAGTAAAAGGCGGATGAGGAATTCGAACGCGCGACATAATTATGGTACGACCTCACAATGTTCTCATAGCCAACATAGCATGCAATAGGTGTTGCGATGTTGAGCACAATTCCCTGCATATAAAAAATAGCATGAACCTCCTGCGCTCCCATAGCTGCCAATTCCCTGCGCGACAGAATGCAGAGCAGCTGCAACATGTGGTTGGAGCATGAGCAGCCGAATTCGCCTTGCATCTCCCCCTTCGCTCAGACATTTGTCTGCAAACTTTGACACCTCTCATTCAGCTTCAAAATAGATCTCGCGTGATTCTATCGTTTTTTTCGATTTTCCCCAGCTGGGTACCCCCTACTTTGTGATAAATTCCCAAAATGCCTTTCAAATTTTCCAAAATTCCCAAAATACCCCTAGTTGTGAGAGTAAATTTTACCGAAGATTAAAAAATTTGTAGCTTTTCATAAGAAGATTGATTGTCTATCAATACAAGATACTTAAACTAGAATTTGAGCTAGTTATGTAGGTTTTGGAGATGAATTGCTTCATTATTTTAAACATAATTGTCTTTTTTTGGGAGGTAATTTGTGACAAATTACATGCTAAGCACTAAAAACGGATCTCCATTGTCAAAAAAGAATAAAGATTAGGAAAACATCAATATAAATAGTTACTAATCGCTATATTCTTTTTAAAAAACCATCAAAGTTTAATGCGACGTATCAACTCAAAAGTTCATGCATTGCAAAATAAAAGAATTGCAATTTTGGGCACTTTTTGGGTCAATTATAATGATAGAAATCACCCAAATATAGCGTTATCGTCGCAAATAGGCATGTTTTCCTTTTGGGTCAATTATAATGATAGAAATCACCCAAATATATTCTATGTTTTCTGATCACTTTTTCCACTGATCCAACTAGACGCGTCTCTCTCTCTCTCTCTCTCTCTCTCTCTCTCTCTCTCTCTCTCTCTCTCTCTCTCTCTCTCACACACACACACACACACACACACACACACACACACACACACATTGCTCGCTCGATTTTCTCCTTGCTCGAAAATATTTGTTCGCCATACGGTAGGACTCAAGTGTGGGCTCTCCATTGCGACTGTCATCACCACAATTTTGGAGCATCGAGAGTCACTCATCAGCCATACACATACTACATCACATGTAACTTTGGTCCCATAGGTCATATTTGACCTCTGAGGACAATAATAAAATCTATCTCTCTCTCTCTCTCTCTCTCTCTGTGTGTGTGTGTGTGTGTGTGTGTGTGTGTGTGTGTGTGTGCGCGCAAATCCCAACAGCTTGTAAATGTTTTCAAAACTCACTAGTCAGAATCAATTGTGTCATTATCTTTCTCGTTGGTTTGGTGGCCCGTTCAAAGGGAGTTCCTCTCTTGAGCGTAGAGAGAGAGAATTTCTCGTGAAGCTCCAAACTTGCATATTTAAATTATCAAATTGACTTAAAAAGTATAAAAGTGTTGACACAATGTGAAATACATTTCATGACTGGTAACTAGTGTTGTTAGAAGGCCTTCTTGACGTTGGTGGGTGATTGGTCTACCCTCCAAAGTAATGGAGGCGCATCTTTCAAAAGTGTCATTAGAGGTGCACACTACATGCATGGGGTACTGTTGATTGCTATAGAAGGCCATAAAAAACTACCTACAATAGTTGTATGAACTGTTGCTCCTTAGGGCAACACTCCCTCATCACTAAATGAAAACTCCATGCAAGAGCTGTAATGGAATTGGACTATGAACGTTGAGAATAGCGGAATTTAAAGAACTGTAGAGAGCATTTTTATGAGAATACTTTGAGAAAATAGAGAGAGAACTTGATTAGAGGTAGCAACATAACCATTATACCTAATTAACTTGGCATGACCAATACTTTGCAAGAGAGGGAATAGAGGAACTTGACAACAATTGAGGACCAGATTTATGTGGATCCAGTCCCCTTCTCCAAAAGGCTTTTGTATTATAGCTTCTCCCATAAAGAGAGACTTGGTAAAATACAAGCTTTGTGTTCCTTGAGACCTTGATGGTGCAATGAAGATAGAGAGATACATGCACAACAATTATGCCCGTAACTTAGCTAAATGAAAGCATTAACTTGTCCCCGACGTCAGTCCAAGACCTCAAACACCTTCGAAGGTGGAGAGAGCTAGCAGGGAATGAGGGTAGGGAAGAGGAAGAATAAGTAACTTACAAGAAAGAAGTAGTGTCCTCTCATATTGTTACTCATAGAGTTTAGCATAGTAATGGAGATGAAGAAGATGGCTACCATAGCATTGAAGCATGGCTCTTGGTTGGATTTACATTCCATAGCCAAGAAATGTTGGTGTAGGCTCTCAACTTCTCAAGCTTGGAGAAGGAGATGGAGCTCTTTCACTTTCACAAAGTGAGAATGAGAGCATGTGAGTGTGCGTGAGAGAGAGTATACCCCCAAGCACACCCCCAACTTGCCTTGGTCGACTCCTCCTTGTAGCTCATGATTGAAGCTCATTGGACCCCTCTAGGCATTACCAATCACATACACAATGCATTTCAAGCAACATGGGTAGTCTTTGGACAAGTGTCCTCCTTACCCCTTTGAGAGAGAGGGCTTGATAATGCCTAGATAATTATTTGATTGAACTAAATTCTCATTGGACCTGTCTCAAAGTCAACCAATAGGCTTTAGGCACACTATGGGAGCAACCTAGCTAGGGGCTTGACACGTGTCCTATTTGCCTCTTTGAGCAAGGGGTGTCCCTTGGGTGAGGGAGAGACTATTCAACCCCACCCCCTACTCTTGGGGTTCACCCCCTCCTTTGTAGGCCATGGTTTGACTTCAAGAACCTCAAGCTTCTTGGCCCCCAAGTACCTTAAGCACTTCAAACACCTTAATCATCAAGCATGACAAGCACCTTAGTCAGCAAGCACAACAAGCACCTCAAGCTTAATTCGGGTTCCCATCTCAAGCTCAACCCTAGCTTGCCTAAGGTCCTAGGTCTAAGGACTTTTAACACTAACCTTTGGAGGTATTTAATGAAGCTAACCCTAAGGTCTTTTAAGCTCCATTAGCTGACATTGCTCTTTGCTAGAATATCTCCCATTTGGACCCATTACCTTTGGTCCTGTGCTGAGATAAATCTAAAAGCACATGTCTCTATTCTAACTCTTGTTCCCATTTATTCTTCCACATTCAATGATCAGTTTAATATGAGAAAATCATTTGGGTTAGTTAGATATTAGATTTTATGATAAGAGCGGATTCATGATCCGAGATTTCAACATCGATTGTTAGTTTTCTTTGGTTATGGGGGGCACTGGGGGGGGTTGGGGGGGGGGGGGGGGGGGGGGGGGGGGGGGTTTGCTAGGGTTGAGGCTTGTAGAGCTTGATCGCAACACCTCCCTATTAAGAAGCCATTTCGCTGCCTTTGGGCAACCTTAGCTCACACGACTTGAATCGTATCGATTGTCGACCAAATATCTTCAAGCAAGGCCATAACTGAGTGACTTGATCCTAAGCACAAACCCATGTAAGGAAGGGGAAAGATAATGAAGTTTCAATCTACTTTCCATGTAACCTCTATACGTACCCTAGTTTATTGCTCACTATCCAACCATTCCCTAAGCACATGCTTATAACAAGATGGAACGCGCCCTCAAATTATTCACCATGCTTAAAAATACTCACGCTCCATTATAACAAGGATCACATTTTCAAACCTTGCATTATCTTTGCATTGTAGTGATACGGTAGAAACTAGCTAGCATCTTGTGCACGGGTGGAGCAAGGGAAGCAAGAGAAAAATCTCTTTGTGTTGTTTTTGTGGGCACATTCCACCAAAATTTTTGATGGGAAATAATTCTCTCTCCCTCTCTCCCTCTCTCTCTCTCTCTCAAATTCGGTGTAACATTTAATGCACTAGTAACTTGTGTGTAGCAGAAATTGATAACATAGTGAGCATTTCATTAAGAATAAGTTCCTAATGAGCATAGAGAGAGTACTTAATTTGAGAAAGAACCATAGCAATTTACACCTAGCTAATTTGGCATTGACAATACTTGAAAAGAGAGAGAAATAGAACAATTGACAATAGTTGAGGACCGGATTTACATGGAGCCAATCCCCCCTCCATAAAGGCTTTGTATTATAGCTTCTCCCATCAAAGGAGACTTTTGTACAATACAATTATTGTGTTCCTTGACAAAACTCGTTGGTGCAATGAAGAAGGAAGCTTCATGTACCGAATTATTCTTGGAAAACACACCTAGTGTCCCTAGCCTCAGTCCCAAGACCTCACACACCTTCAAAAATGGTGAGAGCTAGCAGGGAATGAGGATAGATTGAGAGGAAGAAGAGGTATCTTACGAGAAAGAAGTATTCTCCTCACATAATCACTCTAGTAGCATAGCTTAACTTAGTAATTAGCATGGTAGAGGAGAGGAGCATGCCATTGAAGCTTGGCTCTTGGTTGGATTTGCATTCCATAGCCAAGAGTTGTTGGTGTAGGCCTCTACTTCTCAATGCTTGGAGAAGGAGATGGAGTTCTTCTTGCACACATGAGTTGTGTGTGTGTGTGTGTGTGTGTGGCCATGTGTTAGAATAAAATGCAGCCCTCTCTCTCATATTGGTCGACCCCTCTTGCTATTTGCTCGTGCTAGCCTCCCATTGTCTCATGTAAAGCTAAGCCAATCACAAATTAGAAGCATAGTTGATAGCCTTTTGACAAGTGTCCCCCTTTCCCCTTTTGTGAGAGCTTTAGGTAATTAAATAATTCAATTAAACTCTCATTGGACCTCTTAGTCTTTTGGCCAATAGGTATCAGGCAAGCCATTGGGCTACTGAATGCTCATTAATCCCCTTGGTAGACTATCCAATAGTCTTCTAGGGAGCTTAATTTCTATTGGTTCGTTTATCAAGCATTTTTAAATTGATTAGACTAACTTTACTCTAGCCTAATTCTCATTGATCCACCTCTATGGCCATCCAATAGGATTTGAGGGGAGATTGGGGGCAACTGGTCTAGGAGTCTGACATGTTTCCATTATTCCCTTTGTGTAAAGGGGGAGCCTTGGAGTGTGTGTGTGTTTCACTCTCATCCCCTACTAAAAGGGCTCGCCTCCTCCTTCCTAGGGATGTGGGAACACTTTTTAGTCTTCCCATGACCATCCAATTTTCCCCTTGCTTTGATCGTTGGATAAATGAGTTAAATTTTGGAACCTTAGCCTATGGAAGTCTTTATGGAGTTGAACCTTAGGTCTTTTAAGCCCCATTGAAGCACATTGCTCTTTTGCATATTGTCCCCCTTTGGATCCCTATTTTCCCTCCTTTGCATCCCTGACAGACACCGGTATGGCAGCCTTACTAATATTCTAACTCTTACTCCCCACATACTTCCCCATATTAAATGATCAGTATTAGATATTAATTTTTATGACATTACCTCTCTCTTGAAATCATAGTCATCCTTGACTATGAGGTAGAGAAGATAAAGCCTAGTCATTAGTCCATTTGCTAACGGGTAGAGGATCCCTATTTTTCCCTACAACACCATTCCAGAATGGATGACTAGTCCATTTGGTGCTTGAGAGCCTTAGCTGCCACCGCAAGCATGTCTACACTTTAGTCCATATCAATCTTTCATAGTAGAGTGACAAACTCTACGTGGTGTTCAGGAGACGTCGTCCCCACAAACATGATCCTAAGCATGCATACTTATTAATATGTGCGCACAGTAAAGAAAAAGAGAGTCTTATAAGACAAAAATTTTGTTCATTTATACATATTTACATTTGCTTACTCTAGAGAATTATTGTAAGCATAGACAAGGTTTAGGTTATCCTTTAATTGTATGCCTTGCACCCATCTAGCATCTTCAAAAGGATAATTTTTAAACTTGATAAGATATCATTGGATAGTCTGACCACCTCGTAATACCTTGTCTTCGTGTCGGAGAATGGACTCGGGCTGCAACACCTCTTCTTGGTCCTCGATCTTCGTCAATGATTGCTCCTTGAGGTGGCTCTCCTTTGTAAGGCTTACGGAAAGCATTGTGTATGAGCCAATGACTGGGCAACTTGAGTTGATAGGCCATCTCATTGATTGGCCTAAGAATTTGAAAGGGGCCATAGTACCTTTTTGCTAATTTAGCACAATACTTTTGGTGTCCTGTACGATTCTTGCTCGTTGTGTGCCTTAATCGAGCCTTGGGAAATTGAAGCAAGACCCAATCTGTTTGAAGGCTAGGGATCTTCTGTGCTTATCAGCAGCATCCTTTTGCCTTTGTTGAGAGATGGATATAGCATCCTTAATCTTTTGGAAATATTCTTGCAGGTCTTGACTATATTCATCTGCAGTGAAGATCTTCCCATGTACCTTGAGTAGCAGGGGACTTTTTTATCTTCCCTCTGTCACCTCAAAAGGTGCTTTTCCCGTGGAAGTATGTACAATGTTATTGTTGGCATACACTGAGGGAAAGTACTTCTCCCATTAGGACTTTTGATCTAATTTTGTGACATAAGCTTTTAGTAGATCAAGAATGGTTAGGTTAGCTATTTCACTTTGGCCATCCATTTATGGATGATAGGCCGAAGAGAAGTTTAACCTTTTACCGAAATTCTTGAAGAGACCCTTCCAAAAATTATTGGTCATTCTAGGATCTCTATCAAACACTATAGACATTGGCAAGCCATGGTATTTGAAGGTTTGTGATATAAAGGGGGTTGCCATTTGATGGGCCTTGATAGTCTTTTTGGCAGGTATGAAATGTGCTTGTTTGCTAAACTTGTCTACTATTGTCCAAATTCCTATATTCCCATGGATAGACTTGGGCAATCCAAAGATAAAATCCATGGATATGCTCTCCCATGGTGAATTAGGGACTGGCAACGGTTGAAGAAATCCAGGTTGCTTCCCTCTATCAAACTTCGTCTTTTGGCATACCACACATTTTGAAACATACTCTAGTATGTTTGCTTTCATGGCAGGCCAATAGAAATATGTTTTTATCCCTTTTAGGGTAGACTGAATCCGTCTATGCCCCGCATAAGGAGGAGCATGAGATTCATGCATTACTTTCTCACATAGTGAGTTAGTAACGCATAGTCTATTGCCATAGAGAAGATAGCCATCTTGTAGGGTAAATGGTTCTTCCTTCTTCCCTAGTGCAAGCGCTCAATTCACATCTCTAAAATCAGGATCGATAGCGTACTCATCTATCATTGAAGATAGATCATTGTGAGTTGCTATGGATACCGCATTCACTCTCGGTCGTCTTGAGAGTGCATCGGCCGGTTGATTATGCTTGCCAGCAATGTGAGCAATATGAAAATGAAAGTGCATAAGGAAACTTGCCCGCCTCATTTATTTGTCCGAGAGCTTGGTCTGCGTCATGAAGTACTTAAGGCTTTGGTGATCCGTTCGCATAATGAAAGGAGTCCCCAATAAATAGTGCTTCCACGAATCTAGAGCATGTAGAACTGCTAAGAGTTCCTTTTCACATATGCCTAGAGATTGCTCAACAGGGTCGCGAGCCTTCGACTTTCATAGGCTATGGAGTGCCCTTCTTAGAGCAAAACAGCTCCAAGGCAATCACCACAAGCGTCGCAATGGACCTCAAATGGATTTGAGAGATCCGGCAGTGTAAGCACATCTTAAGAGATAAGCTTTTCGAAAGCATTGTTCTCCTTGGTGGACCATACATACCTAACATTTTTCTTGGTTAGGTCATGTAATGGTCCTGCAATTTGTGAGAACTTTTCTATGAAGCGTCTATAGTATGCACACATACCTGTAAAATCTTCTTAGTTCATGCAGATTCCTTGGATTAGGCCATCCTTTTATTACCTCTAACTTTGATGGATCCATTTGGATGCCATCTTGTGAGATAATGTGACCTAAATATTGAATCTCTTGTAAGAAAAATTTACTTTTCTTGGGTTTATATAAAGCTTATTCTCTCGTAAAACTTGAAATATTACTTGGAGGTGTTTCTTGTGTTCGTCTAATGAATTAGAGTAGATGATTATATCATCAAAGAACACTCCAGTAAAGGTTTGATGAGGCCTGAATAGCTTCTCCATCAAGCGGTTAAATGTGGCTGGTGCGGTCTTTACAATGTCTTGATCAACTATCCTTATTTGATGGTAGCCACTTTTAAGGGCAATCCTACTGAAGTAGGTCAACCCCTGTAGCTTATCAAATAGGTCTTCTACCCATGCAACAGGAAACCTATTCTTGATAGTGATCGTATTTAGTGCTCTATAGTCGACACACATCCAATATGTGTCGCCTTTCTTTTGCACTAATAACACTAGTGAACAAAATGGAGATGAGCTAGGCCTAACCATTTCATTCTCAACCAACTCATGCACTTGCCGCATACTCTCCTATTGTTGAGCTTGAGAAACTCAATAAGGAGGTTTATTAGGTGGTGAGCTTCTTGGAAGAAGTTCAATTGCATGGTCGTCATTCCCTCATTTGGGAGGTTTACACAAGGGATGTCGTCAATAAAAATATCTTGGAACCCTTTGAGGAAATTGGAAAACTTTAGTTCCTTTTGATTGTTTCTATTTTCTTTTGCTAAAGCATTAGGTTCACTTTGAGAATCTTTAACAAAAATCATGTGATCGGAAATAGAGCTCTTTATTGACTTATTAAAAGCTTGCTTATGTACAAGGGGTATGGTACTACCCAACTCCTTAGCATCTATGTATATATCTTTTTCCCTGAACCTAAAGTAGATTTGCCTTTCAGAGAGTTTAACATTGGCAGCCATGCGACCAAACCATGGTGCTCCTAGGATTACCTCCTCATGCTTGAGAGGAGAGATGAAGAAATCCTCCTTGTCCACATAGCTTTGGACATGGAGCCTCAATTTCCCAATTAAGGGAGTTACTGAGGCTTCTTGTCCCTTGAAAGCACCATTGACATGTAGGACATCTCCCATCTCATAGGCTTGGATGCCTAGCTTGGTGGCTGTTGGGAGAAGAGGGGGAGATCGACCGCTTAAACTATTCAACACAAGCTTCCAAGCAATCACCATCAACCTGTCCACCTCTTCTTCCAATTTCCAAGCACACACACTCACACCTAGACTATGACACACACACACACACACACACACACACACAGTAAACATAAAATTGACATAGACATGCTTGTAAGAGATGTGTAAGAGATGGAGACTAGATTAGAGAGTACACAACAAAATAACCATAGCTTAAGAGACTAGAGAAGAGAATCTGCAAGAGAAAGGCCTAAATCTAGCCCCAAACTCCACGACACCTCTCTTGTGGAGTTGGTATTTAATATATTATTTTTGAGTTTAAGGTGCCAAAATTTGAGGTCCCTCTTTTTACAACCACTTCACTTTTGTAAATGAGTGAAGCTCATTAGTTCTTGCATGACCCATAATGGGAGTTCCCACTACAACTATTTACAGAGCCATAGTGGCTTATTGCAATGATGTTCTAAGATACTGTGCAAATATAAAATGGCCAAGAGTAATTGCCGTCACCTCTTCATCAACTCCCCGCATTCCACTCTACAAAATCATCATCAACTTAATTAGTAAAATAAATAGACAACACATAATTAACCATTACGCCAGCTATCCCAATTGCAGCTAACCACTACAACAGGAGGGTGCCCAGTCTCGTAACATCCCTCCCACCAGGGATAGCAACTGTCCTCAGTTGCTCAATAGAGAAATCAACTGGACTGTGAGTGATGGTAAGTGTGGAGAAGGTCGGGAAAGTTGCGAAAAAACTTTTCAGGCATCCATTTGGCATCCTCTCTAGGGTGGCCCTTGAAGGTCAAAAGGTAACGGTTATAGACTATTCCAGTGCATGTAGTGGTGGTCTCATGGTCAACTATTTTATCAGGAATGAGTTGCTCTTCTTGGTCTACAAGTGAAGGTGGGTCTTCATAAATGTGGTGTGTAGGTAGGGGTCCTCGAAATGGGCGTAAAAGACTAATGTGAAAGGCATTGTGAATGTGCCAATGTGCAGGTAGTTCTAAACAAAAAGAAACATCATTAATGACAGCGGAATTTTTGAAAGGTCCATAAAAACGAGGAGCAAGCTTAACAAAGACATTAGTATCAACACTTTTGATCCTTCGTTTTTCGATGCGAAGTAAAACATGATCACCTTCTTTGAATTGGTGTGCCTTCCAGTGCTTGTTAGCATGCTTGGTGTAAAGTTCTTGTGAGTGTTTAATGGCAGAATGCACACTTGCATAAATATCATGAAAGTCAGTAGTGAAATCATCAACGGCAAGCACAACATTAGAAAGACGTGAAGCAGGAGTAGGAAGTGAGTGACCATATACAATGGAGACTTACCCATGGCAGTGTGAGTGGTGTTGTTGTATGCAAATTGCAAAATATGTAGGTAATCATCCCATTTCTTAGGTTGAGAAGAAACATAAGTCTTTAACAAGTCAATAATAGTATGGTTGGTGACTTCGGTTTGACCATTAGATTCAGGATGAAATGCAAAAGTGAAGTCAAGTGTAGTGCCAAGATTTTCAAACACAGTAGTCCAAAAAGCACTACAAAATTTTGAATCTCGATCAGAAATAATCACTTTAGGCAAACCATGATGTGGGAAAATAGTCTTAAGAAACAAAAGTGCAACTTGATGTGCTGTGAGTGTTTTCTTACATGGAATAAAATACGCTTTTTTAGAGAAACGATCAATAATAGTCCATATCATGTCATGTTTGTGCATTGTGAGTGGGAAACCAGTAACAAAATCCATTGAAATATGTTCCCAAGGTCTTTCAGGAATGGGGAGAGGATGTAAAAGTCCCAATTTCTTACCTGTAGTAGCTGCTTTGATTTTTTGACAAATCAAACAAGTTGAAACATACTGTTTAACATCCATTCTCATAGTAGACCAATAGAAATCACGACATAAATTTTGAAAAGTTGTAGCAAATCCTCTATGTCCAGCATAAGGTGGTTTGTGTAATTCTTCAATAATTAATGTACGGAAAGGTTTAGTCACACACAATTTTTGTTTGAAATAAAGGAAGTTTTCTTGAATAGTGTATTCGAGAAATGTGTGTACAGAATTATCAAGCATGTGCAACCATGTCATTTTGAAGTCATCATCATGTGCATAAGTGTCAGGCATAGTGTCAAATGAAGTTCCCGTAATGGTTGATAGATGATTAAGTGAGGGTCAACTACTCAAAGCATCAGCTGCAACATTTTCTTTCCCAGGTTGGTATTGAATGTTGGGCTGAAAACTTTGAATAAAAGCGGCCCACTTAATATGTCTATCATCTATTAAGGGCTGAGAAAGTAAATATTTGATACTTTGTTGATCAGTTTTAATGATCAAGTCAGTACCCATTACATAGTGTTTCCAAATTTTCAATGCATGTACCACAACAATCAACTCTTTATGATAAGTACTAAACTTTGTTTCTGACGGTTTGAATTTACGACTTTCGAAAGCAATTGGATGGTTATCTTGCATAAGGACTGCACCGATACCTTTTCCACTAGCATCAGTGACTACCACAAAGAATGGTCTTTCAAAATCAGGCAATTGCAATACAGGTGCATTAGTCTCAGCATGTTTAAGTGCATTAAATGAGCTTTCTTGCAAATCAGTCCATTCATAAGACATATTTTTCTTCAACAAGAGAGTCAAATAATGTGATTTATAAGCAAAATTACGAACAAATTTTTTGTAATAGCTACAAAGACCAATAAAAGATCGTAGCTCATGCAAGTTTTGGGTATAGGCCATGATTGAATGGCTTCAATTTTCTTTGGATTGACATGTATTCCCTTACCCGATACAATGTGTCCCAAATATTCAATGTCAGATTGGAAAAATGAACTCTTTTCATGATTCAAATACAAGTGATTTTGTGCAAGTAGATCAAATACACGTGTTAAATGTTGTTTATGCTCTTCTTCAGATTTACTGAATACCAAAATGTCGTCAAAAAATACAATCACAAAATCTTGATGGTCAATGAAAATTATATTCATCATGCGTGTGAATGTGGTTGGTGCATTTGTCAAACCAAGGCATGACAAGAAATTCATAGTGTCCAGTTTGTGTTCTGAAAGCAGTTTTGTAGACATCATGTTCAAACATTTTGACTTGGTGATGCCCTAATTTGAGGTCAATTTTGCTAAAGATGTTTGCCCCTTTCAGTTTGTCTAATAGATCATCCACTCTAGGACTAGGAAACCTATTCTTAATGGTGATCTTGTTTAAAGCCCTGTAGTCGATACACATACGAAAGGTTCCATTTTTCTTCTTGACAAGAAGTATTGGAGCTCCGTATGGTGAACTACTAGGTCGGATTAGGCCTCTGTCAAGTAAATCAGTGATTTGAGTTTGTATTTCCCTGTGTGCGGTAGGATTTACACCATAAGGTGCTCTACAAGGAGGTTCACTACCCAGTATGATGTCAATTTTGTGGTCTTCTGGGCGTGATGGTGGAATTCCAGGTGACAGATCATGCATGAAACAATCTTTAAATTGTGAGAGAAATTCATCGTGGGTGGAGTTACGTGAAGCTTCCGTTTCAACAGAAATTTGATTTACCAACACTAGATATGTTTTCCCCTGTTTTCGAATTGCTCGTTTGGCTTGAGTGTGAGAGAGGAGTGGAAATTTTTGATGTGCCAGTGTTGCTTGGATGGAGAAATTTTTATTATTATGAGTGAGAGACATTGTACGTGTTTTATAATTGATCAACGGGTCAAATTCATGACGAAATGGCATTCCCAAAATCATATCAAGACCATGCAATGGTGCTACCAAAAATGTACTTGCTTGAGTGAACTCACCAATGCAAACTTCAACAGTGACTTGAGTTTTACAATTAAAACGTTGGTTATTAAAAACAGTTTTGACCTTGTGAGGTGATGAGATTTTAGAGAGTGATAGTTGATGTGCCAATCGTGTGGAAATGAAATCATGGCTACTACCATCATCTAACAGAATGGTGACATTTTCACCCTTAATAGTGCCTTACACTTTAAACAAAGTGTGAGGAGATATAGGAGTACCTGAGGATGGGTTGTCATTGTTATCATAATCAGGATCATATCCCTCATCGTAGTTAGCTTCCACTTCATTGTCGTCGGGTGTAGTATCTTCGATGAGGTTAAGAGTAGCTCCGTTGGGGCGGTTGTTGTTGAAGGGTTTTTGAGTTGAATTTCAGTGGACTCCATTGGAACGGCCATTGGATTGACCATTGCCCTTAGCATGACCATTTGGGCACTTATCTGCATAGTGACCATACTGAAAGCATTTAAAACACTTCACCTTTTTGTTACCATTAGAATTTGGAGGAGAACGTTGGTTGAAAGAATTTTGGTTGCCTCGTTGCTGGGTGTTGTTGTTGTTGTTGCTCATATGAGGTTGAGCAGTTGTAGGAGAATTGTTGAATCTACGTCTTTTGAAAAAAGTACGGCTTTGGTGTTTGTTTCTGTCAAAGTTAGTAGAGAAAGGAGGTCTCTTGTTGCGGTTAGTGTTAGCAGGTTGATCAGTGTGAGAGGAATGTCCACCTTTCTTCTTTTCTGCGTTGAGAGCCAAATTAATAGCTTTTGACAGAGGATTTGGTTCGAACATATCTACCTCAGCACTAATTTGTAGTGCCAAGCCTGATATGTACTTTCTCTTCAATTTCCTGCGACTAACATGTTCAATGGCTTGCAATTGAATTAAACAATTCCAAAAACAGTCAGTGTAACCCTGTACATCTTCATTTCTACCCTGTCGAATTAAATCCCACTGACGTTGTGCTTTAGCTTTGTGCTGTGTAGGCAAAAATTGGGATAAAAACACTTTTTTAAATGCATTCCAGGTGCGTGGTCTTCTTCCATGTTGTTTGGTGGCGTTCCACCACAATGCAACACTGCTAGTGAGATGATTGGATGCACACTTTACCATTTCACGCTTGGAAAAGTCTTCATCATGAAAATAGTCATCTAGTTGACTAACCCATGCTAGAACCATGCTAACATCTTTAGTGCCATCAAAATCTTTGAAAGTGAAGGCTTTTCTGCTAATTTGTTTTTCTTGGGTGCCGGTGCAGATTCGGTGCGTGCAGAATGCAATAATTTATCTTCAAGTTCTTGCCTTGGCATGCGTTCATATGTGAGTGATTGTTGCAGATTTTGAAGTTGTTCCGCAATCGTGGGTGCCTGAGGAAGGTGTGGCATGATTGCGTGCTTTTTATGTTTTTCTCTTTTTTTTCTTTTTTTTATAAATAATAGTTTTAAATGATAATGCTTAAAAAGGCTATTTGATGATATTCACAGATGCAATACGCGGAATAAAAGAGTAAAATAAATAACAGAAATGTAATGTACTTAGCTGATAAGTTGCGGTGGCATCCAGTCCGGAATGGCGATGCGCTAGGAAATTGCCAGAAAAGGGAGTGGTCCGACGGTACGTCAGCTAGCCGGTCGAATTTTGTAGTGCCCGATCTCCAGTATCCCAAAAAGGTAATGGTAATTTTAGCTTTCACTGTAAACTTTGGTTCATAAAATCGGCTATCTTTGATGAGGTCATGATTCTGGAAATTATAATAACAAAAGTTGAACCACCAAATGTAGTCAGATATGGTCGACGAGGAATGGACAGCCAATATTTTCCTTTGAACAGCAAGAGAGAGTGCTTGTGCGGCCGAAGGAGTCGGTGGCTTGATGTCTTTATGGTTGGGTTGGCGGAAATCGACCAAGAGAGTTGGAGTGGGGTGTGTATAGGTTCTTATTAAAGGGGGGGCTAATTTGCTTCTTAAATTGGATGGCCGGCCAAGCTTTTAACTAAGGCCACACTTTTTAATAAAGTGTGGAGCCATCAGTGCATGGCGTGCAGGAGACCGTTGACAGCGCGAGCAGAGGAAGGACGAGGGTGACCCGCAGAGGCCGTTTCGGTCGGCGTGCATGCCCAGTAAAACAACCCCAATGCCAGGGCGATCCCTTCTATGCTGACTGGGTTCGTTTCTGCAGAGATCGATGGTGATGCTTGTTGTCCAACAAGGGAGGAATCCCACAGTACTGCTTTGTTTTGATTGTGTCGGACCTCATCTTGGCTACAAGGTGTTGTAGTTAACACAACCTTAAACTCCTCATGTGATGAAAGGCCGTCGGGTGTCACAATCAGATCCTTCTTTCTTTCCTGCAATCTTCCTCTCTAATTAAACTTTCCGATGTCGTCCTTCATGACAAAGCAATTGCTCGCTTGCAACTAGTTTTTTTTTTTCGAAGTCAAAAATCTTCCGACTCTCCAAGCTTTTCTGCCTTCACAATCCGCAATGATTATGCATTAGAATTGAAGGTGAACACTCGACATACCATATTTTGATCGTTATGAAGCCGAATTGGAAACCAGTTGCCGATTAGCCACCAATTAACAATCGAGTTTTCTTCTGCAAATTCGATCAATTATACTTTGAATTTCCACGAGTCCTCGAATCCTTGAATTGCAAAGTCGATGAATTGCAATTCGGAGTTTGTCGATTAGAGAAACTCCTTCTTAAGATTGAAATCTGGTGCCGATTTATCCTCGAACCTGAGGCTCTGATACCACTGTTGGGAGAAGAGGGGGAGATCGACCGCTTAAATTACTCAACACGAGCTTCCAAGCAATCACCATCAACCTGTCCACCTCTTCTTCCAATTTCCAAGCACACACACTCACACCTAGACTATCACACACACACACACACACACACACACACACACACACACGCACACACACACACATACACACACACACACACACACAGAGTAAACATAAAATTGACATAGACATGCTTGTAAGAGAGTGTAAGAGATGGAGACTAGATTAGAGAGTACACATCAAAATAACCATAGCTTAAGAGACTAGAGAAGAGAATCTGCAAGAGAAAGGCCTAAATCTAGCCCCAAACTCCACGGCACCTCTCTTGTGGAGTTGGTATTTAATATATTATTTTTGAGTTTAAGGTGCCAAAATTTGAGCCCCCTCTTTTTACAACCACTTCACTTTTGTAAATGAGTGCAGCTCATTAGTTCTTGCATGACCCATAAGGGGAGTTCCCACTACAACTATTTACAGAGCCATAGTGGCTTATTGCAATGATGTTCTAAGATACTGTGCAAATATAAAATGGCCAAGAGTAATTGCCGTCGCCTCTTCATCAACTCCCCGCATTCCACTCTACAAAATCATCATCAACTTAATTAGTAAAATAAATAGACATCACATAATTAACCATTACGCCAACTATCCCAATTGCAGCTAACCACTACAACAGGAGGGTGCCCAGTCTTGTAACAGTGGCCAACTCTCTGGATATGAAATTATGAGTAGAACCAGTGTCAAAGAGAATAAAAGCATCATGTTCTCTTACCTTTCCCCAAGCATGGCATAGAGGAGATCCTTTGTGATGAGCATCCTCTTCTTGAATTTCAACCAAGGTAGCTCTAGGAGGCTCATTACGTGTATTCTTGTGGGAGCAAGCACGATAGGCATGCCCTTGCTCCCCACACTTGAAACAACGGTTATCTTTCCGATAACGCTCTAGCTCTTCAAGAGAGAGTTTATATTTGCCTTTATAAACTCCCTTCTCCTTAGCTTTGTTGTTGTTGGCATTGCCTTTGGGAGACTTTTGGACGTTGTCCTTCCCCTTAGGCTCGTTACAGTCCTTGTTTTCCGTGGGCTTAAGATTTCTCTTAGCCCCTTGTTGGAAATTGATTCTTGAAGCCACCATGGTATGGTGAATGACTGCAGATATGGTGCGTGGCCTTTGGGAGTTAACATACTCAGCCATATTCTCAGTTAAACCTGCACAAAATTGTTGTTTTTGCTCTCCAAAATCCATCTTTTTGAAGACAATGGCTTTGAGATGTAAATCTCAAAACTTGTCTACATATTTGTGAATAGATTCATAGGGAGAGAGCTTCAAGCTTCACCATTAGGTGATTACTTTTGTCTTTGGCATCGGTAGCCAAAAACTGCTTCATGATGGAAGCTCTTAAAGCTTTCCATGTTCTGGAGCTTCACCGTTTGCTCGTAGGCTAGACCACCATTGCATGGCAGACTTTTGAACATGCATAGCTACATGATGTAGCTTAGAGGACTTCGTGATGCCCTCATGTCCAAACACTGCATTGAATTGCTGGATAAAGGCCAAGGCCATAGGATTTCCTATGGCCTCTTCTTTTAGGTGGTTCGAGAGCTGCACCATCACTTTCTTCAGAAGAGGAAGAGTATGAGCAGGTCGGAGAAGAGGGTGACCTCTTTCTCGCCTTTTTCTTCCCTTGTTCCTCCTTGTCTGCACCATCACTTTCTTCAAAAGATGAAGAAGATGGAGAAGAGGGTGACCTCTTTCTCACCTTTTTCTTCTCTTGTTTTCTTTCTTCCCTCTTTGAATTATGGTGTAGAGAAGTATGCAATGGTTTTCTCCGTTTAGGGGTGTTGGAGAGCGTTTTGCCCGCCATCTTCATGGAGCCATCTCCACCGAGATGGCAGGGGACTCACTTCTTTCTTGTTCTTTCGGTGGGGGCTCTACCGTTGAAACTTGGGTTCTCCTTTGAGAGGGAGATGCGTCATCAAGTAGTAAATTTTTGAGCCCTATGTACGGATCCTCCTCTTCTTCCCTTATCGGAGAGAGTCCTCTTTTGAAAGTCTCACAAGGAGCTTTCCTAGGTACTCTCTCTTCTTGGTGGGAAGTTTGGAGGATACCATGGGTGCGCAATTGCTGTAGCACTTCACATTGGAGGGATAGGTTGCCCAGGGCTTGCTAAAGCCTAGAAACAAGATAGTTTACAAGCATAGGGGCATCATTAGTTGCTCTTTCATTAGCAAAATCAAAGATATCAACATTCATTTCAATCTCTTTTCCTTTGTCAGTCATACTAGCAAATTTTAGATGTAAATTTTTACTTGTACTTTGGCACTTCAAGCCCTAGTTGCTACTCCTCTTTACCTTCAAAATAAGCACTCAAGCATCTATACCCGTGGCTTGAATATTATTAATTGCAAGGAATAGAAGAGAGGGTTCAACAAAGCCAAGACAACACCGGTTCCTGTCTAGCTTCTAATAGCTCAATAATGGTTAAGCCGTAAGCAAGCCCCGTAGGACTCCATTATTAAGACCATAGCTCTCCACAGTATCCCCGTTATCTACATAAAGCAGGAGTGCTTCAAGGATGAAAAATCCCTATTCTACTTATTCGTTTGCAATTAATAACACCAACCATTTGTAGCAAGCTTGCGGACCTCTCTTCTTGAGCAAGAAAAGAGAAACCAATAGCTTTGATACCAATGTAACATTTAATGCACTAGTAACTTGTGCATAGCGGAAATTGATAACATAGTGAGCATTTCGTTAAGAATAAGTTCCTAATGAGCATAGAGAGAGTACTTAATTTGAGAAAGCAACATAGCAATTTACACCTAGCTAATTTGGCATTGACAATACTTGAAAAGAGAGAGAAATAGAACAATTGACAACAGTTGAGGACCGGATTTACATGGAGCAGGTCCCCCTCCATAAAGACTTTGTATTATAGCTTCTCCCATCAAAGGAGACTTTTGTACAATACAATTCTTGTGTTTCTTGACAAAAATCGTTGGTGCAATGAAGATGGAAGCTTCATGCACCGAATTATGCTTGAAAAACGCACCTAATGTCCCTAGCCTCAGTCCCAAGACCTCACACACCTTCAAAAATGGTGAGAGCTAGCAGGGAATGAGGATAGATTGAGAGGAAGAAGAGGTATCTTATGAGAAAGAAGTATTCTCCTCACATAATCACTCTAGTAGCATAGATTAACTTAGTAATTAGCATGGTAGAGGAGACGAGCATGCCATTGAAGCTTGGCGCTCTTGGTTGGATTTGCATTCCATAGCCAAGAGTTGTTGGTGTAGGCCTCTACTTCTCAATGCTTGGAGAAGGAGATGGAGTTCTTCTTGCACACATGAGTTGTGTGTGTGTGTGTGTGTGTGTGTGTGTGTGTGTGTGGCAATGTGTTAGAATAAAATGCAGCCCTCTCTCTCTCATATTGGTCGACCCCTCTTGCTATTTGCTCGTGCTAGCCTCCCATTGGCTCCTGTAAAGCTAAGCCAATCACAAATTAGAAGCATAGTTGATAGCCTTTTGACAAGTGTCCCCCTTTCCCCTTTTGTGAGAGCTTTAGGTAATTAAATAATTCAATTAAACTCTCATTGGACCTCTTAGTCTTTTGGCCAATAGGAATCAGGCAAGCCATTGGGCTACTGAATGCTCATTAATCCCCTTGGTAGACTATCCAATAGTCTTCTAGGGAGCTTAATTTCTATTGGTTCGTTTATCAAGCATTTTTAAATTGATTAGACTAACTTTACTCTAGCCTAATTCTCATTGGTCCACCTCTATGGCCATCCAAAAGGATTTGAGGGGAGATTGGGGGCAACTGGTCTAGGAGCCTGACATGTGTCCAGTATTCCCTTTGTGTAAAGGGGGGGCCTTGGAGAGAGAGAGTGTGTGTGTGTTTCTCTCTCATCCCTACTAAAAGGGCTCGCCCCCCTCCTTCCTAGGGATGTGGGAAGACTTTTTAGTCTTCCCATGACCATCCAATTTTCCCCTTGCTTTGGCCATTGGATAAATGAGTTAATTTTTGGAACCTTAGCCTATGCAAGCCTTAATAAAGCTGAACCTTAGGTCTTTTAAGACCCATTGAAGCACATTGTTCTTTTGCAGACTGTCCCCCTTTGGATCCCTATTTTCCCTCCTTTGGATTCCTAACAGAGACCGATCTGGCAGCCTTACCAATATTCTAGTTTTTACTCCCCAGGTACTTCCCCATATTAAACAATCAGTTTAACATGAGAAAATCATTTGAGATTATTAGTTATTAGTTTTTATGACATTCAGACTAAACTTTTCATTTCTTTATCCATGCTATAGGGAATGTTGCAAGAATAGGTCAACAAGTTGGTCCTTTAGAGTTTTGATCGCACCCTCACCCTCGTATTTCACCAATTGGTCTCATGGAAATACCATCCATTTCAAGGTATCTAATAAAGTTACAACAATAGGATAAGAAATCACGGATATCTCCTAAGAATACAATCCACAAATAGGTTGCACCCAAATATGTTGAAGCTTTGAAGAGTTATGCAAAAGAGCATTACATGGAATTCCATATTTCAAGCATACTGATGATAGGTAGCTGTGCTCTTGTAGTGTGATGTTAATATCAAGTACTTAAACTCATAATGAAACAACACAATCATGGAGTTGCGAAGCATAATAATGCAAAAATGGTCACCTAGAACATATAATTCCTCTTAAAGATTGATCCACCTCAAAAAAACTCAATTTGCAAAAGCTATACTTGGTCAACCACCTCACCAAGAATATTCAACATAAGAGCTATAGTCATCCAAAACACCAACGTAACTGAGTGATTTGGCTTCCCTTCAACAACTCCCCATAGCCATCGATGTTGGCACGGATGGCTACATGCAATTATCAAAGGGCTTAAAGGAGCTATTAGAGCAATTTAATGACCTACATGGTTTTGACTGCATGCTAGGCAAGGAAAACAATGATGACCCCAAAATAAAACTAAGCAAACAAATCATGAAGGTAGCATCATCCCCCCCCCCCCCCCCCCCCCCCCCCCCCACACACACCCAAAATAATAACTAAGTGGCACGGGGTCTTTAATGAAGACCTCGTCATGGGATCAACGACGGACAACTAAGCGTGTGGATATCGAGGAGATCCGATGGTAGACAAAAAATTGGGGACGAGTCCCTCCCCCTGATTCGAACTCAGACGGGTACCGTGGCAATCCAATGCCTTAACCGGGCGCGTCCTGTGCGTGCATTTCATTGAAAAGTGGGTGTGTTTACATGTAGTTATGTTTGCTTCAGTTTACTCTATGGATGTCCAAGTTTACAAAATTTGTCCGAGTTTACTTTTTTCAAATCAGACGTTGCAGGGTATTTGCTTTTGTGGCTGGACTTCTCCTTCGCAGATGTCATCAATGGGGGGCGGGGGGTTGGTCCATTTAAGACCCCGTGTTCTTTACTTCTGAGGTCACGAGCTATAAAAAACTTGGTAGCCTAGACTTTGTAAAGTGATAACAAGGCCGTCACTAACTTGACGACGACGGCACTGCCTGATGAGAGAGAGAGAGAGAGAGAGAGAGAGAGAGAGAGAGAGAGAATTGCCTGAGACGAGAGCGACCGGGGAGAGTTTGCTACTGTCGGCTTTTTTAAAGTGCGTGCTATTTTTACTGCAACAAGCATGGCTCCAAGTCTTAAAATAGCTTCAAAAAGCCTAAAAGTTGTGTACAACATTTCATAGGCACCACGCCTATATCACTGCAGGCAGTGCCAACAAACGCCCCATAATTAGGAAGCTCGAAATGCGGCTGGGACAGCTTACATTAGAAGCTTCAAGCTGAATATTACTTCCCGCCTTCGAGATTCGACAGGTGGCTATGTCGGGCTGAACGTTGTTCAGTACCTGCGGGAAGGTAATCGTGATGGAACCCTAGATTCGTGCAGAAAGCAAGGGGAGAGAGACACAGACAGAGAAGGAGAGAGGGAAGTGAAGATGCCGTCGCTTGTAACTACCGGGCGTATAGAGAGGTTGGAGGTGGAGAATTTCAAGTCGTACAAAGGCCACCAGGTGATCGGCCCCTTCAAGAATTTTACGGCCATCATCGGCCCCAATGGAGCAGGCAAGTCCAACCTCATGGACGCCATCAGCTTTGTGCTCGGTGTCCGCTCCATGCAGCTCCGTGGTGCCCAGCTCAAGGATCTCATTTATGCCTTTGATGACAAGGAGCGTGAGCAGAAAGGAAGAAAGGCTTTTGTCAAGCTTGTTTATATAGCAGGCAATGGGGAGGAGCTCCATTTTGCACGCAACATCACTAGCTCCGGTTCGAGTGACTACAAAATCAATGGAAAATCTGTTTCTTGGGATGAATACAATGCCAAGATGAGATCGCTTGGTATTCTTATCAAGGCCCGCAATTTTTTGGTTTTCCAGGTAGGTTTTTTATGCTAAAGGGTTTTTTCTGATCACCTTGCAACAGCAGCATTGCACTTTTGGTGGTGTCTACCCTTTTTACACAGGAACATCGAGCACAGTACTTAATGTGCAAATTGTCCAAATTTATTCGCATGGGCTAGTAGAGACGCTAAATTTACCTTACATTATCGTGTGACCTCTATTGTCAGACTTTTGAGTGCCTTTGGAACTAACATATGCCGCATCCATAGCAACTTTCATGGCTCCTAAAAGGATCTTCTTGCATTACCTCTGTTATTTTAGATTTACCACAGAAAATGCATAACTGCAGCTGTTGGAATGTGTATGCCTGTAATTGACATGTGCCTTTCACACAAATGGCTCCCTGGCCCTTCGGACCCGAAAGAGGGCTTACACACTTCTAAACCATATTAGCAAATAAAGACTTTCTTGTGAGGCTGGTGATGTTTAGGAATCAGGTCTTTCTTTTGAGGCTGGTGAAGGAAGTCAAAATTCACGTAGATTTACACGACAGAGGATATGAAGTGTTAATGTGAGTATATTTGTCCCTGAGCAGGGGGATGTCGAGTCAATAGCTTCCAAAAACCCTAAAGAGATCACAGCTTTGTTCGAGCAAATTTCTGGCTCGGAGGAATGCAAAAAAGATTATGAAGAACTGGAAATGCAGAAGTCGCTTGCTGAGGAAAAGTCGGCATTTGCTTACCAGAAAAAGAGATCTGTAGCTGCAGAAAGGAAGCAGAAAAAAGAGCAGAAAGAAGAAGCAGAAAAACATCTCCGACTTCAGGGTGAACTGGTATGTCAATCGAAGCTTCTGCGCTTGCATTTTTGAATGAACAAATTTTTTGATGGTTTTATGCTTAATTTGTTGATTCTTATGCTAATGTCAAATATGCACTCAAATCCAGATTATGATTGCCAAAATAAGGTGTATACTAAGAGTTATGTTCTGTTTTAGAAAGCCTTGAAAACCGAGTATTTTCTCTGGCAAATGTACAATACTGAGAGGGACATTGAGAGAATCCAAGCAGAGCTGGAAACTGAGAAGGCAAGCCTTGCAGACGCTAATCTGGCTCAGGAGCAGCTGGAGAATGAAGTAAAGGAGAAGAAGAAAGAGCAATCTGTGTTTACAAAGGAAGCTCTGCTTTGTGACAAGAGAATTGCCAAAAAGAAAAGTGAGCTGGACAAGAAGGCAAGTTTTTTGACGTACGTCCTCGATTCCAGATCGGAGGTGGGTAAGTTACTGATGGTCTGATATGAATCCTATGACCACAGCATCCTGAAACATTGAAGCTCAAGGAGGAGAGGGTCCGAATTTTGCAAAAGATAAAGAACTGCGAAAAAGAGTTAGAAAAGAAGAAGGAGGAGCAGAAGAAACAAGCTAAGGAAATCGCAAAGCTACAGAGGGAACTTCAGGATGTGACTGCTGCTTTAAATGAATTGAATCAGCAAAGCCAGGAAGGAACAGGGACCCTGCAGTTAGCTGAGAGCCAGCTGGAGGAATATCATCGAATGTATGGAGTAGGCCTTCTTTTGTTTCTTTTGTCCCTGCTTTTTCTCATCATAAATGATAATCTAATTGATGGATAGACTAAAAAGTCTGTAAGTAGCTTAGTGGGCCGACGGTTCTTTTCTCTCATATGAGTTAAACATCATGTTACGTGTGCTCATATCGATTTTTTGAAGGGAAGTGGTAGAGTTAGTGGCTTGATTTCCCATGGTTGGCCTGTAAACTATTTATAAATCTGGTTCAACCGTATATATTTGAAAAAATCGTCGCTTGAGCTATGAACATAACCTTGGGCCCTTCAAACATGTTTTTTTTTTAAATTTGATTTTAGGCAACAAGGGGGTTTCTACCTTGAATATGAAGGAGGCTCTATCTTTGCCCATTTTCTCTTGTTTAGTGTTAACCATGCAGGAAAATATGCTCGTATGCTTTTTTATTAAAAATTTCATAAATTAAAATATTATAAAAGCTATTCAAAGTTTTGTCTTGTCCGTACATCCAGCAAGGAGGAAGCAGGGACCAAGACTGCCAGGTTGAAACAGGACAAGGAGGTGCTTGACCAACAACAGCGAGCAGATGAAGAAGCATTGAAAAATTTGGACGAAAATTTGCAGCAGCTTCAGAATAGAGATCAGCAGTTAGCATCTCAAGAAGAACAGATGCAAAACCGAAAGAAGAGATTACTTGATTCCGTTGCTAAGAACAAGGAGGATCTAGCTGAGGCTCGAAAAGAGTTTAGTCAACTGCAAGATAAATACCGCAAGTCCAGGTAGGCCTGCTATTGGTTCTAGCAGCACTGTTTCATGGCATGATGCGCTTCGTGGTGTCTCAGGACAAAATATGATAATCTGAAAGCGAAGGTTGATGAGATAGAGAATCAGCTTCGAGAAGTCAAGGCTGACAGGCGAGAGAGTGAGCGAGATGCAAGGCTGTCAGAAGCGGTAGAAAGTTTAAAGCGTCTCTTTCCTGGTGTACATGGGCGGATGACGGATCTTTGTCGGCCAATACAGAAGAAGTATAACCTTGCTGTCACTGTAGCTATGGGAAAGTTTATGGATGCTGTTGTTGTTGAGGATGAACACACAGGCAAGGAATGTATCAAGGCACGTAGACGAGTATTATGAAAATGTTATTGCCTGCTCGTGTTTGAAGCATTGGGTGGTGGTTGCAAAAATCTGCTTTCCTTCTTTTTGTTTAAGGTAGTGTCGTTCTTGATGTTGCAGTATTTGAAGGAACAACGTCTGCCCCCTCAAACTTTTATTCCTCTTCAATCAGCTCGAGTAAAACCCATTCACGAGAAATTGCGCACTCTTGGAGGCACTGCCAAGTTGATTTATGATGTTATACAATATCCTACAATTGAAGTTTAGCGGACTTGCTATAGAATTTATCCTATCTTTACCTTAATAGCTATAGAATTTATCCTATCCTATGTTTACCTTAATAGTAGCACATTTGATTCTGCTTTAGAGAAGGCAGTGCTGTATGCAGTGGGCAACACACTTGTGTGTGATATTCTGGAAGAGGCAAAGTCTTTAGCATGGGGGCGGGAGCGTTATAAAGGTGAGTAGCTTTTAAATTAAATTTGTCTTCCCTTCATAAGTCACTACTTCTCTTAAATATTTTGAAGTTAATGGGTACAGTGGTGACGCTTGATGGGATTCTGCTGTCAAAGTCTGGCACAATGACTGGAGGTTTAAGCGGTGGAATGGAGGCTCGCTCACAGAAGTGGGATGATAGAGCAATTGAAGGTATTGATTTTATTTTGGCTATATATTTTCGAGATGAGAATGATGGGACAAGGCTACATAACATCATATTGTATCGTACATTATGCTCTCTGGATGTTATACTTCAAATTTTGCATAGGATGTTTCAATGGAGATTTTCTTGAAGTTTTGGCAAGCTTTTAATTCCGTGTAAACATATAAATTCAAATCTAGTCTTCACACTTACTTACTTAGAATATAGACCGGGCACTCTACAGAGGATCCCAGATGCAGGTCACCAGTTGGACTTCTACCAGCAGGACACAGTTTCAGTACAATATGCAGCACCAGGCTTGGACTATGTGGAAGGCTCAATGTGCTCACATTCTGGGCTTGCAGTCCTCCCCTACATCCACCATTTCGATAGCCATTTGGACTGAGCTGCGGCATACTCTTCGCAGTCAGTGGGTTACTTCAGCCGGCTCCACCGGGCAGCAGAGCAGCATAGATGAGCCTTCCTTCACACATGGGCGAGATCGTCAGTTCTTTTCAGTCGGGATCATGCCCTCATTACATGGCACTATGCACCTTCCCAGTGGTTCATTTAACACTCATCGTACAGACCACCTTGACGTTTACATAGCCTACCCATTGTTACCTCGCTTTTGTACTTTCTTTGGGTGATAGGCCATTAAGCATCTCCAGAGGTATCTTTTGTACACAGCATACAGCCTTTTCTCACTAACAAAAAAAAAAAGTGTGTACACACACACACACACATATCTTGAGTGGGATTCTCTTTATTCTGGGAGACACCTATAGTTCTATGTTTCAGCTTTTGGGTGTCACAGTTCAATTCTTTGTTTCATCAATATTTCCACTAGACAAGATCATGATTTAATCACGTCTCTTGATACAAGAGAGGGGATTGGTTCAAATATTTATGTCTCTCTAGTCTCTCTGTTGTTCATGTTCCTCGTTTTTTTAAGATTCTTTTTTTTAATTTTTTCTTTTGTCGTTGTCTCTTGCTTATGGGGTGTGTTCTCATGGTTGGGAAAAAAGAGCCTAATCTCTACCTCTCTAATCATTTTGTTAATTATTATTTCGTTTTTGTCATTTACACAATTCTGTTCATTCAATAAATATATCATTTCCCTTTATTTAG
This sequence comes from Adiantum capillus-veneris, assembly GCF_014529385.1. Taxonomy (NCBI): domain Eukaryota; kingdom Viridiplantae; phylum Streptophyta; class Polypodiopsida; order Polypodiales; family Pteridaceae; genus Adiantum; species Adiantum capillus-veneris. The sequence continues at coordinate 124,603,069 of NC_140945.1, forward strand.
TAGGACTTAGAGTGAATCTTCACCTTTTTCTTCATTGCCAAATCAAGTCTGATTTTTGCATCTCTTGTGCAAATAACACACTCTGGGCATGCCAGACTTGAACTTAAATATTCATATCATTTGCCTGTACATGGCAGGCTTGAACATAAATATATCATTTTATGTTGGTAACGATTTTATGTGTTTTTAGTGCAGCTGTACTGTTTGCATGTGCTTTTGGGATTGCCTGTCATTCTTGTGATGGTCTTCTTGTAGCCAAAGAGCTTTCTCCTTTTGGCCTAGGTTTACATGAACATTTTTCTCTCTTTCAGGACTGAAAAAGAACAAAGAGCGATATGAAGCAGAGATGGCAGAGCTAGGTTCTGCAAGGGAGATGCAAAGCAAAGAAGCAGAAGCTGCGGGAAAAATCAGTGGGCTTGAAAGAAAGATACAGTATGCAGATATTGAGATGGTGCGTATATCCACGGTAGAGTTGTTTTTTTTTTTGAGTTCATGTAGGCAGGGCCTTTCTATCTTGGTACGAAGTTCCAACTCTGCAGTTCATCTGGCAGAAAACAATCGAAGACAAACTCATGAAGCTGCGCCAGGAAAGGGAGGTTATTGCCAAAGAGATAAATCGCATTTCTCCAGAGATCAAGAAGGTACTCATTCTGGTTAGGGATTGCTGGTTTATTATGGCCAATACTAGTGAACTTACAGTGGAAATGGTGAATGTCCAAAGATCCGCGAGAATATAATGGCCAGGAACAAAGCTATTATGAAGCTTGAAAATCGAATCAATGAGATAGTAGACAGAATTTACAAGGATTTTAGCAAATCTGTTGGTGTTACCAACATCCGTGAGTATGAAGAAAATCAATTACGTGTGGCTCAAGAGTTAGCAGAAAGACGACTGAGCTTAAGCAGTCAAATTTCAAAGCTGAAGAATCAGTGAGTAATGCTAATGCATCACATTCTAGCCGATGAGAAAATTCTGCAATGTACCACATCCTTGTTCCTAACCTCAGATCCTTTACAGGCTTCAGTATGAGCAGAGAAGGGATACTGAGGCCCCTTTGCGAAAGATCAACTCCACTCTTGATGCCTTACGGGAAGAATTGGTAAGAGTGCAGAGCCAGGAATCAGAAGCAAAAGCAGCTATGGATGCAGCGACTCAACAATTAGAGGAGATGAAAAAAGAGGCTGAGGGTGTGGTTTTGCTAACTACAGTCTTTGATTATTTTGGACTGTTATTTGCTTTCACCTATTCAGGTCATGAAAATCTTATGTTTTTGATACTTTGTACCGCAGGGATTAAAGCTAAGGTCGATGAATTTGAGAAAGAATTGCAGGAGCTGAAAAAACGGATAACTAATGGAACCACGAACCTTGGCAAGCTTAAACGGTCGCTCTCTGCCAAGGTATGGGAAGTTTTGAGCTCTCATTAGGCTATAGTGATCCTAGATCTTATTTCATGTGTTTTCCTTATGCTGCAGGAAACACAAGTTGAGCAATTGAAATCGCGCCGGCAAGAAGTTCTCGAAAATTGTGAATTGGATCAAATAAAGCTTCCTACGGTCTCTGACTCCATGGACATAGACTCTGCTGAGTCCAGTGGGCAGCTTATGACATATGAGTACTCAAAGCTGTCTAAATTTAATATTGAGGTGGTTGTCTGGCCAGTTTATTCTGTTATGAATGATAGCTTCTCCACCCTTTCCTTCCAAGTTTTTGCTACTCCCAAGTACAGAAGTAGAATTAGAAATTTTCACACATTGATCTTAATTGCACTCAGTCTTCCATTTGACTATTGTGTATCTGTTAGCATCTTTCACTAAGGGAAAACTCTCTGCTCATGCTTCGGCAATGATATCATGGATGTTTTGATCCTACTGATTCTTGAAAGCTGTGGCAGGATGCTACATCTTCTGAAATAGAGAAGTTGGATGCAGAGTTCAAAGCAAAGCTTGCCTCTATTTCTCAGGAGTTAGAAAAAACTGCACCAAACCTTAAAGCCTTGGATCAATATGAAGTCCTTCGAGAAAGAGAAAGGGAAGCAGTAGAGGAATTTGAGGCAGCTCGTAGAGAGGCTAAGGAAATTACGGATAAATATAATGGTGTGAAACAAACAAGGTTGTTAACTTGCTCAAAAGCTTTTCTAAGTAACCTCCTCTGAATAAGTTAGTGCCCCCTTGAACAATGTTTTGTTGTGTCTAACAGGTATCAGAGGTTTATGGATGCTTTCAACCATATCTCCACTCACATAAATAAGATCTACAAGCAACTAACCCAGAGTGCCACCCACCCACTCGGTGGAACAGCCTACTTAAGTTTGGAAAATGAGGATGAGCCTTTCTTGTATGGGATCAAATACACAGCCATGCCCCCTACGAAGCGCTTTAGGGACATGGAACAACTTTCTGGTGGAGAAAAAACTGTCGCTGCTCTTGCTCTACTTTTTGCCATTCACAGGTATGGTGATAAGAAGCACTGTGGAAATTTGCTCCCGTTCTTAAATTCATATTCCTATGTATGTAGTTTTGGCTAATGCGGTGTCATGCAGTTTCCGGCCCTCTCCCTTTTTTGTTCTCGATGAAGTTGATGCTGCTCTTGATAACTTAAATGTGGCCAAGGTTGCAGCCTTCATTAGAGCCAAATCGAGGGATGACACCATAGGCCAAGACAATGAAGGCAAGGGCGTTGGTTTTCAGAGTGTGGTGATATCGTTGAAGGACTCCTTTTATGACAAAGCGGATGCGTTAGTTGGGGTTTACAGAGATTCTGAGCGGAGGTTAGTGTTTTTTAGGCTTCTTCATTGGCTTTAGGGAAGTTTTATAATGTGAGTGCAATTTCTGAAGAAGCTTTTGTGCACTGCAGTTGCTCGAGTACTCTAACATTTGACCTAAGCAAGTACAGTGAGTAATTTCAATCTTATGGGGGGATAAGGCTGTTCTGACGTGAGGATAACGACTGCTTTGGTTAAAGTTCGTGCTGCACCGTGTATAATGATGATGTAAATAGTTTCCCTGCTGGGTTCGTGTTGTTTCTAGAGTTTTAGAGTAGTGGTTCATGATTTGTGTTTCCTCACTTTCAAGGTCTTTGAGATATGTAGGGTTGTTCAAGGGTATAGCTTATAAACTAGGAATCCCCCCTTCCTGAAGTACCGACAGTTCTTCCATCTACATGCTAATCACTAACAATGATGGATCCTTGTACGGTTGCACTAACCTTGTCTTTGTAAATGTTAGTCTTTGTAAATGATGTAAGTCCACAATGCCTCCATGTTTATTGCCCGGGGGGTAATTCATAGAAGGTTTTGCTCTTCAATTCTTTTTGTTCACGCAAATTGGTAGTTCAGTTTTAGGGCTGATATATGTTGTTTTTATAGAACAATACTCTGTGAAAACGATGTTACTTTTCTCAATCATTGCACGTCTTTGCAATCAATTGCTGACATATGTTGTTTTTATAGAACGATAGACTCAGTGAAAACGATGTTGCTTTTCTCAATCATTGCACGTCTTTGCAGTTAATTTGTTTGAACTTTGTTGTTTGTTGGCACTCCTTTCCGGTAGAAAGGGAGGGTGTATGCTGAGGGAGTTTCAGCTTGAGTACAACGGACTACCCTCGAAAGTTTTAAAGTTATGTCTTTTATTTTTCTCTCTCAAGGCAGTGCCTATGTTGTCATAGATGCCTCTTTTTTTGGCCGCTAAATTTTGCTGGCCTTTCGAAGTCTACAATTAGGAACAGAGCTTGCATGCTTGTCGCAAAATTAGTGTCTTGAAACAACCATACTATGAGAATCATAGGCTTCACCATGATCATTCATAGCCGATTCTTCACATGTACTCTAGTACTAAGCATGCCCCCAATCAACTCGGATGCCCCCTGATGCTTATTTGATTATCTTCCTAAATTGTTCAGAAAGGAAGATTTTTAATGTTTCAAAGAGGCCAATGTGCCTAATGAGACTACAATAGTGCATACAATGAGATAAGGGGAAATTAAGACTGGAAAATTCCGTACGTCTATCTAAAGTACACTAGCCATTATTGAAAAGCTGGTCTCAGGGTATCTTTCTCGAAGGAAGGTATATTTTGCATGATTAAGAAACATTGGTTTATTTCTCCAACACAAAATATCTCTGATTTGTCTATTATTTCTTGTGTGATTTGGGTCTCCTCTTTTGCGTGCTTGCATCTTGTTGGGTTGAGTGGCATTGCTACACTTAACATGAAACTTCTGTGAGTAAAGGTTGCGGGATGTTATCGCAACACCTTGAGTCCTGTGGAGTCATTGAGCTTGGATGGGATGAATAGGCCAGGTCTCCTCTCTCATAGATTGTTTTCTTGCCTGACATATATAGTTTCAAAAGGGATAACCCCAGCCATCTTTGATCCAATGTATTTGACTCGTCTTAGTGGGCCAAAACTCTCTAGGAACTAGGGAGTGATTTCATCGTTGGATATTTGTAAATTTGAAATGTAAATGCTCCATCTTTGGCTCTCTTAGAAGTATCTGGTCCTTGTCTTTGTACTTTTCCATGTACTTGTGCATGTCCTTAATTGATATTATGAGTGGATGGATATGGCCAATATATGTAGTAATCCATGTGAGAGCTAGTAGGTGTCCATTAACAGGTCGGATGAAGCCCTATGACATCGAAAGTTGTAGGAAGTATAGCTCGATCATTGTTCCACAAAGGAAAGGTGGTTTGCTCTAGGCATTCTCTATATCATGTGTCATCATGTTTGCTTGTTTACCTGGTTCAAATCGTGTTTGGAAGCTCCCCAATGTAAGGCTTATCTCATTTGTCCTCATAGGGGGGATAGTCTGCCAATCTGCATTCTATGTGCTCATCTACGTACATAAGCAATGCTTGACACCTTCACTTGCTAATTGCATGGACGATGTCAATCTGGTTGTGGATATCCATCTTTCAAGGGACCTCTCAAAATATGTGAAGGAATGCCATAGCTTGGACTGATGCCTCAATCATTATGGGTTTTGCCACCATCTTTGGTCTCATGATTGGATGTGGAATTAAGGCTTCACTCTCATCATCATGACTAGTAGTGTCATCCTATGCTCCCTCCCAATGAGCATAAGATTCCTTTGGGCCGTCATGCTTATCTCCTTGTATAGTAAAGACTTTACTGCCACATTACTGCGCTCGGAACTAAAGTATTTAGAACCCACACCTTACTTTGTGGCTCTGGAACTTCTTGAAAGTGCACCAAATGCTTCATATGTTCATAGCTTCATGCAAGTCAAGCATGTCATGTCTTTTGCCAAGAGAAATGCTGCCCTTTGATAGCTCTCGAGTCATCTAAGCAGTTGAGGTATTGAAGACCATGCCTTTAGTCTTTTGTAAAATCACCCTAAGATCTGTATCTTTGTGCCCAAAAGGCTCACAATGCATGTAAATGGTTTTAAGTCACTTTGGTGAGTCATATAAGTAGAATGTTCTTCACATACAACATCTCTATCAATGCCCAATCTAAACTATTATGGTTAGCTCTTGTCCCTCCTTTCTCCTTAAATCTCGAGGCTTGATCTAGGTAGAGCCCAATTAATGTAATTGAGTTGGCATCTTGCCTTAATTATGCTTTGGTCGATATTTATGCCTAATGTGGAGTCCTCATGATAGCTCAAAAGGTTCTTGAAGAGCTTCTTGATTGGGCATTGGGTGCTACGGATGACAAATTTTGGGGCCTTTTGGGTGTCAAGTTGTTTGAAAAATTGGTTTTAGTGGGTGGAAGAGGGATCTTTGAAAAGCTGCCATGTGACAGTGGGCTTTATCGCAATTGTGAAGGAGTGAAGGGAAATTCTCTTAATAATTCCCACGTTATGACTTACCTCAACATCATGAGCTTCTACTCGGGAGGCACGGCATACCTAGCTAGGTACGATTGGGGGCAGGGGACCCCGGACGGCCCGGTGGGGGGGCCGGGGGTCCCTTGCTCCCAATCGGACCTAGCCTCCTGAGCAGAAGCTCATGATGTTATGCATTGTATGAAAAACATTGAAAAAGGCTCCCTTTTCCTACATGAGAAAATTTTTAAATCTTCTTGTGTAATTTGAAGAGCTATTGGTTTCAAATATTTGCAAACAAGTTCAAGAGCTTGCAAGGGAATATAACCCACCATATGAAGTAAATCACGAATGGCTACAGGTGCCAAGCCGACATCATGGGGCTCACAACTCTCCTCACACAAAAAAGACATTATCTTGAATAATTTACCTCCTAGGGGAAGAGTGCATGTCACTTGTGCTGACATTATGGCTTGCAGGTGACTTGTGTCCTTTTGCTTACGGGCTCTCTTTTGAACTTGGTCACAAGTACTGTATGCGATTTAGCCTTCCTCAGCTCTAGTAACACCCATATTTAAGAGGGGAAGGCAATGGGATCAAAGGCGAAGAAGTCCATGCATGAACAAGGTTTAGCCTTGTATCTCCTAGGTATTGTATCTCCTAGGTATTTATGAAGCAATACCCAAAGTGATTTTTAAATGCCTACTATCATTGTCGTGCTATAGTATGTTTTTAACACTTAGCCTTGTCTCGTCAAAGTTGTATTTCTTGAAGAAATCAATGTATTCCAAGGGTGGAGAAACTTTACTCTCTTTCTATTCCAAAGACATCACAAAAACTTCATCAACTCTCCAAGATAGAGCTTCATAAACTTCCTAAAATCCCAACTTCTATGCACCCATAACTATGCTTGCCAGGCTTCACTTTTCATAACCAAGGGTGAAAGAACAATACAAAAAACCTACCCTTTCTATTCTTTGCGCAAACCTACCCACCATGCATGATGTCTTCAACTCTCCATAGAGAGAGAGTTTCAAGAATTATATAAGTTGGAATCCCCTTCTTCCTCTCCATCAAAAGATAGAGAGAAAGACCAACAATTCCTTCCTTCCCAATCACATGGAAGAGCCTCCTCTTTGCGGATGTCAATAGACCTCTCTCCTCCTCTCCGTTGAGCCAAAAAAACTCACCCCTGTTCGGAAATAGTCCCCAAAACTGTCTAAAGCATATGATTCCCCTCCAATATCCCAAAATAATCCTCATTTTCCCTCTCTTTGCTCGTGGCTCCCCCCCCCCCCCCCACCCCCCCCCCACCCCCCCCCCAATCCCAATATTGGAATAGCGGCCAATAGGGCCGATTGGTGAACGTTTTCGTCCATGTTCGTGCACGTGCACTTTCAAGGCGGATTTTGGTTTTGATTGCTACGCCATCATGCTTATTATCCATAGCATATTTCTAGTAGGAATCTTGGGATTTTTTCTCCCTTTCAAAGCTGTTTCGGCTCTCAAAATCTCAACACATCAAAAGATAGCTTTTTGATAGCTAGTTTGGAGCTCGAGCAAGTACCCAAGCAGGAGGCAACACCAGAGCTGAGAGAGAGAGAGAGAGAGAGAGAGAGAGAGAGAGAGAGAGAGAGAGAGAGAGAGAGGATTGTGGACACAGACAAAGAGCGAGTCTTGGATAGTGGAGGATTCAAATCGGATTGAGGAGGAGTATTTTAGCATTGATACACAAGTGGAGTGCTTTTTTTGACACAAAGATACAGGTAATTCTTCTCGGAGGATCGGATCCAGATTCGACATTGACAATAGGTTTACAAGTTGGGAGCATCGTTTTTGCTCCATTTAGAGATTTTCATAGTGTCACATGTATCTAGTGGATTCTTTGCCTTTTTTAAGAGATTCTTTGATTGGTTATATGTGGTCTTTGGTTGTATATATGTCATGTGTGGTTATCTTTGAGAGACCTAGTCTCTAGTTTGCTACATCCATAGTCACCTTCAGGTTATTAGCCCGCATGTACTGTTGGATACAGGTATAGGTTTCCACATCAACTTTGGCAGGGTTTTGCATCACTTTATGTTTTTTGGTGGGAATATGCATATTGGTTTATGAGTATAGCAAAAAATTTTGAGTGCCGAGAGATCTCAAGAGCAACATCCTTACAGGGATTATATGTTGATTATCAATCCTTGTTGTATTTAGTCAATAAACCTTGTTCCACGAGAAGAATTATACGATGGTTGTTAATTTTCCTTGAATTTGATTTTACCGTTGTGGTGAGACCTAGTAAAAGACCTGTCATGGAGGATCATTTGTCTCGCATACCCAATGGTGAAGCCCCTACTGGAGTCGATGATGAATTGCCCGATACTTCTCTATTTTTAGTCGAAACCATACCTAAATGGAGTGAGAAGATTGTGAACTTTCTAGTTAATGGTTTTCCACCCAAAGAGCTTGGTAAGGACATAGCTCAAAAACTGTTAAAAGAATGTGAACCTTACTCTCTCATTGCAGGAACTCTCTACATGCTAGGAAATGAAGATATTCTTAGACGTTGTACCCGTGAGGATGAGTATTTGTACATACTGCAAGAAGCCCACATGGGTATAGCCGGAGAACATTTCTCAGGGAAACTAACAACTAGAAAGGTGTTGCAATCAGGCTATTGGTGGCCTACCTTATTCAAGAATGCATCACTTTTTGTAAAAGGATATGATGAATGCCAACGTTACAAGATCACGCAACGGAAGGATAGGATGCCCTTACACCCTATTAAAGTGAATCAACCATTTGAAAAATGGGGTTTGGACTTTGTAGGCCCAATTAGTCCGGCAGCTCGTAGAACTCAATCTCGATATATTATCGTTGCCACTGACTATGTAACAAAGTGGGTGGAAGCCAGGGCGACACGCAAGGCTGATGCAAGGTCTGATGCAAGGTCAACTGCCAAGTTTCTCTTTGAGAACATTATTACAAGATTTGGTTGTCCCTTTGAGATTGTGAGTGACAATGGCACTCATTTTATAAATGGAGTGATAAAAGAACTCACTACCAACTTCATGATAGCTCACCATAAGTCCACGCCTTATTATCCACAAGCAAATGACCAAGCTGAGAGTACCAACAAAACTCTCATCTCCATTTTGACAAAGAAAACTCTCATCTCCATTTTGAAGCTTATCGCACATATTGGGATTTGAAGCTGACTTCAGCCCTATGGGCTAATCGTACTTCTTACAAAGTGGCTATTAATTGTACACCATTCTAAATGGTATATGGCCAAGAAGCAGTTATGCCATGGGAGTTTGTAATTCCTAGTCTGCGTGTAGCTTCACAAGAAGGTTGGGATGGTAACCCTTTCGTTGAGCGCTTATATATCCTTGAAAGGTTCGATGAAGAAAGGCAATTGGCTGTGCAAAACGCACTTGTGGAGAAAGATAGGAGGAAGAAATGGTTTGACCGTCATCTAAAGAACAAGGATATCAATGTCAGTGATAAATTCCTTATGTATGGAGTGCGTAACGAAAAGAAAAAGTTAAAATATGCGAGAAAAGGACCATATAGAGTATGTGAAATCACCCCACAAGGAACCATTCGTGTGGAGACTCTTGATGAAGTTGAAACCATCGGGTTCCAATTGTAGCATATTTAAAAGATATTATGATCCTTTAAGACAAGAGGAACTACGTGCCATCCATAAAAAAAAGACAGCCAAGGCACAAACAGAATTGAAGAAGATATAAGCTCAAGCTGAGGCTAAAGAGCGATAACAATGCATAAGACGCCAACGAGAGGCCAACCTTGGAGTTACACATGCATTCCACATTGAAATAAAGGATGATTGGTTGGACTCTGACATACCTCTACGATACCCTATTGAGCTGAATAGCACCTATGAAAAAGTGCTATGTAATGCTTTATTGGACACGGGTGCTAAGTATAATCTGTTGTCATATGGAGTGTGGTGTCAGTTGGGAAAGCCACCTCTATTTGGGAATATTATCCATGTCAAGGGTGTCAACAAGAAAAAAACTACGGTTTTTGGAATTTGGTACACTTCTGTCAGTTATGGGGTTGTAGCTCAAGACTTTTTGGTCATGCTTGCTAGAACTATGGAGGGTAATATAAACCTAGGACGCATGTGGATGATAGCCACCAACGGCACTATTGATTGGGAGACTGGGGATGTCACAACGCAGAAACCAACTCTTAGCCCTGCCACTCAAGCCATAGTCCCTGAGATATTGCCTCTTAAGGAAATAAAACCCAAAACATTGCATGTCCAGGAGGTTGAACCATATGTCCCCATAGACCAACTCTCTAGAGCTTCAATTGCTGTAGTTGAAATAAAGCTTGAGACACACAAGACCCATCCTAATATAACAAACAAAACATACAAGTGGACCCCTAAAGCTTCTTTAGTGACCATAGCTAGTGCTAAAAGACAGGAGCATGGTAAGAGACGTCCCACTCGCCCCATGAAATGTAAAGAAACATTGCGTTGGATTTTTAAAAAACTATTGGAAGCCCAAGGCTACTATAAAGGAAATGATCAAATCTGGGTGCCAAAACCAAGATAAAAAAGTAAAAGAGCAAGAGCCACCAAACAATAATGTGGAAACTTATAAGTTCTATACATAACACAAAATCATAAAAACACATGATGCACAAGAACACGACCCTTGTAATATTTGCACTCTAATCATCATCTATCTGTGTGTATAGATATGGCTAGTACGCTAGAGCCATCCACTCCTGCCTTGGGGTGAGAGGTACCCTCGTTACTTTCACAAGTATACACATGGTCTTTTCGGTGCTTGCCCATGAATCTTTTCGATGCTTGCCTGTGAATGGGATTTGGTAGGTACGCTAGTATGTGAGAGGAATTTCGAGGAGTTAGAATGGTTGATACGTCTCTTGACCACGACTGATCCATTCATCAACTATACTACTTCCTTTTATCTATGCTTCCACATTTACATGTTTGCATCTTGTCATTTGAATTCTAACAATGCATAAAATTTATGAAGTTGTGACATTGCTAATTTAGATGCTATAATTTTTTCAAACTTCTAGTACCTTGTTCTTCTCTTTGAGTTTGGTCTATTAATTGGCTTTAAGTAGACATCAGGACTTTAGGCTAAACTAAGCCACTCATTTGCCGACTTTAATTCCTAAATAGTCTGTTAATTGTAGTAACTTTAGTAATGTTTTAGGCTATGAGAATATAGGTCTCTCTAGCTTATTCCACCTAATTGTGACTTGTGTTGTGGAAGTCCATGTGTTAAGCTGGTATTTGAGACCTCGAGTTTCCCGGCTAGTTTATGCTCAAGCTGGTATTTGAGACCTTGAGTCCCCCAGCTACTTGTAGCAACTATGACAACAACAAAAAAGAAAACAAAAAAAAAGTGAAAAAGAAAAAAGAAAGCAAATAGCACAAAATTCCTTGTATTTTATGTTGATCACACTTAAGTGGTATAAGTGACAAAATCACTAGTCCTTAGACCCCGACGAGCATTCCTAGGGTTAACTACTCTTCAATCAATATTTTTTAATTAACGTTGGTCAATCTAGTACTTACTTTAGCCCTAGCTCTTGTGTACTTCTCTTAGAGTCGACCTAATAGACCCTAACTCAATTGCATTTTATTCAGGTACTACGCTTGTTCTAGTTGGCAATGTTACAATTCATGAATTTATTTTTGCATTTCCTAAAATATCATGTATGCATTTCACTTATTGCACGCCTGCACCAGCTGCCTTTGAGCTCTCACAATGTTATTTTTCTTCTGACACAGGTACTTCTATCGTGGATCCCGATGCTGCACTGTTATATTCCGAGGACGAAATCTACATTAGGAAGGGGGGCATGTTAACCACCGGGGTCCACTTCTAATAGTCATGGGCCGGGCTTGTCGGTCCAATAGAAAAAGGGTAAGAGTGATCGCCGATGAGAGGCGCACTCTAATTGGAACATTCAAGGGTTAGTTGGCTAAGCATGGGTGCACGAGCTCATATAAAAGTCATCTAAACCTAAAAATTGCTCATTCTCTCATTTGTGCAATTGAAGAGTGCTCTTGCTCCATCTCCATCTTCTTCTTCTTCATCTCCTTGTGTGTGTGTGTGTGTGTGTGTGTGTATGAGAGAGAGAGAGAGAGAGAGAGAGAGAGAGAGAGAGAGAGAGAGAGAGAGAGAGAGAGAGAGAGAGAGAGAGCATTACGACGACGGCACGACGGCAACAAGGCGGTTGAGCGCGGCATGGCAGTAGCTCCTTCTTTTTTGCGGCGAGGAATCCTCCACAAAGGCGAGCGTAGGGCGGTGAGTGACACACCCTTGCTCTCTTGAGCTTTCTATATTAGTCTGGTTGTGTGCTTGCAACCATTTGTGGCTTGCACATAGTGTACGAAAAGTCCCTTGAATTGACACGTGCGATAGACGTGCACAATTATGCAAGAGGAAGATGACATGGACACTTTTCTTGTTGGTATCAAGGATACTAATGATGAGCAAGTCATTTCTGGTAGTTCACTTGTGCAGAATATTCTCCATGCATTGCCAGATTCTCTCCAGGCTTTTGCTACTACTTGGAGACTTATGACCCAAGGAAAACCTCAAGTTGTCAACTTTGATAGATTATGCACATTATTGTTGCAAGGGTCATTTTCAAGAAAGAACAGTGCTAGACAATGTGCAGTTGAACACGCTTTTGTTGTTGCTCAAAGAAAAGATTGTAATGGCAATGTAGTCCGCTCTCATGGTTCTTCGATGAGTAGCAAATCACATGTTCCTAATGCTTCTGCTCGCAACAGCTCGTCTAGAAATTCTGGTGAAAAGGGCAAGAAGAGGCTGGATCCACTACAAGTGCAACTATTGTAGAATCTTCAGGGAAAGAAGATTGTGTTGTTGATGTAGACGCAGAGTGGGCATTTAGTGTAGAGTGTACTTATGATCCTTTTTTCCCTGATGCATGTATGTCAATTGTTGTAGATTCACATGTGCGGTACTTTGATTGTGGTGCTACAAAGCACATTACTTTACATCATGACTTGTTTATTTTTCTTGAGTCTATCCCTCATGGGAATATGATCAGTCGTGCAACCAATGCCTCTTATCCGGTCAAAGGAGTTGGAAAGATTATGCTAACTGCTGCGAATGGCAGTTCTTTTATACTTATTGATGCACTCTATGTACCAAGGATAAAAAAGAACCTTTTGTCTACATCTGCGCTTGCAATACTTGGTCTTGTTGTCAAATTTGTGAATGAGAGATGTACAGTTCATGATCTCACTTTTGGTGCTGAGATAGTTGTATCTGGCATTTTGTGTCATGGGCTATATGAGCCCACTTTCTATGAAAGTGTGGACAGAATTTGCAAATGCCGTTGTGGATTCAAAGGTTGTCTAGATGCAAAAATTTGGCATGCATGTTTTGGGCATTTGAATTTTTTCAGCTTCCTGTGTTTGCAGAAATCTGATATGGTTGCTTCTTTGCTACCTCTTGAAGCACCTCCTAAGCATATTTGTGAAGACTGAATTTTGGGTAAGACGCAACGTTCAAATTTTCAAAAGGATGGTTCAATATGGGATACATGCAAGTTACAACTTGTGCATAATGATGTTTGTGGGCCTATGCAAACTCCATCCTTCGGCAATCACCTCTACTTTATGACTTTCATTGATGATTACTCCAGGAATGCATGTGTGTATCCGCTTAAAGCTAAGTCCAAAGTGTTCACGTGCTTCAAGAATTTTTGGCTATGCCTGAAAATGTCTCTAAATGTACTATGGGCACCCTTTGTTCAGATTGAGGGGGAAAGTATATGTCTCACAAGTTTAATGCATTTTTGGCTAATCGTGGGATAAAACACGAATGTATAGTGCCACATACACCTCAGCAAAACGGTGTTGCTAAAGGTTACTTATGAAGATGGCACGATGTATGGTCAAGGGTCAAGATTTTCCAGATTTTTTTTGGCTCGAGGCTATCATGTGTGTTATTTATGTACTTAACAGGTGTCCTACCAAAGCCTTCCAATCTATGACTCCTTATGAAGCATGGCATGATAAAAAGCCATCTATTGATCTCATGTGCATTTTTGGTTGTTTAGCTTATGCTTTGGTGCCATTAGGTCTCCCCAATCTCAGAAAAATAAAAATAATCTCAAAACACATTAAGTGCATAAGTGAAGGGTGAGTTTAGGAAATGAAAAGACAAATGAAAGTGGAAAGTCAACAGACATATGGTGGAAAGTCGAAAGACGCATGAAGATGGAAAGTCAAAAGACGCATGAAGATAGCAAGTCAAAAGACCTTTTGTGTCCATATAAATAGGCGTTTCTCTTATCCTTTATTTTTCCTTTAGCATTTTCTTCTCTTTAAAGTGTCCTCTCTCTCTCTCTCTCTCTCTCAATGTTGCATCCATCTTTTATAGTTAACACTGTTGCAGATCTACTCTCTTTAAAGTGTCCTCTCTCTCTCTCTCTCTCTCTCTCTCTCTCTCTCTCTCTCAATGTTGCATCCATCTTTTATAGTTAACACTATTGCAGATCTTCTTGCTTCGTCATTGCCCGTGGCTACGGGCTATAGACTAACGCATCACTCTTGTTGTTGTTGAGGGAATATTTGAATTAGGAATAACTTTTAATTTTTTTGAAGCCATTAGTAATACCTTTTAATTAAGTATTACTAATTCCAAAGCCATTAGTAATACCTTTTAATTTTCTATGCTTTGGTGCCATAAACGTAGCATAGAAATTAGATGATAATGCTATTAATGGTAGTTGCAAGGAACCCAAATTTTCTTGCTTGCACAAACCACATCGAGGCATTATCACTATGTTAGAGAGACACTGTCAATGGGAGAGAGTAGCTTGGCTTATGTGCCGACACAAGACAACCTTGTAAATCTATTTACAAAGGCATTGCCTCATGTGAAGTTTGAAGCTTTCCGCAAAGCTTTGGGTTTGCTTCCCTTTGTGGATTAATCATGTCCTCAAGGCATGGCACTTCCCTATACACTATGTGCTAGCTCTCGTTCACTGCATCACTCTGAAAGGGATTTGTTACTATATATGTGGTAGGATGTGTGTGAACACACTTAGGACCACAGGGACATTTTTTAATCTCACTAGGAGGTTTTTTCCCTCATGCATTGTACATACACCCATCATTCCATTGGGCACTAAGAAATATAGTCTTCATTGTGTGCCTTGAGCTTCTTCATCTTCTCCAAGTTGTGTGTGTTTCCTTGCAAACCTAGTTCCAATAAAAATGAGCTAGGAAAAATCCCTAAATTTGTGGAAAATTTCCTTTGGGCTCAAATTACACATTGAACCTCATTTTTCCACTTGGAAAGAACTTTAAATGCATCATTTATGGCTACATACAAAACCTGCACTTTTTTGGACGAGACTGTCCGCATTGAACTTTCTAGGTGAAACAAATGTTCCATCTCCATGCACTTGAGATATGTATATCTCTAAACCAAATTGGACACGTTTTATGTGAAAAAACAGGCCATAGTGACATGTCTAAGGCCTTACCACCCCGGTAAGGTATGTACACATGACTACAGCCATGGCATCCAATTTCACATATATGACATTATCTACATTGTAGCGTTTTGTCCCACATAGCAAAAGGCATAAAATTTGAGGTGAAAATTTTGATTTCATAGTATAAGCATGCCACAACACGACATTCAACCTCTCTAAACCTACACATCCTCTAGCATGTGCCACATATATCTCTTTGTAGGTTCAATCTTCATTTAAGTCAACATACATGTCTATTTCATCAGCACTTTCAATGAAATCCAACGCATCATTCTCTCTTTCTTTGTCCTCATACATTTTGACGTTCTTGTGATTCAAAGGGATATGCATCACCTCTTCTTTTGAAAAACTTGATTCTTTTCCTTGCAATATGAATCTTCATTTCTATCCCATTCAACTCATGCAAGGTATAAGTTGCACTCTTAAGTACATGCTTAACCACCTAAGAACCAAACCATCTTTTTGAAATCTTTCTTATTGTTTTGTGTTGGTTGTCAAGGATATTGTCATACACCAACACCCAATCACTTTCTATATTAGCTTTAGGTCTAAGCCCATGCTTCTTATCAAATCTACCCTTATTCTTTAGCCTTGCATCTTTTAATTGTGCTATTGCAATCTCAATATCTTGAGGCCTTCTTTCTAATTGTTTTATTGCAAAGCAAGAAGGTATTCTCTATTCATTTAATCTTCCCAAGGTAATATATTCCATGTGGGAATCACATCCTCAATCGGCATTATAGGTTTCTGACCATACATCAACTCAAAAGGCATATAGCTAGTAAACGAGCTATGATTTGTACAATCAGCCCATAAAGTGTTGGAATTAGGGTTGCAAGAAAACACACATAGCTTGGAGAAGACGAAGGAAGCTCAAGGCACAAAACAAACAATGTATTACTTAGTGTGCAATGGAAAGATAGATAACCCTAAAATGAATGGGCCATATATACAATGCACATGGGAAAAAACCTCCTAAAGAGGGGAAAAATACCCCAGCGGTCCTAAGTGTCTTCATACACATCACTACCACATGTATATGGTAACAAATCCCCCGTGGAGTGATGTGGTGAATGAGAGATTGCAGATGAGTAAAGATAAGTGTCATGCCCTGAGGACATGATCAGTCCACAAAGGGGAGTAAGCCCAAAGCTTTGCGGAAAGCTTCAAACTTCTCATGAGACAATGCCTTTGTGAAAAGATCTGCAAGGTTGTCCTGTGTTGGCACATAAACCAAGCTGAACTCTCCTGCTGAGAGCCTCTCCCTGACATAGCGGTAATGCACCTCAATGTGCTTTGTGCGAGCATGAAAATCTAGGTTCCTCGCAACTGCCAATGTGCTCTGACTGTCAGTGTAGATAGTGTTGGAAGAGTCCTGTCCAACACCCAAATCAGCCATAAGGCGTCTAAGCCATACACACTCAACCGTAGTTGTGAAGATTGCCCTGTACTCAGCCTCACAACTAGAAGTGTCCACAGTAGGTTTCTTCTTTCTCAACCATGATATACATGAACTGCCAAGCATGAAACAAAAACCACTTGTGGAACTCGCGTGTCAAAACAACCAGCCCAATCTAAGTATGAAAAAGCATGTAAGTCTGGCGACAATGATCCCCCCTTGGGATAAAACGAGCCAAGATATAAAGTGCCACTCAAATAGCGAAAAATCCTCTTGAGAGCCTGCCAATGCTTAGACTCTAGGTTATGCATAAATTTGCTGACCTGTGAGATTGCAAACTGAATATCACCGGCCTCGTGTTGCATACATAAATGAGGCAACCAAACGGCAGTTTGGTAAAGAGTGACATCAGCAGGATCACCAGCATCATGAAGACTCAATTTCAAACTTGTTTCCATGGGAGTGGCAATAGATTTGCAATCCTCAAGTCCAAATTTACATAGCAATGTCTCTATGTAACTTTTTTTGACAAAGGCAATACCACCATCACACTGCTTAAACCGTATGCCCAAGTAATGATGCAACAACCCCAAATCTTTCATCTTGAAAGTAGCATTCAAATAAGCCTTAAATTCAAAAATATGTTTCTCATTGGGACAAGTGATCAACAAATCATCCACATAAAGAACAACAATGATAAGTACATCGCCCTCAAGCTTGACATACAATGTGCTTTCTATTGGACTGTTACTGTAACATTTAATGGCCTAGAAACTTGTGTGTAGCGGAAAATAGCATAAACATAGTGAGCATTTCATTAGAATAGATTCCTAATGAGCATAGCAAGAGCTCTTGGATGGAGAGAGCAACAAAAAGCACAACACCTAGTTAGATAGACATGAACAATACTTCAAGAGAGAGAGAAATTAAGCTATTGACAACAATTGAGGACCGGATTTACATGGAGCCAGTCCCCCCTCCAAAAGGTTTTGTATTATAGGTTTCCCCCATCAAGGGAGACATTTTACAATTCTTTGTGTTCCTTCAATAACTAGCTAGTGCAATGAAGATGAAAGCTTCAAGTACTAAGCAAACACTTTAAAACACAACATTAATTCCTCATTGGTCTCATACCCCAAGACCTCACACACCTTCGAAGATGGTGAGAGCTAGCGGGGTATGAGAGTAGATTGAGAGGAAGAAGGAGTATTCTTACGAGAAAGAAGTATATCTCCTCACATAATCACTCATAAAAGCTTAGCATAGCTTAGTAATTAGCATGGTAGAGGAGATGAACATGCATTGAAGCTTGTATCTTGGTTGGATTTGCATCACAAAAGGCAAGAGTGTGTCTATGTAGGCCTCCCTTCTCACAAGCTTGGAGTAGATGAAGAGCTTTCCATTAAAGCTTGAGAAGGAGATAGGATTTTCTTGCTTCACACATGAGCTAGTGTGAGTGTGTGTGGAATAATGCCTCACAAATCAGCCCCCTCTCTCATCTTGGTCGACCCCTCTTGCTAATTCCTCTTGCTGGTTTCCCATTGGACCTCTCCAAGCTTAGCTAATAGGGATTAAGTGGTCAAATGAAGAGCCTTGTGACATGTGTCCCTCTTTCCCCTTTAGTGAAAGCTTAATTAATTATATTAATTCTATTAAATCCCCATTGGACCTTTTCTCCTTCTGGCCAATAGGAATTATGCAACCATTGGGCTGCTTTAATTCCTATTGGACCTCTTGGTAGGCTATCCAATAATCATCCAGGAGACTTAATTTTCATTGGTTCTTTTTATAAAGTGTTTATAAATTAATTAGACTAAATTTACTCTAGCCTAATTCTCATTGGTCGGCCTCTATGGTCATCCAATAGGATTTGAATACTCTTTGGGGGCAACTGGGCTAGGAACGTGACATGTGTTCACTATGCCCTTTGTGTAAAGGGGAGCCTTTGAGTGTGTGTGTGTTATCTCACCTCTTTCTCTCTCATCTCCTACCTTTAGCACTCGCCCCCTCCCATGTAGGGATCTAGGAAAACTTTGTGTACACTTACATAGCATCCAATGTCCTTAAGCTTGACCATTTGGACTTACCGGACATACTCAATAGTGG
Organism: Adiantum capillus-veneris; assembly: GCF_014529385.1. NCBI lineage: Eukaryota > Viridiplantae > Streptophyta > Polypodiopsida > Polypodiales > Pteridaceae > Adiantum > Adiantum capillus-veneris. The sequence continues at coordinate 124,621,922 of NC_140945.1, forward strand.
TAATGTCCTTTGGAGCACCACTGTCAAAATACCACACATGTGAATCTGCAACAACTGACATACATGCATCATGGACAATAGGATCATAAGTGCACTCTATACTAAATGCCCATTCTGCATCAACATCAACATCACAATCTACTTTGACAGAAGACTCTACAATCGCTGCACTTGTATTGGACCCTGTAGTGGATCCAACCTCTTTCTTCTTGGCCTCTTTTGTATTCAATTTCAGACACTGCTTGATCAAGTGATCATTTGCTTTACAATAATGGCAACACATCTTCTTTTTGCCCTTATCACGAGAATTACCAGACAAAGTGCTGCCAGCAGAAGCATTAGGAATAAAGGTTTTTCCACTCGCAGCAGAACCATAAGAAGTGGTTACATTGTTGTTCCCACCTTTTCTTTGAGCTGCAATAAAAGCCTGTTCAACTGCACGCTGCGTAGTCCTGTTTTTTTTGGAAAGTGACTCTTGCAACAGCAATGTGCATAATGCATCAAACTTGACAACTTTAGGATTTCCTTGGGTCATAAGTCTCCAAGTACTAGCAAAAGTCTGGTAAGAATCTGGCAAAGCATCAAGAACAGTCTGCACAGTGAACTGTCAGAAATGACTTCTCCTGCAGATATTAATTGCTCATTAACATCCTTGACACCAGCAAGGAAATTTTCCATTTCATCTTCCTCATGCATAGTCTTCGATTCTAGCTCTTTACGCAGCAATGCAATTTTAGCCTCATTGCGGCTTCCATAAAGACCAACTAGAATATCCCAAGCCTGTTTTGCAGATTTTGCTGAACGAATGTGAGGAGTAATGGTGCGTTTCACAGAAAATGCAATCAATGCATGAGCCTGTTCATCCTTTACATCCCAGCGAGCTTGTTCTGATGTAAGCAAAACAACTCTAATAGCAACATTCCTTGCAGCAAGACCTGCAACATCCTCACCTACATCCTCAGAACCAGGACATACATCAATGCCCTGCACAATATTCTAGACACCCTTTGGCACAATAACATGTTGCATCATGTAAGCCCACATAGGGTAATTATCCCCATCCAATCTGTCCTCAACAGCAAACATCTTGAAAACATCTGTGCTATTGTCAGCCATGGTGGTAAATGCTGCACCTGATGTGAAAACTGCCCGAAAAGAGGATAAATGAAGCAGGAACAACATGTTCTATATAGCAAAAACTGTAGAAGACTGTAAGGGACCTGTTATGCAAAAAAAGGCACCGACAAAATTTCTGTACAAAATGAAAAAATAGCATGTGCAGTACTACCTGTAATGAAAACGGAGGCCGATATGAGCCCGAATCAGAAATCTGAGCAGATTCATCTCTATGAGCTCTCCCGAAATTTTTGTCGACCTGCGACGAACGCTCGCCAAAGCTCAAGAAAGTGAGTAGGCGTGTGCTGGAGCAGTTGTCGACTAAGCCCGAGAGGATGCTACCTGATCTTGCACTAAGCACGGGAGGATGCAACCTGCTCTGATACCAATTGTTGGAATTAGGGTTGCAAGAAAACACACATAGCTTGGAGAAGATGAAGGAAGCTCAAGTTACACAACAAAGAATGTATTACTTAGTGTGCAATGGAAAGATAGATAGCCCTAGAATGAATGGGTGTATATATAATGCACGAAGAAAAAAACCTCCTAAAGAGGGAAAAAATGCCCCGGCGGTCCTAATTGTGTTCACACACATCAATACCACACGTATATGGTAACATAAATCATATGGCAATAATCTAGGCCACTCTCCCAATTTTCCTTTGTAAGCCTTAGCCAAAGCATTAATGATAGGAGGATGCCCACGTTGTGATTTACCGCTCCCTTTAGGATTGTATGCAATAGTGAGAGCAAGTTTAAAGCCTTAACCTAGAGAAAAATTCCATGGCTTTTGTCGGCATCCAGCTCACCCCTGTCTACCATTATTTTCCCAACACAACCAAACAACTAAAATCACATCATCCAAGAGGAACTTACATATCCCTTCCATGCTTTTTGTTCTTAGACCATGACCTTCAACTTGGTTAGTTAACTCTTCTCGTGCAAGAACTATGTATCTCACTTGCCATAAGCCCAACGACATTGTAACTAGATCTACTACCCATGTATAATGCATGGCTAGTGGGTAAGTAGGGTGAAACCCATCACGGTGATACACATTTGAACAAATTTGACAGGTTTCACATGATTTCACAAAGTGAGATACATCTTTATACATATCTTTCCACCAATTCCTCTCTTTTGATTTGATATATTTCATAAGATTCCACGAAGTGAGGTACATATTTATACATACCTTTCCACCAATACCTCTAGTCCCAGCATAAATACTCTCTTGAAACTTTTTTCTAAGGTCCTTTTTAGTGTCCTTATCATTCACAATCCTCAATACCATCCCATTTCTTTGTTTTGGATGCTTCCACAAGTACCCATATTTCAAAAAGTATTCCTTTTCTGTGTATTTTTTTGAACTCTTGATAAGAACGCCCCTCTTGCCTTGTCAAAGTGCTCAGATAGCGTCCAATGTGCAACCCATCACCTTGATATAGTTCCTCTATAAATGACTCAAGTTTATTTGAAAAGCAGACATGATCACCCTTGGAATGAGTGCTACTATAAATCCTCATGGCTACATCGTCACGCTCAACAACCATTTCTTTGGTTACCATATACATGTCATAATGGTGCGTGTGAAGACACTTAAGACCGTCAAGGCATTTTTTCCCTCACTAGGAGGTTTTCCCCCGGGTTATTGTATATACGCCCATCACTCTAGGGATATCTTATCTTTCCATTGCACACTAAGTAATATACTCTCTATTGTGTGCCTTGAGCTTCCTTCATCTTCTCCAAGTTGTGTGTGTTTTCTTGAAACCCTAATTCCAACAATTGGTATCAGAGCAGGTTGCATCCTCTCGAGCTTAAATGCCAGCAAGTCGCAAATGAGGCAAAAATTGCATTGTTGCGTAAAGAGCTAGAATCAAAGATTATGCACGAGGAAGATGAAATGGACACTTTCCTTGTTGGTGTCAAGGATATAAATGAGGAACTTATTTCTGCAAGCAAAGTTATTTTTGATAGTTCCCTTTTGCAAACTATTCTTGATACTTTGCCAGATTCTTACTAGACCTTTGCTAGTACTTGGAGACTTATGACCCAAGGAAATCTTGAATTTGTCAAGTTTGATGCATTATGCACATTGCTGTTGCAAGAGTCACTTTCCCAAAAAAAAAGGGCTAAACAGCATGCAATTGAACAAGCTTTCATTGTTGCGAAAAGAAAAGGTGGTAACAACAATGTAACCACTTCTCATGGTTCTTTAGTGTACAATGTACTTTTGATCCTATTGTCCATGATGCATACATGTCAGTTGCTACAGATTCACATGTGTGGTATTTTCATACTGGTGCTACAAAGCACATTACCTCACATCGTGATTTTTTAACCTATCTTGACTCTGTCCTTCATGGGAATCGAGTCACTTGTGCCAACAATGCCTCTTATCTGGTTCAGATTGTGTTTACGGATGAAAATGGCAGTTCTTTCACACTTGTTGATGCATTGTATATACTTGGGATCAAGAAGAATCTTTTGTTTACATCTGCACGTGCTAGACTTGATCTTGTAGTCAAATTTGTAGATGACATATGTACAATACATGATCTCAATTTTGGTGGTGAAATTGTTTCATTTGGCATTTTATATCATGGGCTATATAAGCTCACTTTGTATGACAAGTGTGGGTAGAATTTTGCAAATGCTGTTGTGGGTTCAAAGGCTATTTCAGATACAAAACTTTGGCATGCACGTTTCGAGCATATAAATTTTTCCAGTTTGCTACGTTTACAAAAATTTGTTATGGTTTCTTCTTTGCCGCCTCTTGAAGTACTTGTCAAACATGTCTGTGAAGGCCGTCTTTTGGGTAAGATGCAGTGTTTGAAGTTTCCAAAGGATGATTCAATTAGGGCCACATGCGGGTTGCACCTTGTGATAGTGATGTTTGTGGGCCCATGCAAACTCCGTCCTTGGGTAATTACCTTTACTTTATGACTTTCAATGATGATTACTCTAGGCATGCATGGGTGTATCCACTTAAAGAAAAATTTGAAGTGTTTATGTGCTTCAAACAATTTTTGGCTATGGCTGAAAATGTCTCGAAATGTACTATGGACACTCTCCGTTCAGATCAAGGGGGGGAGTATACGTCTCATGAATTTAATGGATTTTTGGCTACTTGTGGGATAAAACACTGATGTACAATGCCATATACACCTCAGTAAAAACGGTGTTGCTGAGAGGAAAAATAGGTCTCTTACAAAAATGGCACGATGTATGGTCAAAAGTTAAGCTTTACCACATTCTTTTTGGCTTGAGGCTATTATGTGTGCTACTTATGACTCCATATGAAGCATGGCATGATAGAAAGACTTCTATTGAGCACATTCGTGTTTTTGGCTATTTGGCATATGCTTTGGTGCCACAAACGCAATGTAGAAAATTGGATGATAAGGCTGTCAAATGTATTTTTGTTGGTTATAGTGTTGAAAGCAAAGGTTACAGGTTGTATCATCCACAAGAAAAGCGTATCTTGGTCTCACAAGATGTTGTGTTTGTGGAAGATTTTGTTCAGCCCTTGCTATCATGCACTCGAGACAGTAATGAAAGCTCACAGGACATTTATGACACTTTGTTGCCTCTTTTCAGTGGTGGAAGTTCGAATGGAAAATGCCAATGAGGCAAATGTATAGCCTATGGGGGTTTTTGAAAATATAACAGATCATCTATTACTGATGTAGATGCACATGATGTACCTTGATGAGGAAAGGGCTGAGAATGAGCACGCTAGAGGTATGCCAGAATGACTGGTGCGTACTTTGCGTTATAGTAAATTGGATGCACCTTTGTCTAGTTGTACTCATTCAAGTTCTCACCATGTATCTTATGCATTACATTGTTATGCTTTGGCTATGTCTAGCTTATGTGATGTTGAGGAATCTATCTCTTTTGATGAAGCACAAAATTCTAAAAATTGGATGGTTGCCATGCAATCAAAATATGATGCATCTAAATATGATGCATCTAAAAATGACACATGGACTTTATGTGATTTGCCTCCTGGCAGAAAGGCCATTAGTACAAAGTAGGTTTACAAGTTGAAACGCAAGCCGAATGGTGAGATTGATTGCTATAAGGCTCGATTTGTTGCAAAGGGTTATGCACAAAAAAAGGCATAGATTACGAAGAGACTTTTGCTCTCACTTGCCGTATGACTAGTGTCCATTTTCTATGTGCATTGCGAGCTCATTTTTGTTGGGATGTATATCAGTCAGACATTGTTACTACTTTATTAAGTGGTGATATATTTGAGGAAGCTTATGTAATGCAGCCTCGTGGTTTTGTCATTAGAGGGAATGAAGATAAAATGTGCAAATGTCAGAAAGCTTTGTATGGGTTGAAGCAATCTCCTTGTGCTTGGTATGAGAAGGCTGACACTCGTTGGGTCAAATAAGGCTTTTGTCAGTCCAGCAGGAAGCAACATTGTATGTTAAGCGCGAGGGTGATGTACTTATCGTTGTTCTCTATTTGGATGATTTGCTGATTGCTGGACCAAAGGAGAGACATATTGTTGAATTTAAGGCTGATTTGAATGATACTTTCAAGATGAAAGATTTGGGGCGGTTGCATCATTACTTGGGTATACAATTTAAGCAGTGTGATGGTGCTATTGCCTTGTGTTAGACAAGTTACATAAAGACATTGCTATGTAAGTTTGGACTTGAGGATTGCAAACCTATTGACACTCCCATAGAAACAAAGTTGAAATTGAGTCTTCATGATGTTGGTGATCCTGTCGATGTCACTCTTTACCAAACTATTGTTGGTTGCCTTATTTATGTATGCAACACGAGGCTGAACATTTAGTTTGCAGTCTCACAGGTCAGCGATTATGCATAGCCCATGGTCTAAGCATTGGTAGGCTATCAACAAGAGGATTTTTTACTACTTTAGTGGCACTTTACATCTTGGCTTGTTTTATCCCAAGGGGGGGTCATTGCCACCAGATTTACATGCTTTTTTGGACTCAAACTAGGCTGGTTGTCTTGACACATGAGTGTCCACAAGTGGTTTTTGTTTGATGCTTGGTAGCTCATGCATATCATGGTTGAGAAAAAAGCAACCTACTATGGTCACTTGTAGTTGTGAGACTGAGTATAGGGCAGTCTTCACAACTACGGTTGAGTGTTTATGGCTCAGACACCTTACGGCTAATTTTGGTGTTGTGGACAGGACATTGCCAACACTATCTATAGTGACAATTAGAGCACATTGGTAGTTGCAAGGAACCCAATTTTTCATGCTTGCACAAAGCACATTGAGGTGCATTACCACTATGACAGGGAGAAGCTCTCAACAGAGAGAGACTATCTTGGCTTATGTGCCAACACAGCACAACCTTGCATATCTTTTCACAAAGGCATTGTCTCGTGAGAAGTTTCAAGCTTTTTAAAGATTTGGGATTACTCCCCTTTGTGGATTGATCATGTCCTCAGGACATGGCACTTCCCTATACTCTATGTGCCATAGCTCGCGTTCACCACATCACTCCCAAGGGGAATTTGTTACCATATACATGTGGTAGTGATGTGTGTGAAGACACTTAGGACTGCCGGGGCATTTTTTCCCTCACTAGGAGGTTTTTTCCTCCGTGCATTGTATCTAAGCCCATCACTCTAGAGCTGTCTTATATTTCCATTGCACACTAAGTAATATACTCTCTGTTGTGTGCCTTGAGCTTCCTTCATCTTCTCCAAGCTGTGTGTTTTCTTGCAACCCTAATTCCAACATCTTCATTTTCATTCCTTGCTCTAGAAAGCATATCCACACTTGGATTATCTTTCCTAGCAATATGCTTAAATACTAGATTCAAGGACTTTGTAGGCAATCCATCTCTGCATAGCAATGTTGGGAGCTGACTAGCTTGTGGTCATTCCAGGAAGAGAAGAAAATCAGTCTCCACTATTACATTTTCTCCTATCAAATACTCTTTATCACACTCAGTGCTGTGAATACTCCCCATACTTTTCTTGTTACATGTGGACAATTGCGTTGATGGCCACTTCGCTTAGGACCTTTGCTCGAAATCTCACCACATATTTCTTACCATCTTTGTCATCTTGCCCAATTGGCCATCCAATTCCTGTGGGGCTAGTATCCACTTTCACAATCACACATCTTCCATATTCATAGTTTTCTTTCCTCAACGTTGGTAGCATAAGCAAAAACTTCTCTATTTTCCTTATGGCATGTGTATGCATTTCTTCTTATTAAAATTTTTGGTTCTTTCTCAAGAGTTGTTATGAAGGTTATGCTACATGTGCATAATGTGGAATCTAGATAACATAAAACACAACTTGCACCCGGGAACCTTAGTCACCATTTATACATTTCTCTTTCATTATTTGAATTACATCAATCTTTGACGGACAAGGGCTTACAATAAGAACTTCATTCATTCCAAACATTGAGTTTTGCCTAAACAAGGTAAGGTTCTTCCAACCTTGACAAGATCTTATCACAATCAGTGATACAATTTTCCACATACTTACTTGTGGCACCCCCTTAAGTCTAGAGCCACATCTATATCACTTACATCACACCCTTTGATAGTCACATCATCAAGAAAGGGCATCGTAGTTTGAGGTATGAATTAGTTGCTCTTTGAAGTGACGTGCACATCCTTACCAAACCCAAAGGTGCCCTCATGGTAGTCTAGTCCTCATGGTCATCTAGTCTGTGCTTTTCATAGCTAACTGCCCTTCTTGCAAATGCCGCTACAAACTCATTTACAATTGGCCCTATACCCACATTCCTGATTGTTACCTTGACAAGTTGCATATCCTAGATAAAGCGTAAAGAATCATTTTTCTTTGGAACTGTGAACCACTTGTTTGAATATGGAGCATAAGAAGGCTCCAAAATACCCATCTTGATCTTTTCATTAAGCAACTCAATGAGTTTTTCCAAATGAGCCTTTGGAAATAGAATAGGCAACAAGTTCCAAGGTACATGAGGGTTAGTGAAGATTACCATAGGAGTAACTATGGAAGGATCAACACCCCTATCTCATGCGGCTCAAATGCAAAAGCCTCTTTGTGTTTGGAAAGCATTTCTTTAAAACATATTCTGTCAACCTCTGTCAAGTTGTCCTCACAGCCAACCTTTAACTTCTTCAAAAAATCCTACATAAACTTGTGCCCAATCTTGCTCGGGTCCATTAGGAAAAAAATGGACTCTCGATGGGCCTTGTAAAAATCCCTAATTTCAAGGAAGCCTGCCAAGATTAAGGGGGACAAAGACTTTGAATGGTGCTATTTTGGTAGGGTCTCCTCCACCTTTGACCCCTAAAAAGGTAGGGGGAAGGGGGAAGGGGGGGGTTAACCATTTAAAAAGTAGGGAAGGGGAGGGTAAACCATTTGAAAAGTAGGGGGGTAGGGTCTTCTCTCTCTAGCTTTTTGGCCAACTTGTAAGTGGCCTCTTAACTCTCCCATGCCACCTAAGTAAATCCGTGGGTCAAAGAGGTAAAAAAAATGACTTTTTTCAAAAACTTTCAAAAAAACTCTATTCCCCCCTAAAAAGTAACATATATACATATTAAAAAAAAGATTTTTAAGTTAAATTACTCATAATTCAACATTTTTTGAGTCCCTTCAAAACTTTTAGGAAATTCCCCCCAAAATTGAAAACTTTCCCTCCTAATCTAAGCTCCTCTCCTACACCCATCCCCCTTGCACCTGCACCTGCTGCTGCACCTACACACCTATCTCTCCATCCTTCAAGCTCCATCTCTCCATCCTACAATGCCTCTTGACGACGTGACCAATGTCCCAGCAAGCTCTTCACGCGGTAGGTCTCCAGGGCTTTTCCTACGCCTACCTCAAGAGTATGTTCCGACAAAGAAAACATGCTTGGGTACTTACCTTCAGCCAACGAACGCCGCGCTCAAGGGGAGAAGAATGTGGATCTCTGGACATACAGATGCTTGTATCCAAAGGATCCTTCTCTCAATGTTCATCCGTCTTTTACAAACATTCCATCACTGTTGCAATACATTGGAAATGGAGAGCAAGGTTTGTTGGGCTACTGCAAGAGACTCAACAAACACGAGATTGCGCGGTCCGAGATCTACTTGCGTCATTGGCAGTTGCTCAATGGGAGTTTCCACAATCTTCAAGATCAGATGCAAACAGCTACTAGTGCGCTTGAGGAGGCAAAGGTCACCATCACAACCAAGGAAAATGTAATTAAAAAGCTTGAGGATACTCTTTCACACATGAAGAGTGCTTCCATGGGAGGTAGGGTGAGGAAACGAGAGTTGTCCGAAATTCAGACTCTTGCACCACGTGGAGGTGCAAGAAAACGAAGGGTGACAGCTATAAGGTAACATGTTCTTTCCCTCATGTTGTTTAAGTCTAATACTGCTCATCATTGTTGTTTTGGGCAATAGGAACTTCGTCCAAGAAACGTGCGGCGGCGAGAATGCGTCAGCTAGGGCTACTTTACTTCGTTCTTGTTTCAACAAAGAGGATTTTATTGGGATGCTTGATGCTCCAGAGGCAAAACACTTGAAAGGCGCAATCACTAAGAGAGTTCTTAGTGATTTTTCTAATATTGTCACTGATCTAGATGTTCATGATATTTGTGATGCTGTTGGGATTAGTACGAAGGGCTATCAAGCAATACATCAAGTGTTAAAAGATGCATTAAGAAGTCGAGGAGTCACGGAAAACCTATTCCCACTTCCTCACAGAGTGGCGATTGCCAAGAAGGTGTCAAATGAAGATGTTGTTCATCGATTAGGGGACTACTTGTATATTGAAGACACGATGCCTCTTCAGCCGCTCCGTAGCAAATCACAAGGAAGGAAGGGCCGCGGGAAGGGAAGCGGTGCTGTTTCTAATAGTGTGTTGCGGACCGAAGGGTTTGTTTACACCAAATTCAACAATATCTTTGTGGACTTGATACGATTGCAGCAGTCCATGGCTGTTTTCTACAATTTGAGTGATGTAGGTTAGTTTAGAGTTGCCTACATTCTCTATGATGTGTCATAACATGCATTCTGAGGCTTTATATTGTTGGCAGTTCTTGAAGGCAAGCTTGTGTTCGTGCTGAAGTTGGATGAGTGTGTAATTGTTAAAGGGAGAAAGTTGGAGAGAATGAGAATCACGCTTATGAATGAAGCCCTAGCTTATGCCAAGCAATCTTGCAGTTCGAGTGAAGCGACAAAGCCCTCTTTTAGTGTGCAATCAGAGAAGGATATATGGTGGCTTGGTGCAATTGAAGTTCCGAAAGAGACACATGAAGTCCTTGCATGGATTTTCAGTAGAATCCCATGGGTCACAGAGGTCATTAAAGCTCAAATAAACGGTGAGAAGCTCATGGTTCCAGGACGTGGAGAGTTTATGTTGAATGGCATTTAGGTGGTGATCTAAAGACCATAAAGTGTATGCTTGGATGCAAACAAGGTGCAAATTATTTACTTCCCTGTCCATTTTGTACGAAAGGGCACAAGACAAGTCAAGCAACTCAAGTGGAAGGTTAGGACGAAGATAATGATGACCATATAAATAGGGAGTGGCAAACTTCGGTTCTTTCATGTGATATGCTGCAGGTGCCCAATAGGGATAGCAAAGATCCTGGGTGGAACCCCATAATTCCCTTCTCCCTCAACAATGTTCACTTTTGTACATTGCATGCATTTATGCGAATATTTGATAGGATCCTAAAGCATCACATTGATTATGCTTTCACAATGAAGCCCCTTCAACGGTCAAAAGACTCCTTGCAGGGGGTGGAGATGCTCCTTAATGAGATTGGATGTCACCGATCAAGGGTGAACATTGTAGCAGAGACTTGTAGGGAGAAGACATATGAGGTGGCACAGAAGGTTTCCATGAATGGAGCCAAGGCACGTCGATTTTTCAAGAAGATGTCAAAGTCTCCAATGCACGTATCCAAGGCAAGTGTCGATCTAGAAAGTGAGAAGCCATGGGAGTTGTGGAAAGATTTGTGTTCATGCACGACGGACAAAGATCCCAATGTGGAGGTTGCTAACCAACGCAAGCTAGTATGGTCATCCTTTCAAAAGGTTGTGCAATTGATGAATCTTTCAAGCACCACCGTTGAGCAGCGAGAGGAGTTCAAGAAGGTGCTTTATGAATTCACAAAGGCCGCTAAGGACGGATGGTTTGAAAGCAAGATTACACACTACATGGTTTGTTTTAATGGACTTAATATATATGCAATGTTTGAAAATGCAACTTTTCTATTGGCTTATCTCCTTTTTGGTTGTTTTAGCACATTCTCTATGCGCATGGTGCATACTTCATGGACCGCTATGGTTCGCTTGATATATGGACTACACAAGGCATGGAGAAGTCCCACTATCGAGCAAAAGGAGTCTACTTCAAGAATACTCGGCATGGTGGTGGTAGTTCACACTCCAACTACCTCCAAGAGATGTTTAACTGGTTTTTTAGGCACACCTTTGGGAGAACTCGTACTATTGAGAAAGCAAGAGAGTCGATGTTAGCAAAGCAGTTATGCAACGCCTCCCGTACTACAGCATCCGAGAAGTGGAAATGCTCGCGAGCGTCCCTGGGCCATGAAGCTTGGCGTGCAACTAAGTATCGAAAAGGCAGCGTTTGGGCGTCGCGTCAGCCATCTGCATAATCCAGGTTTAGTTGTTAAATTCAATTGGTTTATTTGAGTTTCACTCAATTGGCCGCATAGTGTAAAAGGGCCCAAATCTCAAAAAAACCTATTTAAAGGTTGAAGGCGCTCATTTTGTCATTTTCCCTGCTAGGTGCTACTATGGCAAGAACAAAACAAACGGCTAGGATTGCATATCCAGAGGGGCCGGATGGCCAACGACTCAAAGGTACAGCAACAGAAGCTGGAACTTCACAAGCTCAAGGGGAAGTCCACACAGAAGAAGCTGGAGCTTCAAATCAGCATGGCCAGTCCTCTACAGCTGCAAAAGAGAGAAGGAAGCATCGCCTTGTTGTCTATTCATCGGACTCCAACGATTCTGATGGTTACAGGGAGGATGAGAGCGACCAAGGCAAAGAAACAAACAACCAAAAGCAACCGTCAGAAGGCTCCGAAGAGACGTAAACGGATGAAGATGCCCCATGGGTTGGCGTCCAAATACAAACTTATCAGGTTCACATGTCTATTGGGGGTAAGACACTTCCTAAAGGGAGTGGACCTACACCATCACATCCGGTCAATAGTGAAGAGCACGAATTAGATGGAGAGTGGGTGGAATCAGATTATGAGGTGTTGGAAGTGCCAGTGCAAAAAAAAAAGAGAAAGAGCATTTTCTACAAGAAGAGGAAGCAAGCTGCTCCGACTCGTACCAAAAATGCACCTCCACGTCGACCTTAGAAGGTACGAAAGCGCAGCCGTGATTTTGCAGAGATTCGACACTGTCAAAAGAGCACCGAGCTCTTGATTCGGAGGGCCCCTTTTGCAAGGCTATGCAAGGAGGTTTTGCAATTGTACAACACTCAGTTTCGGATGGGCGCCGTGGCCATAGAGGCAGTCCAAGAGGTAGCAGAGCAATATTTAACTAGCATATTCAAGGATTCTAACCTCTGTGCCATCCATGCAAAGCATGTAACCATTATGCCCAAGGATATGCAGCTTGCTCGCCGTTTGCGCCATGAGGAGTAGCTTGTAATTAGGCATCAAACCTTTTTGTATTTACGGAACTCCAAGATTGGGAAGAATTTGAATACAAGCGTCTTTTGATTGTATACCCCACTCTGTGCATTGTATTGGGAAGAATTTGAATATAAGCTTCTTTTATTGTATACCCCACTACGCATTGTATTGTTTTAATTCTGTACCATGCGATGTAGCACTGGTCCAAGTTTTGTCTACCTTCTATTGTATGTATGTAGCACTGGTCCAAGTTTTGTCTACCTTCTATTGTATGTAGCCATTAGCTTGTTATTGTGAAAAATTGCCTACGTTTAGCACCTTGGCTAAGTGGGACATGCACTTCCTGATGTATTCATGCTATGTGACTCACTATTGCATGGAAAAAGCATTTACAAAGTGTTGAAAATGGCATGGAATGCCCCCAAACTGGCTGCCACAAGGGTGCTCATTTGGGGCTTCCAGAGGCCTATGGATGGACACAATGCGCGCCCTTGTGGCAGCCTTTTCTAGTGCTTTCCAAACACTTTCTAGTGGTTTCCAGATAATTTTGACAAGCAATAAGTATGTTTTGTTTGCTTCAATGCTTCAATTATCATAGATGCTTCTGGCAATCATCCCCCCTTAGTCCATGTCAGTCCTATACTCCAAAATGGGCTAGATATTGCCACATAGTTTACTCTTCTGGTTTGTTAATACAACATTAGGTATCTGGGGCAAGATGGGCTTAAGGTTACCTGGGTATGCATATCTTTCTGTTTTGCAACTGGGTATTAATGTCTTGTCACTCTGTTTTTCACCTGGCTATGCTCCTAGATGGGTCCAAAATCATCTGCCACAAGGGCGCACATTTGCACTTTTCATCTGCTGATGGAAGGCCCCAATGTGCGCCCTTGTGGCAGCATATTTTAGGGACTTCCAAGCCCTTTACTAGGCACATACGTAGCTTTGGAAGCCTAGATATAAGAAAGTATGCATTTTATTAATTTTAATGCCTGCCAAACCCTTTAGTAGTCATAGCAGAAATTATGGTGCTTCTCATACACAATGGAAGCCCAACATATAAGAAATTCAAAACATTGCAAGAAGGAGAGTCATAGACAGCAAAAAGTAGTTTCATTAAAGAAATCAATGCTTTACATGATATCCGGCTTTTGCTTTAGGATCTTTCGAATTACAATTTTCTGGCGCTTGGCCTTTTGGGGTGGCTCCCTGTTAAGTAAAGTGGTTGTGATTTCTTGGGTGTCATTAACCCCTACAGCTTGGTTCATGCCGACATGGGCAATAAGGCGCCCGCGAAAGTTAACACCGAAAGTGGATATTGCAAAATCTTTCTTTACAAGCACTACAAGGTTGGCCGTTTGGGCAAGTGTTGTTAAACACAACGCCTTGGAGAGTGAACGGAGAGCAAAAATGTTGTAGCGACCATTGGGAGAGTAGTCGGCATGGACAAACACCACGACACCAGTGGGAAGTGTGCCGAGGTAGTGAGCAAGTGCCGCTTGAGGTCCGAACGGCGTCCTCCTCCCCCCTGACCGTTGCGCCCAGGCGTCAACCTCTAGAACATCCTACAAAACATAGGTTGTTAAGGCGGTTACGCCGCTAGCGGAAGCTAAATAGCGAGAACTCAACCAACAACAGAATTTGTCAGACGAGGACGGAGCTTGACCCGCAGGCGCATGGAAACAACTAGGTGGGTGTCAAATCACCTACTCGACCTTCTAATGACAATCACTACTAAGGAAATCAAATCTAAGTTCTAAAATACGCAAGTGACTGAAATCCGTACTACGAACGAATGCTATACGAAACAGGATCTAGAATCATCGAATCGATCTCAAACTCAAGGGGAAGTCTATGCACTAGGTAAGAACAACACCCTAAAGACTTGAACTGCAAAATCAACCTATAACCACTCCGTGCGGTAAACGCGTATGAAGACAGGCCGAAAAATACAGGTGACCGAAACTTGACCCCGATGGTACTAATGTGTAGCTCTACTCGTTGTGGTTCTATAGATATGCTGCACGCTCTATTTCGACACACGAGTTGGAAGAAAACTCACACCGAAGCTCGTAGGAACTTACCACACGTAGAAGCCGATAGCGCGCACTCTTGGTATCTGTGCGTAGCTCTCACCGTTGCTAACACAATGGCGGTGTCGCTTCTCCAATGGCAGCCCCGTAGCTCGCGTAGCAAGGAGATAAGACTCTCTCTCTCTCTCTCTCTCTCTCTCTCAGACACAGTCACGGCGCTCAAAAACTCACTTTGATTAATGATTGAATCCCCCTTAGGTTACAAAACTTTGGCTTATATACCTCAGCCTTGGAGGTGAGAACATCTCTAATTATTTACATCAGCAGGTGAAATTACGTCGGGATTACAGACTGGAAACTCAATTGAGTCCCGTTACTTAGTGAATGGCTCAAATCAAAATTAATGTCGGAAAGACATTTATTACAATCAATGGTTACAAAATGATGGGTGTGAGCAAAAATGTGGGTGTGATCCTCTGCTGGCTCAACACTCCCCCCCTCCGCGTTCATGTCGTCCCTGACATGACTTTGAGGCTTGATCAATAGAGTCCTGTCGTCTTGAGCATCTGCAAATGTGATTCGTAGCGTAGGTTGCCGATGGTCAAGGTTGGGCCGAATATTTTGCTTTCGTGAGTGAAAAAGCCAGTGTAGAAAGCTTCTTCGAATGTTTGCATGTGGAAGCTAGGCAAAAACATAATTCTTTGGTATAAGAGATGTAACACCTTTGGTGATGGCTGCAATGAAAGATCATACATCATATCCGTCACTGTGTCGGCCGTCGATAGTAGACTCGAGGTCGTGGCTTTATCTGGCGCGAACACTTCAATGCATGCTAAGAGAGTCCTGCAGATTTTCTTTAGCATCTGACACGAAAGGTCAGGAGAGCCAGTAAAGAGTTTGATGGTGCCCGTTAGGGTTTTCACCATGTAGGCTTTACCTATTCTCTCTCCTTCCTTTGGTCCTGGCATCCTTGGGTAATTAAGCCAATTTGGCTTCTTTTCTGCAATCCTGCCATGCTCTTTCCAGCTTCTGACTCTTGGCACCGGGCAGAAGGTTGCATCCTCCCGAATCTTTTGGAGCCTCTACCAAGTAGACGAGGTAGGCTGGGTATTTGTTCAGCCAACCCTTTCTCCATCTAGGTTGAGAATCTACAATCTTCTTTGATTGTTCATCCTTTGTGATGTCGCCTTCATAAAGAGCGACATACTGCTCCTCCTCTATTCTCTTTTTCGTCTTTATCACTTCAAATTTCATCAGAGGGAAAGGCAGGCTGGGTTGCATCCACTCTTCGTGGAGCACTTTTGTGTCTAAACCTTGAAGTCTAATGGAGATGAGGAGTCTCCTTTCCCATTCCATTTCCGCCTTGGCACTTTCCTCTGTTGACTTTTCTATTTGGTCGTGGAGCCTTTGTTCTTCTTCTTCAGAGATTCCTGAAGTCGAGGCCACTTCTTGAACTGGGGCTGGATCTTCAATTGTGGTTGCCTCTCCAGTTTCTGGTAGCTCTATGGCTGCTCCCCCTGCTTCTTCTTGTGGTGGCTCTGTTTCTCTTCTTTGTTGCTCTTGGAGGTCTTGGAGCTGTTTGCGGAGGGCCTCATTTTCTGTCCTTAGTGTTTGGTTTTCTGATGTGAGCCTCTCCTCTGCAGCCAATGATCCCTCCGCCATGTGCAATCTTTGCACTTGCTCTAACCTCAGCTCTCTTTGCAGACTTCTGACCTGATCTTCCAGAGCTGGTACGAGGGCTCCCTCTTGTTCTGTTCCTGCTCTGCTAGCTCTAGGGGTGGTCCTGAGTCTCGTGATTGTCCTTTCTTGAAGTTCGACTCTTTCCCTCAGCTCAATGAGCTCATCCTTGGCTGCCTCCAGCTCATCTTCTATTCGCTCCTTTGCTTCCTGTGAACTTGTTACCTCTCTTGAAGCTTCGGCTAGTTGGAGTATCAAGCCGTCTCTCTCGTTTTCTGCGTCGTAGAGTGATGCTTTATGACTTTCAGATTCAGTCATAGCATTCTCTAACTTCTTCTGCAACTCTGCTTCCTTTTGTGTTGCTGTCTCAAGTGCTACTTCCTTTGCTCTGGATCTTTCTTTAATCTTGCTGAGCAGTTCATGCACCATGTGCATGTCTTTTTCATCTTCATCTGTCAACTTGACAGCTCTTTCTGCCACCACCTCCAATGGCTTCGGCTCGTCCATTTTCTCTTTACTCTCCATTGTACCCTTTGTCTTTTCCTTCGTCCCTTTCCGATCATCTTGTTTCCGTAGGGATATCCCATAAACTGCCTCCAGGGCCTCTTCTTCACTGTATCCGATCGCTACCAGATCCTCATAATCATCTTTCTTTTGCTGAACTGGATCTATCTCCGTTTCCTTGGTCCCGGCCTCCGGCTTTTCCATAATTTCTGTTTCTATTTCTATTATGGTTTCCTCCACAATAATTTCCATCTTCTTCGGGCTTGGTACAACAGTAAAAGAGGGTTGATTGTCTTCAGTCACCTTGGCTTTCCCTTTGTTTGCTTGCCTTACTGTCTCTTTAGGTTCAGTAGACTCATCTATTTTTTTCTTCCCCTTGTCGTCCTTTTGCAGCTCAGCTTTTAAAAGCTGTACTTCCTCTTCAGTATAAGGCTCGACAGGTTGCTGCTCCAGTATGGCCTCCGACTCCTCATAAGCTCTAATATATTGATCATATTGATCAACATGTGGCCTGGCTGAGCTGGTTCCGACTTTACTGGGGTCTGGCACCCACATTTCTTCGAAGTCCCCCTTTAGAGCTCTTTCCGCTCTAAACTGCTCCACCAGCCTTTCCATTCTTGCGGCTTTTTGACTTTTGGTTTGCTTGGGATCGGCCTTCTTCTTCACTTTCTTCTTGAGCGGCTCGTCCACGGCCTCCTCAGGTTCTGAAACTATTTCTAGTTTTCGGCGTGCTCTTGTGGACGCCCTCTTGGATACTTCTTGCTGTTCTTCCTCCTCATCGGCTTCTCTAAGCCACTCATTCTGGGAGGGAATCTGTGGCCCTTGATCCCTAGCTCCAATAGCTTCATAAGCTATTCTTGTTAGGATTTCTCCTCCTCCTATGTACTTTGGCTTCTGGCTGTGCATGGCGATTACTTGCTCGTGGATGTATTGAGCATAGTTCACCTCTTTTGGCATGTTGCTCTTCAGTGCCCATGTGATGGTTGTCGCAATGGCATGGGGTGGTGTAGTATACTTCTGCGGTCTTTTACTGCACACATGGAAAAACTGGTTGTATAACCGGCAAAGGGTTGCCGCTCGTTGATCTGCCATATCTCCGTAGGTTGTATTTTGTTTCTTTGATCCATAGACCTCTATGGCCTCCCTTCTTTCTCTGACAGAACTCCCTTTGTTGTGCAGCTTCAATGCATCTGCAATGAGCTGTGGAGTGATCTGTACTTCAACTGTTTCTCCATCCATGGCTGTCAACGTGGCTTTCCCATCCTTCTGAATGGATGTTGCCAACTCATACACTCTTCTTGTGTCTACACCTGATGGTCTCGAGGTGAAGAACCTGTGTAAGTCAGCCTTTTCCAGGTATCTGCTGATGTTCTCTGATCTGCTATAGTCCACTAATTCTCGTGGGATCATAGGTACATCGACCGATTGCCCTTGAGGATCTCTGAAAGTCCCCTGGTAGATCTTTATTCCCTCTTTTTCTAGTACTGCTTCCTCCACCCAAGTCTTGGTTGGCTTGAGGGTTTCTATTGGAATATCAAAAGGTTCTGCCTCTGCAAGAGCATCCTTGATGGTTGGTCTTTTTCTCTTAGTTGCCGATGACTTAGCGGAATCCATGGATCCTGTAACTCCAATTTCAGAAGTTAGCGTCTTTTTAGTACTGAAAGCCGAAATGAAGCTTTTAACTATTCAAATGACTTGAAAATTGAAACATGAGCTATTCAGGGCCTAAGGATGCAATGTAGGTGAAATAATATGCAAACTGGGCTCAAAAACATGCTTGAGACATCATACGCGTATGATGTCTTTTGTGTCAGAATGACTTCATATTGGTTGTGCTTGTAGCTGATAGTGTATACATGAGTATCATATGCTTGGATTTGAGTTTGGATCCCATTTGGTCAAGTTTTGGCCAGTTTACTCCAGTTCAGGCTCTTGGCAAAATTTTAAAAGGGAAATGGATTTTATGATCCAAATTGGATAAAACTTGGTGGATTACTTTCAAATGGCATGTAGAACACTTCTGTTTGGTGGTTGAAGCCCTGAGGTGCCAAAATCACATAGTGAGACATCATACGCGTATGATGTCTTTTAGTGCATTTTTGGACCAATTTTTTCTATAAGCTTGGATTTGGCTTTAGATAGGCTTATTCAGTGGATTTATGAAGTTTGGATAGATTTTGGGCTAAAAATGGCTCTGGAGACATCATACGCGTATGATGTCTTTTTCATCAATTTTTCATGGGATTGGTTCTGTGGACTCTCCATGTGCTAGTGAAGGACTGTTTATACTCAAATCTTGGTTTGGACTTGAATATGTTGGATTTGGGACAAAAATAGGCTTTGTATGAAGGATTTTCTCTTAATTGGGCTAATGGGGTGATCCACTTGACCAAATGGTTCCAAACTTCATATGCAGCATGTATTAGATATATATAATGGATGTATGATGACAAATGAGCATTTTTGGCTCTGTAAGTGCAAATAGACATTATACGCGTATGATGTCTTTTGTGTCAAAATGGTGCTTTTTGGTTCCAGATAGCTTGTAGAGGTGTTAATCAACAATCCTACAAAGTTTCAATGAGTTTGGAGTTATTTTGACAAAATTAGGACCAAAAATCAATTTTATGGCCTACTTTGCGTCTTTTTGGTTTTCCTTGAGTTTTCTAACTCCAATTCTCATGATACTTGGTTCATAGGATGTGATTAACATGTGGAATGAGGCTATGCACTCAAATGTTGAAATGGATGTGAAAATCATGCTGTGAGACATCATACGCGTATGATGTCTTTTCTTGAAATGTTGGTCTTTTTGTGCAAAGAATGCTTTGTGCTAGTGCCCTAAGCCCTGCTAACTAGTTTTCAACTTAAAAAGTCATCAGTTTAGCTAAAAAGCCCCCTTATAGGCATTTCAGTCTCCGAAGTCGTCTTTTTGCCTTGGAGTTGAATTTCTTCAACTTTTCTTCTTGAGAGTTGCATTTCCAGCTCATTGGATATGTTGTGAAGCCATCTATTCGGTTGAACTTGACTTTGGCTCCCCGTTCTCCATCTTTCTTCATTTGGTTGCCCGAAAGCGTCTTTTTCACCATCGGTAAGTGAATCAGCTTTCTTTTGGGTTTTGCTTGCAAACATAAGTCATCCATGTATATTTTAAGCTGCTTGTGAAGTTTCATGTCATTTGGTCGTCAATTTTAGCCGTTATGCCAAAATGACGCTTTGTGTGTCCACAGCCGAATCGGTTGTTCCGACCTACTTTTGGTGGTCCAAACCTGGAGATACTCCATGGTTGCATTGCCCTCGATGTTGTTAAGCTTCTTGAGAAGTTTTGTGTCGTTCCGACAACTTTTTTCTGATTGCCTCTTGCAGGCTCTGTTGACCTAGGGTTTTTCCAGTCGTTCTTTCTCGAGCTTTGAGTGCTAGAAACTCATCTCCTATACTAGGGTAACCCACCTCTAAGTTCTTGCAAGGTTTGGTTAGGCGGTTATGCCCCTACCTAGCGTTCCTCCCCATTCCCCGTCTGCTCCTGTTTCTTGGTTTTGGTGAGTTTTCGCGACAAAAGTTAACGATAAGCATCAAAAGCTTATGGCAACGAGTCTACCTCTCATGTCTGGTGTCCTCTGAGCTCTCGTAGCAGTCGTAGAAGGCGGTAGAAGGCCGGATGCTCCTTTGTGCTCTTTGCTCTCTCCAAGAAGGTAATAGTGGAAATGAGCTTGATAGTGAAGTGAAAAATACTTAACTTCGGGCTTCCCGGATCACTTGTTACCAAATTTGACATGTGCTCCTATCTCTTCGTGAAATGCACTTTAGGATTTGAAATTTCTCAATTTGGACTCCGTTTGACCAGTTTCTGAGAAATCTGTCCACTTTGCCAAAATTCTGTCATTTCGGGCTTTCCGCAACTTTTTCAGAATTGTACCCAATTTTTATCCTGGGTTTCCCTTGTCATGAGGATCATCACCGTCTATTCTTTTCTTTTTTCCGATCTCATTTCACCTGCTTTTTTATTTTTCTTTTATTTTTATTAAGAAAATCATAAAAAATAAAGGAAAATAGCAAATTGAAGCCAAAAAATTCCAAACATACATGATAAATAGCTGGTAACCCTGTGTATATGAATATACACTTCTTTGTGATTTCTGACTTGGATTACCACTTTTTTCCACTTTTTAGCTCCAAAAACACTCTTATTTAGTGATATTTACACATATAGAGACCCAAATTCATCATTTGATCTCTTCTTGTTGCAAAACAAGGTATATAAGGGCATAAATATTATCAATATCCGCAATCAAACATAAAAAATTGCAAAATCATGTAAGACACTGCCCTTGTAATATAATTTTTGTTTTTCTTTGTTTTTTCCGCTTGTAGCTGCTTTGTAGCTCCTGTATACCTCCCCCCCTCCTAGTCTGAGTCCTCCCGGACGACTATGAAGTGTCTGTGGGTGAAGCATTGTAGTTGTTTTGGTCATAAGTTCCCAATGCAATTGTAGAGCGACGATACAACATTCTTTCCAATAAAGCTGCTCTTTGTTTGATTGAAGGATTGGTGGTCGGGTTTTGGGTTGGTTTTGGCACTTCGGTAGTAGAATCCGTAGATGGGTTCTTCATTACCTTGTTGTCTTTTTTCACAATCCAAATCTGCCTCCGCTTTGCTTGTGCTTGCCACAAACTCTTTGCGACCCAAACCTGTGTTGTTCTGTGTGTTGATTTCCTCGCCTTGAAATACCTAGGAGTTTCCGTTGATTGTATTGAAGTGAGTTCCTTTTTACAAATCTTTGGGATCCAAATTTGCTGGCTGTAGCTTTGTGCCGTCATGAACTTCTTTGGAATCCAGATCTGTTTCACTTTCCTTGATTGTCGGGGATCACTCTGTTGTCTGGTATTGAAGACTCTGTTTGTGTTTTCTGGCACCACCTTTTTTGGTCTCCATACCATCTTTGACTCCGTTTTTTTCCAAGGTTGAGCTGTTATAATATTGCTTGTCTTCCTTATCCACTGTTGAGAATTCCTCGTCGAAGAGTAATCCGGTTGTATAGAAACTTTTGGTTGCCATTGCTTCTTCTTTTTCTCTATTTGTTGTTTGCCCTTGTCCGTGGATTCTTCCTTTGGAGTTGGCTCTGTTCCTTTGGTGAACTTAACTGATTGACTTTCACCTTCGTATTTGATAAGCACTGATTTAGAACTCCAGTCAATCATTGCATTGTATTGCTTCTGCCATGGTTGTCCTAGCAATAATGGATGTTGTGTAGATTGGTCTTCAACCACGTAAAACATATGAGGATACACATATTGGTTAATCTGTATATGTAAAAACTGTGCATCCGACAGTTTTGATTGCATTCTCAGAGTAACTCTTTAACTCTTGCTTGGCAGTTTGTAGTTTAGTGTCATTTGTCAATTGTCTATACAAACTGAGTGAAAGTAGGTTAGCTTGAGCTCCTGAATCCAATAGTGCTCTGGCTTTGATTTGGTTGGTTCCTACTTTGCATTCAATGATGGGTTCTTCTTTGTCATTATCCATTTCTGTTATACTGACTGCGTTTATTCGTATTGCTCCTTCATTGCGCTGTTTCTGACGCAGTAGTCTTCTTTTCTCCATTCTTTCCTTCGCCTCGGCTTGCGCTTCCTCCTCAATCTTTTTCTTTTTATGGACACGCAGCTTTTCTTGATGTATTTTGAGAAGCATGTCTTGTGTTAGCGGCAACAGATACTTTTTCACTTTGCATCCACTAATCCAATTGGGCATTTCTTCTCTGTCTAATGTAGCAAGCTTGACGGCTCCACTTGGTGATAGATCTTTAATCACCAGAGGACCCATCCCTCGCTTTTTAAGCTTCTTAGCATGCTGTTTCAGAGTGTAAACTAGGACATAGTCCCCAACTTTAAACTCTTTAGTCCGCACATGCTTATCAAAAAATTCCTTTTGTCGCCTTTTTTGAGCGTAGATGGAAGCTACTGCTTTTAGGCGAAGCTCATCTAGCTTTTCCAGGTCATCTATTCTATCAGAGAGCTCGTGCCCTGTCCACTCTAGATCCTTAGCCACCCTTAAGGTTGAAATCAAGAATTCTATTGGCAAGATAGCATTTAGCCCAAAAACCATGTTATATGGGATCGTTCCTATGGATGTTTTATACGCCACCCTATATGCCCATAATGTTGAATGTAACTTTTGGTCCCAGTCAGTTCTCGACTCAGATACAATCTTCGTGAGGACCGTACATATGGTTTTGTTTGTTGCTTCAGCTTGTCCGTTTGCTTGTGGATGATACGGGGCTGATTTCCTATGGATTACCATGAATTCATCTAGAAGGATCTCTATCACTTCATTTATGAAATGTGTGCCTCGATCACTCACAATTTCTATTGGCAATCCATATCGTACAAAGACATATTCATATAGAAATTGTGCCGTGGTCCTCGCATCTGCTTTTTGAATTGCCTTTGCTTCGACCCACTTTGTTAGATAGTCTATAGCCACAACGATGTATTGTGTATGAGTTTTATATTCAGGAGTTGAAATGGGTCCAACATAATCAATCCCCCATTTTGCAAAAGCTCTTGCCCCCATCATTGGTCTAAGCAGCATATCATCTCTTTTAAGTGGTACTTTGATCCGCTGACAGTCATCACACCGTTTAACGTATTCCTCAGCGTCCATATGTAATGTTGGCCACCATATTCCTGTGGCTAAGACAAGTTTTGCTGTCTTATCACCTGAGAAATGGCCTCCACCTACTCCTCCATGAGCTTGCTCCAGGATTATCACATACTCAGACTCTGATGCGCAAATCCTAAGCTGGTTGTCTTTACCTCTCTTATAGAGTTGATCTCCTATTAAAGAGTAATCTCTAGCTTCTGTCTCTACAGATTTCTGACGAACTTTTGACGTTCCTTCTGGGAAAGTTCTATTTGTGAGATATTCAACAATATACTGACTCCATTCCGGAGCGATCATTATCTGATATAATGTCGAATACTCGGCTGGCGGTTTTGATGAACATACAATACATACAGTGACATATTCATGTACGCTTTCTTTCATTCCTGGCCAATAGACTCCCAATTGTAACAAATTCCTATATGTGTTCCTTCTTGAACAATGAAATGCACATTCCTGAACATGTGCTTCGCGCAGATATATACTATATTCCTCAGGATTGATGCATAGTCGTAAAACATGATCATTTCCCAATTGATACAACCTTCCTGCAATCAATTGAAGATTCTTGGATTGCTGAATAGCAATATGTTTCAGGTTGTATTCTCTTCTATCGAACTCTCCTCCATAGGTTAATAGGTCAACGACATTTTGAGACCACCTCGGTATCATTTCTATATTGAACAAGTACGCGTCTGGCATGTCGTCATCTACTCCTATAGGGTCTTCTCCATTCGTCAATCGCGAAAGATGATCAGCTCTAAGATGTGTTTTTCCTTTCTTTACTACTACCGTGAAGTCGAATTCCAGTAAGATAATGAACCATCTCACTATTCTCCCGGTATTGCATGGTTTATTCACTAGGTAGAGCAAGGCTTGGTGATCCGTAAAAAACACAAACTTGTTGGCTAGAAGATAATGCCGAAATTTCTTCACAGCATATATCATTCCTAATCCTTCTCGCTCTGTTGTGGTGTAATTCTTCTCTGCATGGTTGAGCTGTCGACTGGCGTAACAGATAGGAAAATCCATGTTTCCTTCTTCTGGCTGAGCCAGAATGCATCCTATTGCATATGCAGAAGCATCTATATGCACATGGAATATCTTCTCCCAATCTGGTGATTTCAAGACTGGAGCGGTAATGAGTGCCTCTTTCAATTTCTTGAATGATTCCTCACATTTCTCTGTCCATTCAAAGTTCACTATTAGCCTGTAAAGTGGTTGGCCTATTATAGCGTACATGTAAATGAATCGTCTATAATATCCACAATGTCCCATAAAGCTCTGTACTTGTTTCGCATTGGTTGGTCTAGGCATATCCACTATAACTTTTATCTTCTCTAAATCCGTGGATATTCCGTTTTGTGAGACAATATGTCCCAGAATTCTGCCCTGTCGGACCATAAACACACATTTCTCAGGATTGAGACAAATGCGATATGTCCTACATTTCTCAAATACTTTTCTTAGGTGTTCTAGATGCTCATCTCTCAGTAGAGAATGTACACATAAGTCATCCATGTATATTTCGAGAAACAGCCTTAAGTATTCTTTGAAAGCATGCGTCATCAGCCTCTGGAAGGTTGCGGGAGCATTGGTTAGACCAAAAGGCATAACCCGATAAGCATAAATTCCCCACTCCGTTGCAAAAGCTGTTTTATGTTGATCTTCCAGTGCTATGGCTAGCTGGTTATATCCTGAAAAACCATCAAGAAAGGAGTATGCTGTTTTCCCTGATACACGCTCTAGAACATGATCAGTTATCGGCAGGGGATAATTGTCCCTGATTGTTGCAGCATTCACTTTCTTTAGGTTGACACACACTCGGAGTTTTCCGTTCTTCTTAGGTACTACCACAATCGGAGATACCCAATCAGTGTGTTCAATCTCGTATATGAATTCAGCTTCCATTAGCTTATCTATTCTTCTTTGATTCGCTTAGCAAACGTATCATTATATGTGTATGGTCTCTGTCTGCTAGGCTTTGCGTCTTGTTTCAGTGGGATTGTGTGTTGGCATATCGATGGGTCAACTCCCTTTAAGTCCTTATAAGACCATGCAAACACATCCCTATACTCTCTGAGAAGACTCAAAAGTCTCTCTTCCTCGCCTGGAGACAAATCTGTGGCTATGTAGACCGGTCTAGGTGGCTCACCTGGAGCTGCTAAATCAACTTTTTTTGCATCCTCCGGTCCGTCATAAGATTCGTTCTCCTTCCTCTCTCGAATAGGTGGGGTTAATATCACCTTCCTATCCTCTATTGTGAATTTCCTATAGTGAGAGGGAACATCCATGTTTTCCTTGATTTTGGCGTTTTTGTCCTCTCCACTCTCAATTTCTGTAGTCCAAACTTCTTTCAGAGTTTTCTTGAGCTCTCTGTACTTGTTTCTACGTTCTAGCTTGGACTCCGTGTGTTCTCTGTTGCGCTTGTTCTTTTCTGATTTTTCTGTTTCAGTTTTCGTTCCATTATTTTGAACTTGATTTCTTGAGCCTCTTTTGTCTTTTCGTAAGCTCTTTTGATCACTGCCTCTCATTCTTCCAGAAATCTTATCCTTAACACAATCTTCAGCCTTTACTAGCATTAGGAATTGATTTTTTCCTCTTATTCTAGGCATCGGATTGGTTCTAACCCCTTTTGTTTTTTTCTTTGCTCTATAGTGTTTCTGGCGTTGTTTTGTTTGGTTCGGAAAATCATGAAATCGGACATCCGTTATAGTTTCTTCGTTTCCGCTTGAATTGTCCGTTGACTCGTTGTCTGCTTCATTTCCCCACTCTGGATGATTTGGAATGTCGTGAAACACCTCTTCTTCATCTTCTTTTTCCAGTGTATCGTTTTTTTCAGTTTCTTTTTCGAGTACAGTTCTCAACATGAAATACGGAACCACGTCGTACCCGTCCTTGTCGCAAAATTTCGTTGTGGGACCATCCGGAATTGCACAAACATCTAGGGTTGCTAGAATGTGTGTCCATTCTAATGGTTCAAACGTGTCCTCTGGAAAGGGTTCTCTTACATAAGTTTCGTCTTCGATAGCCCTTTCTAAAACACATTCTTCTCGTTTCAGACTTCCACATTTCGAAGCTCCACACATCCATAACTCCTTGGGTTTACCTAACCAAGCTGGAAATTCGGATCCCGCCAAAGTAGCTGAATCAAACTCCTCTACCGGTGTTCGGTTCACATCTTTGTAGCTATGGTCTTTCAGGTTCACACGTGTAGTGGTTTCCATATTTCTCAGGTATATGTGATCGTAGCCCCAATCCTGGACCATTTTCAACTGTCTCATGAATGGTCTTCCCAGTATGATATCATAGTTATTCTCCTTGCCAAAATCGACAATAGCAAAAGTATGTTCGTATTCAATGCCGCAAGAAGTCACTACAACTTTCTCTAATAACCCCATAGGTTTCTCCATGTGTCCATCTGCTAATTGGAGTTTCAACCTAGTCTTCCTTATTGCTGGTTTCCCCCATTTTTTCCAGATTTCTTTTGTAGCTATGGCTACCCCAACTCCGCTGTCTAGTATTGCCATTGTGTTCACTCCTTGGAATTCAACTGGTAAGGTTGTATTCCCCTCTTCACCTTCGCAATACTCTCCGACCTTGTTTAAGGGTACAGGCTTAGCGTTCTTTTGTGGCTTGCTCAGCTCCTCAATGCTCTCTTGCAATCTCGATGTTGGATCTTTTATCCCGAATTTCTCCAAGCATTTTCCTACAGTGGTCCACATATGTGGTCTTAGCCTCAAAAGCTCAGCTAGAGTGATAGTGCATGTCACTGGTGTTGACAAAATCTCTATCAATCCTTGCGTGTCCATGACTTTTTCTGATGAGATTTTTCGTAAGGGAAGTGCTCTAATCTCGGATTTTGCTTCATACTCTCCTAGTATGAAGGTAAGGTTTTCAGTGAATGAGGTTTGCTCTCCATTGTTCTAACAGAGCCCCCATCTCCCCAGTAAGATTGCAGATCCAAGTCTACTTGAGATCCTGCCTCAAATTCCACTATGGGAGGATTCCTGATGTCCCTTTCCCCATTTGTCTGATTAGCTTGGCAACTTAGCTCGTTTGCAAAGTTTGCCTCTCTCACTTGTTTCCAAAATTCATTGTAATCCTCGTCTCTTCCGTAAGACCTCTGTATGACTGGATGAAAACTCTCTATCTCCTGATCGGTTGTGTTCAACACTATGCGGTCATCCTTTTGTGTATTTTCAGGCTTTTGTGCACTGGGAGTCTTTTCGGCTACCCGTGAAACGATAGTCTCTTGCTGAATTGGGTTTTCCTTTCCACAATTCATTGTTTCTTTTGGTGGTTCTAATAAGGCTTGTGCAGTCTCGATCATTCTCTGGCACATTTCAAGTCTCTGCTTTTCTAATTCCGCGTTTGGGTATGTCATCCACCTCTGTTCTTGTGTTTGGTTGTTCCTTAACCTAGCTTCGTAAGCTCTCATCAGTGCGTCCAATGGTTCGTGTACTTGTCGACTAGCACTGATCCCCCGAGCTTAAGCTCGTTGTTTCTTTGATACTCTTTTGTTTCGTTCTTTCCGGGCTCATCTCTCGTTTCCCGTTTTGACTCTCAAGTTTTTCTAATCTAGCTTTAGTTTGCTTTAGTTCCTCAGCTAGAATAGCGTCTTCACGTTCTTTTCTCAACTTCATGCGTGCTTTTCTAGCTTTCCATGTGTTTTTCTGACTCCGCGGTCCTTGACTAACCACTTCAGTCGCTAACTTTCCATTCTCAGGTTCTCTAGTGGTTTTCTTAGCTTGAGCTCTAGTAACAACTTGCGTTGGTATCAGAGTTTCATTTTCAGACCCACTGCTGGTAGGAATAGTTTCTAGCATATTCAATGTCGTCTTTTGCACTTTGTTTGGATTCTTTGAACAATCCTCAATGAAGTGAGTAACCCCACACTCAGTGCAATAAGCGTTAATTCTAATGATTTCCGTATGTGGGCAAACATTCATCAGATGGTCACCTCCACACTTGTAACAGGGTCCTAGTGCTGGTCTTGGTCCCGCTTGATTCGTCCTTTGTGGATAGGATGGTCTTTGTCCTGTTAACCCTCCATGAGCTATGAACATCAAGGTTCTTGCGTCCAAATTGTATCTCTCTTCATCAGAAGCACTTGTAACTGTTGGTGTTCCAACATTCCCCATCATGCCCCATGGTTCTGGTTGTTTTGGTTCTTCTGGTGGGTAATAACTGTCGGAGACATGTGTGCACCCAATTCTTCGTAATAGGCTTGAACAGGCACTAAGGCTTGTTCTTCCTGATTCTCTAAGGTTGGTGCATATCTAATGCCCACTGGTCTTGCTCCTGGTAAAGGTGGTTGTTGTCCCAATACCGGTTGCGGTCTTTCTATCCCCATAGGTCCTGGTACATTTCCCGTTGGGTATCGAGGTACTGGATGTATCTGAGGTGGTGCTAATTGAGCAGGAGGTGCATACTGGCGCTCCCTTACATACCCTTTGTTGTAATAACACTCCTCTGTTGGATGATTTGTCCATTTTTGTTCAATAGCACACCATTTCAGTGTTTTTGGCAATGGTTTTTGGTATGGTGCCATCCTTTTTAGAGCATCTTCTATCATTTGCTCTACATTTGGCATGGTTGTTGTTTGAACATTCTTTTTAGTGGTAGTCTCGCTCGCTACGGAGGAGGAGCTACTGGATGCAAAATCTGTATCCGCTGACACCTCTCCATAAACCGTACAGTTATCCACTAAGTACAATGCCTCTCTCGTTACTTGCTCGAAACTTGTACAAGCTTTCAAGTGCAAGTCCTTCTTGAGAGTGTCGTTCCTCAGTCCCTCAATAAAGAGAACAGATAGTCTGTCATCTTGTGGTCGTTCACGTACTGGACATCTCTCAATGTATTGTTTGAAGCGAAGTGAAGCTTCCTTCACTTTTTCGTGTTCTCTCTGTTTAAAAGCATATATTTGTGAGACCGTATTGTGCTTAATCCCTCGTTTTGAGAATTCCTCAGCAAACTCTCTTAGCAAATGGTCAATGTCATGGAATCCCCCTATGTTCATTGGTTGAAACCATGTCAATGCAGTACCTTCTAGAGTAAGACCAAATCCCTCGTATTGTGTATGGAAATCTGTTATCTGCTCAGCTCTTAAGACTTGCTTAAAGAGTGACACATGTGCATACGGATCTCCTGAACCACCATACTTCTTGGGCATACACTTGGCTACTTGAGATGGTCTCATACGTCTATGATCTGCTACCAATCTCATTGCTCTTGTGTCTCGGCTAAAGCTTTCTCTAGCACCATGGACTTCATGGGTTACCCTTGTCGGTTCCTCTGCCCTGAATCTACTACTGGGAGGTAAATGTGATGGTTCCGCTTCAAACCTTGGACCTGGAGTGGTATAGGTGGGGATTGGAACTGCACTACCTCGATTCGTCTCCATTGACTCTCTGGAATGTAATGATCCCATTGGTCCGAGCTTCGAGTCCCAAGGTTGACTGAAAGAGTCAGCAACGTGAGTTCTTTGTCCTCCTGTTGTCATTGAGTTTTGCACTCCAGTTGTTGGTGCTGGTCTATGTGAGCTAGAAGTAACATAATAATGATGTAGTGGTCCCCCAAAGTATGTATATCCTTCTAATTCTTTCTTGCCCATTGTTGAGTATTGCCTGCCATACTTATCGTAAGCGGCAATTTTCACTTCCGATCCCTCTGTGTAGGTAAAGACATAAAGTCTTTTTTTGTCTGTCAACTCTCCGGTGTAGGGTTCTTCACATCTATAATAGAGATCTTGCTCCCCATTATTATATTTGTACAGCCCCACATAGATGTTATCAGTGTTGATCCTTGTAGTTTCATTCTCTCTTCTTAACCTCGCATTAGGGAAGTTCATTATTGGTGCTTTCTCCTCGAGTTCTTCATCTATTTTGGCTTGGTGCCCATCAATCCCCACTTGTCCACAATGTTAGGGTTTAGGACTACCAAGTACATGGTACCCTCGTCATCTAGATATCTATCTCCGCTATAGCTCACAGGCACTAAGTCCTTGAACTCACTAGGTCTCTCTTCTATCTTTACACAATAGCGGTCCATTCCATCTTTGTAGATCTTGGCACCTTGCTCATTGTCGTACTGGTATTTTATGAACAATAGCTTCATTGTGGCGGAAGGGTTTGATGATCCTGCTGCCATATTTTCTCTGTTGTTCAGGTTCAAGTGTTCCAAGTTTTTGGTGAAAATCTCGTAAGATCTCTCCGAAGAAGTATCAGAGACACTTCCTTCAAAGATCGGCTCTAATGGTTGCACCCAACTTTGGTTTACACTTCCCTCGGTTGATATGACACTTGCTGGTTCCCCTTGTTTTGGTTGATTATTCCGGAGATTCCTGCCCGATCTCAAATTCATCAATTCCCCTAAAGGACTTTAACTTTTCCGTCTCGGCAATTTGTTTTCCCCAAGTTTTTGTGGTCAGAATTGATCCAAACTGACTGATACTTGGTCAACTGTTTAATCTTGTCAGTTGGACAACTTCTGTTTCATCAAGTGAGAATTTTGTTACTGTTATGCTGAAAAAGACATTATACGCGTATGATGTCTTTTTTCACAGATTTTGACTATTTTGGTTATGCTCACTCTCAGTGGCCTCTTTATGCTCTGTTCACTCACAAAATTCAGTTTGAACTCTGTTTGAGCAAGTTATGGCTAGTTCAGGCTTTTCTTGGCAATTTTCTGCTTTTGACTTGTTTTTTGGGTCAATTGTGATCCAAATGGGATGAAACTTGAAATATAACCTCTAGACAGCTATTACAATGGATCTGTGTTAGCAAAGTATCAAAATATGTCCAAAATTAGGTCAAAGACATCATACGCGTATAATGTCTTTTTCATCAAATTGGGTCCAAATTTGATATTTATGCTTCCAACAGTGATTGTAACAATCTTGTCAGGTCAGATTTCAAAAATAAGCAGTGGATGTGCCAAAAGACATTATACGCGTATGATGTCTTTTGTCCCAGATTTTGACTATTTTTGGTTTTAAGCCTTCTCCAATGTTTATAATTGAGTTTCAAGTGTTTTTGTCAGGTTTGAATGTAAAAACAAGATTTGAATCCAAAATTTCCTATTCTTTGCGTTTCTTGGACTCCGACTTGTCTTTTTTTGGGTTTCTTTGAGTGTTAATGCTCTTGTTTTAAGTTGATCTTAGGGTAAAACCCCCATTCTAAACACTCTGGCAATGTCAAATTTTCAATTTTAGTCTCTGTTTAGGTCCTAAGACATCATACGCGTATGATGTCTAAAGTTGCAGATTTCCAGTTTTTCAGCACAGAACTCTTCCAATAGCTCTTTTAAGTGCTCAACAACAATCAGTTACACAGAAAATTTTTCTGAACTTTGTTTATTGCATATTTCACTATCAAAGCGACTTTTTCAATGATCTAACATGCAATCAAACACATCAAGCAAATAGAACACCAATTGATAGCTCTAGATCAGGATCAAATCAGGCCCTACCTAAGCTACTTCTAATCATAAAATGGATTTTTTGCAATTGAAAATATAAAGAGATTTACTACCACACAAGGAGTAGCAAATGCTTTTTATGTCAACAACCACTTAAACACCATCAAAAACAATTTAACTTAAGCTAAACTAAAAATACTGTCAACACGGAAGACCCAGGAATACCCCACTTCCTAGTATCTCTCGAGACCTTCGGAGTCCACCACTCCTAGATCTTTTCTAACTAAAGTATACAAAGTAGTTTATACGACTCACCTCGTAGGATTAGTCTAAGGTCACCTACTTAGGGCTCTCGTCCCCGGCAGCGGCGCCAAATGTTAAGGCGGTTACGCCGCTAGTGGAAGCTAAATAGCGAGAACTCAACCAACAACAGAATTTGTCAGACGAGGACGGAGCTTGACCCGCAGGCACATGGAAACAACTAGGTGGGTGTCAAATCACCTACTCGACCTTCTAATGACAATCACTACTAAGGAAATCAAATCTAAGTTCTAAAATACGCAAGTGACTGAAATCCGTACTACGAACGAATGCTATACGAAACAGGATCTAGAATCATCGAATCGATCTCAAACTCAAGGGGAAGTCTATGCACTAGGTAAGAACAACACCCTAAAGACTTGAACTGCAAAATCAACCTATAACCACTCCGTGCGGTAAACGCGTATGAAGACAGGCCGAAAAATACAGGTGACCGAAACTTGACCCCGATGGTACTAATGTGTAGCTCTACTCGTTGTGGTTCTATAGATATGCTGCACGCTCTATTCCGACACACGAGTTGGAAGAAAACTCACACCGAAGCTCGTAGGAACTTACCACACGTAGAAGCCGATAGCGCGCACTCTTGGTATCTGTGCGTAGCTCTCACCGTTGCTAACACAATGGCGGTGTCGCTTCTCCAATGGAAGCCCCGTAGCTCGCGTAGCAAGGAGATAAGACTCTCTCTCTCTCTCTCTCTCTCTCTCTCTCTCTCTCTCTCTCAGACACAGTCACGGCGCTCAAAAACTCACTTTGATTAATGATTGAATCCCCCTTAGGTTACAAAACTTTGGCTTATATACCTCAGCCTTGGAGGTGAGAACATCTCTAATTATTTACATCAGCAGGTGAAATTACGTCGGGATTACAGACTGGAAACTCAATTGAGTCTCGTTACTTAGTGAATGGCTCAAATCAAAATTAATGTCGGAAAGACATTTATTACAATCAATGGTTACAAAATGATGGGTGTGAGCAAAAATGCGGGTGTGATCCTCTGCTGGCTCAACATAGGTTTTCTGAGATATGGCACAGAATTATGATATAACATTAACAAAATCATTTGTAACAATCAAATGTAAGTGAGCATCTATACCTCTTGTCTACGATCCTCCTCATCGGCATCCGGGTGCAAGTAAAGATCCACACTTGACTTCCCCTTTGGATCAAGCAAAACAGGTGTTGCAGTAGGTGGTGGTGAATCCACTCTTGCGCGTTTAGCCAAACACATGGCTTGCACGGCCACAAACTCCTCCTCAGAGACCTTGGCCTGCTCGATCGCTGCCACCTCGGCTTGTGCGATTGCCACTGTGTCCGCCAAAGTATTCCCCATGGGCAGTAGGAGATCATCGTCATGGGAGGTGGTGGTATCAACCTCAAACTTGCCATGGGCATCGAGGATGGCGAAACACTCATCCATGCGAAGCTCAAAGGATTTCTCCAGATCGTGCATAAACACAAACTCCTCCCCACCCACCACGATGGAGGAGAAGCGGGTAATCTCTACCTCAGGGATGGCATCCCGAGTGGTGGTTCCTTCTGGCGGTCCCGAGGATGAACCGACAGATGGAGAGGCCTCCAAGAGGCCTTGAATCCCTATAGGGTAGGTCAAGGCAAGTGTCCTCTCCTCTGCGGATGAGTCAATGGCCGCGGGCTTGGGGTCCTTCACATCAGCCAGTACCCCGCCGATCTGCAAGTGTGGTAGCACTACGTCAGGGCCTGCTGGGCACTCGTGAAGGAGGAAGGTCATTATGGCCTGAACAGAGAAAAAAGTGTTTCCGATCCTTCCCTTACGCATTGCTCGCACATCATCAGCTTCAAGCCGCACATATTGTCCAACGGGTTGTGCTATGGTGGCAAAGCGTGCAAGCCGCTGATGAAATGGTATGTCCCCTTGGTAGATGTGGTGGAGAAGGCCTTCAGGGACCCATTGCCCTGGCCGGTTTGGTAACTCAACAATGAATCTCCCCATGCACGTGGAAATGTATGAAGTAATGTGCTCAAGAGATTGAGAATGGAGGGTCAAGGTGGTTTCCAAATAGGGTTGGGTTGTGAAAAATGCTTGAAACTCAGGGCAATTTGCATGCCCAACCTCAGTAAGGAATGCATCTAAAGCACTAGTAGCAGCCATTTCTTCTCTTTGCGTGATTGGGTATGCTAGGTCTCTCTGCAATGCTGGGATGAAAATGGTGAAATGAGGAGGTGGTCCCCCTTATATAGACATATTCCATCTCGAAAAAAATAAAAAATATGCATTTAAAAAATAAATTTACACCACCTTAAAACTCAAGTACAAAATCAAGTACAACACCTTAAAACTTTTCAAAATCTTTAATAAAATATCCAATATATAAACGATTAAAGTTACAAGCCAATTCACTTAGACAAGATGATTTCGTCTGTAGCCCAATCTTTGTAAACAAGCATAGTGGCCTCCATCCGCCTTCCAATCTATACAAACAAAAAATGGGCAATCAAAATACAAAAACCCACAAAAAAAAAGAAAAGGTAGCTAAGCAAGCACAAAGCAGACCTTGCGTTGCTCCAGTTTGAAACTTGCATTACCAACATCCTCGAATCCCATTATGACAAAGTGTTCCCGAAGATTGGCAAGAGTCCAATGCGGATTCACTGCAACCACCTCCACCTCGTTATTGGGCATGCAGACACGAATTTCAAAGGATTGAACCTCTTCAACTGTCAGTTGCAAGGGTATCCATGTGCCACGTTTGTGCATCCACCTCTCATAGCTAAACCGTGCATATAAGGTGCACCTTGCTTTCAAATACCGAAGGCAAAGCTGTGTGGGGGACACATTGCACTTATAACGGTCACCATCATGCAAACCGTCAACATAGCCCCAATTGACACCTAGAATGTTGTCCATTGCATCTATGTCAACTTCTTTGCAAACAAACATTGTTGGTGTTTCTACAATCGGCAGAGAGCGGAATGCATGCACAAACAAATGAATGGGACAATGCCAACTGAGACCCACCGATCTGGTTGCCTTACCAAACTTTAGGGACCCTTGGAAATCTTGCAGCACCTTGCGCTTGAAAGAAAGCAAAGCCCAATGGTCTGAAGTTGGCCATTCTGCACTCTGCAATGAGGGTGTCTCCAAGGCTTCTAACCTACCATAGCTTTGGCTTGACTTCGGCACCACGTACTTGTGGGAGTACATGAATATTTGCTGCTCGGTAAGTTTTTTCGATGAGACATTAGGAAACATAAGCTCCCCAATGTGAGCATGCACAACCATGAACGTGCCTGAGAGGCACTCAAGCGGCTGCTCCTCAACTAAGCTGGATGGAAAAATATCTTTACAAATGCCCTTAGTTAAACATAATGATCACATAAACGTAAACATGACATATGCATGTGATAGCTAAACCATGAAAACTTACAATGAGGTGCAAATTGAGTTGAGGCTCTCTTGAGGTGGATCTCAGCTGCATTGTAGACGTGTTGCACGATGGCCACCATTCCGGACTTGGTTTCTTTGAATGCCAATAGCCGGCCCTTCCAATGACGTTCCAATACGCCTCAACATCGTACGCGATGAGGTCCAGCACGTGACGGTTGCATGTAGACCCATGCACCCTTCTTGAATACTTGTGGGATCCATACCCCCTCTGAGTCTTTTGTGTTGTGCAACACAATCTCCTCTATCTCTAGTTTGGACCGTCTATGCGTGGACATGCTTGGGAAGTTGGGCTTAGGAAGGGATTTGAAAGAGTTGAGTACTGTGGAGAGAGAATGAGGAGCTGCGGGGAGGGTGAGGTGAGCTGCCTATGGTGGCTTTGACAGTGGAGATAGAGAAAGAGGGGAGGAGTGGGAGGTAGAGAGGATAGTGGAGCTGTGGGCTATGGAGTGTGGGACTGTAGAGGGTTGATGGAGGTGTGAGAGAAGGGGGAGCTATGGAGAGAGAGGAAGAGAGTGGTGGAAAGCTTTTGGCTATGGCTGCCTTGACTGTAGAGAGAGAATGGGAGGAGGGAGAGTGTGGGAGAGAAAAGTAATGAGGGAGAGAGAGAAAAGTGGATTTTGGGGAAAAAAATTGAATTTTTAAAGTTAGTTTATGTTTTGGGGCAGTTTTGGAGGCAAATGGGTCAACTTTGGAACTTTTAAAAAATTTTCAATTTTTAGGGTTTTTAAGCATGCGCGTTTTTTTTTGGGGGGTCCCTCCCTCTTTTATGACACCTCTCTCCTCCTATTTACCCCCCCCAGTCTACCTCCCACCTCTCTCTAAGAACCAAGCATTGAAGAGGGAGACAATTATGCTGCACCCCTACCATTCCTCCCCCTCTAGGTGATATCCCAATAGCCTTCTCATTGGTTCTTCCTTAAGCCTTCACTAATAAAAAAGGCCCAAGGAGAGTCCATATTTTTCCTAATGCACGAAGATTGAGTTGCAAAGCAACTTGTTCCATCTAATTTGTGCAGTCTTTTGGTAGAGGTAGTGCCATCGGTTTGACTTTATTTGCCATAGACTTATACTTGGTCTCCACTCGTACTTCAACACCTTGAGCATTTCCAAAATCCTCAATGACTTCCTACATTTCTAAAGAGCATATTTTCACAACCTCATTTCCTATACATAGATCACAATCCACTAAAGACTCCAAGTCTTGCATAGTATCCACAAATGAACACTCATCAAACACACATGCAAAGCTTTCATCATCATCTATCAAACCATTGGTTCTCAAACCTTTTTGTACACTATATACATTTGTTGTTCACCCCACTTCAAGTCCTCACACCTTGTAAAAGTAATAGATCCATAGTCTGCTAATCCTCCTTTTCATATACATCATGCGAGAACTTTTCACTTCTTGTACCACTGCAATCCCACCCTACAATAGTACATGGCCAAAACCCCTCATAACCCTATAGTCCTTGAATTCTTTGTTTGTCTTTGGCAAGGGTTTCTCTCATAAAGTATCACGATTCCTTTCATGATCCACACAAACAGTAAGGAATTCAACCACACGCTTCCCATCCCCGCTCCTTATCCTAGCATAAGCTGACCTATCATCCATCACCTTTGTTTTTGTACAAGTTGTAGTGATGTATGGCTGCCGAAGGATAAGAGGATATGTAGACATCTCTTGTACAAAGAAGTTTTGGTCATCTTTCACATCCTCTATAGTCATCCTTACATTCAAACAAGCTCCATATAGCTCCCTTGATAGTTATTTGTTGCACAATTTAGATCGATTGGCCATTTTCCTTTTTGATATAGACTCTTGGACATGAGGCTAATCTCTGACCCATGATCTATCAGCACAATGCATGGCTCTTCTAAGTCTCCCACTTTTACTAGGGTTTGATTTGTTGCTCTTGCCCAATGACTCTTGAAGTAATAACTCTTGTGAGTTGTCTCGACTTCATCTTCATCATCCAAGAAGTGAACATGTTTTACTCCTCCTCTAGACTTGTAGCGTCCAACAACAATTTCATCACCTTGCTTACCATAAACTTGTACTCCTTGTGCATTTAGAGTCTCACCTTCACCTTGTGCATGGATTGCTTTAGTAAGAGAGTTTCGCTTTCTCTTGATAATGTCAATAATTTATTCATGGAACTCCCTCTTTGCTATGCTAGTAAATTCAACCTTACTGTTCCAAATCCTCTCTTCCAAAACCTTATTGAGATTTGTCACTACCTCTTTAATAGATTGAAGCTTGTAACTTGGAATCTTTGCTTTACCTTTTGTGGCTTCCTTCTTCTTTTCTTTAGAAGCTTCTTGCATAGGCACTTTAGGTATAGGCATCTCTTATGAAGAAGCTGATCTAGGAGACACCATGTCATTTTGTCCTCCACTCCTCATGACCCTTTTTGAAGATTCTTCATCCCTATTCTCACGCCTACATTTCTCTTCAACAACGGCCTCATTGGATTGACATTTGGCAATGTATGCATGCACTAACAAAGAGTTTATAGGGTCATCCCAAAGAGTCTACAGAGTCATCCCAACCTATTTCTACCAAATACAATCTCCAGCTTCATGCAAAACTCTTACCCTTCATAACATATTCTATCGCGCATGGCCACAATTCTCCAATATCATTAGATACTTCTTCTCGAACCTCCCTTTTGGCTAATAGGCTCTACCTTCAACCCATAGGCAGCTGCCTCAACCATTGAGATGGCATGGCTAGTAGCCATGTCCTCAACTAGCTTCTTCATCCCTCCTTTGACAAAGTTTGTCCCCAAGGGCTTACCTATTCCACTTAAGTGAATATTTCCATCTTTAAAGAAAACTAGCTCCTTCATCAAAGCATCTTTAGAGCATTCACAATCCCTCATTGCATGGTCAATACTGTCACACCATATGCATCTATGTACAGAACCTTCTTTGTTTTGAGGTCTTTGCATTGTAGAGTGACTTGATGGTTGCTCCTTTTCTTCTCAGCCTTGCAAGCTTTAACTTTAGCTCTTGTATTCCTTAACAATATCATTTAAGATGGATTAGTCACTCTTTGGAACCACAATAACAGGCTTCATGGAACTCTTAGAAATGCTTGGGGCTTGAGTAGGGTTGACTATCATCTTGTCACTTCATCGTTGTCACTTAGCTAGTAGTGAAATTGCATCTTCCACCTCATTCCAATCAGTCTTTAAGCCATGTTCATCAACATACTTATCCTCAAGTAGTAACTCCAAATTTTCTTGAATCTCTTTCCCTGCGTCGTGTAAGAAGATCTTTGTCTTCTTTGAGTTTAAGGTAGCCTTTTTAGTCCTTGACATTTGATCATAACATGGTTCAAATTCCCTTAAAAGTTTGGTAGGTGAAAGTCCCTCTTTTGGGCAAACTACCCACTCTCAAAATGTATTCTTTGTCGTTCTTTCACAGTACTCCATAAAATACTCTTCCTTCAAAGATAATTTGAATGCTTCTCAAGTCCCCCCATGTTCATTTAGAATTCCCCTTACATGCTCTTTGATATTAGGAACCACAGCCAGCTCAAAACTTTGTGCCGTCTTTGCTTCAAGCACTTGATGCAACTCCTTTGCTTTAAATACCCACAAAGATACTTTGTTACATATTTACCATCAAATTGGTCCATTTCCTTCACCACAAATTTAAGGGCTTTGGTTGATGAAATCTTCCTTCTTTCAGTAGCTCGTTGCTACCGCGTAAGGCTTGAAACATTTGCATTGTGAGACTGGATCAAACCGCACTCCCTGTTGCTCCATAGCTTTAAATCTTTGTGTGAAGACCTTCAATGAAGCTTTTGGACACTCATCCTACACTACTTTGTGTCGGCTTCACAAAAAATGTTTCAAGAAGTGCAACTAAGAAAGCGTTGGGCCTCTAACTGTGAGAGTTTGTAGCAAAATCAATCAAGTCACAAAGTATTTGAAGCAAAAGACACCCTAAAAATGAACAAAACTCCACCCATGAAAGATTTACTCTAAAAAAGAACCAAGATCAACTCAAAAATCTTGTATGTGAGATGATTTGGTGAAGCCTCTCTCCCAATTGTACAAATACATTGCCTCTTTGCCCCATCAAAAACCCTTTCTTCCTTCTTCAACTCTTCGTCGAGGCCATTTTATGGAAGCTTCAACACTCCCATAGACAGGACCACACACCTTTTCCAGGAGAGAAAAACCTTATTGGATCCCCCACACGCTTGAATACAGGGTAGAAACATTGCAGGACTGAACTAGCACACCATGGAAGAACTTGCATAAAACCTACTATTTTTGGTTGAGACAGCCCTCACTAAACTTTCTACGCAAAATGAGTGTGCCATCTCCATGCACTTGACATATGTACATCTCTAAACAAAATTGGGCATGTTTTTACGCGATAATACATGTCATAGTGCCACGTCCAAGGCCTCGTCGCCTCGGTAAGGTATGTACACGACTATAATCGTGGCATCAATTTTCACATATGTGACACTGTTATGTACATTGTAGCATTTTGTCCCACATAGCAAAAGGCATAAAATTTGAGGTGAGAATTTTAATTTCACAGTATAAATGTGCCATAACATGACATTGTGCTCAACAACCCCCAATTCCCCCCCCCCCCCCCCCCCCCCCCCCCAACCCAACACACCCACCCACCCACCCCAATTCAATCTACGCAATTCCTTTGCAAGGATGGTATGATCAATGAAAGGCCTTAAGCGAGGTGATGTAGACCCTTAAGAATCTCAAGGAAGCCCCTTTCAAAACCCCTTACTCAAACTTCCATAGCTTCCTCAAATCTATACCTAATGCTTACGCAAAGCCATTTTCCTACAAACCGCATGAAACATTGAAATGAAGCAATGGATAGGGTAGAGGAGCTAGTAGGGGGACAGGTAACTTGGGGAGCTTGAATCTCTCTCCTCTGAGCTCAATTTTTTGCACTGAGTAGCTCAATTTAATCGACTTTTCACAAGCTTTCAACAAAAATAATTTGGGATTGGTCGGGTTTGAGAGTTAGTAGTCACGGCGCGATTTTCGAAATCAAGTGTATAAAAAATCGGCATGAATAAGAACACCAATGGGGGCCAAAAGAGGTAAAATGCAGCCACGACGTCTTGAACCCAATCCCTGGCCAATGAGAAGGCTTTATTTCAAATGAACTAGCCGTTTCAACTCCACTTTTTTGTGTTTCTTTTGGTCCCCAAACATATTAAAATTAGGGGTTCATGTGTCTTTCCTCTGGGGCCGTACCACAACTGGCCCCTCTACCCTAGCAAACTTAGAGACTAGCATACACAAAGCATAAGCTCACCATTCTTGCATGCATTCAATGTATATATAGACTAGAGAGACTGGAGAAGAATAGTTTTATATTACCATCTTTGACAAGCATATTGTTGCATTTTTTTTCGAGAGCGAAGGCTATCTTTATATACCCGCATCATTGCACCACGGCATGCACACACATTTTTGTCACCACCACCGTGTTGCATTTGTTTGCATCAGCATTATCACTGTCAATATTGTGATTTTTTGAGATGCCGTGCTTAAGCCTGGTCAAGGAAGGTTGGTTGTTTTTGCAGTGCTCGAGAAACTCAAAGTTTACAGAAGGATCGCAAATGATGGTCGCGATAGGGATCAACATGAAATACCAAAATGATTCTTGTAGTTTACATTTTGATTTCAAGTGCTCATTCCATTTACAAAGTTATAAGGTTGGAGTTTTAGAGCAGGCATGATAACAAAATAAAATAAAATGAAGGGATGCCTTTGGGGGCTCGTGTCTGCTTGTGAGAGAGAAGAGGGAGATGGGGTTCCATTTGTGCCTTGCCGCCTGCTAGGGAAGCAAGCTGTGAGCATTTGTGAGAGTTTTCTTGAGAGCATATATTGTGTACTGTGTGTGTGTTCTTCATTGGGTCGAGAGAGAGACCTTGGTTCTCTGTTTCAAATCGAGAAAGAAAGAGAGTATTTTCTTGTTGCAAATCAAGCCAAAGGGAGAGTCGAGGGCTCGGCCCCCTTGAGGAATTTTTTGCATCCTCGAAAAAATTGGAAATTGTTTTTGTATCACACCCATGTTTTCCCAAGTGGAACCGTCCTCAGGGCTATCTTTCCACTTCACCAAAACTTGATGGTGTATACGATGCCTTGTAAGTAAAAACATGAGAGTTAAGATTTGGGAAATTTCTTTTTAATCACATCCATGTTTTCTCGAGTGGAACCCTCCTCAGGGCTATCTTTCCACCAAAACTTGATGGTGTATACGATGCCTTGTACGTAAAAACATGAGAGTTAAGATATGGAGCAAGATTTTTTTTTGGGAGGGGAGCCACCAATGCACCACCATTGCTGCCCTTATTGGCCATCAAAGCCACCAAATATTCTCCTCCGTCCTCTGCTCCTCCACTGCACCTCCTTGGACACCACTAATGCTGTCCTCCTTGGCTACTTAAGCCACCCAATGACTCTTCCACTTTCTTGTGGATGGGTTTCCTAACCTCACTCTTATCTTATTGCAGACATAGTGAGAACCACAAACATAAATGTAAATCCATGGGATGAAGCTAACTCGACTAGTGCATGGAGGCTACAAGAGGGTGTCAATCTCTTGGAAAACAACAGACAACTCGCATCTAGCTCAAGCTAGACTCAAATGACCTAAGTCATCAAAAGCTAGTCGCTAATCGGCAAGCAAACCATGATCGTTACAACGTCAAACGACATTTGAATGCTATGAAACTTCTAGGACAAGTATATAAGACCTAAGCACACATGCTTATGGTCTCAAATCTCACTTTTAGTGAATGGCAAAAAATGCGATTATTAACAGTAGTAGTTAGATTTTGACCTTGTTGTTTCTGACCCCGAATGCATCTAAATGCTTAACAATGATGCCCCAATATCCCGTGTATACTCACTTTGCGGTTTCCTAGCTTAAATTCCTACTATGATGAAATTAGGCCATGGGTTGGCGACGTCAAATGCTACAATTTATCATGATATGTTTACGTCAATGAGTAAAGCTCTTACATGTGGTTGCAATGCAACAAACGACACTGCAATGTGACAATCGACAAGGGAAATAGAAGCAAGAGAAGGAGATAAGAGAGCGCAGTAAGCTCACGCTGTGTATTTCTTATCCAAAAACTTAATAATAACTTTACAAAATTGGCTTTTATACCTTAGACAAAGTTTCTTAAAAAATGATCATCTGGGAGCTCTAACCAAAGATTAACTGATACAACTTGGAATCTTATAGCTCCGACTCGTAGATTAAAATATCCACTCGTCAATTAGGAGTTACAATATTCTCGATTAATCAAAAGAAGTAAGTGTTTTTACAATGAATCTCTTCAAAAATGTTATATGGGTTAGCATGCTGCTAACATTCCCCCCCTCAACGACTATGTCGTCCCTTGACACAATTTCATGGAGTCCTTGTATAAGGTAGCCAAAACTTTAACCCAATCATTAAAAGATAACATGTGCAAGATAGACATTTTCTTGTTTGAGGTAAGAGCCGAGTCATATATTAGTTGAGAAGCATCCAAGCTGTTAATACATCTGAGAACAAGAGATGTGGCTACAGAGAGGGGCTCAGAGGTCAATTCCAATCCTTGAGAA
This sequence comes from Adiantum capillus-veneris, assembly GCF_014529385.1. NCBI lineage: Eukaryota > Viridiplantae > Streptophyta > Polypodiopsida > Polypodiales > Pteridaceae > Adiantum > Adiantum capillus-veneris. Next base: position 124,665,331 of record NC_140945.1, read on the forward strand.
AGAGCAAGAGCCTGCAATATACCAAAAACGTTAAGTGAGGTTATAATTACTTATAGTAGTAGGTAATACAGTCCTTGGATTTTCTAGCAAGGAAGGGTCTGGTTCTAATTGCCAAAGCATTTTTTGGTTTACGATCTTTAAGGTACAACTTAATCTGTTCGAGAATCTTTGTATGATTCTCAAGGCTGTGTTTTACACTCATGCGAACTGCCATTCTAAAAGGTTTGTGGTCCTGAAAGGAAATATAACAACGTGAGATGATCAATTTCTATAAGTTGGGCCTGCAAACCTTAAATCGGCAAAGTCAAAGACTATAATAGCCGTGAGCAGGAAACCAAAAAAATAGTCAAAGAAGGACCACCTAACACCAGTCAACCAGTCAAAGGATTATAGACTGTGGGTCCAACCTAGAGCTATAATTCATTCTTAGTTTCCAAAGCCAGCATCCAGGTTTTTCTAGAAAGTGTAACATTCAATGGTCTAGTAACTTGTGTGTAGTGGAAAATAGCATGAACATAGTGAGCATTTCATTATAATAGATTCCTAATGAGAATAACAAGAGTGCTTGGGTGGAGAGAGAAACAAAAAGTATAACACCTAGTTAGATAGCATGAACAATACTTCAAAAGAGAGAGAGATTAAGCTGCGGCTTCGGGCTGCACGAGGGGGGGGGGGGGGGGGGGGGGGGGAGAGAGAGAGAGAGAGAGAGAGAGAGAGAGAGAGAGAGAGAGAGATGGGAAGAGTTCGAGGGGATGAGGGGCGGGAGTTGAGAGTGTGTGTGTAGAGTTTGTGGGTAGAGAGAGAGAGAGAGAGAGAGAGAGAGAGAGAGAGAGAGAGAGAGAGAGAGAGAGAGAGAGAGAGAGAGAGAGAGATTATTTTTGATGCGGTTGTAGCTACACAATGAGCGAGGGAGAGAGAGAGAGAGTGTGTGTAGATGGCTGAGTGGGGAGAGAGGGGGAGAGGGAGGAAGGTCAACTGAGGTGGGGTGGGTGTGTAGAGAAAACGAGAGAGAGAGAGAGAGAGAGAGAGAGAGAGAGAGAGAGAGAGAGAGAGAGAGATGAGATTTTATATTCCGCCAATAATGGATGAGAGGGAGAGAGAGAGAATGTGGCGGGTTGAGGGAGAGATGTAGCGGGCAAGAGGGGAAATGAGGGTGAGGCTGAGGGGTGAAGGAGTGTGTCTGTGTGTGTGTGTATTAGGTTAAAGAGAGAGAGAGAGAGGGATGATATTATGTGCCCGTGGGGCCGCTTACAAAGAGAGAGAGAGAGAGAGAGAGAGAGAGAGAGAGAGAGAGAGAGAGAGAGAGAGAGAGAGAGAGAAGGAGGGCTTGGGTGCGTGGTGGCCCACCGGTGGAAGGAAAATAGGAAGGGAGAGAGGGAGGGGAGAGTGAGGTCGAGGGAGAGTGGACGAGAGGGGAGAGGGAGGGGTGAGGTATGGCGGCCCTGTCAGAGGAGTATGGACGAGCGAGAGAGGTAAGAGAGAGAGAAATAGTGTGGAAAATAATGAAAGAGAGAGAGGGAGACTTTGTAAAAGCATGGCAGCCCGCCATGGAAGAAAAGGGGTGGCGGTTTGTTTTTATGTGCCCTTTGGGCTAGGTGACACAGGAGCAAAGATAAGAGAGAGATGGTGGATTGGCAAAGCCGAGCTAGAGAGAGAGAGAGAGAGACCTCTGTCTTCTGGTGATAATGGAGAGAGGTGTGACCAAATTGGTGGTAGCCCGTTGTGGCCAAGCGTAGAAGGTAAAAACGGTTTTTTTAATTGTTTTCTTATATTGTGCTTCTCCCCGATTGGGGTTGGTTCTTGCGACCACGACTATTCTTCTAGTGTGTTGTTTCCCCTAATTACTCTTCTCTTCTTCTTCCCTTTCATGCATGCATGTGCATGGGTACACCACATCCCTCACATTTTTTAAGAGAGAATTTTTAATGTCATGTGGAGCTTACTCTAGGGGAACTCTTGGGTATAGCAAAGCATGAAATTCATGTAAAATATTTTAAAATGTTGTGAAGAGGAAATGATGGACTACCAATGGAGTAGAGCCAAAAACTAAAAACCCCTGCATAATTCAACAATTTGAAACAATCATTGAAGGATATGCTAAATATTCAAGGGAGATTATGTAAAAAGTGTGATGGATTCCTATAGCATATCAGGCAATATTTGGACTTTTCACTTCAATGAACTAGATACAGAATATATAACAAGAAATCATTATTTGAGGACACATTGGGCAAGGGAAACTACAAAGACTTTTCTAAAGATAGGAGATTTTGATGAGCCTATTGATAGATGAATTGATCTCAAGAGTTTTGGAAGAAGTTTCTTCTGTTGATACAATCACATATTTTGAAGAGATTATGGAATCCAAGCTACAAAATGGAAAAGATGTTGTGACGGTACATTCCATTGATATGTATGATATGGTTTTATAGTTTTAAGGTGATTTAGGAGATGGATCTGTAGGCGATGAGCAAGGTTACAGAATATGGGGATAGATCCAACTGTTGACGAACTTGTTGGAGCTTTTGCAAGAAGGCTTATCTACTCTATAGGAGATTTGTACTTTGGATATGACCAGTTTCATTTACCATTGAAAAGCTAGTATCTTTGAAACTTACCTAGGATGTGTACCTAGATTCTTTGAAATTCACTACAATAAGGACTCTATTAGGGTTGGTAAGGATGCATACCTTATCTCAAGAAGCACTAACTCAATTGTTTATAATACGATGAATGAGATGAAAAAGGTATTAAAAGATTATATTCCTGTGAGAGAATCAAGAACTTTAATGCAATCACAAAGGGATCGATTAATAAAAAAAGAGCTTTTGATTAAGAGGACTCTTTAAATGAGAACTCTAGGTAGTGCAAGGTTGATTTCATGGCATTAGTTACACATCAAAACATCAAATCATGAAACATAACTTGAAAAAGAAAACACATTAAAATTGAGATCTTGTTGAGGACTGTATTTTCTTGGAGTTGGTCCCTCCTCTTATTAAAATACAGGCTTGTGCTCTTGCCAAGCTTCCTCAAGCCCATGACGATGGTGAGCTTTATGATTCTCAGATGGTGTAACCCTCCTTTCCAAGCCCTAAACACCCCAACAGGGAGAAAGAACTATGGGGATGGAGATAGATGAGAGTGAAGAGAAGTATTTAAGCAGAGAGATAATCTTTTCTAGTATATTGAGGATGGGAATCACAAGACATTTTTGAGAAATCTTCTTAGGGAGCTTTTTTCCTGATTTTTACTTACATAAGTAGAAATAAAAAAAAACTTCATAGAGAAAGCTCCCTCGTGGAGAGAGATTCAGGAGGAAGCTTTCTCCTCTCTCTCTCTCTCTCTCTCTCTCTCTCTCTCTCTCTCTCTCTCTCTCTCTCTCTCTCTGTCACACACACACACTATAGTACTTCAAAACCCCTAACTTATTAGTCACTCACCTCCTAAAGCTTCAGTTTGTTGAGTCTCCACCATGGGACTTGGCCCTTCTGAATTACAAAGGACATGCTATGGTGGCGGTTTTTTCTACAATGGCTAATTGTCACACACACACACACACACACACACACACACACACACACACACACACACACACACACACACACACACACACACACACACACACACACACACACACACACACACACACTGTACCACCTACCTAGTATGCAATCTTGAGCTTACTTAGCTCCTGAGATTCTACTAAAACCTACCGCCTATAGTAGCTACCCTGGGGCGTTGCCCTTCTAATAACATGATTGCTACGTCGTGGTACTACCTCGGGTTAACCTGGCGGTGAAAGCACTTGGGTTTCCTCTTTATTACACCTTGCAGGTGGCCTCACCATCTGAGCTGGGGATCTCTCCACTCATGGAGAGATCTCTCCACCCCACTAATGGAAATCTGTGCGCTATGCAGTTATGGCGACCTCCCTCCTTCCTCTATTTAAAAGGTGAAGGTGCATCTCTGCCCCTCACTTAGCTTTGTTTGTGTTGTATTTTTTGCATAAAAAAATGACCGCGTGTCTGTATCTCTACTGCACCAAAGCATGGAGCTCTCAACTCAAGTAACATAGGGCGGCAAATATTATTTCATGGCTTTTTTTGCACCTACTTTAGGGCAATATGTTTGTGCTGCGGGCATGTCACCTTGAGGGGATTTTTCCACAGTGTAATAAGAAAAAATGGGTTGGTTTTCTTGCAAGGATTTAAATTCCAATATTGGGATTCTGATTGCTATTTATGTCGCATTATTTTTGTTGAGGATGACGTACTGGTGGTTCTTCTTGATATAGCTTACTACCTACTGCCGCTATTAAAACCTGGTTTCTCTATCAAAATTTAAACATACCTACTAACTACTGTTCGGTGGTTTGACCATTGGTTTGGTTATGGCTTTTGCCTTGGTAACCGGTACAAACAGACATGTCTTTGGTGCTTACTAAATTGATTGTAGGTTGGTAGGCTAACTACTGCCTTGTTGCATGGGTTATGGCTCTATGACTGGATAAAACATATGTTTTTTGATATTGATGGAGAGATTGAAATGGGGGGTGTTGTTCCACCCTCTGCACACCGTTAGTGAATAATTTTTGGGCCAGGTGGCACGCTACTACTGTTTCTAAACATGTCTTTATAACGAGGGTAAAGGGCAATACTTTACGTTTTTTGTTTACTCACTAGTGGTTGTTGTTCCTATTGGTACTTGGTATTTGTCTTGGGCTACTGTTGACCGCTGCTTAGGTTGGTTCTGTGAGAAGAAAGGGGTTTTACCATTGCAATATGTTATTTGACATCACTATGGCATGGGAAGTTGCCATGACTGCATTCCATTACGACGGTTGATTACTGCCTTTCGGTATGTACATGGGCATAATGGTTTTGTAATTACAGTTAAAATAAGGCTTGAACCTGCTGCATACGGGTGTTATTTGGTTCTTTTTGGCCCTACTTCTTTTGGTTACTGGTTGAATGGCGAAAACCGTCATGATAAAAGTTCTACAAGGACCTCCTTCTTTCATTCACATAAGGAATTTGTTACTGTATAGCATAAACCTTTTTAAAAGTTAGACTCATGTTCTTAACTTGATTCAGCAAGGGCTTCTTGCCACTTGGGTTGGCCATAAGGATGTATAAGGTAGGTGGCTTGCAAACTGGTGAGTTCGGATAACATGATGGGCCTAAACTTTACCCGACTTGAAACAAACATTGAACTAGCCTATGGTTGGATTGGAACTATTAAAGGAATTTTTTTGTATACTAAAGAAAACCTATTGCATAAACTTCATATGATGGTGCTTTCATTAATCTAGGAAGATGAACTCTGATAATAAAATTGGGGGGATTCTGAAACGTGGATTAGAAGGGGTGATGGCCTTCTAATCAGAATGATATAAAATCCTTCTCTAAATTGGAAAATTTTGGGTTCTTTTTTGAAAAAACATTTGACCACATAATTACTATGGACTTAGCTTCTAAAAGGTTTTTAAAAAAGTTTGTAAGATAAACATGGATAACAACTAGTATAGTCCATTGATACCTGTAAAACACATCCAAGGCTAACATATCTGTTGTCTTGTTTGGATGGATGTAGGTAAGGACTCTACCTTGTCTTGGAAGGTTTTATTTAGCTTTGGCCAACTATCCTACACTGGATTACACATTCACTTACTGCTTGGGGAGTTCTTTTGTTATTTGTATATTGGAATGGGGCCTCATCCTTACAAACATTGTACAAAAATAATTCTAAGACTGAGTTGTTTTTGTACTTATCATTACTTTTTCTTCTAAAGCCAGCTGTCTTTTGAATGTAAAAAGTTCAATTATGTCATATTATTTATGGTAAAACATCTACACACACATCCTATACATAAGGTTTTTTCTTTCTAGAAAAAACTGGGATGCTGGCTTTGGAAACTAAGAATGAATTATAGATCTAGGTTGGACCCACAGTCTATAATCCTTTGACTGGTGTTAGGTGGTCCTTATTAGACTATTTTTTTGGTCTCCTGCTCACGGCTATTATAGTCTTTGACTTTGCCGGTTTAAGATTTGCAGGCCCAACTTACAGAAACTGATCATATTCATGTTGTTATATTTCCTTTCAGGACCACAAACCTTTTAGAATGACAGCCCGCATGAGTGTAAAACATAGCCTTGAGAATCATATAAAGATTGTCAAAAGATTAAGTTGTACCTTAAAGACCATAAACCAAAAAATGCTTTGGCAATTAGAACCAGACCCTTCCTTGCTAGAAAGGCCAAGGATTGTATTACTTACTACTGAAAGTAAGTATAACCTCACTTAACTTTTTTGGTATATTGCAGACTCTTGCTCTCTCTCAAGGATTGGAATTGACCTTTGAGCCCCTCTCTGTAGCCACATCTCTTGTTCTCAGATGTATTAACAGCTTGGATGCTTCTCAACTAATATATGACTTGGCTCTTACCTCAAACAAGAAAATGTCTATCTTGCACATGTTATATTTTAATGATTGGGTTAAAGTTTTGGCTACCTTAGACAAGGACTCCAAGGAAGGGGTAAATTTGATCGCCCAGTACATAACCCAACTTCCCATACTCTCTTTACAATACCAACAAGAGCTTGCCCTATTCTCTTCCTCTGGGGCTGATGTGTCTAAATTTTTTAGGAAGCCGTGTGGCCTCAATCCATCTTTTATTTGTACACTAGCTACCCCCACTATCCCTCAAACTGGTGGTATCTTTTGTAGGGATAGTGCGGCTCTTGAAGCTGTCAAAGAATTTCAGAGTAATATTTGTTCCCTCAATGACTCTAACCTCTTGGAAATGGTGCCAAAAATCTCTAAAGTTTTTCCTTTCTTACCTATTAGACAGATTGAAATTGAGTCCTTTGGGGTAGACCATCAGCTTTGGGTCCTACCCAACAAGGCTTTCTTAGCACCCATTTTGAGTGAAACCTGGGTGTACCTTGCCAACCTCCCTGTCTCTACTGTCGAAGATTGTAGACTCAAGATCTTAAAAGGTGGACAATTTGTTGACAAAGGTGAGCTCATCAAAGAACCCTTCAACCTTAATCTCATTGACCATTCTACAATGCCCTTCCAATACTGGCCTCTACATTCGTACTAAAGGGAACATGGAGTTTGCTAAAAGTAACATGGATTTGTACACAAAATCCATATGGAATGTTTTTAAGCCCTGTGTTAAATGTGCCTGCAAATTTCTTGACCCTAAAGCCTCCTGCAAATCCAGCATCATGTGCCCTAAAGCCTCCTGCAAAATCCATGTGGAATGTTTTTAAGCCCTATGTTAAATGTGCCTGCAAATTTCTTGACCCTAAAGCTTCTTGTAAATCCAACATCATGTGCTTTGATCATGCCATTTGGTTTATTCTCAACCATCTTGACCTACTCTTCCTAGAAAAACTAGTGGATTTTCACCCCTCACTTATTTGCTCTTGGCTGGGTGGCCAAGCTAAACAATTAGTAATTGCTCAGATTTCCTTTAACATCTTTTGTGGATTAATGTTGGATATCTTGAAGTAACTAAAATCTGATGAACCGGGAATCTACCTAACTACCTATGCTAACTACAAAGGTGTAAAGATCATCACTAGCTTACTTAAACCTTGTATTCATGAGGATGATTCCCCTGCTCTGAAAAGACCCAATTCTCTTACTACCCCCAACTCTTTTACTTCTTTTTTAACTCCTAGCTCTTCCTCCAATGGGGGGAAGGCTTGTAGCTACACTATGGGAAGAGGCAAAAACTGCCCCATTAGGAATGATCTTGAATTGTAATCCTTGGTGGATTTGCAGGTTACTACGAGCCCTTGCAGATGAAGGTCTCTCAACAAAGTTGCTCCTAACCATGACTATATCTACGTACACTGTCTCTTCCACAATGTACTTCTCAATTGGATACAACCTAAAGCTCTTTTTTGTGAGTGCTTTGACCTACTTTTTGGCAATCACAAATTGCTCGATAATGTACTCATTGGTTGGATGTATCAACAACCCGTTAAAAACTTGGTTTATAGTAATGATTTTCTTCGGCATGAATCAATGCCAGATTGTACTTGATATCAATTTACCACATTCTACAAGAACTTTGATTCATATGGTATGCACGTTTGTACTTGTGATCTTAACATTATTAAGAATATCAAAATACAAAGAATCTTGGCCAATGGGCTCAATCATATACCTAACTCTCCCAAAAACCCTTAACTCGCTCTATCAATTGTACTAAGCTGCCTTCGACTAGAGAAGACAGTCCTATTGGACATAACTATTTTGGTGGAAGAATGCTTCTTTCGGAGAATATCACAAATTCCTAGAATATGGTTATCCACTGATAACTCTTGGCTGGCATCATAGCTTGCTCTTGATTTTTGAAAAATCTCTAGCAAATGGTTCATAGTCGGGCTTGATAAAAGCTCTAATTGTCCCACTCTTATCTGCAAAAACCTAGCGTGGAATGCTGCCCGCGATCGAGTTTCTGGGAAAGAATTCATTAGAATTAACTCCTCATTACAAACAGTTACCAGTAGCATCTCTAGACACTTAGAAAATTTAGGGTATTGTGTACATGACACTAAACTACCAGTACTTTCCCCCTCCTATAAGATACATAAGCATAAGTTCAGATGGATATCTGATGCTTCTAATGCTATCGTTACTGATATCACCAAGGATATCACTCTTTGCCTTGAACTAGTTTTAGCTGAGTTAGAACTTATTTGTGCCACTAAATAGAAAATCTGCTATGACTTTCTACAAATACAGTACAACCCCTTCCGGTTAACAAAAAATTCCATTGAGGTCTCTCTTAACCTCGTTAAAAAAATCTTTCACATTTTTTCAGCAGATATCACACAATGCTATGAGACCATCCCCCTTGATGGGGATCTTGGCCTTAAGAATGTTCTAGCCAAAGTGATTAAAATGTGATTTCTCGAATGCTAGAACGAAGTGTCTTTTCTACATTTCACTTTCCAAAAAACCCAGGTGGTTAAAAAAGGCTTACTATGTACACCCCTTACACTTCAATGAAGAGAAGCTTTGTCTTTACATTTCATGGTTGCTTAATAATTGTACTATCATTTCTCGTGGTCTATGTTTTAACCAATGCTTGGGCATCCCCATGGGGTTCTCATGTTCTCCACTTATGTGTAATATTTACCTGGCCTTCCTTGAATACAAATGGTTTCTCAAAGCCATGGAGTTCAGCAAGGATAAACTTTCACAGCTCGGACATACCTATAGATATATGGATGACATATTAAGCATCAACAATAAAGACTTTCTTAAAGAAATATGCCTGATTTATCCTCACTGCCTAAAAATTGAATCTACTTCCTTACACGAGTACATAACACCCAATGGTGCTTTTTGAACTTCGATACAGTTTCTTAACCTTTCTATCTCCCTTCATATTTCTTCTATCGGTGCATACAACCTAAGGTATGTGTGGAAAAGAGATCTCCTTAAACTGCCACCTTTGGAGTTCATTAAAAGGAATAGTAATACGCCTTACAAGGCTGCTATTAGCACTTGTATCAGCCTGCTTTATTTAATCATCTACTCCTCTTCCAACTATCTCCTTGCCTGGGAAGATATAAACTACTAATTGAGAAGTATTGTCGTAACGGTTTTAACAGAAACCACATAATAAACAAAATTTTACAAACTCTTACTTCGCATGACTGGCCTGGGTTACACTTTAACCGAGAGAATATCATTTCTCTAATAAGGTATTAGGCCCATTCACAATGGGCCTACTATCGATTCATTGTGTTTGGTGCCTGGAACAGGGTGGGTACACACACACACACACACACACACACACACACACACACACACACACACACACACACACACACACACACACACACACACACACACTGTAGTACTTTAAAACCCCTAACTTATTAGTCACTCACCTCCTAAAGCTTCAGTTTGTTGAGTCTCCACTATGGGACTTGGCCCTTCTGAATTACAAAGGACATGCTGTGGTGGCGGTTTTTTTTGCAATGGCTAATTGTCACACACACACACACACACACACACACACACACACGCACACACGCACGCACACGCACACGCACACGCACACGCACACGCACACGCACACGCACACGCACACGCACACGCACACGCACACGCACACACACACACACACACACACACACACACACACACACACACACACACACACACACACACTGTACCTAGTATGCAATCTTGAGTTTACTTAGCTCCTGGGATTCTACTAAAACCTACCGCCTATAGTAGCTACCATGGGGCATTGCCCTTCTAATAACATGATTGCTACGTCGTGGTACTACCTCGGGTTAACCTGGCCGTGAAAGCACTTGGGTTGCCTCTTCATTACACCTTGCAGGCGGCCTCACTATCTCAGTTGGGAATCTCTCCACTCATGGAAATCTGCACGCTATGCAGTTATGGCTCCCTCCTTCCTCTATTTAAAAGGTGAGGGTGCATCTCTGCCCCTCACTTGGCTTTGTTTGTGTTGTATTTTTTGCATAAAAAATGACTGCGTGTCTGTATCTCTACTGCACCAAAGCATGGAGCTCTCAACTCAAGTAACATAGGTCGGAAACTTTTATTTCATGGATTTTTTTGCACCTACTTTAGGGCAATATGTTTGTGTTGCGGGCATGTCACCTTGAGGGGATTTTTCCACAGTGAAATAAGAAACAATGGGTTGGTTTTCCTGCAAGGATTTAAATTCCAGTATTGGAATTCTGATTGCTATTTATGTCGCATTATTTTTGTTGAGGATGACGTACTGGTGGTTCTTCTTGATATAGCTTACTACCTACTGTCGCTCTTAAAACCTGGTTTCTATATCAAAATTGAAACATACCTACTAACTACTGTTTGGTGGTTTGACCATTGGTTTGTTTATGGATTTTTCCCTGGTAACCGTTACAAATAGACATGTCTTTGGTGCTTACTAAATTGATTGTAGGTTGGCAGGCTAACTGGTGCCTTGTTGCATGGGTTATGGATTTATGACTGGATAAACCTTATGTTTTTTGATATTGATGGAGAGCTTGAAATGGGGGGTGTTGTTCCACCCTCTGCACATCGGTAGTGAATATTTTTTGGGCCAGATGGCACGCTACTGCTGTTTCTAAACATGTCTTTATAACGAGGGTAAAGGGCAATACTTTACGTTTTTGTTTACTCACTAGCGATTGTTGTTCCTGTTGGTACTTGGTATTTGTCTTGGGCTACTGCCGATCGCTGCTTAGTTTGGTTCTATGAGCAGAAAGGTGTTTTACCATTGCACAATGTTATTTGACATCACGATGGCATGGGAAGTTGCCATGAATGCATTCCATTACGATGGTTGATTTACTACCTTTCGATATGTACATGGGCATTATGGTTTTGTAATTACGGTGAAAATATGGCTTGACCCTGCTGCATACGGGTGTTAATTGGTTCTTTTTGGCCCTACTTTTGTTGGTTACTAGTTGAATGGCTAAAATCGTCGTGATAAAAGTACTACAAGGATATCCTTCTTTCATCCACATAAGGAATTTGTTACTGTATAGCATAAACCTTGTTTAAAGTTAGACTCATGTTCTTAACTTGATTCAGAAAGGGCTTCTTGCCACATGGGTTGGCCATAAGGATGTATAAGGTAGGTGGCTTGCAAACTGGTGAGTTCGGATAACATGATGGGCCTAAACTTTACCCGACTTGAAACAAACATTGAACTAGCCTATGGCTAGGTTGGAACTTTTAAAGGAATTTTTCATATACTAAAGAAAACCTATTGCATAAACTTCATATGATGGTGCTTTCATTAATCTAGGAAGATGAACTCTGATAATAAAAGTGGGGGGATTCTGACGCTTGGATTAGAAGAGGTGATGGCCTTCTAATTAGAATGATATAAAATTGTTCTCTAAATTGGAAAATTTTGGGTTCTTTTTGGAAAAAACATTTGACCACATAATTACTATGGACTTAGCTTGTAGAAGGTTTAAAAAAAAGTTTTGTAAGATGGTCATGGATAACAATTGGTATAGTCCATTGATACCTGTAAAACACATCCAAGGCTAACATATCTGTTGTCTTGTTTGGATGGATGCAGGTAAGGACTCTACCTTGTCTTGGAAGGTTTTCTTTAGCTTTGTCAAGCTGTCCTACACTGGGTTACACATTCACGTAGTGCTTGGGCAGTTCTTTTGTTATTTGTATACTGGAATGGGGCCTCATTCTTACAAACATTGTACAAAATAAATTCTAAGACTGAGTTGTTTTTGTACTTATCATTTTATTTTTTCTAAAGCCAGCTGTCTTTTGAATGTAAAAAGTTCAATTATGTCATATTAATTCTCTCTCTCTCTCTCTCTCTCTCTCTCTCTATATATATATATATATATACACACACACACACACACACACACACACACACACACACACACACACACACACACACATGCACACATACACACACACACACGCGCACACACACACACACACGCACATACACATCCACACACACACATGCGCACACACACACACATGCACACACACACACACACACACATGCACACAGACACACACACAGAGACCATCTCCATTTGCCCGCTATTCTCTCTCTCTCTCTCTCTCTCTCTCTCTCTCTCTCTCTCTCTCTCTCTCTCTCTCTCTCTCTCGTTCTCGCTCTTTGTTTCCCTGCATAGTAAGAAGCTTAGAAAAAATATATATAATAATCCCTCCCTCTCTCTCTCTCTCTCTCTCTCTCTCTCTCTCTCTCTCTCTCTCTCTCGTTCCCACACACACTCTCTCGAAACGGAACACACAACCCAAGCCATACACACACATTCGACACACATAAAACGCACTCACATATATACACACATGCCTACACACACTCACCTACATACACTCACAACACATACACACATACACACATATATGCACAGACCGAAAAATAGAAAAACAAAGGAATCAACGCCAATGAAAAAAAGAATAAAGGATGGCCAAGTCGCGCGCCTGACATCGAAACAAGAAAAGTCGCCGAATGCATGCCCCGGCCGGCCCTGAAAATGACAAACGCGCTACACCGATGCACCAGCGAGGCCCGCCGTTCGTCGGCATCGCATCCATGACGCCCTCTTCAGTGAAATCCGTAGGTTGTCATCATTTTTCCCAGTTTTAAACCAAATCTTGTAAACCCCGATTGTAAATTATCACCTCTCTCTAGGTGATGGCCACAAAGGCCCACCTAGGAGTTTTCATTTTTAAAATTCCCCAAGACAAAGCAAGGGTCAACCATCTAGGACCCACCACCTTGCTTTGTCTCCCCTCATTAGGGCCCTAAACCTAATTAGATTATCCTAATCTAAAGCTGCCAGTACCTATAAAAAGGAACTGAGAGGTCACTATCGGGGGGGTTAGCACTTGGTAGCATTTTGGTGGGAGGGATTGGCAACACTTGCATCAAGAGAGAGGGGATCTAGTGTAGCATTTTAGAAATTAGCACTATGTGAAGAAGCCATGTCTACACCTTGACTCCAATGGTTGCCACACACACACACACTCATGCTAGCAAAATCTCCATGTCTGTGAGTCACCTCTAGAGAATGCACTATTAGGCTCACTATCTCTCCCTCTATCTCTCTATCACCATGGTTGCCACCTCGCCAAAAATAAGGTTGCTATAAATATTGCATGAAAATAGTTTTCGCTCACATCTCGAGGGTTTTGATCACCTACGTCTCTCTCTCTCTCTCTCTCTCTCTCCCTCTCTCTCTCTCTCTCTCTCTCTCTCTCTCTCTCTCTCTCTCTCTCTCTCTCTCTCTCTCTATCGGTGTGTAGATTTTGTGTTATTTCCAATCACCGCTGTCCGCATCCTAGCCGCTCAAAGCTAGGTGGTGCCCCCTGTTCGTTTCACTGTGGCCGGCTTGGTGTGCATCAGCTCCTGGTGTTTTGAGGCCATTGGGGTCCGTGTGGTGCTTTGCGCTCATCATTTGGTGCCTCCACGGAGGAGGGTTTCTCGAAAACCTCCAGTTTAGAATGCTGAAAACAATGCACATCATCAATCGTGGACGAATGGCTGAAAGAATTCTCCAATTGGAGAATGGAGGAGGAGGAGATTGAAGAAGCACTGACCGCTTTCATTGAAGTGTTGCTGCCAGAATACACCGTCGTAAATATCCAAGAGGTAAATTCTCCATCTCGTATTGCTTGTGCTAACCACAAATCGAGACCATCAAGTGGGAGGGCTACAAAATGTCATCACTGTTGTCAACCAAAGCATTCTGTCAATGAGTGCCGACAGAGGAAGTGAAGAAATAACGGTGAGTTTTGCTTTTGAGAACCATAACACTTTCACGACAGTCAGATTTTCTGTAGCACCAAGTGTTTTCTCTCTAATGGTCCAAGAGGAGTCGTCAACTACATCAACCACAAAGTCTAAGCCAAAAAGCCTAACGCATTTGGTAGACGCAAGTGGTCCTACACTCTCTCTAGGCCTGGAGAGTTCAAATGAAGTTCGGCCACCCAAGCACCACCATTGCATGCAAAATGGAAAGCCGATTGAGATAGAATCTTCTCACCCAATCTGTTTTGAACCTAATGTGGAGGATTGTGTGAACTTCTACAAGAGGTAGAGGCATGTGGTGAAGGTGTCACCTCGTCAACACCTGAGGTATGCAGCCCTAGTGGTCAAATCCTTGCCCTACACCTGACATAGATAATAACAATAGGCCAGAAGTCTTTCCTTTTTGTTTCTTGCAACACATGCATGTAAACGCGTATATTGATAGGAAGATAGTCTACCAGCAAAAGATTGTTTTCCTATTCGGAGAAAAAATGCTTGAGAAATCCTGAGATCTCCACATCCCACCATCTTACCCCTTCTTGATTACTACCACTCTTTTGACGTAAGCATATTTATTCTGTTCTAGCTTTGCGATCCATTTTTATCATGTTTTAAATCTATCCACCCAACCCTGTAAAAAGCCGCTATAAGTCGCTAATGTCATTTATGATTTTTTTATAAAAAAAGTTTGTAATTTCTTGCTCATTGAGTTACTACCATGGCAAGTGTCTCTTTTCCCACATTCAATAGAAAGAAGGGAGAAGACATCACCACCGATTTTTTGGATGACTTCGACATTGCTTGTGTGGTTTCCAACAAGGATGACGACGCCTCACCGTTACAAATTTTTCCTCTTCTGATGAAAGTAGAGGCCAAGTCTTGGTACAATGCTTTGCCCCAATCTACCAAGAATGCATGGGATGTATGACGTGCTGCCTTTGTGAAGAGGTTTGGTGGAGGCACAACCTCAGAAAAGTTATGGCAGCTGCTGCTGACGGAATTAAAGCAGGGAAGTCTGCTAGAGTTTGCCACTTACAAATCCAAGTTTGTGGATGTGTGGGAGTGATGGGTTGCCTCACTGGAGGAAGGTGAAGGAGTGCCTAATTTCTTGAAGAAGGACGGTTTCATTGGTGGTCTGTGGTCGCCGCTTAAAAAGAAGGTGAAGGGGAGGTTCCCTGCAACGTATGAGTTGGCAGTGGAAGTAGCCCGCCTTAAAGATAAGAAGCTACACATGCAAGCAAGAGTCAATGAGTCAGAGGAATGACTAACCCTAGTGACTGCAACAGCCGTTCATAGAACCCAACCACAGGAGGCATCAGAAGAGCAACAAGACCTATTGAGTCACATCACTACTCAGCTTGAAAGTTTATCCATGCATCTAGTGTAGCAAGGGCATGCACTTGTCAAAGATCCAGAGAAAGGGAGAGGACAACAAATGCAAAACCAAGAATACCACTGCTACAATTGCGGGGGAGACGGTTATGGCATGTACTACTGCTCACATCAGAGAAGGCAGAGATTCAATAGAGAAAGAAGGTAGAATCAAATTTCTCCACGAAGGGCAAGACCACCACCGTCCAGACAACCGATCCCACTTGTTCAAATCCCACCACTAGGCGTGCAACCACAACTAGTTCCACCAGTTCAAGTCCTACATCCACCAATGCAATCACCGCCACAATCACCACTTACACTCATCCTACGCCCACCACCAATTGGCACCCGCACACCAAGTGTCATTGGTCTTGCAAAAGAGGTCAAGATGAAGATAACAGAAGAAGGATCAAGCAAGAAGTTTGTTCAAAGGACTGAAGCAGTGGAACAAGAAGTTGATCAAAAGATGCTACCCCAATGAGGGAGGTAAGTCAAGAAAATCATGCTGCAAATGTTAGTACATCCCCGGATGAAATAGGCACCAAAGCGATCAATCGCCAGCATTGGGCAATAAGGGTAAGAAGGTGTAAAGTGTTGATCAAGCCTCATCAGAGTAAGAGGAATGTAAAGATCATGAAAGATACAAGAGAAGAGGAAGACCAACCTGCTAACAAGGCTTTGCAAAAGATGGACAACGTATCAAGCAAAGGGGAGAGCTTTGAAAACAAAAACCTATGCACCAACATGGACCAAGAACAATATAGCAAGCTGAAGGCATCCTGCATCAAGGAAGTTTCACCAGAGGACCATGATGAAGAGGTAAGTATGAATGAAGGTTTGGAGTTGGATATCGCTCCAAAGGCTTGGTAGCCGAGCAAGACTTTATTGCGTAGTGTCATAGACTTAGAGATGGGTAATGCCTCTAGT